>NW_026622897.1:51565379-52206629 GCF_023065955.2 Ursus arctos
AGCACCTGGCATACTGAAGGCACTTAAAAAGTGTTTGTGGAATAATGAGGAAACCAAAGATCAAAGAAGTAAAGTAACTTGTCCAGGGTATACAGCTAATAAGTAGAGACTTGATTTGAATCCAGGCCTGCCTGATTTTAGATATTTAAATTTTTGCTCCACTGCCTCTCTATTTCCAACTTCCAGCTCAGAATCTGGTACGGAGAAGGTACACACTGGACATCTGTTGAATGAATGAATGTCTTCTTCCTTCAGATTAATTACCTACTTCACCCTACCAGTTCTCTACTTCTTCACTTCTCTCCTGAGAAGGCCTAGTATATAACCCATAGCTATAAGCTTTCATCCTCCCTCCCTCCCTTCCTATTAGCAAACATTTACCACTATCTACAGAAAAGAAAATATGTATTACTGAAAAAAACACATGAGAGCTGCAGCATGGGAAGTTAGATGAATAGTCTGTTACTTTTATTACATAAACATAGTGTAAAATAGGTCTAAAACACAAAATGGAAAATCGATGGTCATAAACTTACAAAAATTAACCCCAAATTTCTGAATTTTGTTTTTTTGTGCTTATGATTTTTCTTTCTTATGAAGACAAATAAGAAATTTACAAAAGCTGAAGTATTCTTCATATAAATAAACTTCATCCTCTCCACTGTATCAATAATAAATAAAGAGGTAATTCCATAATGACATACTTCAAGCTAAAATAAACAGAAAGGTGAGGATGTCCTCTCTTGTAACATCTACTTTCAGCTTGCCTATAGAAAAGCAAGGCACAATAATGTGGTTTTGGAATTCATTTTAAGTAACAGATTTCAGTTAGATGATTATTATCTAGCTTAAGTTTAAAAAGATACAGGGACACTTAACTTTTATATAAGCACAAAATATTCTAAAACTACAAGGCTTCTGATATTCCTGAAATGTGTCCTCATTTATTGTTTTCTAGTTTGTTAAAAGAATTGTGATAGGAGTCAAACAAATCTAGGTTATAATCCTGGCTGTGCCCTTGAATAACTGTGTAACCACTGGGCAAATTCTTAGTATCTCTGAGCTCATTTCCTTTAAAATGAGCTCAATAATACCTAACCGTAGGACTGCAGGGGAGATAAGAGTCTGTGCAGTAATGGGCATAGCACCAGGCACATGATAGCATTCAATTAACAATGGCTCTATTTAGGGTCTGCTATTTTATTTTCCTCTGGTTTCATTATGGGATGCACTTAAATTATTATTTCCTACAGCAAAGTTTCCTATGTCTGCTTTCCTCAATGTAAATAATCTTCCACCTTAAAAAACTCATAAAATATTAGGGGGGAATATTCAAGGAATTTTCAGTCTATCTTTTCTAGAAATAATGTCATAAAAAGGACTCTGTATGTGTATGTGCATGAATGCTTTCGGGTTTTTCTGTATAAGAGCAATGCTACACCTGCATTACTGACTACCAAAGCCAGTTGGGCCTGGGCATTGGCATCCTTTAGGCACTGGAGTTTGCAAACTCTGTTTCATTTTTTTATTTTTTAAAATATTGTATTTATTTATTTGACAGAGAGAGAGTGAGCACAAGCAGAGGGAGTGGGAAAGGGAAAAGCAGGCTCTCAGTTCAGCAGGGAGCCTGACACAAGGCTCAATCCCAGGACCCTGGGATCATGACCTGAGCCATATTCAGAAGCTTAACTGACTGAGCCACCCAGGTGCCCGGCAATCTGTTTTAAACACTTTCATAGGATATCTGCCATTTTATTTTCAGAAATTGTATTGCATATAATTTATCAGAAAAGGAAACACAATGCAGGTAAGTACTATTAAACAATCAAGTGTATAATCATTTTTTAAAATTACCTGATGGAATACAGGCTCCTTTACCTTAAGGTAAACCTACAAAATATTGAAAGAAACAGCATGTGAATGAACTGCATTATTGAAGGGGAAGAAAACTTATTCCAACAATTCTGCAAATCCCAAACCTCTCTTGCTTCCCTACTCCTGCTACTTAGATCTGACTCTAGCCATGTAAAACCAATCAGATTAAGGTGGCGTGCCAAAAAAGGGCTGGTACCTACAGGTGGGTCTCCCCCAGGGCTAGCTTTACCATGGTAAACTAAATGTTTCAAAGCTATTACGGATTACTCTGGCCTCTTGGTTGCTATATCAGCATCAAGGAAGGGCAATTAAGTAATTTAATGTTACTCATGAGGGGTGAAGAGGTTCTGTTGACAATGTCTATGACACATTTTTTTCACAACAGAAAGAACAGTGGACTTAGAGACAGGTGATAAATTTCAGAGTCTGCCACTTACTTGCCATATACCTTGAGCAAGTCACTTAACCAAAAGACTCATTTTTTTCCTTATCTGAATAATAGGAATAACAGTAGTGAGGCATAATAAGCTAAAATACATGAAAGTTTTTAGTATATAATGCATGCTCAATAACTGAAAACATTTAAAACAAATTTCTTGTGCTTTCTTTTACTTCCAAAACCTCTAACATGCTCACCTAGATGTATAACTCATCACCTAAATGTATTCCCAATTACACATACCCTAGTTTTAGGCTCCAATATCATGTGGGTGATTAAGTTTGATGCCTTTTTAAGATTTAGCATGCATTTACTGTCCTGTAGGAGTATGCCTTTAAAATGACATTGTGGAGAGGAATCAAAATTCAATCATAATCCTGAAATGGCTTCCATCATTTACAAGACAAAGTCCAAATTTCAAAGCTTTCCATGATTTCACTCCTGACCTTCTGCCTGGCCTCGCTGCTCTCCTCTTGTTCCCTTTTCATCCTAGGCTCCAGAAAGTACAGTGCCTCCACATCTTTAAACATGCCGCTCTTAACTTTGTTCAGAAATCCTCCCCTGCTGGCAAACATTCATCTTCCAAGATCCAGCTCAAACTATCCATCTTTCTTGAAGCCTTTCCTGGTCCCTTCTCCATGCAGCAGAAGCAGCCATTTACCCTCCTTTGTGCCCTCACTGACCATGTATAAACGTCATGTAATTTACTGGTTTGTTTCTCTACCCTACAAGGCAATCATCTCTTTGACAGCAAAGGCTGTGTTTAGATATCTCTATATACTCAGTTAATGTAGTGCTAACCTCACAAATTTAATGTATTTTTTCAATGTGGCTACAAAATTTCTTATTCCAGGAGGAAGTTCCTACCCTCACCACAATAAGAGCAGATTATTTCCTTTAGGCACCCACAGAGCTTTAATAGTAAGATGTATATGAGCCACTATATATCTGTAACTCTAAACTCAGTAAGGAAGAATGCTTTTCATCTCTGAAACGTGTTGTTTCAAAATGCTAATTTCCCTTTGTATAGTTTCATATCCCCATTGCTATTAATAAAAGAAATGCAAAAGGATATGCCTCTTAAAGACATTTTTTAAGGCAAAAGAATTATGGAGTCCTTACTGTGTGCCAGGTATTAATTTTCACAACTAATATGAAATGTATGCTATTATTATCTTCATTTTACAGACAAGGAAATCAACACAGAGAGATTAAGTAACTTGCCCAAGGTTCCCAGTTATTAAGTAACAGTGTTGGTCTAAACTCAGATCTGACTGACTCCCAAGCCTATATTTCTGACCACATCAATTCTAAACTTACAGAGGGGTCCAGTTTTGACTCTGCCACAAATTCTCCATATAAACTTGGTTGGACAGGCAAGTCACTAAAACTCTCTGGACTTTAGTCTCAAGTCACTAAAACTCTCTGGACTTTAATCGCTTCTTCTTTTTCTTTCTTTCTTTCTTTCTTTCTTTCTTTCTTTCTTTCTTTCTTTCTTTTCTTTCTTTGTAAGATTTATTTATTTGAGATAGAGAGGGGGGAGAGCACAGAAGGAGAGTAAGAAGAAGCAGACTTCTTGCTGAGCAGAGAGTCCGACATGGGGCTCGATCCCGGGACCCTGAGATCATGACCTAAGCCCAAGGCAGAACCTTAACCAACTGAGCCACCCAGGCGCCCCCTAGTCTCTTCTTTTATACAGTAATAAGCTTTCCTTTCACCTATGAAACACTAGGATTCTCTAATGATCAACGAGTATGTAGTTTATGTGAAGGACTATACAGTGCAGTGTTGAAGCATAAGAAAACAGTGTATCTGTTCTTTCAACCTCCTATTCACCTTCTCAGCTAACTTCTGCCTCCATCAACCTATTGTTGACAGTATCTTTATTACGGTCACTTGGTCTTTTAATTGAAATTTTTATAGGTCAAACCTCAATCTTTATTTTACTCATCTTCTCAGAGGTAACTAATACTGTTACTCCTTCTAGAAATCTCTTTGTACTCTGTGATATCGGGCTCTGCCTTTTCATAGAGCTCTGATTACTTATTCTAGGTCTCATTTGCTGGCTCCATTTCTTCTATCTGACCTTCAAATGTCAGTGTTCCCATGTACAGCATGGTGATTATAGTTAATACCGGGTTGAATACTGGCAATTTGCTAAGAGAACAAATTTCAGGTGGTCTCATATCTCTCTCTCTCTCACACACGTGAGAAGATAGGTTAATTAGCTTGAATAATCATTTCACTATGTATATTTTACACCTTGAATGTATATATAGTTTTTATTTTTAAAGTGATGACTTATTGAAATCCTTACGCATACTGACAGGCTGTGAATATCAAACAGACAAATCAACTGTAACTTTTAGGGTAAAGTATCATAACTGCATACTCTCGTTTATCTCTGTTTAAAAAAAAAAAAGTGTTCCATAGGGTTGCATCTTTGGTCATCTTAATGGTTCATGTTATCTCTGTGTCAGTTCATCTATTCCCACATTTCTAGTACTACTTACACCCTGACAATTCTCCAATCCACATCATATTCTTAATCTGTTAGAAACAAAATATGACTTACTGTGGTTACTATTAAACTGAATAGAACTAAGATAAAAAGCAGGTGGTAGTTTACAGAGTTCTTCATCTTGAAACATTCAAACCTTTAAGAAAACAGAGAACGAAAGAAACTTGTTTTAGAATACATAAGTAGTAAAACAAACAGAATGCTGTATTACCACTTATACACACACTTCTGGGTCTAGTGATGCCCATCATTTCCTCCTACCCAAACTCTTATCTCAGAGAACTTCCACCACGTACAGCCTCCAAGAGGCTGGGGAAATCAGGAGAAGGCACCTGGCTTAAACTGGGTACAATGAGAGGCTCTCTCCTGAAAACTTCGGAGTTTAGGAGTCAGAGACTAAATCAATTAAGTGTGAGGGTCAAAGTATAAAGCCTCATGGATTGAAAGTCTTATGCTGATATTTGGGCATTTAAATTGAGTGAACAAGAAGATGAATGAGCAGAGAAGTGATCTGCATGGAGGGAAAAATAAAGCAAATTCAAAGAACTGAGACCATGCAGAGAAGAAGTGATGGAGATAAAAGGGTGGGAGAGAGAAGCTGCCCTTGAGTTGTAGTCAGGCTGCACTTCCTGCTATTGGGTTTCATACAATTTCCTCATGTGCTTAAAATAAATAAATCTCTCTTACCTCAAGCTGGCTTGAGTAGGTTTCTACATCTTGCAATGAGCCATCCCTGACTAAGGCACACTATTACAGAAAATACCACTCTATTAAAATTGTCTCTTTATAGTCTCCTCAACCAGACTGTGAACTCCTTGTGTGCAGGGATAAAATCTTTTTCTCGTGTATCTAATCACTTGGCTAGCAAATACTCAGTAAATAAGGAAATATGAACAAATATTTCACCATCAGTTAGGTATCCAACCTTTGAACCTATGTTTTAGTAGAAGCAGCAGGAGAGTTTTCAATTTACTAATTAACTGGCTGCAGGATTTGGACCCAACTCCTATTTCCTTATCTCTACAGAAAGGCAGTTGGGCCCAGATGATTTCTAAGATCTCTTTTACCTTCCAATTCTGTGACTTGATGACTTATTTTAAAAAAAGCTCACATGAAAGTATTTTTGAGGGGGCAGCAAACTATTGCCCAAAGGCCCAAGCTTGTTTTTGTAAATAAAATGTTACTGGAACAGTCACACTCACTTGTTTACATATCATCTATGGCTACTTCAATGCTACAGTAGCAGAGCTAAAGAGCTGCAACAGAGACCATAGGCCCATAAAACCTAAAATAATTACTACTATCTGTTCCTTTACAGGAAAAGTTTCTGATGAGCTCTTTTATTTTTTTTTTTTAAGATTTTATTTATTTGAAAGAGAGAGAGAGAAAGAACAAGAGCAGGGGGAGGGGCAGAGGGAGAGAGGGAGAGAGACAGAAGCAGACTCCCTGATGAGCAGGGAGCCCAACACAGGGATGGTTCCCAGGACCACGGGATCATGACCTGAGCTGAAGGCAGATGCTTAACCAACTGAGCCACCCAGGTGCCCCCAGATAAGCTCTTTTAAATAATACATTTTCTCAAATGATCCTGATTTTTAGATATCTTTAGAAGAAAATATTCTGGGGGTGCCTGGGTGGCTCAGTCAGTTAAGCGTCAGACTCGTGATGCTGGTTCAGGTCATGATCTCGGGGTCCTGAAATCGAGCACCACATCAGGCTCCATGCTGAGTGTGGAGCCTGCTAGGGATTCTCTCTCTCCCTCTCCCTCTGCCTCCCTACCCACCTACTGCTTGCACTAGCACACTCTCTCTCAGAAAAAAAAAAAAAAGAGAGAGAGAGAGAGAAAGAGAAAGAGAAAGAGAAGAAGACGAAAATATACCTGAGCTAGCAATAATGATCATATTGAAAAGGGATAACCATCACATAAGGGGTTTGGAGAAATTTTAAGCACTAGTGCTAGGGAATGAAACGCATACTTAGAAAGTAAGTTTATTAAATTTGTAGTTTAATTTCCAACTCTGACACTTACCAACTACATGGCCTTAGGCACGTCACCTAAGCATAAGTTCTGCTTATATCCTCAGACAAGTTACTAAATCTCTCTGTGCTTCACTTCATCATCTATAAAATGGGGATAATACCCATTTACCTTGCACAACGGAAAGAATTAGAGATGATTGTATAATACCTACCACAATTACAGGTAAAAGTACATAACTATTATTTTTATGGCATAATATATAAAATTTTTATCTATATTTATATACATTCATAACTCAAGGGAAGGCAGATTACACAAGTCAAAGTTAAGTAAGAGTATCTAAACTGGCCATAGGGTTTTGAGATCATAAAAGTTAATAAGCAACATGATTATAACTTCCCACAGATTATACTCTACATGGAGATCACAGAAGTTATAACCTTTTACACTATTACCATCTCCCAGTATAATGTAACAGGGTTAACTATGTTACTTAATCCCCTATGAGGTGAAAATAAATTTTAAAATATATTAAACAACTGAATTTTAACCATAAGTACTTACATGCAGTACACAAATATACAACAGCTGTAAATCATTGGGAGTTCATCCAATAGCTATAAGAAACAAAGAAAGAGGACTTGAATATAGAGGTGCAATTATTATACAAACCAAAATAAAACATCAGAATGATTATGATAGTCACCTCTTATTATCTAATATCTTTTACCAAGTCTTTCGTATATTTCACATCTAAGTACTCTGAGTGTTGGGGAAGGTCACTGGAAGGACGTGAGTGTCAGCTGGATGTGAGCTGGACTCAGGTGACTGGAGGATCCTCACGCCCTCCTATCCTTGGAAGAGGAGTCCCGCTCATCTTTCTTGCTCCCAGAGGCTGTTCCAAGGACAGAGTCTTGAGATAGTGATGTGGTGTTGAAAACACCTGTATGGTATACTTGACTGAACCGACTTAAGGCCTCTTTACAAACTTTTAGGGTTTGGTGGGCTGGTGGGGATCCATTGTGGCCACCCAAGATGAGCCTTGTATGTAGGTACTCTCTGCTTATTAAAACTGCTATCTACCAACCAGGAGTGGCCTGCCTCTTTCTACCACCTTTCCCTGCCCTCTCCTTATGAGGGCTGGTTTACCGTCACTTAACAAACAAGCTTGTCCGTCTATCTATCTATCCTAATGTACACACCTAAGTAGGATGCCTGACTCACTGGACCACTCAGATCATTCAGTACCACAAACTATGATGTCATACCTCCAGGAAAGAATGTCTACCATCTATAGGTCTGTGGGTCCTATCAATATTCTTTTGCATTTTCCCTTTTCCTAGAACACCTAAGATGGATAAAATGACCACTAATATATATAAGAAGGGATATTAATGGCTGGGAAAGTCATTTAGTTAATCTAAGTAACCTATGTTTCTGAAAAAAATTATTATTAGCAGTAATAATAACAGCTATTATGTATTAAACTACAAGCTAGATTATGTATTAAACTACAAGCTAGACACTAAGCTAAATGTTATTTAGGGTTATTTCTAAGGTTATTCACTAAGGTTATTTCTAATCCTTAAACCAATCCTATAAAATTTACTTATTCAGTAGATATGCATTTAATTAATTATTTAATAATATATCTAATATGTACCAGACAATGTGTTAGTTGCTGAGGATATAATGAAAACAAGACACAGTCAATGCCTTCACAGTCTAGTGAGGGAGGGAAATGAAAAACATGTGATTAAATATAAAAGATTCCAACAAAAGGGGCACACACAAGCCAGAGAAGGTGGTGGCAGGAAATGAAATGGGGTGGTAGAGAAATACATTCTAGGAAGAAGGAAGAGAGTTTACGCAGAGTAATTTATTCTGGTAAATTACTGGAATAATGAAATAGCATATGTGCAGGGTCTGACGGTTAGGTGTTTTGCATTCATTAGCTCATTTAAGTTTAACAACAATTCTAAGGTAGGTCCTATTATCTCCATCCCAAGACGAGAACTCTGAGGTTTAGACAATTTTAGTAATTTGTTCAAGATCACAGAGCTAGTAAGTAATGGAGCCAGATTTTAAACTGACTCTGGAGCATACCTCTATATTATGTTGCCTCCAAAACCTTTCACTTGAATCACCTTCACATGTTCAAAAAAGTTGGCACAGTATCACAATATGCTGCAGATAAATCTACCACAAGGTTTATGATACACAGAAGATTCTTCTATTTAAAATTTTGAACCATGATCTCCTGGCTTTATATTAAACATCTTCTGCATTTATATCTTCTTTATTTCAGTTTTCGTGTGCTAGCAAAATAGTTGTGTAATTATTTGGCCTTTCCACAATGTATTACTGGGGTATTTAAATGGCCCACTTTGGGGGATCGTCTATTCCTGTATTTGGAGGATAGGACATAAAAAGATCTGCTTTCTCCATATTATCCCATAGGTCTATCTATACAGTCTATAAAGGCAGTTGAAATAATTGTCATTCTTTTATTCAATCGTTGGACAAATATTTATTAAGCACCTACTATGTGCCTGAAACAATGCTATGTGCAGGAGACAAGATAACCCTTGCTCTTACGATGTTTTTCAATCTAGCCAGGGTGAAAGACACTAGACAGTTAACTGCACAAAAATAAATATTTAATTACAATTATGATAAGTGCCATGATGGAAAAGTACAGAGTACCATGACCAAAAAACAGTGGTCCTCATGTAAGGAGTCATGAAGATTTTCCTTAAAGAGGTGACACATAAACTGAGTCCTGAAAAATATGCAGATATGAGTAAGGTGCAGAGGGTTTGAGGGGAAGATGAGAACCCCTAAGCAGTGGGAACATAATGTGCGAAGGTCCTGCTGCAGGAAGGGAATTTAAAAAAACTGAAAAATGTCCATTGTGATTGAAGCTTAATTAATGATGAAGAGAAAGGATATAAAATGAGGCTGGAAAGATAAGCAGCAAATAAATCAGGCAAATGTTATACGCTGAAAGGGATTCTTAATTTTATCTTAAAAGTAATGGCAAGCCACTGAAAAGGTTTAAGCTGGGTGGCGATCTTCATCAGCTTGGGCAGCAACAAAATACCTTAGACTGGGTACCTCAAAAACAGAATTTATTTCTCACAGTTCTGGAGGTTAGGAAGTCCAAGATGATGGCACAGATTTGGTGCTTGGTGAAGTTTCTCTTCTTGGCTTGCAGACAGCTGCCTTCTCACTTATTCTCACATGGTAGAGAGAGGGGAGAGAGAGCCAGCTCTCTGGTTTCTTCTTAGAAGGGCACTAATCCCATCATGAAAACCCCACTTCATAACCTCATCTAAACTTATGACTATCTTAAGGCCCCATCTCCACAAATACTGTCACACAGGGGACTAGAGATTTAACATATGAATTCTGAGGGGATACAATTCAGTCCACAGTGGTGGTAGCAGTGTGTTTAAAATACATGTTTTATTATTTTTCAGGTATGGTGAAGCCAACAGATCAGGAGATAACTGCCATTGAAAAGAGAGTTTGTTATTCACAGTTCCTAAGAAGAGACATGCCACGCCAAGCAGGGCCACATGGGAAAGCACCAGCATCAGTCAGGAGGCAGAACGAGCAAGGGGAAAGCATGGATGACAACCTTTACTGTGGTTTCCCAAAGAAAGGCCACGTAAGAGAGGGCAAGCAGGCTTAGCATTGGCTAATTTGAATAACTGCATCAGGCTGTAGGGTCTAGGGGCTATCTTTAGTTGTCTGGTACCTGGCCCTGGGGTGATTAGAGCAGAGGAATACTATCTCCTGGAGTGTAAGAGTCAGAAAAAGAAGGTGGTTTAGAGTATAGGCTCCGGATTGGTTAGTCTGAATATGAAAGGTGCCATCCAGGGTGAGTTATTTGCTATATCTAAGAAATGGCCACCCCTGGAAGGGACAGTCTCTCCCTACTCAGTGAGGCTCCAGATGCCAGAGTATCAAGAATACAAAAAATAAGAAAATACAGTTATTACGGAATGAATGTTTGTGTCCTGCCCAAATTCACATGTTGAAACCCTAATCCCCAATCCAACAGTATTTGAAGATGGGGCCTTTGGGGGGTAATTAGGATTAAATGAGGTCAAAGGGTAGGGGCCCTTATGATGGGATTAATGCCCTCACAGGAAGAGATACCAGACAGCTTGCAAGAACCCAGAGAAAGACAAATACCATGATTTCACTCAAATGTAGAATTTAAGAAACAAAGCAGAAAACAAAGAAAAAAAAATAAAAGAGAAACAAACCAAAAAACAAACTCTTAACTATAGAGAAGAGATTGTTACCAGAGGGGAGGTGGGTGGGAGGATGAATGAAATAGGTGAAGGGGATTCAGAGTACGTTTATGTTAAAAATAAATAAATAAATAAGAGTACAGTTATCTTGATGAGCACTGAGTAACATATTGAACTGTTGAATTACCATATTGTATGCCTGAAACTAATAAAACACTGTATATTAACTAAACTGAAATTACAACAAACAAACAAAGGTCATTTAACCAAAAAACAAACCAAAACAAAACAAAAACGAAAAACAAAAAGGAGTGGCTACCTGTAAGCCAGGAATACAGCTCTCACCAGACCCAACCATGCTGGCACCCTGATCTCAGACTTCAAGCCTCCAGAACTATGAAAAAATATATGTCTATTGCTTAAGCCACCTAATCTACAGTATTTTTGTACGGCAGCTCCAGCTGACTAATACAATAATAAACATCAGATGCCAGATCAGGTACGTGTGGAGAGCGTTCTGCAGGGAAAGAGCACAGTTGTGGGAGGGCTACCTAGTAGGTTATAGCAGGCCAGGTCAAGGAAAGTGGCTACTTGGATTAAGGTCGTGGAATTGAGAATAGACATAAGTAACTAGACTTGAGAAATATTTAGGAAGTAAACTAATCAGGGATTTGTGATTGATCTGATATAAAGGTGAGGGAGAAGAAACTCCCAAGGATAACTCCTAGGTTTCTTGCCTAAGTACCACAGTTGATGACAGTACAGTTTACTGAGATTGTGAGAACAGAGAAAATTACAAGAACAATTTCGACATGTTGAGTTTGAGGTACCTGTGAGACAGCCAAGTGGAAATGTCAATCAGGCAACTAGAAATACAAATCTGTAGCTCAGAAGAAAAGTCTGGACTCCAGATGTTGGCTGCTTGTTTATTTGTTTAGAGAAACTAAATTAAGCATATGTTAAAAGGGCATGGATTTTAAAATCTGGGTAATACAAATACAGAAGTCTTATTTCAAAACTGTAAGTAGCAAAATTATGACTGGTAAAAGAGCACAGAGTTCCAGGTTGAAGGTGGGGCGCGTGACTGAAGGTGAGTCTGGAGAGGTAGGCAGGGGCCAGATCACAGCCTGAGTTTCAAATTCATGAGCCTGATCTATGGGAAGTATTAAAGATGGTTTAAAAAGTGGTATGCAGGGGCGCCTGGGTGGCACAGTGGTTAAGCGTCTGCCTTCGGCTCAGGGCGTGACCCCGGCGTTATGGGATCGAGCCCCACGTCAGGCTCCTCCGCTATGAGCCTGCTTCTTCCTCTCCCACTCCCCCTGCTTGTGTTCCCTCTCTCGCTGGCTGTCTCTATCTCTGTCAAATAAATAAAATCTTAAAAAAAAAAAATAAAAAATAAAAAAAATAAATAAAAAGTGGTATGCATCCTGGAGAGCAGAGACTGCATTTTACATGTCTCATGTCTAACACTTAAACAAAGCCTAGCAAACACTGCTCAAAGAATGAAAACTATTAGTTTTGTTTGTAGGAACAGTATTTCTGTTCCGGTGTGACAAATGGATAGGGGACGCAGGGACACCAATTAGGAAAGAGTTACAGAAATCCGGATTGGAGATGATGGATTAAGGTCGTGGCTGTTTAGATAGCAAGAGCTAGATGTATTTCAGCTTTCAGTGTTTTTAGAAGTGAGAAAGCCGAAGAAATTAAAGATGAATCATGAGTTTTAGGCTTGGGCTTTCAGTGTAAGGTGGTTCCATTCACTGAGATAGAGAGCAAAGGAGGAAGAAGGATAATATTTATAGCCAGAACATCTGTTATTTACATTATAAAATCTGAATTAGCTTACATGAATTACCTAGCAGTTATGCAATTTTTGTTTTTGTATTACAAAGAAAATTATAGGTGAACACACATTTTTCGTTGGTTTTATTTTATTTTTACTTATGAGAAGAGGGTGAATACATTCATTTTTTTAACTAGCATCTACTTCTTTTTTCTAATATCAAACATATATGCTCAGTAAAGAATACTTAGAAAAAGCAGAAGAACACAAAGAAAAATTCCACATGGCTGAAGAAATTAAGAAATTGCCTTTAACTTTACCCTCCCCAGGGTTATCGATAACTGTATATATGTCAGTTAGTGAAAGCAAAAAAGAATGAGTTGAATGAGTGAATAGATGAAAAGAAAATCTGGGAGAAGTCTCCTAAAAACTTGAAACTTTTATACTCCAACCACCAGCAATGCAAGACAAAGTCCTAAGATAGGTAAAGGAAACACAAATAAGTAAGACAAAACGTAGGTCCTCATCTTGTCTCTAACTTTCTGTGTAACTTCTAGTCAATTTACTTCACCTCTCCTGGGCTGTTTTCCATTTGTAAAATTTGTAGATTGGATGACATTTTAAAAATCCCTTCTAGGGGCAACTGGGGTGGCTCAGTCAGTTAAGTGTCTGCCTTTGGCTCAGGACATGATCCTAGGGTCCTGGGATTCAGCCCCATGTTGCGCTCCCTGCCCCTGCTCAGCGGTGAGCCTGCTTCTCCCTCTATCCCGTGTTTGTGCTCTCTCTCTTAAATAAATAAATAAAATCTTAAAAAAAATAAAAATAAAAATCTCTTCTAATATTAAAGTTCTATGATTCTAAATTGTTCTTTGGCACCTTTTACCCCTTACTTGAAGGCCATTCCTGGTGTCTCTATTCCTTCTTTAATGTTTTCCTCAAACCCATTCCCAAATGCATTGCTCTTGGCTAGTTGCCAAAAGGATGTGACATATTAATCAAGAGAAAGGAGTAAGTAATAGCTTAAAATATTACCCTTCACAGGGCACACATAATAGTACTCAAAGGAATGAATTACTAACAATTAATCAATAATGGTGGTTTCAGACATTCTAACTGGCTAAAGAAAAAGGAAGGAAATTAATACTTATTAAACACTTATTTACCAGATCCTATGATGACACTTTCACATATGCCAATCAACTGATCCCTACAATACTCCTACAGGTATTATTAAATCCATTAGATAGATGAGGAAACAAGCTCAGCAAGATTAAGTGGCATATCTATGCTCAAACAGCCAGCAAAGTGGTAGCAGAATCGGAACTGGAGCGAAAGCAGCCACTTAGCAATAGTAAATCTGGAGAAAATACCATCTAAGCTCCAAATCACTCTTAAGACAGAACTGTTAATATCTGCTTGTGCTCAGTTTAGGCAGAAGTAAAGAATGGGCATCCAAAGACAGCTATAACCAGCTAAGTTCAGGCTGGTGAAATGGTTCACTGACCACCAGGGTCTAGTAAGTGACAGCACTGTCATTTTGGACTTTGCGTCAGTGACTGTGCATAAAAAATAACGGCCTAACATAGCTGAGGCAACTTTATCCTGAAAGGAAACAAGAAGCCTTCAAGGAGTATTTACAATCATTTTATGTTTAAATTAGAGAGATGGGGAAGCTGTTTTAAAAAGCCCTTTAATACTGAGGATTCTTCCTTCCTAAATCATTGGGAAATTGGGTCATATATCATTTCTGTCCAGATAGGCAAGCACATAAAACCACAACTTTGTAGACCAAAAGAGGCAAGAAATAAGGCATCTATATAATCTGTCCCCAAAGTTGACAGAGTAGTATTACACTAATGATAAAGCACAAAATCAAAGATCTCAGGATGAAAGGCCATCTGGTCCATCCAAATGCTGTGTTATCTTGGTAACAATCTTATCACCAATTAAGTTTATATACCAATGAAAGTGTGCTTTCACTTCTGCTCCAAATCTGTTAATGGCTTACAGGGGATAAAGTCCAAGAGGCTTAGATCTGGCCTCTGATTAGCTTCCTAAACCACATCTCTTACTATTTAGTTCAATGGCTACTCAGAGCAGGTACTCAATAATGTAACAAATGTTAGCTATTATTACTGTTAGAACTGTCACCATCATCACCACATATTCCCATTCCATCCATGGCCACGACCACAAAGTGTTATTTGCAGTGCCCTGAGATGCCAGACATACTCTCAACTCTGTAGGTTCGAGTTGGCCTGGCAAACTCCTATTCATCTTTGAAGATGCAACTCAAACATGTGTCTGAGTCACCTGCGTGAAACCCGTTCTCTCACCTCCCTTCCCTAAATAATTTCTCTTTTCATTTCCATAGCATACTGTAGGTCCCTTTACTACTGCATTCACTAGCATAGTACCTTCACTCCGAGACCACAGATTCCTTGATGAAAGGACTATATCATCTTTACCTATGCATACCTCTTGCCCAGGTACTAATTGCTGAACTAATAAAAGTGTCTGTCCAGCTTATGCTTGGGCACCTCCAAGGACAGAGGACTCAAGATCTCTGAAGGAAGCTCTTACCGTCTACTAGCTCAGGAAATTCTTCCTCATGTTGAGCAAGATGTCTCTTTACCTTTAATACCACTAGGACCACAAAGAATAAATCGAATCCTTTTCAACATGTCAACCCTTCAAACACTGATTCATAAAACATTTATGTAGTGCTATGTGCCGGGTAAGTATGGGATACGTCAAGGTCAACCAGAGAGAGTCCCTGCTCTTAGGTAACTCACATTCTGATACAGAAGAAAGATTTAAATATATTTATAAAACAAAAGATAAGGGCAGTAACAGAGAAGCACAGAGTGTTGTAGAACATACGAACGGTACATATCCAACCCCAGGGCCATGGAAGGCCTCCTAGAGGAGCTGCCACTTTGGCTAAGACTTTAAAGGATGAACAGGAATTGTCCAAGGGAGAGAGGGCAGTGCAATAGGGCCAGACATGAAAAATGCATAGAACTGAGAGAGAGTCTGATATGTACAGCTGAGTGAGTGGCATGTCTTCTCGTCTTCAGGCTAAATGTTCCCAGTTCCTTCCCCTCAAGCATCATGACTGGAGTTTTAGTTCTTTCACCATTCTGGTGTTTCTCATTTGAGCACAAACCAGGTCAGTCCTCGGAAGTGAAATATTGTCATGATCTACTCAGCACACAGTAGGGGAGCCTATCCCTTCCCTCACTCAGATACTTAGTCTAGCCTTGTCTCTGCACATTCATGCAATTGCTTCTTTATATATGTGATAGACACACACTACCTTCCAGGGTTTCTGTTTTAGGAATAACATGATGGACAACAGGAATGATCCTAGAAATTTAAAAACTTACCTAAGTCTTAGAAAATATGTGTTAAAGAAAATGTCACAGGTAGCCATATGTACAGAATTAGAATAGATATGTTTTGTAAATTGTTCTGGTTATCTGTTACTGTATACCAAACCACCTTAAAACTCAGTGGCTTAAAACACCAATAAATACTTTGCTGATTAACATGCATTTTGAGCAGAACTGGGAGGGAGTAGTTCATCTCTCCTTCATTCAGGGTCAGCTGGGACAGCTCAAAGGCTGGGCGTGGAATCATCTAAAGGTTTACACACTCAAATTTGGGGTAGTTGATGCAGCTGCAGCCTGAGGACTTCAGGTGAGGTTCTGGTAGGAACATCTATACATGGCCTTTCCATATGGCTCACTGGCTTCTTTACAACATGGTGCTGGATTCCAGGGTAAGCATCCCAAGAGGATGAAGAAGAAGCTCTATTGCCTTTAGTGACTCACTCCTGGAAGTCATATAGCTTCATGTCCACCATAGTAACAGTCTTGCCCAGATTCAAGGGCAAGTAACAAAGATCCCACCTCTTGAGGAGAGTCAATATCACATTGTAAGAAAAGCAAGTGGGAGATATATTGGTGTTAACATCTCTGGAAAATACAATAATCTGCCACATAAATAAAACTTAAAATTGAATTAAATACCCACCTCCCAAGAACGGAAGGTAGTCTGCTCTAGGATGAGGGGTATTCAGATTGGCTTATTATCATTACTATTCCTCCAAAGCACATTTGGAGTCTATTTTAAAGTCCCTTTTCTTTTAAAACAAGCACAAACATGTATTTTTCTTATTAACAAAACTATTTCATGTTTATTACAGAAAATCTGAAAAACATAGAAATGCAAGAGAGAAAGAAATATAATTCCCTGTAACCCCACAATCCAGGGATAACTACTATTTAATACTTTAATGGATCTCTTTAGTTATTTACTCATGTGTTTAAATAAATGTCCTTCCTTCCCTCCTTAAACCCTTCCTCCCCTCCATTTACATATTTATTGGGCATATACCATGTGCCAGCACTAGTCTATATGCTACAGTACAGTAGTATTTAAGAGAAGTGGGATCTCTGCTCTCAAGAAGTCTACATTCTAGTCGGGGGAGACCGCGCAGTGTGACTGGAATGCAGTAAACAATGCAGAGGAAGCGTAAAAACTGAAGTTGTAGAACTAGACCAGGGCCAGATCAAGTAGGCCAAGGTGAAGAATTTAAATTTCACTTTAAGTGCAAAAGGATGTCTTGGAGAGTCTTCAGCAGAACAATGCGATCTGATTTAAAATTTAAAAGACTACCTTGGATGGCTGCATGGGCAACCTATGTCTATTGCAGCACCCAGGAAATGAGATGGTGACGGCTTACACAAGGGTAGGCAACGTGAAAACAGAACACATTTTGCAGTTATATTTTTAAAATAAAACCAGAACAACGGCTAACAGATGTGATGTGAGGGATGAGGAGAAGAAAGCAGTCAAGGATGATCCCAGGTTTTTAGCTTCACCAACTGGGTGGATGATGGCATCACAGTGGATACTAGGGGAGGAACTGGCATGGAAAACGCAATAAAGAATTACATATTGCCCATATTAAAGGTTGAGATTTCTACTAGACATTGAAGTGGTATGTCAAACTTACACTTGATTATACAAATCTAGAGCTCAAAGATGACGTTAGAACTGGAGACGGATGTTTTGAAATCATCAGCATAAAAATCATACTTAAGGCCATGATATTATATAAGATCACCTCGGAGAGAATACAGAGAAGGTAGCCTAGGACTAAAAGAGCAGCCAGGGGTCCTCTCTACCTCAGCGCTGCCTGCAGAGGTGGCAGCCATCTCCTACTCAGCATCATGGCTGCCCTCAGACCTCTGGTAGAGCCCAAGATCATTAATTTTATAATGGACCAAGAAGTTCATCTGGCACAAGTCAGACTGATATACAAAAATTAAGCGCAACTAGTGGAAACTCAGGGGCATTGACAATAGGGTGCACAGAAGATTCAAGGGCCGGACCTTGATGCCCAACACTGGTTACAGGAGCAACAAGAAAACAAAGCTTCCCAGTGGCTTCCTGAAGTTCCTAGTTCACAACATCAAAAAGCTTGAAGTGCTGGGGTGCCTGGGTGGCTCAGTCGGTTAAGCATCTGCCTTTGGCTCAGGTCATGATCCCAGGGTCAAGGGATCTAGCCCCTCAACCAGCTCTGCACCCAGCAGGGAGTCTTGCTTTTCTCCTCCTCCCTCTGCTCCTCCCCCTACTTGTGCTCATGTGTGTATGTGCGTGCTCTCTCTCAAATAAATAAAATCTTAAAAAAGAAAAAAAAAAGAAGTTTGAAGTGCTAACATGCAACAAATCTTACTGTGCAGAGATTGCTCACAATGTCTCCTCTAAAAACCACAAAGCCATTGTGGAAAGAGCAGCCCAGCTGGCCATCAGAGTCACCAATCCCAATGCCAGCGAAGACAATGAACAGACAGCTTCTGTGCATGTCATATTTGTTTTAATACAACCATAAAACTACACACACACACACACACACACACACACACAAAGAGTCCAGTGAGGTCAGGAAGAAGGCTGAGGGAATTTTCTTTTATATAAAGGAAGAAGGCTGAGGGAATTTCCTTTTACATAAAGGAAAAGTGGGAAGGCCAAACAAGTGCTTCACAAAGAAAAAAGCAAATACTGTGTGGAATGCTACTGAGAGGTCAAATAAGATAGAAATGTATTTATTGGTTTTGGCAAGATGAAGGTCACTGGTGACCTTGACAATAGCAGTTTCTGTGAAATGAAGGGAATACCTAACTGGAATGGGAAGAAAAGAGAGGGAGGTTATGTGTAGACAGAGCAGAGACATTCAAGTGCTTTTGATATGAAAGGGAACCAAAAAATGATTCAATAGCTGGAGCTGGACACAGTGTCAGGGAGAAGTAATTTTTAAAGAAGGGGAGTTATTTGAGTATGTGTGTAAGCAGATGGCAGTGAATGAGTGTGGTGACTTTCTAAAGACTGGGGGAGCAAGTGACTGGGCTGGAGCATGTAACTGCAGGCTTGAGTCTTTGGCTTGAGTCTTTGAGATGGAGAGAGGGGACACTGGCCTTTGAGAGGAGTTGGGACATTTCTTCTACAATAATAGGAGGAAGATGATAGTGGTAAAAAGACGAGGGAGTTTTTTATTAACTTCTTCTATATTCCTGGTGAAATATTGAAGATATCAGTGAGGAGAAGGGGATATGAGGCAAGAAAGACATAAATAGAAATCTAAAAAGAGCAGCAAGTGTGAAATAATAGTTCTGAAGAATGGAAATTGAAACTGTCAAGGAAATGTAATGGTACCATCTTATGGCACTGAGTGGTTATTTGAGATTTTTGTTCAATAATTTAAAAGTGAGATCACTTAAAAAAGGGATATAATTTCTAGGGGCGCCTGGGTGGCACAGCGGTTAAGCGTCTGCCTTCGGCTCAGGGCGTGATCCTGGAGTTCTGGGATCGAGTCCCACATCAGGCTCCTCTGCTATGAGCCTGCTTCTTCCTCTCCCACTCCCCCTGCTTGTGTTCCCTCTCTCGCTGGCTGTCTCTATCTCTGTCAAATAAATAAATAAAATCTTTAAAAAAATAAAAAAAATAAAAAAAAACAAAGGGATATAATTTCTAAAAGCAATATTTAGCTACTCAGTTCAGACACAGGATACACAGATAATTGAGCTTGATCAGAGCTGAATATTGCTCAGAAAGCAAGGGGCAAGGCTTTACAGATATTTTATGGGTGGGTGGGAGTTATTATAATTTTGAGCCACACACAGATTACATACTTTGTAACAAAGGAAAAGAAGTGAGGCAAAATGTATTTCCTTCCAGTCTTTTTTCTATTGTTTATAAAACTGAGATCACATTACATAAAGTTTTGTCTTTATAACAATAGTTATAAAGTTTTCAATAGTTTTCAAAATATTTTTTTAAAGATACTCAACCAGAGATCATGTTTACTTTTTTGTAAGATCATGTTTATTTTTAAAGTTAGCTTTATGACCAATGTGGGGCTCAAACTCATGATCCTGAGATCAAGAGTCACATTCTCTACTGACTGAGCCAGCCAGGTGTCCCTTAAAATATTATTTTAAATGGCAATAGTACATTTCAACACATAGATATATCACAGTATATACAACAATTTCCCTTTTGTTAAACGTTTGGATCATTTAAAAATCTTTACCATGTGTAACACTCTCACATATGTAACATACTTGTAAAACATCTTTTCTCTGTCTCTGATTACTTTTTTAGGAAGTATTCCTAGGAGTGTAATTACTGGGGTCAAAGAACATGTATACTGTTTTTTTTTTAATTAAAAAAAAGTAATGTTTTGAAACAACTTCAAGGTACAGAAAAGTTTGAAGGACAATATAAGGAACTTTTTTAAATCTCTGAACCGTTTCAGTAAGTTGCTGACATGAAGTTCTATTACTCCCAAATACTCTAGTGCATGTTTCCTACAAAGATACTCACTTGGATTATATGCCTTGACCAAATGGAACTTATCACTGGAATGCAAGGTTGGTTCAACATATGAGAACCAATGTACTAGACGATACTAATACAATAAAGGAGAAAAATCACATGGTCATTTCAAGACATTCAGAAAAAAAAAATCTGAAAATTTCAACATCTTTTCATGATAAAAACACTCAGCAAACTAGGAATAGAAGGGAGCTTCCTCAGATTTAAAAAGGACATCCACACAAAACTCCAGCCAATACTATAATTAATGGTGAAAAACTAAAAGCTTTTTTCCTAAGATCAGGAACAAAACAAGGATATCTGCTCTCTCCACTTCTATTCAACAGTGTACTGGAAGTTCTATCCAGGGCAACTAGGCAAGAAAAATAAGTAAAAGGCATCCAATTGTTAAGGAAGACATAAAACAATCCTTATTTGCATATGACATGATCTTGTACACAGAAAGCCCTAGCAAATCCACATATGCACACACACAAAACTACTAGAGATAAAAAACAAGTTCAGCAATGTTTCAGGATACAATAACAATATGCAAAAATCACTGTTATTTCTATAAATTAGGCACAATAAATCAAAAAAATGAAATTAAGAAAATTCCATTTACAATACCATCAAAAACTATAATGCTTATTTATACATTTAACAAAAGAAGGTATGATTTGCAAACTATAAAACATCACTGAAAGAAATAAGAGACTTAAATAAATGGGAAGACATCCCATGTTCACGGATTGGAAGACAATATTAAGAACAGTATTAAATTTATAGTCTGCATAAAGTTATAAATTAGCATAAAATCATCTAATTAAAAGTTTTTAAAATATTTTATTACCAAAATGATGTTTATTGTAGATCATATGCAAAATAAAAGTAAATACAAAAAAAAAATAAAGATAGCAATACTCTCCAAAGTGATAAATTCCAGTTAAGTTTTGGAAAAATTGATAAGCTGATCCTAAAATTCACAAGGAAATTCTTCAACAATTTTTAAAAAGAACAACAAATCTGGAGGACTCATAGCTCCTGATTTCAAAACTTACTACAAATCTACAGTAATCAAGGCTGTGTGGTACTGATACTGACATAAATAGAGACATACAGGTCAATGGAATAGAACCAAGAGTTTGAAAGTCAAGAAATAAATTAATACATTTATGATTGCTTGAGTTTAGACAGGGGTGCCAAGACAATTCAATGGGGAAAGAACAGTCTTTTCAGTGAATGATTCTGGGGCAACTGGATACCCACATGCAAAAGAATGAAGCTAGACCCGGACCTCATATCACATTTTAAGAAAAATTATTTAAAATGGATTAAAGAATCAGGAGAATATTGTTAAAATGTCCATACTACCCCAAGTGATCTATAGATTTAATGCAATCCCTGTCAAGATATCAACAGCATTTTTCACAGAACTAGAAATGGAAAAACAATCCACAGAACGGAAGAAAACTGTGAATTATGTATTCAGGAAGGGTCTAGTATGCAAAATACATAAGGTACTCTTACAACTCAATGATAAAAAGGCAAACAACACAATTTAAAAATGGGAGAAGGATCTGAACAGACATTTCTCCTATGAATATACAAATGGGCAATAAGCACGTGAAAAATGTTCAACATCACTGGTCACTAGGGAAATGCAAATCAAGACCACAATGAGATATCACATCACATCCAGCAAGATGGCTATAATCAAAAGGAAGAACAATCACTAGTATTGGCAAGGATATAGAGAAAATCGCTGGTGGGAATGTAAAATGGCATAGCCACTTTGAAAAGCAGTCTTGTAGCTCCTCGAAAGGTTAAACGCAAAAAAATAAAATAAAATAAAAAATTTTAAAGGTTAAATGCAGAATTACCATGTGACCTAGCAATTCCACTTCTAATAAATATATATCTTAAATAACTGAAAACATATATCCACATAAAAACTTGCACACCAATGTTCACAGAAGCATTATGCATAAAAGCCATGGAGTGGAAATAACCCAAAGTCCATTAATTGATAAATGAATAAACAAAATGTGGTATATCTATGAATTGGAATATTATTCAGCCTAAGTCAAAGAAGCCAGACATAAAAGGTTACACACTATATGATCCATTGTTATGAAATGTCCAGAAGAGGCAAATCCACAGAGACAGAGAGTAGATTAGTGGTTGTCAGAGGCTAGGTGGAGGGAGTAATGAGGAGAGATAGTTAATGGGCATGAGGTTTCTCTCTGGGGTGATGAAAGTGTTCTGTAATTAAATAATGATAATGGCTTCACAATTTTGTAAGTATACTTAAAACAATTAACTTACATACTTTAAAATGGTTAATTTTATGGCATGTGAGTTATATCTTTAAAAAAAAAAAAGACACTCATCTACATATCCACAATACTACCAACAAAATCAGGGTATGAAGATTGATTTACTACTACCATATAGTCCTCGGACCTCATTTACGTTTTTCTAAGTGTCCCAATAATACCATAAATGAAAGCATACACACACACACACACCCATCCAGTCCAGAATTGCACACTGTATTTAGTTGTCATGTCTTTTTGGTCTCCTTCAATCTTAAACAGTTCTCTAGTCTTTTATTATTTATTATAAATATGTGTTGAATATCAGAATCAATCCTAAGAATTAATTCTTATACATTTAAATAGTGTAATCAATAATTCACAAATCCTTCTGGAATAGCACTATCCTATATAGCAGCCACCAGCCTTATGTAGCTACTGAGCACTAATCTAAATTGAGATATACACCTTATTTCAAGACATGAAACATTTCATTAATAAATTTTTATACTGATAACATGTTGAAGTAATATTAGAATATATTGGGTTAAATAAAATATATTATTATAATTAATTTTACTTATTTCTTTTTAACATGGACTTTCTTAATGCAGCTATCAAAAAAATTTTAATTACATATATACTCCCATTATATTTCTACTGCACAGTGCTGTTCTATGAGTTTCTGGGTTAGCGATGGGGAATAAAGACGTCAAAAGATTGAGGACTAGATATATGGCCTCCTAGAGCAAGGACAGTAAATAAAAATCCTTGCATAGCTCTAAAACTTTGCTAGCTAGAGGAACTAACCACTCAAACGGATGCCATTAGAGAGACATGAGGAAACACAGGCATCACAGAATATATTATCTTAGTGAATTGTCTTCTTAAAATGTCTCCAGGGGTCTCTACTCTCTAATTCTGCTCTAACATACATGTCTGCACAGAGGAGGTCAAAAGCTATAGTGCTCTCACTTGTTTTCTCTATGGACAACTAATTTATTTGCTTGCCTCTTTACTTCACTTAGCCAATTTGAATCCTCTGGCCTGAAGTAAAATCTCCAGAGATTTGCAATCTCTTTTTTTTTCCTTTGGTCTCTTATCTCAATAGCACCCTCTAGCAATGTACTCTTTCCTCACATCTGAAGTATCTCTGGGTGAAGAGAAATAAGCATTTAGTTAATTTTGTCATTACTGACCTGCATTTCATATTTCAGAGTCATGTGGAAGCACCAGGATCCCATTCCTACCACTGAAATTAAAACAAATAAAAGAAGACGATTAGCATGAAATTCTTTGGGGATGGTCAGAGTGACGTGAGAAGATAATAAGACAATACAAAGCACTGAATTTTAAGAACAAAGTTTATGAAATCAATGGCAGGATACAGCAGACTCTGCATAAGTTCTATAATTGATGAAATTTTGGTATAGAAAAAAAACCAAGAAATTCTCACAAATTCCCTCCACTAAATGGACTTACTGGATTAATCAACATTCTCTATTCTTCCTATAAAATATACTACCTGATACTCAGGATAAGCTTTTTTTTTTTTTTTTTTTTTAAATAAAGGAGACAGAAGTTTATTGACTACACCACAAGGGAGCAGTGGACAGGACAAGCAAAGGAGAAACTGCCTGCCTCCCAGGATAAGCTTTACAGCTTAAATATTACAGGATAATGTTTATAGCTAGTTAGCTACTCTAGAACTTTCTTGTACTTTTATCCAAATAGCTGAATTGTATACTTACTAAGAGCCAGTTACGTTTGTTATAGGACATCTAAATACGACTGCAAAAAGAGAACTGCTGTTTCTACAAAAACTATTTAAAATGCTTAAAACAGACTCAATAAAAGAGAGTTGCTAACGAAAATTGCTGTGAATTAAGTGTGGGTAAGATACCTGTTAAATTGAGAAAAATGGTAAAAATCTAAAGAGTCCACATTTAGGTCTCAAAGTTCTTCCCAAGTGCCTCCATTTTAAATAAACTGTTTTCATTTTAGGGTTTTTAAAAATTTTGTTTTTTAATGCAAAAAAAGCTAAGTAGAAATATAACTAGGATCCCATATTTAAAGGCCACGCCAGATTATATAACTGTTTTAATTAAAATAAAATTTTAAGGTAGGTACATACATAATTTAACGATAACTCTGTTTTGAATTTTTAAAAATTAGCTGGCCAAATATCAGTCCCTATTACACCTATCCTATACCCTGTCTCCAATCCTGTAGTCTATGTCTCTGCTTATTGAAATGTTACACAACTTTGGGGCACCTGGCTGGCTCAGTCAGAAGAGCATGAGACTCTTGATCTTGGGGTAGTGAGTTTGAGCCCCACGATGGGTGTAGAGATTACTTAAAAAAAACACACATAAAAAAACCCTTTAAAAAAAAACCAAACTTTAAAAAAACCATGAAATCTTACACAATTTTTAGATCCAATTTGCTCATTCCTGTTAGCTTCTTCTTTTGAAACAATTTCAAACTTCAGAAATGTTTAAAGAGTAGTAAACTGCTGTGTATGTTCTATTCAGAATCACCATTTCTTTCTTTTTTTTTTTTTTTAAAGATATTATTTATTTATTTGACAGAGAGAGCGAGCACAAGCAGGGGAGCAGCAGGCAGAGGGAGAGGGAGAAGCAGGCTCCCTGCTGAGCAGGGAGCCTGATGTGGGGCTCAATCCCAGGACCCTGAGATCATGACCTGAGCCGAAGGCAGACACTACACCGACTGAACCACCCAGGTGCTCCAGAATCACCATTTCTAACATTTTGATATCTATATCCACATACATATGTGTGTGTATAAATGTATATATGTATATATATGTATATGTACATATATAATTATTTTTATGAACCATTTATGAGTAAATTAGATACATCATATCGCTTTACCCTTAATACTTCAGTGTGTATCCCATATCCATTTGAAATATCACCTCCTAAGTCAAATCTTCCTCTGCTTCCTCCTCCATTCAGACAACCATATAAGGCATGTAAGAAATAGTGTTTGGCTAGGCCAGTAGTTACCAGATTTGGAGAATTCTATTTTACCTAGAGCCCCTTGTTCTAGAAACTTCTGACTCAGTGGCTACTCTGGTACCCGTATTTTAAAGGCCCACCAATGATTTTGCTGAACATCAAAAGCCAAAGATCACTGTTAAATTCTAAAATTCATTAAGGGCAGGGTCCAGGTCTCTAGAGTTCACTAAAGAATCTCCAGAACCTAGCACAGTGCTGAACATATAAAGAACGCTTATTAAGTACTTGCTAACTGGTTGATTTTTTTTCTTCCTCCTCAATGATCCAGCACTTCACATTAGAGTATGTGTATTGGTAGTAGAGGGTGGTAAGGAATGTCCCTGAATTGAGAAAATAATAGAAGAAATGAGTTCCAAAGAGGAAAAAATGTTATTTGGGTAGAATGTGCACAATAAGAACAGAAAGGTTTGCCTCACAAGGTGACATTTGAGATAGAACTTAAGAGAGATTTGCAGGCAAATAAGGTGAGTGAGAACATGCAAGTGGAGAATATACATACAGTTGGAGTAAAGGTGTGGAGATATGGACAATATTTAGGAATAAGCATGTCATTCAATAGGGCTGGAGTGAGTATCAGACAGGAACAGAAAAAAAGGCAGAAAGGTGAGCTGGTAGCATAGATGGTGTTTTTTAGGTTGCACCTGTAATACCAGTGCCAGGTATGGTACTTTATATACTCTACCTCCAAACGTTTCAAAATATCTACAAGGTATTCCCACATTATTATTCCCATTTTGTAGACAGGAAGAAAGTGATGTTTGGAAACGTAAATAGCAAGTAGCAGAGTTCAGATTAGAAACAAAGACTGTCTGCCCTAAAGCCTTTCCTTGTATCACACCTACTCCTGGGAGCAATTAAGAGAAATATCAGAATTTTGATAAGGTTCTAGGGTGGCAAGTGTCCAAAAGAATAGAATTTTTACTTAGGAGAAGAATGCACAGTGTCCTGCGCCACCTGTGAAGTTAGTAAGGAGAAGTCTAGGTAAGAAAAAAATACAGATTCTCAATTAGAATGAGGACGATAAAAATGGAAATAAAGAGGCTGTTCTAGAGATCACAAAGATAGAACCCGAAGACTTGGCTTATGGAGGGATATGGGAGTTCTGAGAGTGGGAGGAAGGGGACTAGTCAAGGATGAAATTGTGGTTTTGTGCGCAGGACCTAACGAAACTTGCAGCACAGGAAACGAGAGCAGGAGGTGGTTTGCAAAGGGAAGGAGAAAAATAAACGAGGATGCCCAGAAGCGTGCCTCTGATGTGAGCCAGATGGGCAACTCAGCCACATGCCCAC
Source organism: Ursus arctos (assembly GCF_023065955.2). NCBI lineage: Eukaryota > Metazoa > Chordata > Mammalia > Carnivora > Ursidae > Ursus > Ursus arctos. The sequence goes on from NW_026622897.1 coordinate 51,592,779, forward strand.
ATTCCACAAGAAATCAAAGGAGAGTTCAGGAAGCATTTTGGTTACTTCCCCTCTAATCAGTGGTTAACCTAGGTGCTCTCCAGACACATTAAAATACTGGAAAGAAAATGAGGAGTGCCTGGCTGGCTCAGTCAGCAGAGCATGGGACTCTTGATCTCAGGGTTGTGAGTTCAAGCCCCATGTTGGAGGGGCTTGTAGAGATTACTTAAAAATAAAACCTTCAAATATACAGGAAAACGAGACCAAGAGGATTAACAGTGATAACTGAATCTCTTAAAATAATTTATCATACTGACTATACCCAGATCCCGGGGAAAACTATGACGTGCTTATATGCTTTAATGGGGAAAAATGGAGTAATAATCCTTTTAGCTGTAAATCCCAAGTAGTTACAAAAGCAAAAGAACAATTTTTAAAACCCCACCAAAATTAGTAATATCTACATAGTTTATTTTACTAAAAACTTTATTTATGAATATGAATCTTAAAATGAAAAATAAGTTTGTAATTTAAGGCTGTACATAAAATTGTCTTGACAAGATACAGGTATCTAGAAATTATTCTCCAGAAACTACTGGTTCTGCTGTATAAACTTTAATAAGTCAAGGCTGATCCAAAACTTAAGAAGAGATTATTTTGTGGTAAGAATATGAATCAAGACAGAATCAGAGACACCAAATAAAATCCTTTCAAAAGCAAGATGTGGAAATATAAGATTCAAACTTATTTTCAGTAGATAAGAAATGAGAGCAAGGTATGATTTCAGGTTTTGTTATTCAACTCAGGAAAAGACAGGAGAAAGTATTCTGTAGATTTTCAATATTATCTTTTTCTCAAAAGAATACATTTTCTATGGTTTTAAGAAGGCTATCGAAAGAAAAATCTCCAAATCAGCCTTGGAACCTGTTTTTTCCTTTTTAAATTCTGAATCACAGAGGTGGTAAAAAAACAAATTCAGTGTAAGCATATTCTCCCAACCACAATGCTCTCTAAAACCTGATAAAAAAAAAAAAAAAAACAATTAATGTTCCCTTAAGATTAAAGTACATGGCTAGTTCACTTAGATTTTAGGTAAGTAAGTTAGAGATATTGGTATGTCAGGAAGAATGTAAGACTGGAACTCGTGATGACTAGGGGTTGAAGCCCCACTTCTGCTCAATGGGCAATCTTTTTTTTTTTTTTTTAAAGATTTTATTTATTTATTTGACAGAGAGACAGCCAGCGAGAGAGGGAACACAAGCAGGGGGAGTGGGAGAGGAAGAAGCAGGCTCATAGCGGAGGAGCCTGATGTGGGGCTCGATCCCAGAACGCCGGGATCACGCCCTGAGCCGAAGGCAGACGCTTAACCGCTGTGCCACCCAGGCGCCCCTCAATGGGCAATCTTAAATCCACATATCTGATCCTCAGTTCTTACCTATAAACCGTAAAGTAATATTCTCTTTTTCAATACTATTAGAATACATGTGACTATTATGTGCTCTTTAAGAAAAGTAACAGAGTTTTACAGATTAAATTCCAAAATCCATGTTTAGTCTAAATAAATCTATATAAATCTATAAATCTAAATGTAAGTCTAGGGGTCCCTGAGTGGCTCAGTCGGTTAAGCGACCAACTCTTCATTTTGGCTCAGGTCATGATCTCAGGGTCGTGAGACAAAGGCCCAAGTCAGGGTACATGCTGTGAGTGGAGACTGCTTAAAATTCTCTCTCCCTCTCCCTCTTCCCCTCCCCCCACCCATCTCCCCCTCTCTCTTTAAATGAACGAATGATTGAATGAATAAAAGTCTGTATTTAGTCTAAATCTTTAGCCTAAGATAATTCTCTGGCTCTGTGTGAACACTGAAGATTCTCATTTTTATCTATCAGTATTCCATATTGTCATCACCTCAGGACCGACACTCTCCTTCATTCCCTGAAGCAGCATGTCTCCTTCTAGCAAAGGCCAATCAGGCTCTCTACGATATCATCTGTTCTCCTAAATCTTTATTGTCACCTTTCTCTCCTGCATCATTAATGTCTACTTCTCTAGTGGATTGTTCACATATCCGCTAATATCTCCAAAAGCCACCTTGTGCCCCATTACCTACGCCTCTTCACTTTCCTGAGTTTTCAAAAGAACTGCCTCCATTTCCTCACCTCTCTTTCCTATCTAGTCCTCAAACCCATTCACACCACTACAACAGCCCTTTTCTGTCTTCATCTTACTCAATCTCTTAGTGGCATTTAGTAGCTGAAACACTTTCCTATCTAGTTTTCAGTAATGCCCTATTCTGGTTTTCTTATCTCATGACTGCTTCTTCCTAGGTTCCTCTGTTAGCTCCTTCTATCCTTAAGGTCTAAATCAGGGGCTGTAAATTCAAATAGAGGCATTTGAGTAAAATAGCTAAATGAAGAACAATAAGGGAACAGTAGAGTTTGTGGTCAACTATTCAGACCATTTGAAAGAGAACAGCTTGGGCTGATTGCTCCCATGCAGAAACACAGGCTCAGTGATGTTGCATCTTCTAATTATTCAGAGAAGGCAAAGACCTGGATTTCTTTTTTTTTCTTTTTTTTTTTAAGATTTTATTTATTTATTTGAGAGAGAATGAGAGCACACATGAGTTGGGGGAGGGGCAGAGAGAAAGGAAGATGCAGACTCCCCCCTCCCGCTGAGCAGGGAGTCCCACTTGGGGCTCAATCCCAGGATCCCGGGATCATGACCTGAACTGAAGGTAGATGCTCAACTGACTAGGCCACCCAGGCACCCCAATGATCTGGATTTCTATGGGAACTCTCTCAATTTTCCAATATGGGCAACTAATTTTAAAATGGTTAAATTTTAAATATGGGCCAATTAAGACATGTCTGCATGTCAGATTCTACCTTTTGGGTGATGAACTTTTGATGTTATTTATATTCACCTTTGCCCATTTTTCCTTCCCACATTCCCTGGGTGATCTCATCAGTTTCCACAGCTTTAAACACCAACTTTATGACAATGATGCCTAAAGCCCCCTCTGAACTCCAATCTCACATATTTTAACACCTTCATTTAATGTCTCACAGACATTTCAAACTCAACATAATAAAAACAGAATGCCAGATCTTCCCTCTACACACTTGCTCAAACTAGAAACCTAGAAAGTCATCTGAAAATCTTTTCTTTAACTCCCACACTTAACATATTAATAAGCCCTATAGGCACTATCTCCAAAATATGTCCCAAGTCATCTACTTCTCTCCAGTGTCTCCACTGTCCTAGTCTACACCACTATCACCTCTCACTTGCACCGCTGCAACAGTCTGTTAACTGGTTGCCCAGCTTGCACTCTTACTGTCCACCAATTCATTCTCCACTAAGCAGTCATGGTGATCTTTTAAAAACATAAATAGGATTATGTCACATTCCTGCTAAAAACCCTCTAATGGCTTTTAGAATAAAACCCAGACTCTTTACTCTGGTCCTGCATGATCTGGCCCCTGCCTAAATCTCTCCAACCTCATATTCTGCCACTTTCCCCCTTAACTACTAAAGAACATTAGGGGAGAGTCAGAAAGTAAACAGATAATTACAATATGGTATATTAAATGGTATAAACATGGTCTATTCAATAGTTATTCTAAATGTAAATGGGCTAAATGCCCCAATCAAAAGACACAGGGTATCAGACTGGATTAAATAGCAAGACCCATGGATTTGCTGTCTGCAAGAGACTCATTTTAGACCCAAAGACACCTCCAGATTTAAAGTCAGGGGGTGGAAAACCATTTTATCATGCTAATGGACATCAAAAGAAAGCTGGGGTGGCAATCCTTATATCAGACAAATTATATTTTAAACCAAAGACTGCTTTAATAAGAGATGAGGAAGGACACTATATCATAATTAAAGGGTCTATCCAACAAGATCTAATAATTGTAAATACGTATGCCCCTAACAAGGGAACAGCCAATTATATAAGCCAATTAATAGCAAAATTAAAGAAACACATAGATAATAATACAATAATAGTAGGGGACTTTAACACCCCACTCACTGCAATGGATAGATCATCTAAGCAGAAGATCAACAAGGAAACAAGGGCTTTGAATGACACACTGGACCAGATGAACTTCACAGATATATTCAGAGCATGCCATCCTAAAGCAACAGAATACATATTCTTCTCAATTGCAAATGGAACATTCTCCTGAATAGATCACAAGCTGTGTCGCAAATCAGGTCTAAACCAATCCCAAAAGATTGGGATCATTCCCTGCTATTTTCAGACCACGATGCTTTGAAGCTGGAACTCAATCACAAGAGGAAATTTAGAAAGAACTCAAATACGTGGAGGCTAAAGAGCATTCTAGTAAAGAATGAATGGGTCAACCAGGAAATTAAAGAAGAATTAAAAAATTCATGGAAAGGGCAACTCTTACCCAACATTTCATCACGGTGTTTCCTTAAAAAGTCTGAGGCATCAAAGTTAAGATCATATTCACGTTTTTAAAAAATAATAAAATAAAATTCACATTTGTAGGAATTATCTAGAACATCCCAAAAAACAAGTAGGGACAAGTTTCCCTACATGGCTATGGCTAAAGTGAAAGCTGAGGCAGTCGAAATAGTAATGAAATTAGAATAGAAAGGTCACTGTACAGGGGCGCCTGGGTAGCGCAGTCGTTAGGCGTCTGCCTTCGGCTCAGGGCGTGATCCCAGCATTCCGGGATCGAGCCCCACATCGGGCTCCTCCGCTGGGAGCCTGCTTCTTCCTCTCCCACTCTCCCTGCTTGTGTTCCCTCTCTCACTGGCTGTCTATCTCTGTCAAATAAATAAGTAAAAAACTTAAAAAAAAAAAAAAAAAAGAAAGGTCACTGTACATCTTCTAATTAGATGTTTATATTCACAGCACTTCAGTACAGTTTTAAGAGTCTCTCAAGCATATAACAGAATTTCACTGAGTTGGAACCTCTTGATTCAAATATTTTGGCATGCTACCAAAGTTTTTCAAGGTTATAAGAGAATACAGATATGTTCTGATAACCATTTATTTTGATCCATTTGACTGACCACACCGTGGAAAGTGTACAAGGGCTTTGGAATCAGATCTAAACTAGAATCCGAAGTCCATCACTTACTATTTATCAGCTTTGGCAAGATGTTAACCCTTTTTGAGACTCAGCTGTCTAAGCTGCAAAATACGGATAACAATGTTTATCATGAAAGGTTGCTATGAGGATTGCCTAGCATGTACCTGGCATATAACAGGCATCAACAAATTTTATTTTCTAATCCCTAACTCAAGCTATTAAAAAATTCATGTACATAGAGAACGGAGTCATTAGATTTTAGAAGTAGGTTAGGTTATTTGCCACGACAGAAAATTAAAGGCCCAGGAAATACAATGAGTTCTTTTTCAAATTCCATCATGATTTACCAAAATGTATAAGAAGGGACCTAGAATAAATGAAAAAGGAGAAGGGCATATTACTATAAAGTATCAAAGGCATTACTGGTATAAGGTGTGATTATTTAAAATTATGACCTCGGGTTAGAGATTTTGGTGTTATTTGGTGGTGTCACAACAATGCCAGCTACAATTACAGGGCATGCATGATCCTACTTTACTTGTGAAGTTAGCATTCACATGAGAAACAAAATCTCCTACCATATTAGAGAGGAAGCAGAGTGTAGTGATTAAGAGAATGAGCTTTGGAGAGTTGTCCTAAGAAGTCTGGACTTTATCCCTAAACTGATGGGAAGCCATTTAGGATATTTAATAAGAGCTTTTCTAATTGTTTCCCACCTATCCTAAGGGGAATTGATCACATTCTCTTTTCTAATCTACTCCTTACCTAGTATATAACCTTATTATAGTAACAAACATATATACAGAGGCCAGTATGTCCTCTTTAGCCATATCAGTGTATTCTGGATTACTTTCTCCCATCCCATCCCACTCCCATCCCACTTTGCAACATTAGTAGCAGATGGGCTGCTACATTAGTTTTTTTTCAGAAGATAGTTGCCAATCAATTATTGTCAATTTAGTCTCCAGCCTAAAACACTTAAAATAAGTCACAACTGAGGCCACAGGAACCAGATGAAGAGTCATTACAGCTGCCTACTTTCTGCCTTAGTCTCTATCCTTTCAGGCTTTCTACTGGTTATTTTTACTTACTACCAGGCTACTTTCCTGGCCACATTTCCTCACTTCCTGTTCACTAACTACACAGGCTACTTAGCTATCTCTGGTTCCTGCTTCTCTGGTTGAGCCTGTCCCTGGGTTTTGGTTACTAGGCTGGACATGTTCATTCAAAGTACAGTCATGTAAAAACCACGACTGCATACATGCAAAGATAAGAAATATTAACCAAAAAATGAAAACACTGTTTCTGTTGGGTGATGTTACTATCACTTTACTTTTTCAACAAATTAGAAAAAAAAAGATCACTGGTGTTTCTGGCAGTGTCTGAAAAACTGGAACTAAAATAAAGGGTAATAAATAAGTTATAACCTGGTTATAAAATGATTTCCAAAGGTCTTTTCCACAGCACATTGATTTTATGTCTGTTTCACTGCTATAATCTAAAAGGTTATTAATCTACTATGCAATCCACTTACTTCCCCCTAGACAAAAAGCATAACGTTCTTAAGATCATTTCAGATGACTTTGACTTAGCCTGGTAGTGACAGACTATAGGTAAGATCATACTAAAACTTAAGGTACTCCATACAAAGAGTTTTCAATGGTCCTTTTCACAAGGAAATGACTTTGTATTTCTGTGACATTTTTATTTCAGTAGAAATGGACTTAGAATGGACTTTGACATAAAAATCTTTAATAGACTTTTTCCTGCTCTACTTTATGTTTTGACTATTTTACAATTCATTTTATTTTTCTTGTTGCCAATTACCTACTTACTTAGATAAACACACAACAAATACATTTGTGCAACTACAAATAGATTTTGTAGATTTAGGGGTAAAGAGAAAAATTAAATCTCATATGAGAAAAAATTAAATCATGTGAAAAAAGTTTCTTTTGGCATGGTTCTATTTTAGATTATGGACAGTTTTAAATTATTGGTTTATGGTATAATGATTAAAAGTCAGATCTGAATATAGATCTGAATTCAAGGTATTGTTCTATTTTCAAATTCTGTGATCTTGGTCAAATTATTTCTCAAAAATTGTTTCTCAAAAGTATTGTTCTACTATTTTCAAATTCTGTGATCTTGGTCAAATTATTTCTCAAAAATTCATTTATAAAAGAGGTTAAAGAATTCCTCATAGGTTGTGGAGAGTTTTAAATGACATAATATAAATTAATATACTTCCCACAGAACCTGGTATATTATAAATGCCCTGTAAATGATAATTACTATTGTCTCTTCAAACTCCACCAATGTTAACAGCAAATTTTATGGCCTCATAAAAATTAATGACTAAGCCATAATCACATGAAGCTTTGAAAATTCTAAGAGTCCTAATATCAAACAGTAAGTAGCAACCAGGCAGGCAGAACTCAGCTTCAAAGAACTTGTCTTTGCTTTTCAATTTATTCTCCTAGTTTTATCATGGGACAAGGAGTATTAAACTCATTTGAATTCATTATCATCTCTCTATATAAATAATTTTGCTGGTTTCAAAAATATTTACTTAAATACTAGGTTCTTATTCTCCCCTCAATTTAATAGCATTCCTACTTTTCTAATAGACTTATCAGAAAAATAATCAGAGGCGACATTTTTGATTCTCCTATTGATCTTTACGAGCATCTCTTCCTTTCATAAAATATGTATACTCAGACTATACTATAGTAAAAAAATAAACAAAAAGAGAAAGAAAGAGATTTTAGACAACGGGACTGAGTGGTTCCAAAGCAGCTATAACTGGGATGGTAAATTAAACTGAAATCAGGCTTACCAGAAGAACTGGCAATTGCTCAGGGACACAAGATAAGAAAAAATATGAAAAAGTAACATTTTAAATTCTTCTTTATTCTTCCTCACTGTAGTTGATATCTTTTCTTCACAATACTGAACACAACTGTTAGTATATACTTAATTATAAAATTATGTAATGTCTATCTCTGCTGCTGAACTATTAAGCTCCGATGAACAATGATCTGACAATGATACCTAGCACATAACAGATTCTCAGTAAACATTTGTTGAATGAATTAAATGACTAAATTTAGTGGATTTAGGCTCCAAGCCATAACACAATATACCTCATGAATTACTAACAGTTTGTCCCTAATATGCTTCAACACAATGCCAAAGTTCCCAATTCTTTCTGTAAAATCTCCCTCAACTCCAAAAAGTGCATCTCAAGCAGTTATTAAGGATTTTTGATCACAAAATTAAAATACTGAAAATCTTATTCAAGTATTTACTAAATTTCCTTGGGATTTGTTAATCAAATCTTTATTTCCAGGTGAAGTCTGTTCTGTGTACATGTGTGTGTCTCTCTCATATACACACATATTTTCAGTGGGGAGACTTATCTCAGTGAAAAATTCAAACAAGTACATATATGAAAAAGTCTTAGCAAAACATGCCTGCTGTTCAAAGCGTTTAAAAGAAAGCACTCATTCACTCATCGAACATTCTCACGTGTTTAGCTTGCACCAGGTATTGCTGAATGCCAGACACCCAGAAGAGTAAGACTGAGCCCTGCTTTCAGGAAGCTCAGATGGAACAGACACTTAAAAACAGATTATAACAGTTAATATGTACAGTGATAAGACTGCAATCACAAAAGCAAGCAAAATAAGTCAAACAGAGAAAGATAATTATCATAGGATCTCACTCATATGTGGAATTTAAGAAACAAAACAGAGGATCATAGGGGAAGGTAGGGAAAAATAAAACAAGACGAAATCAGAGAGGGAGACGAACAACACGAGACTGTTAATGACAGGAAACAAACTGAGGGTTGCTGGAGGGAAGGGGGGTGGGAGGATGGGGTAACTGGGTGATGGACATTAAGGAGGGAGGGCACATGATGAAATGAGCACTGGGTATTATATAAGACTGATGAATCACTGACATCTGCCTCTGAAACTAATAATACACTACATGTTAATTAATTTAAATTTTAAAAAAAGAAAAAAGACATTGCAGAATTTATAAAAGTATTACAATGAACTCCTATGTACCTTAACCTAGATTTACTAATATTTTGCCATATTTTATCTCTATATTCATTAAAAATGTACATAAAACAAAGTAATACACACATTAGTGTTATTTTGTTGAACTATTTAAGAGTAAGTTGCTGAGACTATGACCTTTTACCCTTAAATTCTTTAGCATTTATCTCCCAAGCAGGGACATTCTATTATATAATCACAATGCAGTGATCAAATACAGGAAACTTACGTTAATACAATATTATTATCTAATATACAGTCCTTATTCAGATTTCACTGATTTGCCCAATACTGCCCTTTAGACTTTCTTCTCATGCTACAAATCCCGTATTTCATTTAGCTGTTAGTCTGGAACAGTTCCTCAGCCTTTCTCTGTGTGTCATGACTTTAACATTATTTTGAAACTTGAACATTTTTTGAGTTGTTTCAAGAATGCACCTCAATTTGTTGTGGGGGTTTTTTTGTGATTGTTTTCGCAACATTTGATTCAGGTCATGCACTTTTGGCAGTAATACCGTATAACTGGTGTTTCCTTTTCAGCGCATCACACCACGAAGAACCAGTTGTTAGTTTGTATCGTTATTAATCATGTTAACTTTAATTTCTTGAATAAGGTGGTATCTACCAGATTTCTGTGTTGTTACCATATTTTCCATTTGTGATTGATCAGTAATCTGTCAGAAGATACTTTCAGGCTGTATAATTATTTCGCAAACACTTTCACCCAGTATTTTTAGCATTCACTGATGACTCTTGTGTGAATCAACCATTACAATGATGGTTGCAAATAGTGATTAAATAAAAAAAAAAACAACTGTATCATTCTGTTTACATTTATTAGTTGGCAATTAAATTTTTATTTAAATTCCAGTTGGTAAACATACTAATATTAGTTTCAGGTGTATAATATAGTGACTCACACCTCCATACATCACCAGGTGCTCCTCACAAGTGCCCTCCTTAATCCCCACCCCTCCTCTGGTAACCATCAGTGTATTCTCTATAGTTGAGTCTATTTCTTGGCTTGGCAATTCTACTCTTAAAAAAAAAAAGTTTCCCTTCCCATACCATTTGTTTGTTTGGTTGTTAGTATCAGTAAAACTTGTGGATTCTTTTCTCATACCATTTATTGTAAACCAATTCTGTTATTTTTCATTTGGAAGTTTAACTTGTCCTGGCTTGGCCAACTGCCTTCTGTGTTATTTTGACATGATTCCCTCATTTTTTGGACACTCTCTTACTTTCTGGCATCACAAGATGTGTCAGACTCATCTTGTATTCTTCTTGCCTCACCCCAGAAATGGTCATTTCTCCAAGAAGTCTTCATTACTTCAGTGAGGAAAGATTTTTAGAAACCAAGACCTCAACTAGATGTGTTTGCTCCTACTTAAGACTCCCTGCTTTCAGGCCCTTTCAGAATATGCAATCTTTTTCGGGGCGCCTGGGTGGCGCAGTCGTTAAAGCGTCTGCCTTCGGGTCAGGGCGTGATCCCGGCGTGCCGGGATCGAGTCCCACATCGGGCTCCTCCGCTATGAGCCTGCTTCTTCCTCTCCCACTCCCCCTGCTGTGTTCCCTCTCTCACTGGCTGTCTCTCTGTTAAATAAATAAATAAAATCTTTAAAAAAAAAAAAAAAAAAAAAAAAGAATATGCAATCTTTTGTTTGTTTAATTATGCGGATACCAAAATCCAATCGAATACTACAGGGTTCTTCCTTATCTTCCCCCATCGAAATTTATATCTTTCTTCCATATGAGAACCCTCACCCAACAATACAATTTCAATAAATTTCCTCATTTGCTTAATCCTAAAAGGCATACAAAACTAACTTCAGAATTGCCATACTCACTCATACCCCTACCAATAATAAACAGTAAATAAATAAATAAAAGTTAATAAAGTTAGTAAAGTAAGGTTCAAGATTTCATTGAATTTCCGTTTGTTTTCAAACTGGGGACATACAATGAAAATAACATTCAAAGTTAATTGGATTAATATTTTCACTTTCCTCCTTTGTGGTTATGTTCTCTATTCGATAAAGGGTACAGTACTTTTTAAATTATTATCACGACTTTTTCTTTTTACACAGGATTTCATTTCACGGCAAAATGGAGCAGAATGTACAGATATTTCCCATATAATCCCTACTCACCCACGTGCATAGCCTCCCCTATTATCAACATCCCTAGAGGCACATTTGTTACAACTGATGAAACTATATTAACACAACATTATCACCCAAAGTTCATAGCTTACATTATAGCTCACTTTTGGTATTGTACATTCTATGGATTTAGACAAATTTATAATGGCATGCACCCAGCATTACAGTATCATAGAAATATACAATAGTTTCACAGTGCTAAAAATCTCTGTGCTCTGCCTATTCATCTCTCCCTCCCCCAAACTCCTGGCAACCCTGAACTTTTAACAGATCTTTTCACTGTCTCTATAGTTTTGCCTTTTCCAGAACATTCTAGAGCTGGAATCATATAGCAGGTAGCCTTTTCAGACTGGCTTCTTTCACTTACTAATAGACATTTTAGGTTCCTCTTTGTTTTTACATACTTTGATATCTCACTTCTTTTTAGCACTGAATAACATTTCATTGTCTGGAGATACCACAGTTTATCCATTTACCTACTACAGGACTTCTTGTTTGCTTCCAAGTATTCGCATTATAAATAAAGCTGGTATAAATATCTGTGTGATTTTTGTATGGACATAATTTTTCAACTGTTTTGGGTAAATAACAAAAAGCACAACTGATTGGTATGGTGAAATTATGCTGAGCTTTTGCAAGAAACCACCAAACTGTCTTCCGAAGTGGCTGCTCCATTCTGCATTCCTAGCAGCAATGAATGAGAGTTCGTATTGCTCCACATCTCAAAAGTGTTTGGATTTTGGCCATTCTAATAGATGTATAGTGGGATCTCGTTATTTTAATTTGCATTTTTCTGATGATATACGATGTAGAGCAACTTTTCATATTATTTACTATCTATAAATCTTTGGTGAGGTGTCTGTTAAGGTCCTTGGTCCATTTTTTAACCAAGTTGTTTCCTTAATGTTGAATTTTATATTTACATTTTGTATACCAAGAGTTCTTTATATATTTTGGATAACAATTCTTTATCAGATGTATCTTCTGCAATTTATTTTTCTTTGTATTCGAAGTCAGGGTCCCTCCTCCTAATTTCCACTACTCCTGTTCTGCCAGATCTAATTGCATTTTTTGAGTATGTGAAAACACACTATGGTTCCAAATATAAAAACAATACTAAAAGGTATACTCTGAGAAGTGTTAAACACTCCTGTATCATTTTACAATATACTTTTACACTCTGCATCTTTAAAAGCATATATGGGTTTTATGTTTAAAGCTTATATGGGATCTTAAGTTGTAATAAATATCCATGTGTCCATTTAATTTTGAATCAAGAGTATACATCCTAACAGAAAATTCTTTAAAATGTGAACGCTGAGGGACGCCTGGGTGGCTCACTCGGTTAAGTGGCTGCCTTCAGCTAGGGTCATGATCCCAGGGTCCTGGGATGGAGCCCCATGTTAGGCTCTCTGCTCAGGGGCGTTGTCTGGTTCTCCCTATCCCTCTGGCCCTCCCCCCGCTTGTGCTCTCTCTCTTCTAATAAATAAATTCTTTTTAAAAAAGTGAATGCTGAGTCAAAGGGTAATTGCATACATAGTTTTGTTAGATATTGCCAAATTCACCTACAAAAATTTTGTGTTCTCACCAGCAATATCTGAAGAGTGCCGATTTCTACCACAGCTTTGCCAAGAATATGCTGTCAAGCATTTCACTTTTTGCCAATCTGACAAATGAGAAATAATACATCAGTATAGTTCTCATTTGCATTTTTTTTATTATGAGTGAACTGAGTATCTTTTCTTAAATATGTTGGCTATTTTTAATATATATTTTGGAGAATTTTCTGTCTGTCTCTGACGACTTATTTCTATTGGATTTTTGGTCCTTTTTATCCTCAATTTTAAAAGTCATTTTTGTGTTAGGGATATTAAACCTCTACCTGTAGTGTACATCATAAATATTTTCACTGTTTGGTCTTTTGCTTTGAACTTTGCTTATGGTATTTTTTTTGCCAAGCCAAAGTTTTTATTTAATTGGTCAACATTTTCCTTTATTACATCTGGACGTCAAATCACAGTTACAAAGACTTTCTCCACACACTGGATATAGAAGAATTCAAATGTATTTTCTTCTAGTGGTTACAAGACTTTAGTTTTTATAATTAGGTCTCCGATCAATTTAGAACTTTTTCTTATGTATAAGGTATACATACATCCATTCTATTCTTCTGAATACCATTTATTAAAATATTCATCTTTCTCCCAGTGATTAGAGATACAATCTTTATCAACTCTAAGATGGACTTGGGTCTATTTATGCCTTTTTATTTTTTTTTAAGATTTTATTTATTTATTTATTTACTTTAAAGTGAGAGAAAGCACAAGTCAGGGGGAGGGCAAGGGGGAGGGAAAGGGAGGATTCCGTGCTGAGCACAGAGCCCCACATGGGGCCTGATCTCACGACCCTCAGATCATGACCTGGGCTGAAACCAGGAGTCTGACGTTCAACCAACTGAGCCACCCAGGTGCCCCTATTTATGCCTTTTAAAAAAAAATTCCATTGTACTATCTATTGGAATACCAGTACTATATATACACTATTTTACCAATGCAAGTTTTAAAGTATACTTTAACATATACAGAAGAGTTAGTTTATCCTTATAGCTCTTCCTTTTTAAAGATTTCATAAATATCTTTGCATGTTTATATTTTCCTATGAACTTTAGTATCTACTTGTCTTAATGAAAACAACTTACTGGTTGCTCTATTAGTATTATTTATTTTAATAAATTAACCTAGGGGCGCCTGGGTGGCTCAGTGGGTTAAGCGTCTGCCTTCGGCTCAGGTCATGATCCCAGGGTCCTGGGATCCAGCCCCTCATCGGGCTCCCTGCTCAGTGGGCTACATGCTCAGCGGGAAGCCTGCTTCTCCCTCTCCCTCTGCTGCTCCCACTGCTTGTACACTCTCTCTGTCAAATAAATAAATAAAATCTTTTAAAAAATAATAATAGATTAACCTAGACTAACAGACATGTTTAAGTTGTCTATCTAGAAACAACTTTTTATTTTTTCATATTTACTTTCATGTCATCAAGTGTTCTAGTTTTTTTCACACAGATATTACATATTTCTCATTAAATTTATTCCTAGGTATTTTATCTTTTGCGATTATATTTTAAATGGGGTCTTCTTTACTATTATATCTAATGGGATATTGTTTGTAGTATGGTTATTGCTTTTTATAATTTTAAACCTGATACCTCACCAAATAGTTGCACTGAGTTAGCTTGAGAATTGATTCTCTGGATGACAGTTTTCAGGAATACTATGGTATCTATTAACAGAGATAGTTTCCTTCTTTCCCAATTCCTAGGTCCTTAATCATTTTCTCTGGTATAAATGCACTGATTAATGTCTCTAGTGCTTCTAGTGCTTCCACACTGAGTAAAATGCTGGCTTTAGGACTGAGGTATTATATTACCATATTAATACAGTATCCATCAATTCCTAATTTCTTGAGTTTTCTTTTTAATCAGAAATGGGTACTGAGGGGAACCTGGGGGCTCAGTTGGTGAAGCATCTGCCTTCAGTTCAGTTCATGACCTGGAATCGAGCCCTGTATCGGGCTCCCTGCTCAGCAAGGAGCCTGCTTCTCCCTCTCCCTCTGCCTGCTGCTCTCCCTGCTTCTGCTCTTTTTCTCTTTCTCTCTGTCAAATAAATAAATAAAATCTTAAAAAGAAAAAAAGAAAGAAACAGGTACTGAATTTTGACAAAGGCTTTTCAGCATTTACGAAATCACATGGTGATTTATGATAATGACATGGTTTTCCCCCTTGAATTTACTCCTGTAATAAATTGTATTTATTGTATGTATTAATGTATCTCCTAAATTTGAATGATCCTGTACTCTGGGGACCAAACTCCAGTTGTCATGGCATATTATTTTCCTAATGTGGGGCCAGATTCTATTTATTATCTACTACTTTTTAAAATAAGAAAAGAGAGAATTAAATTAATTTAAATATCTTGTTTAATAACTCAAAAAAAAAAAAAGCTTTTAAAACCAAAAGTTCTTTTGTTCTTTAAGTTTGGCACAAACTGATTTGACAGTAAAACCTGACCTGATTGGACATAAGGCTACTAATATAAGGCTACTTATAATAATTATTTAGCCCAGTTACTGTAAATATTCATGTTAAGCAGCAAGATGAATAGCTCACCTATGGAGTGCTGCCTCAAGTCTTGGTGGGCTTAGTAGGTATACTGTAGTATATACAATCTATTAATTTTCTAAAATCCAAAAGCAATCTGAATTCAGAAATACTTCTGGTTCCAAGGAACTGAATAAGGATTTATAATCTATATTAGTAGTGTAAATGGAAGAAATTTTTTTCTTTAATTGAGCTCAAGGGCTTTCTCTGACCTTCAAAGAATAAATTTCATAAGGATGCCTTCCATGAAGAGATACTGATACAAGAGGCCCAAGAATTTCATTATGATGCCTCTATTGTGCTGTATTTTTTGTCTCCCTTAAGCACCACTAAACCTTCTTCAGTTGGAAAAAGATTACAGGAAAAAGTAATTTAGAAAATATGTACCTCCGTATATTCACAGGAATATCAGAAGACAGCAGATTACCACAATATGTGGAATAGTTACTCAAATCATCATATATGTATCAACATAAAAAAATGCCTTTTGGTCACTAATATGCAAATGAATTCACTTAAAAGACACTGATCCCTGTTAAGAGAAAATCCTCAAACTCAGGGTGACAAACAGGATTCATCAATCTTCAACAATTAGGAGTGGCTGCCTGGATCCTAAATGTCAGGTACAATGGGAAAAGTAGCTATACCCCACCAGAGAAGAGATACAGCTCCTATACATGATATTGCTGATTTCAAGTCTTCTGTATCTATATTCTCTTCTACTGTTTTTCTTCCTTCAGCCCCACCCAAGATATAAACACTCAACATCTCATTCTCTCTCACAGTGTGCACATTCCTCCATTTCCTGTGTCCACTGGTTTTTAGTTTTTAATCAAGTATTGAGATATACCATTAAACTCACTCAATGTATGACTTTATGAGTTTTAGTAAACTTAAAAACTTATACAACCATCACAATCCAGTTTTTGTGATAACTGCATCACCCCGAGAAGTTCCCTTATGCCCATCTGTAGCCAACATCCAGTCCCACCTTAAACCCCATGTAACTAATGATTTCCTTATCTCCATAATTTTGCCTTTTCTAGAAATTTCATGTAAATAGAATCACATAATCTGTTTTCTTTTATATCTTTTAGTTTCTTTCTCTTGGCATATTTCTGAGGTTCCTCCTTTTTGTTAAATGCATCAGTAGTTCACTCCTTTTTGCTTGCTAATAATTTATGATATCTGCATTGATATTCATATTAGCCCTTAATTTTCCTTTTTACGGCACTTTATCTCCTTTTTTACAGCACTTTTATCACGTTACATTAACACTTTGCTTCATAAAAAGAATTTGGAAATTTTCCTTTCTTATTCATGCTTTGAAAAAATTTATGTAATATTGGAATTATCTGGTCTTTGTGAAGTTTTAGTAGAATTCTCTGTGAAACTCTCCGGACCTGGTATTATTTTGTGGAGCTCCTTGACAGCTTATTTTATTCTTTATACCGACATTGGCCTGTTCAAACCTTTCTATCCTTTCTGGGGTCAATTTTGGTAAACTATTTTCTTAGTAAATTATCCATTTCTAAACGTATTTACATAGAGGTTTTATTTTTATTTATTTATTTACTTTAGAACAAGTCAGCAAATAAAAATTCCGGTTTATTGTTGGACAACACTGTTTCACACATACATCAAAAAAGTCAAAAAGAGGTTTTAAAATTTAATTCCTTTGCCTCAGTGGATATTTCCCTTTGCCATTTCTTATTATGTATGTTCATGCTCGCTTCCTTTCTTAAGTTAGCTAGTTGTGTACTTTTTCTTTAAAGAAAAAAATGGATTTGATGTATTAATTAGAACTATGTTTTTCTGTCCTCTATCTTGTTAATTTCTGCTTATGTCTTTATAATTTCATCCCTTGAACTTTCGTTTGGTTTACTTTGTGGTCTTTTTTCCTTGCCTTTTGAGATCTTATATATATTTCACTTTTTGGGTGGCACTTGAGTGGCTCGGTTGGCTAAATCCATCTTTTGGCTAGGGTCTTGATCTCAGGGTCCTGGGATCCATCCAGCACCAGGTCAGGCTCCCGCAGGCTCCCAGGGCTCCCTGCTCAGTAGGGAGTCTGCTTCTCCCTCTGCCCCTCCCCCTGCTTGTGCTCTCCCTCTCTCTCTCAAATTAATAAATAAAATCTTTAAAAAACTTCACTTTTTAACCTTTTATTATTAAGTGTTTAAGCCTATGGATTGTCCTCTGATGGCTGCTTTACATAAATCCCCATAGAATCTGATAGGCAAAATTTCTGTTACAACTCTATTTTAAGGATATCATAATTTCACTTTCCATTTTCCCTTTCAATCAATAGTTAATAGAAGATTTGAAAATTCTGAAAAGGAAGAACCTTTTTCTGGTTTGAATTTGTTGTTAATTTTTAGCATGAATGCATTGTAATCAGAGGATATTATTTTATTATTTCTTCTTCATGGAACTCATTCTTTTGTTCTTACGAATGTTTTATGCACACTTGAGAAGAGGGCATATGTTCTATTAGGGTGTGAAGTTCAGCATAAACCCACTGGTCTGCTTTACTGGTTGTTATTAGGTCTTAGATACTGTTGATTTTTTGCTGTTGTTCACTTTACCTGTCTTATACTGAGTGTGGCATCTTCTATTATTATATTCCTATTTCTCCTTGTATCTTTTGTAGTTTCTGCTATATAAAAATAGTATTTGTATTATTTGGTGCAGAGATATTCGTAACTGTTCTATTTTCATTGTGAATCATGGTTTCTAGAATTATAAAGTCTTTGTCACATTTAATGCTTTTTAATGAGAATTCTACTTTATATGATATCAAGATCACTACCCCTACTTCCTTATGATTTCTAATTTCCTGAAATCATTTTGTTTTAGGTGTGTCTTTTGTATAAAGCATAAAGTTTGGTTTTGTTTAGTAATCAAATTTGAAAATGTTTTTCTTTTGACAGTTAAGCTCATTTGTGATTGGTATGACTGATGTGTTTAATCTCAACTCACACTGTCTTACTATAATTGTTACACATATTATTTTATATTTAATGTACTTCTCTAAGTGATAAGTCTTTTCTGCTCTTTAAGAAACTTCTTTTGGTATGTAGAAAATGCATTTTTTTATTCTAAGGGTTTCTTTTGTATTTAGGCGTTTTATAGTACTGAGTCCCCCTTTGTTTTCTTACTCGATCTTTTACAACCCAATTCTTACTTTTAAATCATATTCTTTAGTACTCAACTTATTACCTAGGCAACAGTCAATGAACTTATTCTACTTTGCCCTTTCCTTTCCCCATTTAAAAAAACTTCATTCTTTCTACTTATTACACCACATAATGTGTCCATATGTTATCCTTCAACCCTATCCCACCTGTAGTAGCCTTAGATCTATAGTTAAATATATTAAAGACTCAACATTTTGCCAAAAGTTTTCCCAGTCTTCTCTTAGTTGGATGAACATCACTCCCTGATATAATGTAGTCAGCAGAACTTTCTGTGATGATGGACATGTTCTTTATCTGCATTGCCCAATACGGTAGCCACAAGCCACATATGAGTATTAAGCACTTGAAATGTGACTAGTGTGACAGAGGAATTGAATTTTACATTTTACTTCATTTCAATTAATTTAAATTTAAATTGCCACATGTGGCTAGTAGCTACTAAATTAGTACAGTGCTCACAGATTCATGAGGAAGGAGTCATGTATATAATAGTCAGTGAGACTTGCATGTTTAAAACTGTCTTTCTATAACCTGCATATCTGAAAAACAACTTGATTAGAAAAGAAATCTGTGGCTGACACTAAAAATGCTGTTCCACCTTTCTTTGTGTTGCTGATGAGGTCTAATGCTGGCCTAATTTACTTGCTCTAGTCAGTAACCCGGCCTTTTTTGCTAGAGCTTGAAGGATTTTTTTTTTCTGTTTTTAAAATCCAGCAGTTTTACAAGGCTGTTTCAGAGTTAACCATTCCAAGTCAGTTTTAAGAGGCAAAAATGGACCTTTTAATACGCAGATTCATTTCTTTCTTCTTTCATTTCTAAAAAGGTTCTTGAATTATAGCTTTAAATGTAAGTTCTATTTCTTCTTCTTTTTTTTTTTTTTAAAAAGCTCAGGCTTTATTTATTTATTTTTTTTAAAAGATTTTATTTATTTATTCGACAGAGATAGAGACAGCCAGCAAGAGAGGGAACACAAGCAGGGGGAGTGGGAGAGGAAGAAGCAGGCTCATAGCAGAGGAGCCTGATGTAGGGCTCGATCCCACAACGCTGGGATCACGCCCTGAGCCGAAGGCAAACACCTAACCGTTGTGCCACCCAGGCGCCCCTGTAAGTTCTATTTCACTGTTTTGTTTTTCTTCTCCAGTGACTCCAATTGTATGTTTATGAGGTCTTCTCTGCCTCTCTTCCACTTCAATCACTTTCTGTCAGACCCTTTTCTTTATCTCACTTTCCTTCTTTTGCTTATTTCTCTGCCTTCTTAGGTAGTCCTTATTAAATATTCAACACCTTGTAATTCAGCCTCAACATTTTTCGCTATGTTTAATCCTAATTTTCTTTCTTTTAGAAGAAGGGGATGTTATTTGTTTTTAAATTTTTGATTCATTTTTTTGAGGCTAGTTAATTCAGCCAGGAGTTTTATGTTATAGTTTCCTTCCACTTGGTAACGAGTTGTGGGGGAAAGATGCCCATGCACCAAAAAATTTTGATTTTCATTTTCTGTTTTCTTTTTACAGTAATATTATATGGACATAGACTGCTGCTTTTGGTCCATTTTGCAGAAAGAGTAAAGATTTTGGGGGGCTTAAGCATTCCTAGCTCAAGACTGCCCCCTTCTGGCAGAATAGTGAGGTTCGGTGCCCTTTTTCATATATACTTACTTGGGCAATAGACGGAGTGAAGGGGGAAGGGGCTGATAAGTTTTATAGTTCCTTTGTTTCCACAGGATCTTAATACCTCCCTCTAGCTTCCTTCTTTCCCTTCACTGACATATCTCTAAAAGTTCCCTCCCCCTTTCTTTATTTAAATATTTTTTTTTAATAAGAAAGAGAGAAGAAGAGAGAGAATCCCAAGCAGGCTCCACATTCGGCACGGAGACTGACACAGGGCTCAAATCCCAGTTCCCTGAGATCATGACCTGAGCCAAAATCAAGTCAGGCACTTGACCTACTGAGCTACCCAGGTGCCCCAGTCCCACCCCCTTTCTATTTATCTCTTTCCCAGAAGTGGTACCTTTCCAAAAGTGCCACCTTAGGTCTTACACACTTTTAAGTCCCTTACCTTTAGCCAGTACTGTAATCTACCAGATCTTAGACTGCTTTCAGAAATTTTGCAATTAATGTGGAGCTTTATTATTTTTTTTTCAGACTTAGGCTCTCAACCCCTCTCCTCTTCTTCATGCAGTTTTTCAAACGTCCCCAACTCTAAAACATCAAAGATGGTTCTGTTGGAAATTGGTGTTTTTACTTATTTAAAAACGATTTGAAATTCATAGTATTCTTTCTCTCACAGTAAGGCTGAAAGTATTGAATAAGTGTGGTACTATGTACTTTCTTTCTTAATCTGTATGGTTTTCTGGGAGGATGAGTGGACAAACTCTAATTAAGGCGGACACCCTTATCCTAGGGCAACCAGGAAGTCCTGTAAATCTTTTTATTCTTATTGTTATTACTGACTGTGATTTGTCCGTATTTTATAAACATTTTTAAAACATCCCTGGAAATAGGGGCACCTAGGCAGTGCAGTTGGTTAAGCTCTAACTCTTGGTTTTGGCTCAGGTCATGAAATCAGGGTCCTGAGATTGAACCCTCGTCGATCTCCATGCTCAGTGTGGAGTCTACATTAGAATCTCTCTCCCTCTGCCCCTACATGCCTACACACTCTCTCTTTCTAAAAAAATAAATACATAAATCTTAAAAAAAAAAATCCCAGGAAATAAAGCAAAGTGCTAAGTTTGTGGACAAGTCTTCCTTTTGAAGTAACTTTCTTAAAACAAATAACTTTCTTAAAACGTCATGCATATGAGAAATGGATTCAGAAACTGAAGTCTCTCATATTCAATGATTAATTATGGTAGAATCTGATATGACACATTATGGCTTATTGATTTGTAGTAATTAGAAGTCATTTCTACCCATGTATAAATAATACTTTGGGCTAAAACAAGAAATTGTGTTTAGAAGGTTATATATAAAAGAAAAAAAAGAATTAACTTATTATTTTTCTTGTATGATGATGATGATGCAAGAACATGACAGATTTTCCCATCTTATGCTCTTGTGAAGTTCATTTATCCACCCATCCAACACTCATTGAAGACCACTAAATTGCCAGTTAGTAGGGATACAAAGATAACCAAGACACAGTCCCTGCCTCACAGACAAGGCAGAGAGAGGAATATGAGTAAGTTGCAAAAGGTTAGATACAGTACAATATCCTTTAAAAAAAGTTTGAAAATATGCAAACCATATTATATATACTTTTAAGTATACATATATATGTAGTCATATATATGTAGTATAAATACAAAAACACATGAGAAAATGATAATTAAATTAAGTAGAAAGGTTAACTCTAGGAGGATGAGCTAGAAGGACGAGGGAAATAAAATCAGGCAGGAATACAAATGTAGCTTCAATTTTATCCATGGTAGTTTATTTCCTTAAAAAAGAAAAAAATCTGAAACAAATATTGCAAAGTACTAACAACTGACAAAGCTGAGTGGTAAGACACATGGGTATATTTGTTATATTCTCTCTATTCTTTTCTGTATGCTTGAAATATTCAGATTTTTAAAAAACTGTATTCAAAATGCAGTTCAATTTACTGGAGTTTTAAATCAGAAGTTTCAGAATATGTTCAAGTTGTGTAATAAACGACACAAAATTAAGAACCAACTTTAGGTATGAACGAGAAAAATAACCCATCTGAATACTGTACATCATTTTTAGACGAAGTGTTACACATACCTGTGAGTGCTAAATAAGAAGCAATGTATCGCTTTTCCAGTCCATCTCTAACACTCTGAATTGCACCAAAAATTGGAGGTATAATCATAATCAGGTTACTCACTGTATTCCCTATAGGAGAAGAACACAAGAAAATAACTATATTAGTCAATACCACTTTAAATAAAATACATGAACTTGACCCTTAATAAAAATTAAATAGGTGACTTCTAAGAAAGATGGTGGAAACATATTCACAAGGTGCTAAAGGAAAATAATTCTCTACTCAAAAAAATCCTGTAAAATGATCCAATTAAAATAAAAATAACCTTTGACAAGAGAAACTAAGATTATTCTTTCTTTTTTTTTTTAAGATTTTATTTATTTGTCAGAGAGAGAGAGAGAGAGAGAGAATGAGCAAGCACAAATGGGGGGAGCATCAGGCAAAGGGAGAAGCAGGCTCCCCACTGAGCAAGAAGCCGGATGCAGGACTCAAACCCAGGACCCTTGGATCATGACCCGCACTAAAGACAGACGATTAACTGACTGAGCCACCCAGGTGTCCCTAAACTAAGATTTTTTGATCAGAAGTTTCACTAAAGAAAATTCTTTTTTTAAAAGGTTTTATTTATTTATTTGACAGAGAGAACACGAGAGAGAGAGAGAAAGAGAGAGAGAGAGAGAGAGAGAACACCAGCAGGGGGAGCTGCAGAGGGAGAGGGAGAAGCCGGCTTCCTGGGGGAGCAGGGAGCCCAATGCAGGGCTGGATCCCAGGACCCCAGGACTATGACCTGAGCCCAAAGCAGATGCTTAACCAACTGAGCCACCCAGGCGCCCCTTAAAGGTAATTCTAAAGATAAAAGTATCTCAAAAAGAACCTCAAAGATACAGCAAAAAATTAGCTGGAGAAGGCAGCCATTGAGACTGAAAGAGTGGTCCATGGATACACTAATGACAAGACAAAATACAGAATTGTGTTACTTTTGTCTGTTGAATCAAATAGCAACAAATTGGGGTATGCATTTCGCATGTATTTTTGAAATTTCATTTTATGGTGATATATTTAATTTGTTTCTAGCAATGGATCCTCATCTGAGTTTTGTTCCTGTCTTTACAAAAACAAAAACAAATCTCAAACATGAAAAGCAAAGAAATAATAAACACCCAAAAGCAGAAATAAGTAGTAAAATGGGAAAAGAAATGGATAAACTATTTTATAAATTGACTCTGGGTAGAATAAAGTGGCACAAAACATTCAAAATTCCAAATGAATGATTTTCAACACAGGAACTTATAACAAGACATATATCAATTAATGGACATATACAGAACACTCTACCATACAGTATATACGTTCTTCTCAAGTACACATGGAACGTTTGGACAGACCATCTGTTAGACTATAAGTTCTCAACAGACTTGAAAAGAGATAACATACAAAATACCTCCTCCAACCACAACAAAAGGAAGTTAAAAATAACCAAGCAAAAACAAAAATTCATAAGTCTGTGGAAACCAAATGACATATTCTTTTTTTTCCTTTATTTTTGGGGGCTATTTGCCTTCCCAATATCACTCTCCCTTTTTTCTTAATAAAAAAAAGAACCCCAATTTTTAACCTGAATACATTGCTACTCGCTAAGAAAACTACATTTCTAAGAACTCTTTGCAGCTTGGAATGGTCATGAGACTTGAGTTCAAGATAAATGGAAGTCTGCCATGGTACTTTCAAGAAAAATGGAGGTTACACCCTTCTTGTTTCCTCTTCCCCTTCTCTACTATAGGAAATGTGGATGTAATAGCTAAAGCCTTCTTGGTCTCTGAGGGGACACTGGGAATCTAAGCCCATGTCTAAGCCCATCTAAGACCTACCTCTGCCCTATGGTCCTTCTAACTGGACTTAGAATCAAATTGACAGGGGCACCTGGTTAAGTTATGAAGGTAAAGGGTAGTCTTTCTTAATAGCTCTCTTCCTGTTATATACTCTCCTTTTCAATGTAAATTTAGGTAGCTGCCCGGAGGCAGAGAGCTTTTCCTGTATCTGCTGTGTTTTAATTACTTTTTAAAAAGATGTATTTATTTATTTTAGTGGGGGGGCAGAAGGAGAGGGAGAGAGAGAATCCAAGCAGATTCCCCGCTGAGTATGGAGCCCAACACAGAGCTCCTTCTCAGAATCCAGAGATCATGACCTGGGCTGAAAACAAGAGTCAGACACATAACCGAATGAGCCACCCATGCACCCCTTGATTACTTTTAACTCAAAATAATCTTTAGACCAAGATGGCCCATCTTGGGCAGCCTGCCCTAGGCCCCTATACCAAAAATGGCTAAGCAACAAAATAAGAGAAGCTTGTGTCCCTGATACCGTAGAGCTGCCATCCAAACCCCAAACTGCCTTTCTTCAGATGGAAATAAATCTACATCTTCTTTAAGGCACTAATTTTCACATATTTGTTACTCACAGCCAAACCTAATCCTAACTGATGCAAAAGATGCAGTGCACCTTATTTCATTTGAATTAAAAATGCTAACAACCTTTTCTCTGTGAACACAAAGCCCGATACCATCCCGAAACTGAACGACAAATGTCTGTCTTTGAGTCATTACACATCTTTGGTAAATTTATTTATTTATTATTATTATTTTTTTAAAGATTTATTTATTTATTTGACAGAGAGAGAGAGACAGCCAGCGAGAGAGGGAACACAGGCAGGCGGAGTGGGAGAGGAAGAAGCAGGCTCCCAGCAGAGAAGCCTGATGTGGGGCTTGATCCCAGGACTCCGGGATCATGCCCTGAGCTGAAGGCAGACGCTTAACGACTGAGCCACCCAGGCGCCCCACATCTTTGGTAAATTTAATGCTGTTATATGAATGATAAACTTAAACTAATACAAGTGTTTTTTATGAAGAATGCTTTCATTTTTTATTTTAACAACATTAAAATGAGAAGATAAGTATAAACATGAAGTTAATATCTTACGTCAGCTCCCTTTTTTTTTTTAATTGAGAGGAAGGGAGAGGGTGAGCAGGGTGAGGGAGTTTGGAGGTCGGGGGGAGGAGGAGAGGGAGAGAGAGAATCCTAAGCAGACTCCCTGATGAGCCTGTAGCCTGATGCGAGGCTCAATCTCACGACCCTGAGATCATGACCTGAGCCAAAATCAAGAGTCAGAAGCTTAAACAACTGAGCTACCCAGGCACCCCTATGTCAGCTTCTTTTTAAATTATAGTTGATACATAATATTCCATCAATTTCAGGTGTATAACAGTGATTTGACCAGTCTATACATTATGCTGCGCTCACTACAAGTATACCCATCACCATCTCTCACCATACAATGCTAATTACAATACCATTTCCTATGCTGTACCTTTCATCCCCGAAACTTATTCATTCCATAACTGGAAGTCTGTATCTCCTACTTCATGCACTTTGCCCATCCTCCCTGGCAACCATAGTTTGTTCTCTGCATTTATGGATCTGTTTTTGCTGTGTCTTTGCCTGTTTTGTTTTTTAGATTCCAAATAAGTGAAATCATATGGTATTTGTGTTTCTCTGATTTATTTCATTTATTAGCCTAATTACATCTAGGCCCATCCATGTTGTCACAAATGCCAAGATAACATTCATTTTTTTATGGCGGGCAATATTCCATTATATATATGTACCATATCTTCTTTATCCATTCATCTATGGATGGACACTTGGGCTACTTCCATCTTGTGGCTGTTGTTAATAATGCTGTGATAAACACAGAAATGCATGTATCTTTTCAAATTAGTGTTTTCATTTTCTTTGGATAAATGCCCAGTAGTGGGATTACTGGACCATATAATATTACTATTTTTTATTTGGGGGTATTTTTTAAAGTAATATCTACATCCTCATAACCCTGAAATTAAGAGTTGCATGCTCTACCAACTGAATCAGCCAGGTGCCCTGATATCTCTAACTTTTTGAGGAACCTCCACACTGTTTTCCACAGTGGCTGCACCAATTTACATTCCCACCAACAGTGCACGAGGGTTCCCTCTTGTCCACATCCTCACCAACACTTTTTTTTTTTTTTAAAGATTTTATTTATTTATTCGACAGAGATAGAGACAGCCAGCGAGAGAGGGAACACAAGCAGGGGGAGTGGGAGAGGAAGAAGCAGGCTCTCAGCAGAGGAGCCTGATGTGGGGCTCGATCCCATAATGTCGGGATCACGCCCTGAGCCGAAGGCAGACGCTTAACCGCTGTGCCACCCAGGCGCCCCCTCACCAACACTTTGTATATCTTATTAATTCTAGTCACTCTTGCCTTTTCATTTTGTTGATGGTTTCCTTCACTGTGCAAAAGCTTTTCATTTTGATGTAGTCCCAATAGTTTATTTTTGATTTTGTTTCCCTTGCCTGAGGAGACATATCTAGAAAAATGTTGCTAAGGGTGATGTCAAAGAAATTACTGCCTATGTCTTCTTCTAGTAGTTTTATGATTTCTTGAATCCATTTTGAGCTTATTTTTGTGTATGGTATAAGAAAGTGGTCCAGTTTCACTCCTTTGCATGTAGCTATCCAGTTTTCCCAGCACCATTTATGAAGGGGTTGTCTTTTTCCCATTATATATTCTTGCGCCCTTGTTGGAGATTAGTTGACCATATAAGCATGGGTTTCTTTCTGGACTCTTTATTCTGTTCCATTAATCGATGTGTCTGTTTTTGTGCCAGTACCATACTGTTTTGATAAACACCATATTCTTAAACAACCAATGGATCAAAGAAGAAATCACAAGAGAAAATAGAAAATACTTAGAGATGAATTAAAATAAACACAACACCCCAAAATTCATGGGATGCAACAAAAGCAGCACCAAGGCAAAATTTACAGATATAAATGCTTATATTAGAAAACAAGATCAGTGGGGCACCTGGGTGGTTCACTCAGTTAAGCAACTGCCTTCAGCTCAGGTCATGATCTCAGGGTTCTGGGATTAAGCCCCACATTGGGCTCCCTGCTTAGTGGGGAGTCTGCTTCTCCCTCTGCCCCTCCCCCCAATTGTGCACTCTCTCTCTCTCAAATAAATAAATAAAATCTTTAAAAACAAACAAACAAACAAACAAACAAATAAGATCAGGGCACCTAGGTGGCTCAGTCAGTTAAGTGACCAACTCTTGATTTCGGCTCAGGTCATAATCTCAGGGTCATGAGATCAAGCCCTGCACATTGGGCTCCATGCTCAGCACTGGGATTCTGTCTCTCTTCTTCCCCCCCTCTGCCCCTCCCCCTCCCCTGCTCATGCTCTCTCTCTCTCTAAAAACAAAAAGCAACAAGATCTCCAAGCTGAAATGAAATAATGCTAATTAGTAAAATGAATATATATAAAAATACACAACATACTGGTGAAGGTAAGTATATGGTCCAAGTCTGAATGCTCTAGTACCATAATATGATGGTATATTAATCACTTACCTCTATAACTTAAAAAAGTGAAAGGACAAAAATATTAAAAATAACTACAGCTGCAAAAAAAAAAAAAACCCACACACAAAATAAAACTATAGCTGCAAATGACATATCCAATAGTTAGTATCCAAAATATAAAAAGGACTGATACACCACCCAAGAAATCAAATACTCTAATTAAAAAATGGGCAGAAAATATGAACAGACATTTCTCCAAAAGAGACATGCAGATGGCCAACAGACACATGAAAAGATGCTCAACACTATTCATCACCAGGGAAATGCAAATCAAAACCACAATGAGGTATCACCTCACACCTGTCAGAATGGCTAAAATCAACACAAGAAACAACAGGTGTTGGCAAGGATGTGGAGAAGAAGGAATCCTTGTGCACTGCTGGTAGGAATGAAAACTGGTGCAGCCACTGTGGAAAACAGTATGGAGGTTCCTCAAAAAGTTAATTAAAAGTAGAACTACTTTATGATCCAGTAATCGCACTACTGGGTATTTACCCAAAGAATATGAAAACACTGGGATGCCTGGGTGGCTCAGTTGGTTAAGTGTCTGCCTTCAGCTCAGGTCATGATCCCAGTGTCCTGGGATTGAGTCTCCATCAGGCTCCCTGCTCCGTGGCACGCCTGCTTCTCTCTCTCCCTCTGCCTGCAGCTCCCCCTGCATATGCTTTCTCAATCTCTCTCTGTGTCAAATAAATAAATATTAAAAAATAATAATTAAAGAAATTTTTTTAAGAATATGAAAACACTAATTTGAAGGGATATATGCACCCTATGTTTATTATGGCATAATTAACAATAGCCAGATTATGGAAGCAGCCCGAGTGTCCATCCACAGATAATGGATAAAGAAGATGTAGCAAATATATACACAATGGAATATTTTCAGCCATAACAAAGAATGAAATCTTGCCATTTGCAACACACAGATGGATCTAGAGTATAATGCTAAACAAAATAAGCCAGAGAAAGACAAATACCATACGATTTCACTCATATGTGGAATTTAAGAAACAAAACAAATGAGCAAAGGAGAAAAGGAGAGAGAGAGAAACCAAGAAACAGACTCCTAACTATAGAGAACAAACTGATAGTTACCAGAGGGGAGGTGTGGGAGGAATGGTTAAATAGAGGATGGGGATTAAGAGTGTACTTATCATAACAGGCACTGAGTAATGTATAGAACCGTTGAATCACTACAATGTACACCTGGAATTCATATAACACTGTATGTTAGCCATACTAAAATTAAAAAAACTATAGCTACAATAATTTATTAATGAAGAGACAATAAAAAAACAGGTAAATTGTTATGTCAAAAACTTATAAGGAGGAGAATAAAAGGGTAGAGTTTTTAGTAAGCAAAGATGTTATCAGCAGAAAAAAAGACTGTTATATCTATAAGTTGTCTTATGTAAGCCATATGGTAACCACAAAGCAAAAATCTACAGAAAAATAAAGAGAAGGGAATCAAAGCATGTAACTATAGAAAATCATCAATTCACAAAGTAAGGCAGCCAAAGAGGAAGAAAGAACTATGTAACGGCCAGAAAACAATAAGATGGCATTAGTAAGTCCGTAACTATCAATAACTACTCTAAATGTAAATGGATTAAATTCTGCAATTAAAAGGCACAGTGGCTAGATGGATAAAAAAAACAAAGACCTGACTATATGCTTGCTAGCTACAACAGATTCACTTCAGCTTTAAGGACACACATATGCTCAAAGTGAAGGTATGGAAAAAGATATTCCATTCAAGGGAAACCAAAAGAGAGCAGGGGTAGCTACACAGACAAAACAGACTTTACGAAAACTGTTAACAAAACACAAAGAAGATCATTATATAATAACAAAGGCTTAATTCATCAGGAGGATATAATAACTGTAAATATGTATGCACCCAACATCAGAGCATCTAAATATATTAAGAAATACTAACAGATCTGAAGGGAGAAATAGACAATACAATTAATAGTAGCAGACTTCAATACCACACTTTCAACAATAGTAAACGCAGATGGAAAACTAATACAGAAAAGTTGGACTTAAACTATGCTTGACACCAAAAGGACCTAACAGACATATATAGAACATTCCATCCAAGAGCAGCAGAATACAGATTCTCCAGGATAGATCATGTCACAAAACAAATCTTAGCAAAAATTTCAAAACTGAAATCATACAAAGTATCTTTTCTGACCACAGTGCTATAAAACTAGAAATGAATAACATGGAGGAAAACTAGAAATTCACAAATATGTGGAAATTAAACAACATATTCCTGAACAACCAATGGAGCAAAGAAGAAATCAAAAGGTACATTTAAAAATATCTTGAAGTAAATGAAAATAGAAACACAATATACCAAAACTTATGGGATGCAGCTAAAACAGCTCTAAAAGGAAAGTTTATAGCAATAAATACCTGTACTAAGAAAAAAAGAAAGATCTTGGGGCACCTGGGTGGCTCAGTTAGTTGAATGTCAGACTCTTGATTTCAGCTCCAGTTGTGACCTCAGGGGTTGTGGGATGGAGCCTAGAATCAGGCTCTGTGCTTAGCACAGTCTGCTTGAGATTCTCTCTCCCTTTCCCTCTGCCCACCCCCATAAGCATGTTCTCTCTCTCAAATAAATAATCTTTAAAAAAAGAAAACTCTCAACTAAACAACCTAACTTTATACCTCAAAGAACTAGAAAAAAACAAGCCCAAAGTTAGGAGAAGGAAAGAAAAAAAAAATCAGAGTGGAAATAAATGAATTAGATTAATAAAACAAAGAGCTGGTTTTTTAAAAGATAAAAACGGACTTCAGCTACATGAACTCAGAAAAAAAGCAAGAGAATTCAAATAAATAAAATCAGAACTAAAAGAGGACACTGCAACTAAAACCACAGAAACAAAAAGGATCATTAGAGACTACTACGAACAATTATATGCCAACAAATTGGAAAACCTAGAAGAAATGGATATATTCCTAGATATATACAATCCACCAAGACTGAATCAGGAAGAAAAAGAAAATGTTAATGAAACAGTAACAAGTAAGGATATTGAATCTGTAATCAAAAATCTCCCAACACATGGGGTGTCTGGGTGGCTCAGATGGTTAAGCATCTGCCTTCAGCTCAGGTCATGATCTCTAAGTTCTGGGATTGAGCCCCATGTCAGGCTCCCAGCTCTCAGGGGAGTCTGCTTCTCCACCTCCCTCTCCCTCTCTCTAAAAAAAAAAAGAAAAAAAACCTCCCAACAAAGAAAAGCTGGGTACAAGTAGTTTCCTTGGTGAATTCTACTAAATATTTAAAAGAATTAGCACCAAACCTTCTCAAACTGTTCCCCAAATATAGAAGAGAAGGGAATACTTCCAAACTTGTATTCATGAATCCAGCATTACCCTGATACCAAATACTATGTGACATCATGTAAAAAGCCAAACTCAGAGAAATAGAGAACAGAACGGTAGTTACCAAGGGTTGGGGCTGGGGAACTGGAGAATGAGGACATATTGGTCAAGGTGTACAAACTTCCAGTTACAGGGATTAACAAGTTCTGGAGATTTAATGTACAGCATGGTGATTATTTTTTTTAAAAGATTTTATTTATTTATTTGACAGAGAGAAAGACAGCCAGCAAGAGAGGGAACACAAGCAGGGGGAGTGGGAGAGGAAGAAGCAGGCTCCCAGCAGAGGAGCCTGATGCGGGGCTCGATCCCAGGGATCTGGGATCACGTCCTGAGCCGAAGGCAGACGCTTAACGACTGCGCCACCCAGGCGCCCCCAGCATGGTGATTATAGCTAATAATTCTATATTATATACTTAAAAGTTGCTAAGAAAGTTCACCTTAAACGTTCTCACCACACACACACACACATAATTACTTGTAATTATGTGACAGGTAATTATATAATGCTATGCGGGTAATCATTTTACAATATATGTTTATCAAATCAACACACTGTACACCTTAAACTTATATAACATTATACAGCTGACCCCTGAACAACAAAGGTTTGAACTGCACAGGTCCAATAAATATAATACAGTACTGTAAGTACATTTTCTTTTCCTTATGTGTTTCTTACTAATATTTTCTTTTCTCTAGCTTACTATATTATAAAAATATACTATATAATACATATAACACACAAAATATGTGTTAATCTACTGTTTGTTATTGGTAAGTCTTCTGGTCAACAGTAAGCTATTAATAGTTATATCCTGGGTGAGCCAAAAGTTATATATGGCTTTTTGACTGTATGGGCAGATCAGTGTTCCTCAACTCCATATTATTCAAGGGTCATCTGTTTTCAATTATATCTCAATAAAACCAGAGAGGGAAAAAACCAAACCTATTTCTAAGTAATTTAACTGAATCCTAAAACAAAATTCAAGGCTATTTCTGGTAATACAAAAAATATCCAGCACCCAACAAGGTAAAAAACACAATGTCTGGCCTCCAATCAAAGATTACCAAGCATATGGGGTGCCTGGGTGGCTCAGTCAGTTGGGCGTCCAACTCTCGGGTTTCAGCTCAGGTCATGGTCTCAGGATTGTGGGATTGAGCCTCATGCCGGGCTCTGTGCCCAGCAGGGAGACTGCTCAAGGATTCTCTCTTCTTCTCCCTCTGCCCCTCCCCCCTGCTTGCTCTCTCTCTCTCTCTCTCTCTCTCCCTTTAATTAAATAAATAAATCTTAACCAAAAAAAAAAAAAAAAAGATTACCAAGCATACAAAGAAGAAATACAACCCATAATGAGACAAATAATCCAGTAAAACCAATCCAGAACTGGCATATACGTTAGAGTTAGCAGACAAGACTTAAAACAGTTCATATAAAAGTCTAGAAAATACAAACTAACCTATAGTGTCAGAAAGTAGAACAGTGGTTGTGGGGTAGAGCTGAGGTGGAGGCAACAGTGGGATGGAAAGGGAGGACTTACAAAGGGACATGAGAAAACTTGGAGGCAATGGATATGTTCATTATCTTGACTGTGGTGATGGTTTCACATGTGTACACATATGTCAAAACTTAATTTATACACCCTAAGTATGGACACTCTGTTGTATGTCAACTATACCTCAATAAAACTGTTTTTTAAAGTTTTGCCTCTGAGGAGAATTAGAGGGTAGAGAGAAAAAAGGGAAAGTCACTGCTTTCTGATTTTATTACACCTCCTTTACCACTAGCTGGATTTTTATCTATTTTTTAATGTACTGGATTTTTATATTTTTAACTTATCACTTTGATAAAATAAAAATTAATTAAAGAAACTTTAAGGAAAGGGAATAAAACAGTTGGGGATAGTTTCATAGATGTGATAAGATTTGAGCTAGATCCTGAAAAGAAAGGAACTAAAGTCTATTGGCATATTAAGTACCAAGTACTGGACTTCACATTATACATGTGCTAACTTGCTTCTCACAACAACCCTGTGAAACATTACTACCCCATTAAACAAACAATAAAGTCAGGCTAATAGATTTTTTTTTTAATTATTAGTGTTTTTGAGAACTTTTTTTTTTTTTTAAGATTTTATTTATTTATTTGACAGAGAGAGAGACAGCCATCGAGAGAGGGAACACAAGCAGGGGGAGTGGGAGAGGAAGAAGCAGGCTCCCAGGGGAGGAGCCTGATGTGCGGCTGGATCCCAGGACCCTGGGATCACGCCCTGAACCGAAGGCAGACGCTTAATGACTGAGCCACCCAGGCGCCCCAGAGATTTTTTTTTTTTTAAGATTTTATTTATTTATTTGAGAAAGAGCAAGACAGAGAGCGAGGATGAGTTGGGGGTGGGGCAGAGGGAGAAGCAGACCCCCCGCTGAGCAGGGAGCAAGTCCCTGAGTCCCAGGACTCCAGGATCATTACCTGAGCCAAAGGCAGACACTCAACCCACTGCGCCACCCAGGCATCCCAGGCTAAGAGATTATTTAATTTACCCAAGTTCTCACAGTAAACAAATGGCAGAGTCAAGATTGTATTCCAGGTCTACCTGTCCTCACAGTCAATCTTCTTACCCTTTAATGTACTAGCACAATGTTTGTATAAAGAAGGCCCTTTTTAATATTTTAAAAATTATATCAAAGATGGTATGTATAGGTGGCTCAGTTGTTCAGGTGACCAACTCCTGATTTCGGCTAAGGTCATGATCTCGGGGTTCTGAGATTGAGTCCTGTATCAGGCTCCACACTCAGTGCGAGAGTCTGCTTGGAATTCTCTCTCTCTCTCCCTCTTCCTCTCCCCCTTCCCTCACTCACGCTCTCTCTCTAAAATAAATTTAAAAAAATCTTTTAAAAAAATTATATCAGAGAGTATTCTATTAAAAATGTTTTAAGTAAATTCCGAATTGTACAAATAGCAAAGTAACTTGCCTAGGTGGAGTGTGAAAAAATAAGGTGGGGAAATAGATTGATAGTTACATATTCAAACGGCAGTTCTCAATAGCTTTAAGTAAACCTGCAGAAGACCCTGAAACCTGCAGAAGACGCCATTCAGGAGGGCCCTAGGATTCAAACTAACGAAAATCTTTACTGATGGCTGAGATAAAGGAATCAAAGTATGCCCAAAGGTACACATAATATTAAATTCAACTGAGATGTCAATACTATGGAAGTGAGAAACGCATTTCAAATGACCTGGAGACAGGGGGTAGGAGTCTTTACAAATTACATAAAACTCAATTAAGGACAACGCAGTTTTACAAATTAGAATGAGAAACTGCAAACCACAAATATAAGCTGCTGTGAAGAGACAGAATAAGGACAACTATAAGAGAACAATCTAAAGACAGAAAGATGACAGTAGACTATTCTTGGGGAAAATCTGAATATACCACCTCAAAGCAAAATTCAGAAGTAAAAATGGAAAGAGATGGGTAGTGGTCATCCTTCTCTCTGCTTTAGTTCAGTTTCTCTTTGGAAGCCTATTTGTGGCACCCTATTTTAAACAAACATAGATCCTAAGTACTGACAGAAGAGACTCAAATAAAGAAATCATTCACTTAATTAATAAAACACATCATATGAGAACGGCATGACTGTAGTCTTCAAATATCTGAAGGATTGTTAAACTACGGGTGAATGAGGCTTCCAGCAGCTGTAAAATATCAAAATTAAAATCAATGAAGTTACAGAGAAGCAGCTTTCTACTCAATATAAGGCAAAATATTCTAAAATTAGAACTATCCAAAGAAAGCATAACAAGCTGCCTTGCTAGACTATGAACTTTTTTGGACAGGGGCCACGTCTTACTCATACTTGTAATGCTTTTCACTTGGTACAATACCAAGGACAGAGTAGGCTCTCAGGAAAATCGGGTAGAATAAATAAATCCATGCATGCATGCTCGATGAAACCAGAGTATATAGTAGTTTCTCCCTATCCTCTGGTATTATTCATAAAATTAAGTGTTTCTTTCTCTTTTGATTTAACAATGGTTATAGCAGATGGCAGTTTGTTTTGCTAATAAGCTTTACGTATATAGAGAGATGAAAGAATGGATGAATTAAGAAAGAAAAGACCAAGTTTTACAGGATATTAGACATACCTTTTTTTTAAAGTATTAGAAATACACTAATTTAAAAAACAAAGTAAAACTGAATATGAAAATGACTAAAAGAGGGGCACCTGGGTGGCTCAGTTAAGCATCTGCCTTTGGCTTAGGTGTCCTGGGATGGAGCCCCACATCAGGCTCCCTGCTCAGCGGGGAGTCTGCTTCTCCCTCTTCTTCTGCCCCCTCACCTCCTCCCCCACACGGGCACACACTCTCCCTCTCTCTCTTTCTCTCTCAAATAAATAAAATCTAAAAAAAAAAAATGACTAAAAGATTAAAGACCTGATTTTTACATGGTTTTGATAGCATCCTTTTTTTTTTTTTTTTTTAAGATTTTATTTATTTATTTGAGACAGTGTGTGTGCGAGCAGGCAAGGAGGGCAGAGCAGGGTGGAGCAGAGGGAGGGCAAGCAGATTCCATGCTGAGCTGGCAGTGTACCAGGGCTTGATCCCATGACCCCGAGATCATGACATAAGCTGAAACCAAGTGTCAGACGCTTAACCAACTGAGCCACCCAGGCACCGGTAGAGCAAATGCATCTTTGCTGTGAAACATAAAAACAATTCACGCTCCAAAATTTCCTCCCACCTCTCTTCCCCTACTTACTTATTTTTATTAGTCATTTCCACATTGCCAAGGGCTATATATTTCATATTGTCAAGGATTTACATTTAGTTCTGCAAACCACATTTTCCATCCTTGTGGGTTTAATAACTTTATCAAGATATAATTCACATATCATAAAATTTACCCTTTTCATGTATACGATTCAGTGGTTTTTAACATATTTACAGATTTGTGCAACCATCATCAATTTTAGAACATTTTCATCACCCCAGAATGAAACCCCAGACCCATTAGCAGTCATTCCCCATCTCTCCTCCCCACAGTCCCTGGCAACCACTAATCCACTTGCCATGTCTATGGATTCGGCTATTTTGGATATTTCATATAAATGAAATCATTCAATATATAGTCTTTTGTGTCTAGCTTCTCTCAGCACAATGTTTTCAAGGCTCATCCATTTTGTAGCATGCATGTATCAATAACTTCATTCTTTTTTATTGCCAAACAGGTCACTGGGTAGATATAACACATCTTATTTATATATTCATCAGTTAAGACATCTGGGTTGCTTTCCACTCTTTGGCTATTATAAATAATGTGCTATGAATATTCATAATACAATTTTTTTGTGTAGACATGTTTTCAATTCTCTAGGATACATACCTAGGACAGGAATTCTGCATCATATGGTAATTCTATGTTCAGTCTTGTTTTTACCCTCAAATCTCTATTTAAATACATATAGTGCCTACCACTAGTCTTCCCCCCGCCACCCCGGCCTTTTCTTCCCATTTCCATGATCTACTTGCTACAAAGTTTTTCAGGGAGTTATACATGTTGTATTCCCTGACATCTTGAGTGTTTGCGAATATTGTGCTCTGCTTTTATCCTCAAAAGATGACTTAGCTATAAAATGTTGAGATCTCTCTTTCCTTCAAAAGTTTGTAAGTATTGTGCTGTCATCTTCCAGATTGAACATTACTATGGAGACGTTTGAAACTAGCATGAATTTTTCCCTTGTAGAAGACTTGCTTTCTTGCCTAGACTCCCGAAGTATTACTGCATTATACTTGAATCTGTGTATTTGGGTAGATAATAGGCCTTGAGATCAGATAATAATGCTACACCTGCTGTATCTCTCTATACAGCTCAGAAAACATAGTAATAAAGACATTTTTGACTCCTGAGTCAGACAACGTGAA
Source organism: Ursus arctos (assembly GCF_023065955.2). Taxonomy (NCBI): domain Eukaryota; kingdom Metazoa; phylum Chordata; class Mammalia; order Carnivora; family Ursidae; genus Ursus; species Ursus arctos. The sequence continues at coordinate 51,629,906 of NW_026622897.1, forward strand.
TCTGTAACTGCAAGCTACACATGTAATTTTCAGTAGCATCAAAACATGTCACATACCTAGATACAAATCTAACAAAAGAGGTTTAAGACTACACTCCTGGAAGGTTTTTTGGGTCCAAATTGAGAAACTGAGTCTCACCTTTATATGAAAATTCAAAAGGCCAAGAAGAACCCAGACAATTTCAAATTACAACAAAGTTAGAGTATGTATACAACTAGATATCAAGGCCTATTAGCAAGGACAGACAAATAGAACAGAAAGATCCCAAGAACCAACTTGTACAGTCACCTGATTTATGACAAACATGGCCCTGCAGTGTAGTACAGAAAAAAAGTTCTTTTCAATAAAGGGTACTGGATCAACTAGATACTTACACGGGGGAAAAAAAAAATCTGGACCCCGAACTCACATTTTTTATACAAAAATAAATTCAAGATGTACTGCAGATCTAAATGTGAAAGGTAAAACAATATAACTTTTTAGAAGAAAACACAGGAAAATATCTTGATGACCTTGGAGTGGCAATGAGTTTTTAAATAGGACACCAAAAGGTTTAACTACAAAGGCAAAAAAACTATAAGGTCAAGAAGCTAGGACTATAAAGTCAAGAATAGAAGGTTGTTTTTAAAAAGCTGATTTAAAGAACAATAGATATGAAATTGCTTTGTAAATAAGGAGATCTATAAATATTAGCTAATTTAACTTTACTGAACAAAAAAAATGCACATAAAATGATCACGGACTGAAAATTTCTGCTTTAAAAAAATGGTGTAAGGGGGCGCCTGGGTGGCGCAGTCGTTAAGCGTCTGCCTTCGGCTCAGGGCGTGATCCTGGCGTTATGGGATCGAGCCCCACGTCAGGCTCCTCCGCTATGAGCCTGCTTCTTCCTCTCCCACTCCCCCTGCCTCTGTTCCCTCTCTCGCTGGCTGTCTCTCTCTCTCTGTCAAATAAATAAAATCTTTAAAAAAAAAAAAAATGGTGTAAGTTGGGCGCCTGGGTGGCTCAGTTGGTTAAGCATCTGCCTTCAGCTCAGGTCATGATCTCAGGGTCTTGCAACTGAGCCCTGAGTCGGGCTTCCTGCTGAGCAAGGAGCCTGCTTCACCCTCTCCCTTTGTCTCTCCCCTGCCACTCTTGTGCAAGCATGTGCACGCTCTCTCTCTCTAATAAATAAAATCTTTTTAAAAAATGGTGTACGTGAAGGACCAATCAAACTTTAAGTAGAATTTAGCTTTTATTCTCTATCATTCATGTATATTAATATTTTAAATTATAAAAACAATATAGCCACATTATAGAAAATACAGGGGAAAAATGGGGGAAAAATCCATTATTTTACCATCTTAAAATATCCATTTTTATCATTTTGGTGTTTAGGGAACCCTCACCAAACCCCAGAGTAATTTGAACAAGAAAAGTTTACTATAAAGAATCATTAACTATGAGAAAATTGGAGTAATGAAGGATTGGCTAGTAAGAAGAGAATACTTCAGAATATAGGAATAGGAGATGTAAGGAATGGCCACTATTCCTAGGTTGGAGATAGAATACTGAAAGAAGAGGTCCCAGCCAGGGCTGAGATCTAGACCTTGTGGGAGAGGGCATGACCACAGCTCACAGAACAGCAGAAAAGTTGCTGTAGTGCCACAACTGCAGAGCTTACTGAAAAATCTACCCTTAAGAACTTGTTCTTCATATGCCCTCTAGGGAGCCAGGGAAAGCTGATCACATGGAGAGGGGAGCTACTGGCCAGTAGGCGCTGCTGATTGCAGTGCTCTGCAGGAGCTATCACTGTAAAAGCTGACTAAGCTTTAAGATCTGGGCACTAGAGGAAGTTTCTTGCACTGTCGGAGAGACACTAGATAAGCCTCTACTGCAAGAGTCAGGCACTGGAGGAGCCACCAGGCCATCACTCTCCAGTGCCCTCTACTGGCAAAGTTTAACATTCGGCCAGCTATCAAAGGAAACGTATTTAAACGGCTGAGTCCATTTTCACAGAGCATGCAATGAATCAATTTGGAGCTGATGGATAATAAGTTGGTAACCAACACAACTATAAAACTATGTTTTCATTAATCATGGCTGGGCATAACTATGGTTGGTGAAGGTTCCCCCAAACACCAAAATGATAAGAATGGGTTTTTTTAAGATGGTAAAATAATGGTCTTTTCTTTTTTTTTTCTACATGTATTTTCTACAATGTGGTTATATTGTTTCTATAGTTTAGAATTAAAATATTAACAATATAAATGACAGAAAATGAAGGCTAAATCACTTCTACTTATAGTGTAATTGCGTTTGGGATGCTCCCAGAAAATTCAATTAAAAATTTTGTTACCAGAAGTAAAAACTAGAGATTCATTCATATGCCACACAATAAGTATACTAAAACATTAGAGCAAAAAAATATTTTTTTTCATAGAAGGAATCCTACTTGAATATAGACTTAAGGAATTTTTTTAAAGTCTGAAAACTACAATATTTTTATACCTCCAAACACAATTTCTTTGTATTCTCCCACCAAATAAAAATTATAGACGTTAACAACATTCCCATAATTTAGAGATTTCTTAATAGGTAAAACCAAGTTTTGGTAAATGAAAAGAAAACTCTATTATCAAAATCAAAGGAAAGAAAGTCGGGAAAAAGGCAATATGCAAACGTTAATTTAAAACAACTCTCAATGGAGAAACAGTAAGATGTTTTTCTCAGCATGACAGTAGGTGGAGCCAGTGCGCTCAGCAGACCTAAGGGTTCTTCCGAATTTTGCCTGATACAAGAGAGCCCTGGGGCAACTGAGTAGACAATTGAGAGCTCAGTTGCATTTAGAAGTGTATAACCATGACCCAGAAGGAAAGATAAAAAATGAAAGCATTAAAACCCGGTGAAGCTGAAAAAATGATCGATATTGCTTCATTCCCACTGTGAGGAGCCCTCCTGCACAGTCAGCAAATGATCTCCGTGAAAGCAGTAACTGGTTTGAGCTTGAAAGCAACCCGACACTTTCCCCAAAACAAGTTCATTTTGTCACATATTTTACTGCTTATGCAAATATTCAAATAATGTTAAAGATTCCCAGAACTTCAGAGACTTTGGAGCTGAAAGAAGACAGGGAGATCATCTAATTTAATCCCCTCAATTTATATTCGGCAACATTTTATTCATACCTAACAGGACTTTCTAGCTGTGTTAACTTGGGAAACTTATTTATGCTAAGGACTTAGTTTCCTGAGACTCCTGGGTGGCTCAGTAGGTTAAGTGTCTGCCTTTGGTTCAGGTCACAATCCCAGGGTCCTGGGATCAAGCCTACATCAAAGCTCGGCGGGGAGCCTGCCCTCTGCCTGCCGCAGCCCCTGCCTGTGCTCTCTCTCTCTCTCTGACATATAAATAAGTAAAATCTTAAAAAAAAAAAAAAAAAAAAAAGGACTTAGTTTCCTGACCTGTAAAATGGGAGGGGGGGTCAAAATATTTAAATTCTTTAAAGAAGTATGATTAAAACAGTATGACCCAAAAAAGATCATTTCTGACATGACAAAGATCCACTGAACATTATACAAGAATTTCCACAATCCAGCTATGTTAAAAATTAGGTGCTGGAACTTAAGAAACAGAACAGATGAACTTAGGGAAAGAAAGGGGAAAATGAAATAAGATGAAACAGAAAGGAAGACAAGCCATAACAGACTCTTAACTCTAGGAAACAAACTGAGGGTTGCTGGACGGGAGGTGGGGGGGGGGGTACGACAGGGTGATGGGCATTAAAGAGGGCACTTGATTAATGAGCATTGGGTGTTATATGCAACTGATGAATCACTAAACTCTACCTATGAAACTAATAATACACTATATGTTAATTAATGGATATAAAAATAAAATAAAATAAAAATTAAGTGCTGTCTGGGAATTGTTTTGGTACTTAGATCAGCTCAGAACAGTTGTCAGAAGGGAGAAAGTTTGCCCTCCAATCCAGAACAGTAACAAAGAAAAACAAAGAAAACTGTAGTATATGCTGTTTCACCCAGTTTTTAAAAAATCATATAAATGCATATTACAGCATTAGATACTCCTTAGTAGCTTTCAAGACAGATACCAGAAGAAAAACAGGAAACCAATACAGGTATGTCTTACTTTAAAGAATTATAAGCACAAATTCAGTTCAATTTGACAAATATTTATTAAGTATTTTCTATGGGCAAGGCACTGAGATAGGAGATGGGAAGAAAGGGTTAGCAAGTGGTCCCTGGTTCCTGTTCTGAGAAATTATATACATAATTTTGTAGAAAGAGAGACAGGTAAACAACTATCAAGGGAGAATGGCAGGACCAAGGAGTACCCAACAACATACTCAGGAAGGGAGGGAACCCAAGAAGAGATTCAGTAAGAAGCTAGCACTGGAGCTATGCCTTGAAAGAAGGAAATATAAGAAGTATTTATATCACTACTAATACAAGTCATTCTATTTTCTTTAGAGTGCATATAGTAGCTTCAAAAAATTATTTATGAAAACTGGTTTACACATTATTTTTTAACACATACATTCTATTTTCACTTTACTACATATATGTTATAATAAAAATAAAATTTAAAACCATTTATTATAAAATAATAAAAATGAAACTGTTCATATTATGTTCAAGAGGAAGTACATTTTAGGTTTGGGAAGAAAGGCCAAGTACATAGTGGTATCTTAAAGAGATAACAGAAGACCTTGGGAGTTCCTCATTAGTTACGGTTCAGGTAAACTATAGTCCATTAACATGGAGGTCACAGGGAAAGGGAAAGACTCATAGCTAAAAAAGAATATTATCTTTATATAATGCTGCTTTGAAGAAGGCTCAAAGATGAGAGCTGAACAGTGAGAATAAACAATTAACAGAAAAGAATGATACAGAAGACATGAATTAGAAGAACAAAGGAAATAAGATGGTCCTGATGTCCCTAGAGAAATATTTGGTGAAATGAAGATTTCAGATTTATGCAAAGGTCAAAAAAGGGGACGTTTCCAAACCATATTCAGGATGAAGAGGCATTTTGAAATAACAAAATCAGAAAATGATTATTTTGATAAACCCTAGTTCGTCTCCATTTTCAATGAAACTTTCTTTTCAGGGTCCAATTCAATAATTTTTGCTTAGTCACCCTCCTGAAAATGATCACTCCCTCTTCTTACAGCACTGACTGTTCTAACCCCTCACCTGGCACTTAGCACAGACTGCCCTGCACAGATAGCTTCTTTTCACCAAGTCAAAATGCTAAGTATTTACATCTGTCTTCTTAAGTTAAATTTCCTAAGAGCAACAGCCTTACATTTATTCACTCATTCAAGAGCAAGTATTTACTGAACATCTACTATGGAAAGCACTATAAAGGAATACAAAGGAAAACCAGACAGACTCTGCTCTCATGCAAATTAAACTGGTGCCAAATTTACAAAATAGTAAAGATATTAAAAAACTAACAGAATTCTTTTAGAAGTAGTTCAATTATGATGTAATGGAGTAATTCTTTACTCACAAATTAATCTCATTTATCAGATTTATCCTTTACTCAAAACTAGTCTCACTATAATTTGTCACTCACTCTTCATTTTACTTAAGAGCTGAAATGCATTAGTTAAAAATCATGAATATATAGAAGGAAGCAATCAACAAAACTAAAAGGCAACCTATGGAATCAGAGAAGATATTTGCAAATGACATATCTGATAATGGGTTAGTATCCAAAATCTATAAAGAACTTATCAAACTCAACATCCAAAAAAAACAAATAATCCAGTTAAGAAATGGGCAGAAGACATGAATAGACACTTTTCCAAAGAAGACATACAGATGGCTTACAGACACATGAAAAGATGCTCAACATCACTCAGCATCAGGAAAATACAAATCAAAACCACAATGAGATACCACCTCACACCTGTCAGAATGGCTAAAATTAACAACACAGGAAACAACAGATGTTGGTGGGGATGCAGAGAAAGGGGAACCCTCTCACACTGTTGGTGGGAATGCAAACTGGTGCAGCCACTCTGGAAAACAATATGGAGGTTCCTCAAAAGTTAAAAATAGAACTACCCTCTGATCCAGCAATTGCACTACTAGGTATTTACCCGAAGCATACAAAAATGCTAATTTGAAAGGATATATGCACCCTGATGTTTATAGCAGCATCATCAACAATAGTCAAATTATGAAAAGAGCCCAGATGTTGTCCACAAAAGCCAAATTATGGAAAGGGCCCAAGTGTCCACAGATAGATGAATGGATAAAGAAGGTGTGATATATGTGTATATATATATATAGACTAAGCCACCCAGGTGCCCCGAGCACCACGAGTTTTATGTAAGTGTTGAATCACTAAGTTCTACACCTGAAACTATTATTACACTATATGTTAACTAACTGGAATTTAAATATAAACTTGGCGGGGGGGGCGCCTGGGTGGCTCAGTCGGTTGGGCGTCTGCCTTTGGCTCAGGTCAGGATCTCGGGGTCCTGGGATCAAGCCTCACGTTGGGCTCTCTGCTCAGTGGGGAGTTTGCTTCTCCCTCCAACTCTCCCTCTGGGCTTTCCCTTCTCACTCTCTCTTCTCTAATAAATGAATAAAATCCTTAAAAATAAAAATTAAGAAATTAAAAATAAAAACTCGGAAGCTTTAAAGGGGTGCCTGGGTAGCTTAGTAGGTTAAGCGTCCAACTCTTAATTTTGACTCAGGTCAGGATCTCAGGGTCATGAACTTGAGCCCTGCATCAGGCTCTGTAGTCAGAGGGGAGTCTGCTTCTCTCTCCCTCAGCCCCCCCCCTTATTCTCTTTCTCTCAAAATAAATAAATCTTTAAAAGAAAAAAAAAAAAAAACTTAGGGGCACCTCAGTGGCTCAGTCAGTTAAGCATCTGCCTTCAGCTCAGGTCATGATCTCAGGGTCCTAGGATCAAGCCCCAAGCCAGGCTCCCTAATCAGCGAGGAGCTTCCTTCTCCCTCTGCCCCTCCCCCTGCTCATGTGCTCACGTGCACACACACTCTCTCTCTCACTTTCTAATAAATAAATAAAATCTTTAAAAATCAGTCAATAATAAAAACTTGAAAGAAAAAAACAATTAAACAACACAGGTTTCCCAACAAATTATTTGACATAATGTCTAGTGAGTTGTAATCTACAGAAGACTTTGCAAGTGCAAAAACTGTAACAATGAAACAATACAAAAGTTACTAGACAGGACGCCTGGGTAGCGCAGTCTTTAAGCGTCTGCCTTCGGCTCAGGGCGTGATCCCGGCGTTCTGGCGTTCCAGGATCGAGTCCCACACCGGGCGCCTCCGCTGGGAGCCTGCTTCTTCCTCTCCCACTCCCCTGCTGTGTTCCCTCTCTCGCTGGCTATCTCTCTGTCACATAAATAAATATAATCTTAAAAAAAAAAAAAGTTACTAGACAGGGTATATTGGTATTTCTCTTAAGAACAAGTTCCTGGCCCAATCTGTCATAAAGAATGTTTATTTCCTGAATTTGTACCTCAAAATGTATCACCACGGGGGAAGGGGGTATCTTTAAAGTCGCTGGAGAAGCTTTAAATAACTGGGATATTGAACTGGCTGTGTAACATCACAGTTATTTACTGAAACTACACTGATCCACTCCTCCTATAGGAACAGTTGACAAAAACAGAGAAAACTGAAATTCATTTTTGTGCCAGATGCTATACAATGATCTTTAATTACAGAAACTGTATAATCCAGAAAAAAGAAAAATGTAACAAATACATCCCCCAATGACAAATGATCATTATTTACATTTTGCCATGTCTGCATCAAGCTTTTTATTTTAATAAAGTAAATGAACTATTACCGATATAATCAAAATCAACCATCTCTCCAGTCCAATTCTCCTTCATTTCTGGAGATAATGGCTAGTGTTAATTTGGGGGCATAATTGTAATTCATTTAAAAATTATTTCACATATATATATGTCCACAAACATATAGTTTTGCTTTGTGCTTTTTATTTTTATCTAAGTTGGATAACTCTGTATCACTCTGCAAATAATTTTTATCAATAAAAATTACAGTTGAGAGATCCGGTAGATAATTACAATAGTTCATTACTTTCAACTGCTCTACAGTATGCTATTATAGGAATATACCAAATTTTATTTATCTAGTCCCATGCCACTGACATTCTAGGTTGTGTCTATGTTTTTTTTATTAAACAATATTTCAGAGACCATCTTTATGTACATTTATACAAGTATCTTGTTTATTGCTTTATATGCATATAAAACAGACTTCCTAGTTGGGGAAGGCGAAAAGGAAAAGAGGAAAGAGATGGAAGGGAGTCCTGAGCTATCACAGGAGGCAGAAGGGCAATGAGCAAGGGTTGGGAATGTTCACTAGAGTTCCCTTACCTTCATCTTCACTATCACCACCGTATTTCAGGCCCTCTTACCTTAACTTGTATGAGATTTAAAAAAAAAAAAAAAAGTAAAGTAAGTGAAAAGTAAAAGAACATATGTTCCATGTATTACTTCACATGAGGAGGGTGAACAAATATTTTTTCATTTTTGATAGAGAAATGTAGGCTCAATGCAATTTTTTTTATTTAAAGTAAGCTCATATAGAATAAAATAAAGTTTATCTTCTAAATAACTTTTTAAAGAGTAGAAGTATTCATTACATTCACTGAGAAAATCAGGCCACAAAATATTACATAACGCATAGTCATATATTTTTATTTTAAAAATATGTGCGTGTGCAGAGAGTGAGAAAGAGATAAAGACAGTATGGAGGATATACAGCAAACAATTTACTCCTAAGAAACGTTCCATGAGGCCACAGGTGTGGGTTGAGAGTGAGGTGATACAGTAGTTGGTAGCATGGAAGCTAAGCCACCGCCTATGCAGATTAATTGTGCCTCATGGGCCTGGTTGGGCCAGGTCTGATTTTTACATTTCATTTTGTAATGTAATGCTGAGCAGAGTGATTACTGGTGCTTTTCATTTTCTTTTTCTGCTTCTTTGTATTTTCTACATTTCCCTTCACAACATTTTGAAGAGCTGAACTATTTAAGTACTTCCCCAAGTCTAAACTATACACTGAAAGAAGATTTCACCAGTTTCGCCCTGGCTTAGCACTGTGCCTCGCATATTGAAAGTAATCAGTCAATATTTGCTGACTGATCCAAAATTTTCCACAATAAAAAAGTAATTACTCTCTAGTAAGAAAAACAAGAAAAGTGGTTTCCACAAAGGAAATCCATATGAACATAACATCAGTAAAAAACAAACAAACAAACAAACAAAAAAAAACCCATAATGAAAGTTCATAGAAAATGGTATCAATTCATTAACCCTTGGCTTGGTATAATTGATGAAAATTTCATAGAAGAGAAAGTATTTCAGTGTGCCTTAAAGGGTGAATAGGAGTTAGACAAGTGCAGAGAACAGTATTTGAGGCAGAGATAGCACACGAATGTACAAAGCAAGAAAGAACATGCTATGCCTAGGAAACCATGACAAGTAACTTTTATAAAGTCTAGGAGGCAAGTTGTATTGGGAGGTACCTATAGCTACTCTGATAAAGTGGAAAGAATATAAACATGGACAACATGTCTATGATCTCCCTACCAAACTGCACAAAGTCTGAACCCTATTCCAGAGAGAGCAAATGGGAAGCAAATGATGCAGAGGAATGATAAGGAGACAAATAACTTTAACATAAGCTTGATAGACTGGATATGGTAGGAAGGGGGCAAATAAGATGACTGCAATAATCCAAATAAGTGATGATAAGGAACTGAACTAAGATCACTGTGAGATGGGAGAGAGGGAGGGGAGGCATGAATGACTAATTTAAGAAGAGTTTTCTATGAGGAAAGAATATATTCCCAACTGGTTACGCAAAAGGCAAACAAAAGCATGCAAATATATATTTATAACTTTGCTGAAAAACTAATAAAATGTCGAAAGTATTAAAGTTACCCACTTTCTTTCCATAGAAAGAGGAAATAACTCTAAATATGCAGGACCATCATCATAAATACTCCCCAAACAGATTTTTCATTATAATTAAATAAGGTGTTTAGCATGGTGGTTGACACATAGTAAGTGCCAATAAATATGACCTGTTAGGTTAATATTGTTTTTTTTTTTTTTAAAGATTTTATTTATTTATTCGACGGAGATAGAGACAGCCAGCGAGAGAGGGAACACAAGCAGGGGGAGTGGGAGAGGAAGAAGCAGGCTCATAGCGGAGGAGCCTGATGCGGGCTCGATCCCACAACGCCGGGATCACGCCCTGAGCCGAAGGCAGACGCTTAACTGCTGTGCCACCCAGGCGCCCCTATTGTTTTTAACATTGTCAAAAAAGGCCACCAAAGAAAGTAATTTTTTCCTAGAAATCTATATATTCTTTAACAAATAGTGGTTCCTCCTTAAAACCCTTTTATTAAAATTATAAATTTTTGATTGAAGTATAGTCAACATATAATGTTAGTTTCAGGTGTACAACACAGTGATTCAACAATTTTATACATTATCCTTCCCATAAGTGTAGCATAATATTATTAACTGTATTCCCTATGCTGTTTGCCTCCTTAAAATCTTTTCATGAGTTCTCAGAATTTAAACCTTCCCTGCTGCCTAGAGCATAAATAATTTCATCAGATCTAATTGTTAAAAAAGTCATTAAATAAAAGAGGAAGCACATAAAGCTATTCAGCAGTGGTAGGGAGGTTACCAATGAGGATTTTAAATGTGTCTGTGCAGGGGCGCCTGGGTGGCTCAGTCGTTAAGCGTCTGCCTTCGGCTCAGGGCGTGATCCTGGCATTCTGGGATCGAGCCCCACATCAGGCTCCTCAGCTAGGAGCCTGCTTCTTCCTCTCCCACTCCCCCTGCTTGTGTTCCCTCTCTCTCTGGCTGTCTCTATCTCTGTCGAATAAATAAATAAAATCTTTTAAAAAAAAATAAAATAAATGTGTCTGTGCAGAGTGGGGCCCATTATCTGAAACTAATTCTATCTTCTTACTTGCTGCCAAAATATTGAATTCTTTCTTGGCTGTCGGCTCCGAACCCCAAAAACACACTCCAAAACACATCACTAAGACTGCCACTTGCCAAGTTTGGTATACTATCAAAGAAGAACATCCACAATTATCTAGAAAGGCTATTATTAAAATAGTTCTCTCTTTTCCAACTACGTATGTCTGTGTAAACCCTAGATTTCTTTATACACTTCAATTGAAATAACATATTACAACAGATTAAATGCAGAAGTAGATATGAGAATCCAGCTGACTTCCATTAAGCCAGACATTAAAAGAGACCTTCAAAAATGTAAAGCAATGCCACTCTTATAACTAAATTTTGTTTTGGTTATTTTTCATAAAAATGGTATTTATATTAACGATGTAGTTTTTGAATGTTGGTGAGGTCTGGTGCTAACCGCCAAGAAATAATTCTTTTTTTTTTTTTTAAGATTTTTATTTGTTTATGAGAGAGACAGAGAAAGAGCAAGCAGGGGGAGGGGCAGAGAGAAGGACATAAGCTCTTCTAACTGAGCTAGCCAGGTGCCCCAAGAGCTTTAATAATCTGTCCCTAAATCACTTTGCCATTACTACCATGTGTTCTTTGCACAGCCATATTAGATCATCTATTCCCCAGAAAAGCTTTGCACTTTCATCATATATGGATTTGAACATACTGTCCCCTACTTTAGGTGCATAAATATAATAAATACATCAAATATTACTGATTGCCTACTTGGCTAGGCACTTGCGCAAGACATTGGCAAAATTTTACGCATCATTTAAAACCATCTAAGTTGTTACTTCCTCAGTGAAGCCTTACATAAGCAAGCAGGAAATCACCTAGACACTGTGACAGAGTTAGGTGCTAACTCCCCTAACTGCCAATATCACTTTGTTGATTTTCTATTTTTTTCTTCACTAAACTTTCTAGTTGTCAAGGATGATGTCTTAATGCCAATTCCAAAGGCATACCATATACCTTGTGCATAGCAGGTGCTTTGAATCTAATTGTGTATGATAGGGTCAATTTAGAGCTGGACTGGAAAAGCTCTATCTTCATCTCTGCAGACATCTGGATATCTGGCTCTTGAAGAAGATAAGATCAATTAGATTTATGATGTGCTGTTTAAAATCCAAAACTCCCCTGGCGACCTGTAAACCAGTTTGTTTACTGACAGGTTTTCATCTGATAGAACTGGTTAGCCAGCCTGGCTTGACTACATGATCAGAGCAACACAACAATACCCCACTGTGAACTGCCTTGAGCTCTCCACAACCCAAGATATCACACAGATCTTGGTGGTTCAATCCAGAGATGAAATGGACCTGCGTACAAATTAGAATTCTAGAAAGTTTCCCCTTGAAGTCCCCCACATTCTTAATGCTTGTCCACTCTACTCTCTCTTTCTCTTGCTACACCATATACTTTAACTTTAAATAAAAGCCTTAGGTGAATATGCTCTATGGAGACCCATGAGTCCTTTCAAATACCCAAACTTGTGAAATCTTTGCAATACTATTTTCTGTACACTTTCATGAATGTAAAAATAAGCCATATGGCTCAATTCATATCCTTGTCAATCTTAATAAAACAAAAATTTCTGTATTTTACACTGCTTTATAATCTATAAATACTTTCACATATACTAATATTAAATTCCCAAAGTAACCCTGTTAAGGAGTAGACTACAGAAACCAGACTCAAAAGATTAAATGACTTGTCCACCTTTGCTCAACCAGTAAGGGGCAGAACTGGACTCAAGCCCAAGGTATAGGTCTAGCAGTTAAACTAGGCTGCCTCCCAAGTCTGCAGCAATTACATGCCTATGCTATTATTTGAGGGCTTAAGGTAATATCTCTACATCTTGATGAGGCTTATTGAAATAAGTTACAAAGGTATCTGCATCCATCTATCTAGTAAAGAGGTTAATAACAGTATACAATGTTGATATCAAGAGGCTGAACATATTCATTCCTTCACTCCACAATTACATGAGCACCAGTTATGATGCTTAGACACTGTGTTAAGTAGAGCTTAGTTGTAGCAAAAAGTGAGACATTTTAAAACAGAAAAATCAATACTTTTTCAGTTCATGGATGAAAAGGAAGTTTAAATTTAAGTGCATGGTCTGATATTCTAAATTCTTAAGAAAGCCATTAACCAACATTTTATATGGTACTTTAGAGGCATAAGGTCATTACTTTGTCTAACTTAATCCTCAAAACCAACCTATAAGGTATTTTTAATCAAATTTGACAGCTAAAGAAAGTGAAATCAAAATTAAGCAATTTGTCCTAATATACACAAGCTCACACAAGATCACAATTTGAACAAGGCAAAGTCAGGATTCAAATGCAAGGGTACTAATAACCTGTTTTCTTTCCATTTTATGAACTATTTCTTAGTCTTATGTTGATTTGGATTGAAATGTCCTACTTCGGGGTGCCTGGGTAGCGCAGTCGTTAAGCGTCTGCCTTCGGCTCAGGGCGTGATCCCTGCATTCTGGGATCGAGCCCCACATCGGGCTCCTCCGCGGGGAGCCTGCTTCTTCCTCTCCCACTCCCCTGCTGTGTTCCCTCTCTCGCTGGCTGTCTCTCTCTGTCAAATAAATAAATAAAATCTTAAAAAAAAAAAAAAAAAGAAATGTCCTACTTCATTTTTTTAAAAAATCCACAAAATGAGGGGCACCTGGATGGCTCAGCTGGTCAGCTGGTTGAGCATGTGCCTTCAGCTCAGGTCATGATCTCAGGGTCCTGGGATTGAGCCCCACATCGGGCTCCCTACTTAGGGGAGAGTTTGCTTCTCCCTCTCCCTCTGCCTCTCCCCTCCCCATGGTCTCTCGTGAACTCTAATAAAATCTTAAAAAAAAAAAAATCCACAAAATGAGGGGCCCCTGGGTGGAGCAGTCAGTTAACCATCTGACTCTTGGCTTTGGCTCAGGTCGTGATCTCGGGAATTGTGAGATGGAGCCCCATGTGGGCTCCAAACTCAGTGAGGAGTCTGCTGAAGTTTCTCTCTCCCTCTGCCCCTCACTGCCCTCACTCTCTCTCTAAAGTAGATGAATGAATCTTTAAAAAAAAAAAAAATCCACAAAATGAAAAAAACTAAGTAAAACATTCTTATTTTATCATAATAATTGTAAATAATTTAGAATTTAAAGTAAAATAATTTAAATGTCTTAGTGACTTTATTCTCTAATTGATGGTTATAAATATGTTTCTTAAATATTTATTGAATTACGTATCTTTTATTTCCTGGTAATTTCAAACAGTTTTCTGGAAAATGAAATAAAAATAATTCATTTCTTTTAGTCAGCTTCCAAATCAATATGAATAACGAAAACAAATCATTGAGATATGTATTTTCTAAACATGAAAAGCTATCTGAGTTGTAGAATTGTTTTTGAAAATGTATAATTAGTTCTTAATGTTTAGCACTATCTCATTCTTTAACAGTGTAAGCAACTAAATACTTGCTCCAATAGAACATGTTAAGTGAAATATAAGTTTATGAATTTATTTCATTTAACTTAAAGTCTTAAGCAGTGTTTAATTTAAATCAAATTCCTAAGCAATAGGGAAAAAATTAAAGACTATAAAATACAAGTTTTTTAACTTTTTAATTCCCAAATCTCTCAAATGAATTGTTCTAGGGGCGCCTGGGTGGCTGTCAGTTAAGCGTCAGACTCTTGATTTCAGCTCAGGTCATGATCTCAGGTTGTGAGATTAAACCCCACATTGCAATGGGCGTGGGGCCTGCTTAAGATTCTCTCTCTCTCTCTCCCTCACCACCCCCCTCAAAGAACTGTTCTAGTTCTACCCAAATAACTTTGGGCCAATTTCCACTGGAACAAGCTTTTTTCAGGGTATTCATTGCTCAAGTGTCAGCTCTAAAGGTCTAAAAAAAACTGCTTTAAAGAAAACCAGAGAAAATGAGATAGGTCAGCCAAGACAAGTGTCCCATGTAGCAAACAAAGGTTTCTCTGTGATCCAACTAAAACAGCAATGCTCTTACAACCACACATACATATAACTGGAATATTTCCATGGTTTTTTCCATTAACCTTTAATCTAAATACTGACTTTATTTTAAAATTGATTTTTATTTTTATTTAAAAAAAGAATGAGAATGAAATCGTGAAAAAAAAATCACACAAATTAGATAATGAAAGAAAAAGAATAAAACAGAAGAGTACTAATATCTATTGAGTTTATATGCCTGGAACCAAACTAGTGACATTATTTACATAATCTTTCTAATATAAAATATCACCTTGTGAACTGGGTCTTATCATTCTTATTTCACATATTAGTAAACTGAGCCACAGAAAGATTAAGGAATTTTCCGTGTCATACAGCTCCCAAGTGGGAATATCTAGAATCAATCTCATGTTATTTCTCTTGAACAAGCTGTGTTTCTATCACCACAACATGCAAAAAGAAAAAACGAAAGGAAAGAAAGAGAATAAGAGAGACAAAATCATAAGTATTGGTCTATCCTAATAAATCTTAAGAGTCAAGCAAGCCATGTAATTCTGACAACTGTCCTAGACTCATCTGAACGTCTACAGAATTTGTTCATTTGTGATCCATATGACCAAGGAAATGATACTGTCTTAAGACAATTATTTCACTGCTGAAACAAATCATTTATCTTTTCTGCTAGTCACTTTTAGACATTTTAAGTTCATGCCTCATGTAGCACATAACCTATTGGGGAAAAAAATCCATCATACAACACTGCAAAGTACGATACATATAGTAGGTATTTAGTAAATATTTGTTGAATGCTTTGTATATTCACAATGCCCTGAAATCAGTTAAGCACTTGAATAGTTGATAATGTGATCAGCTTTCTGTGACACTGGACTTCAAAAGTTCTGGTTTTAGGGGTGCCTGGCTGGCTCAGTTAGAAGAGCATGTGACTCTTGATCTTGGGATAGTGAGTTAGAGCCCCACGTTGGGTGTAGAGATTATTTAAACAAATAAACTTAAAAAAAATTCTGGTTTTACAGTTCAGTCTGAAAAAAGGTTCTGCTTTAATCGATCATGATCATGACATACTACTGGTTATCTTCGTTGATTCATCATTTCTCTAGTATCTCCACTAGTAATGGCTTCAAAATGACAACCAGGCAAAAATAAATCTTTTCAATTCTATAGATTACAATGGACAGAATATGCCAAGCAATTTCTCACTGGTTTAACTAACATTTACTGAGAACTTAATCTATATTAGATATTATGCTAAGTGCTATGGATACTGAGTTACAGCTAAAAAGTTTTTTTAACTTGAGGCATTATCAATATAGTGGAGAATATAGACATATATAAATAATTACAATACTATGTGAAACATACACACATCATTCATTCAACAAATATTTGTTGAAATCCTCATGTAGTAAACACTGTAACAAGCCCTGGGATACAGCAATGAACAAGATCCTAGGGCCCCTCCCTTCATTGACTTTACAACCTAAAATGGCCTCAAAGACTTCCCAAGTCTAGAAAAAAATGAACTCATCGTCAAAAATCATAAGAACACATAAGAAAACATGCAGCCATAAAGGAAGAACAGCAAACAAACAACAGAAACAGACAAGCAAAGATGAAAGATATTGAAGTTAATGGATACAGGATATTAAGTATGTTTGATACGTTTAAGAAATAAAAGCAAGCAACAAAAAATAACCAAAAAATAGGGACGTCTGGGTGGCTTAGTCAGTTAAGTGTCTGCCTTCAGCTCAGGTCATGATCCCAGAGTCCTGGGATCGAGTCCCACATCAGGCTCCTTGCTCAGTGGGGAGCCTGCTTCTCCCTCTGCCTGTCACTCCTCTTGCTTGCTCAGTCTCTCTTTCTCTCTGACAAATAAATAAATAAAATGTTTAAAAAATAAAAAATTATCACAAACTGTCAAGTAGATTTGAAAAAGAAAAACTTTGGAAATGAAAAATATAATAATTAAAAATGCTAAAGAGAAAAAATGAATGTAAAAGAAAAAAATAATAAAAGGCTGAATTAACCAAGCAAAGAGAGATGAAAGAGATAAAGCAGGACATTCCAGATCAGAAAGAATAATGTATGCAAACACAGGAAACTATGAGGCTGCATTCTGTGTTTGAGGAAATAAAAGCTGAATTATATTGCTGAAATATAAAGTGCAAGTGTTTAGAAAGGCAAGAGATTACATCAGAAAACTCATCAAGGGCCGGTTTGTGAAAGTCTTTATCCATTATACTTCTCAACTCTATATTCCACATGTGGCAATACTGATTATCTGAAGTTCTTATCTTATGTATCTGTAAGTATACATTTTTATGTGTATATATAGTTAATAGTATTTCTAGTTTTGAAACGTATAAATAAAATTAAATTTAAAAAATACAAATAAAATAAGATAAACTAAAGAAATAAAAATAAAGAAATAAAATAATATGAAGAAATAGATAAAATATTTATTTTAAAATAAAATAAAAATAGAAATAAAATAAAATAAATAAAAATAAAATAAAGAAATAAAATAAAATAAAATAAAATAAAGAAATAGCTATTGAGCAATATGCCTGACATCCCAAAAACCCTCTCATTACAAATACCTAGACATGCTGGATAAGTTTAATACTGTATTTTTCAATGCACAGCTCAACTCCCAAAAGACTAAAGGTAATTCCCAGAGGGAAAAATTGAGAAGAACCTGAAAAATCAAAATGGTGGCTGGGTTATGACTGTCATATAGAGAGAAAAGAGGTAGGGCAGTGAATTGCCTGTCTCATTATTGTAGGAAGTAGAGTTTCAAATGCTCACACAGGAATAGGAGATAAGGCACTGGACCATGGAAGGATGAGAACTGGATTTGAGATCATCTATATGAAATGCTTGAGGGACTACCTACTCAGTAGTTAAATGAAATAGAAAAGTAACCACCCAGTACCACAGAATAAGAGTAAGAAAGTTGTTCCACAGTGATCTAATTTAAGGGAAAAAACAAATTAAACAATAAAAACAATTACCTTGTTTGGAAGTATAAACACAAGGTTTGTGACAAGCATATTCTACAGTGGCCACCAGGGGGTGCTGGGGTGGCTTAGTTGGTTGACAAGTGACTTGATTTTGGCTCAAGTCTTGGCTCCGGTACCAATCTCAGGGGACCATGGGATCCAGCACAGCATCCGCTCTGCACTCAGCCAGAGTTAGCTTGTCCCTTTCCCTCCCCTTCACCCTCTGCCCCTCACCCTGATTGTGTACACTCTCTCACTCTAAAATAAATAAATAAATCTTAAATAAATAAAGTGGCCACCAAGATCCTCACCCCTTAGTATCCAAGCCTTTGTGTAACTTCCTCCCTTTGTATGTGGGCAGAACCGGTGACTTGCTTCTAACCAACAGAATACAGCAAGATGACAAGATATACATAAGTACAAGTATGTGATAATATTATATGAGATTGTAGCACCCATCTTGCTGGAGTCTCTCACTCCCTTGCTGGTGCCGAAGAAGCAACCTACCACACATTGGTGGGTTGCCTATTTTAGGGGTCTCAAGTAGCAAGGAACCAAGGGCAGACTCCAGGAGCTAAGACTAGCCTCCATCGAAATGCCAGCAAGAAACTGAAGCCTTCCCTACAACCAAAGGGAACCAAATTCTGCTAATAATGTCTTCCCTCTTCAAGCTTCAGATGAGACCACAGCCCCAGCCAACACCTTGACTGCAGCCTTGTGAGACTCTAAGCAAGTAACTCACCCAAGCCAGGCCCACACTCCTAAGCCACAGAAAATATGACATTATAAATGTGCTACTTTAAGCCACTACATTTGTGGAAATTTGTTATGCGGTAAAGACTAATACAAAGTGGAACTACATACTGAATAACGATAAGTTAAGAGGAGCATATACAAAGTTAAAGTAGCTTCTTTCAATTACCTAAAAGGAGAGAAGAAATAAGTTTGGATTTTAAGTCAAACATGTATTCAAAAAATATTTAAATAATCACCAGAAGAAAAGAACTATAACAAACCAGTAGCTTCCAAACCAGTGGAGGGGAGAAGGGAATAAAAAAACCTATCGCTGCCAAAAGAAGGCAAGAAATATAGATGTAGGATAAAAAGCATTATTATAAAGGATAGGGTAGAAATAAAAATATATCAGTAATCACAGAAAGACAGAAAATGACACTGAGTTTTAAAAATAAAAGAAACATCTATCTGCTGTTTATAAGATAAACACCTTAAACATAAGGGCACGTAATAGCTGACAGTAAAAGCCTGGGGGAAAATATGTCAGGCAAAAGAAACAAAACAGATTTTAAAGCATAAGTTCAATATACAACTTAAATTTTAGGTCATTTTTAGAATTAGTGCCATTGTTTTTGTCTAATCTCTTAAAGAAGCAAACCATTTATTGATAGTACACATGGCTTTGTACTAGTTTCATAGCTGATAGAGCAATTTTACGAAGATACCTACATAGCATGCTTACCAAATGATTAAGGAAGACTTCTAATGGAGGGCAATAATAAGCAAGATAGGCTGTATACAGACAGGATTAAAAGTAATGAACATTACACTTCCACCCAAAATAGAGTGACAAGGACCAGATTTACTCTCCTACCTGAAACAACTAATGAAGCAACAAAGGTGCACAAGGAAACTTTTTGGGATGATGAGTATATTCAAATCTTGATCGTGGTGATGGGTTCACGGGAGTACATCTGTCAAAATTTAGCAAATCATACACTTTAAATATGTACACTTTTTTCGCACAGCAAAGGAAACCATTAACAAAATGAAAAGGCAACCTAATAATGAAAGAAGATATTTGCAGAAGACATATTTGATAAGGGGTTAATATCCAAAATATATTTAAAAACTCATACAACTCAATACCAAAAAACCCTCAAACAATCCAATTAAAAAATGAGAAGACCTGAATAGACATTTCTCCAAAGAAGACATACAGATGGCCAAGAGATGCATGAAAAGATGCTCAACATCACTAACCATCAGAGAAATACAAATTAAAGCCACAATGAGATTATCACTTCACACCAGTCAGAGGGGCTAATATCAGGAAGACGAGAAATAACAAGTGTTGGTGAGGAGGTAGAGAAAAGGGAACCCTTGTACTATTGGTAGGAATGTTAATTGGTGTAGCCACTATGGAAAACAGTATGGAAGTTCCTCTAAAAATTAAAAATAGAAATGCTATAAAATCCAATAATTCTACTTCTGGGTAGAGAAAGAAAAAGAAAAAACTAATTTAAAAAGATATATGCACCCCTCTGTTTATTGCAGCATTTACAATAGTCAAGATACAGAAGAAACCCAAGTATCCATTGAAGGATGAATGGATAATAGATGTGGCCCACACACGTGCGCGCGCACACACACACACACACACACACACACACACTGAATATTACTTAGCCATAAAAAAGAATGAAATCTTGCCATTTTTGACACCATGGACGGACCTAGAGGGAGGGTATTATGCTAAGTGGAGTAAGTCAGACAAAGATAAATACCATACGATTTCACTTATATGGAGAACTTAAAAAACAAACAAAACAGAAACAGACTCATAAACACTGAGAACTGGTAGTTGCCAGAGGGTAAGGGGATGGGGGAATGGATGAAACAGTTGAATAAGATTAAGAGGTACAAACTCCAGTTATCGAATAAATAGATCATGGGTATGAGAAAAGTACAGCCTAGAGAACTACACTTAAAATCCGACATTTAGGGGTACCTGGGTGGCCCAGTCAGTTGAGGGTCTGACTTTCAGTTTCAGCTCAGGGAGAGATCAATCTCAGGGTCCTGCGATCGAGCCCTGAGACAAACTCCATGCTTAGCATGGAATCTGCCTGAGATTCTCTCTCCTTCTCCCTCCGCCCCTCCTGCTACTTCTCTCTCCCTCTCTCTCCCTCTAATAAATAAATATTTTTTTAAAAATCCAACATTTATATATACTTACATATATATATATATATCATGAAATGTTTGTCATATAGATATAGATATAGATAGATAGATAGATAGATAAAAGAACTAGAACTAGAACAAACCAGTAGCTTCCAAACCAGTAGAGGGGAAAAGGGAATTAAAAAAAACCTACCACTGCCAAAAGAAGGCAAGAAATATAGGAGATGTAGAATAAAAAGCATTAAAAAGGATGGAAATAAATAAAATGTAATCAGTAATCAAAATTACTAATAAAAATCAGTAATCACAGTAAATCAGTAATCAGAGAAAGACAGAAAATGAGACTGAATCTTACTGTAATAATTTTGTATGGTGACAAATGGCAACCACACTTTTCATGATAAGCATTTCATAATATATAAATGTAGAATCACTACGTTGTACACATGAAACTAATATAATACTGTATGTCAACTATATTCTTCAATCACAAAAATTTTTTTAAAAACAGATTTTAATGGGCAAGACACTTCACAAAAGAAGATACGGTAATGTTCAAGAAGCAATGAAAATGTTCTCATTATGTTTATTCATCAGGTAAATGTTAATTAAAACCACAACGAGATGGGCTCCTGGGTGGCTCAGTTGGTTAAGGTCTGCCTTCAGCTTGGGTCATGGTCTCAGGGTCCTGGGATTGG
Source organism: Ursus arctos (assembly GCF_023065955.2). Lineage (NCBI taxonomy): Eukaryota > Metazoa > Chordata > Mammalia > Carnivora > Ursidae > Ursus > Ursus arctos. Next base: position 51,651,531 of record NW_026622897.1, read on the forward strand.
GCCCCTTGCTCAGGCTCCCTGCTCAGCAGGGCATCTGTTTCTCCTCTCCCTCTACTCCTTACTCTCCCTTTACCCAATCGCCCTCCCCCGCTCATGCTTTGTCTCTCTCTCAAATAAATAAATAAAATCCTTAAAAAAAAAAAACCCAACACACAATGAGATACCACTACACATAGTCCACAGTGGATAAAATTTCAAAAAGACTATCAGCAAATGTTGTTGAGGATATGGAGCACCTAAAACTTCTACAATAAAATGATACATCACTTTGGAAAAAAGTGTTGCAGTCCCTTAACCAACTCTATGACCTGACAATTCCAGTCCTAGGAATTTACCCAAGAAAGATGAGAATATATGTCCATGAGAAGACTTGCATAAAAATTTTCATAGGCTTATTCATAATAGCCAAAAAACTGGAAATAGTCCTGGTGTTATCCATGAATAAGACAATGGATAAACAAACTATACTATAATCATACAGTGGAACACTACTCAGCAATAAAAAGAAACAAAATATTGGGGCACCTGGCTGGCTCAGTCGGTAGAACATGTGACTACCGGTCCTGGGTTGTGGGTTTGAGCCCCACATTGGGTGTGGCGATAACTTAAAAATAAAAAAAATCTTTGGGGTGCCTGAGTCAGTTAAGCATCTGCCTTTGACTCAAGTTAAAATCCCAGGGTCCTGGGATTGAGCCCCATGTCAGGCTCCCTGCTCAGTGGGGAGCCTGCTTCTCCCTCTCCCTCTGCTTATTCCCCCTGCTTGTGCTCTCTCTCTGTGTCAAATAAAATAAATAAAATCTTTTAAAAAATAAAAATTAAAAATAAAATTAAAAAATTTTGTAAAAATTTGTTTAAATTTTAAAAATTAAACAAATAGGAACGAACTACTGATACAACAGCATGGTTAAATCTTATTTCTCCGAATGAAACTTTTTTCAGGGGGTTTACTCAATTCTTACACAAGCATTAATCTTAAATGGATTAATAAAAATCTTAAATCTTTTCAATTTTAACTTCTAATACAGTAAATACCAAAAGATTTAACTCACAGAGCTCTTCAGGGTCCTCAGTAATTTTCAAATGTATAAAGGAAGTCATGAGACCAAAAAAACGTGAGAACTTCTGATCTACCAAAATTTGAATATGGGCATGCCCTAATACTACTCAATAGATACAGGAACTATTAATTTGTGTGTACTAGAATACATACAAGAAGGTTATAAATTATTTGTAATAGCAAAAACCTGAAAACAACAAAACATCCAATGACTGAAGAACAGATAAATCCATATAGATTCAGAATTCAAAACAGTAAAAATAAATGAACTATATCGAAACCCATCAACAAAGATAATTCTTGGGAACATGGATGATACATATTTGACCACAATGAGTGAAAAAAGCAAGTTGAAGAATAAACACACACACACAGTACAATTCCACTTATATAAAATATAAAACAAGCAAACCTAAACAGTATATTTTTAGAAATGCACAGGGTAAAAAGCTAGGAAATGAGAAACACTAAATTGAGAATAGCAGTTATCTCTGGAGAAAAAGGAAGAAGATGGAATGAGGGAAAGGCACAGAGGGGGTTAAATGTTTACTTAATGAATGCTCTTAACCAAAAAACAGTCCTCCTTTATCAAGGTCATAACTCTCTTTGTCAAGCTTTAAGTTGAACTTTTTTTTTTTTTTAAGATTTTACTTATTTATTTGACAGAGACACAGAGAGAGAACAAGCAGGGGGAGGGGCAGATGGAGAGGGAGAAGCAGATGGAAGCCCAATGTGAGGCACAATCCCAGGACCCTGGGATCATGACCTGAGCCGAAGGCAGATGCTTAACTGACTGAGCCACCCAGGGACCCCTAAGTTGGACATTTCTAGAGTAGTGAAAGAACAGAGAACATTCATCGGATTGGCAAAACTAACTAAATGAACTCCAGTGATCAACTGGATATCAGACAACAAAACCAGAGTGTCCTCATGTCTGGTTTAAAAAGGGGGTGGGGAGGGGTGGGGAAGGGTGGGGAAGGGATTGGTACCCTGCAAATAAAATAGCCTCAAACCATAATATTTCATTTTGTGGAGACTATCTTACCTAGAATATCTCCTTATCATTTTGTAGAAATGAATGAATTCCAGTTGTAAAACAGTTTTACAGCAGTATCAACATTTTAACATGCAGAATTTTAGAGTTCTGTTTTGTTTCTGAATCCATTCAGTCTTTCCTCTTGCTGTTAAAAGCAGCTTTCTCTGAAAAGTTAAAGGACTTTAAGATGGAGTCCACACCTTTAATGAGTCAAAGATTTTTCCAGTCATGCAACTGAATACTTTCAACCTTGAAGTAGTTCTTTATTTTCATTGGGTAAAATACCTCTTTTGAGTCTTATGAGTGCATCAGAGGGATAAATAAAATGATGCTTATAAAAATTCTTTGAAATTTTCAGAGAGAGAGGGCCTATATCAAACTTTATTATTATTTTTAAAGTTTCATCCTCTAAGAATAAAATGTACGGTATAATTTGGCTTACTCTGAGTTTAGACAACAGGAAATCAAAATTGCTCAAAACTCAACTTTAGACACTACTTCAGTTACTTATTGCTGAAAAACAAACCACCCCCAAACCTCATGGCTTTAAAAAACAATTTATTATTATCTCTCATGGGAAGAACACAAACAATGAAAAGTACACCGGAATATAAATGTGATATATAAACAGTCTGTTTTGGAAAGAGTACAGTTTATGCAGGGAAAGCAGGAATTAAGATAAAAGGAGGAACAAAGACTGAAGAGTTTAGAATACACTGGATCCCACAATGAGTTAAAAAAAAAAAAAACTACATAACTACCAGAATGGCGAAAATTGAAGACACACCAAATGTTAGTGAGGAAGTGGATGAAATGCTGTGAATGTAAAACACTACAACCACTTTGAGAAAAGGTCTGGCAGTTTCTAATAAAATTGAACACACAACTACCCTCTGATCCAGTTATTCCAATCCTGAGTATTCACCTATGAGACATGAAAATATATATCCACAAAAAGACTTGTGCAAGAATGTTCATAGCAGCTTTATTTATAATTGCCAAAACCTGAAAACAGCCAGGTGTTTAGCAATAGGAAAACTGATAAACTATGGTATATTCATACAATGGAAAACTACTCCGCAATAAAAAGAAACTACCAAAACATGCAACATTGGTGAAATCTGAAAAACCATATGCTGACCGAAAGAAGTCTTATACCAAACAGTAAACACTGTATGATTTCACTTATATACAGGCACATCTAATCTATGGTGGGGGAAAAAAAATCAGAACAGTGGTTGCCCTAGACAGAAGGGGAAGGTGGAGGTGAGGATTAACAGGGAAGGGGCATGAGGAATTTTCTTGCTTGATGGTAAAGCTACATATTCTAATAGAAGTTTTGGTTACACAAATGTATGCATTTCTCAAAATTCAGCAAATATACCAAAAAATCTGTGCATAACATCAAATATAAATTTTACATCCAAAAGAAAACCCAAAAAGAATTGATCTTTAAGGGTGCCTGGGTGGCTCAGTCAGTTAAGTGTCTGCCTTCAGCTCAGGTCATGATCCCATAGTCCTGGGATTGAGTCGCACCATGCTCGCTGCTCACCCCTACCCCCTGCTAGTGCTGTCTTCTCTCTCACACTCTCTCTCTCTTAAATAAATAAATAAAATCTTTAAAAAAAAAAAAAAAAGAATTGAACTTTAACTGATGATATCCATGTTGAAGGATTTAGGGGAAAGTATACAGATGTCCGCAATTTACTCTGAAATGTATCAAAAAATAAAATGAATTGATAGAAGAATGGATAAATGGACAGACATGCAATAAAACAAGCACAGCGGCGCTTGGGTGGCTCAGTCAGTTAAGCAGCTGCCTTCAGCTCAGGTCATGATCCCAGGGTCCTGCTTCTCCCTCTCCCTCTGCCTGCCACTCTCCCTGCTTGTGCTCTCTCTGTAAAATAAATAAATAAAATCTTTAAAAAAAAAAAAAGTATAAAACAAGCACAATAAAATGTTAATAATAGAATCTAGGCAATAGGTGAACAGATATTCACTGCAAAATTCTTGACTGTGGTAAAAATATTCATTAAAAAAAAAAAAGAAGAAGGGGTTTTCATGCCATGTTAGAATTTGGCCTTTATCCTTCAGTTAACAGAAAGTCCTCCAAGGGAGGGGTACCCGGGTGGCTCAGTCTGTTAAGCATTTGGCTCCTGATTTCGGCTCAGGTCATGCCTGATCTCAGGGTTGTGAGTGCGAGCCCTGCCCTGCACTGGCTCTGCACTCAGTACTCTGCTTGTCCCTCTCCCTCTGCTCCTTCCCCCTCTTGGGCGCAGGAGCGTGCACTCTCTTTCTGTTAAATGAATGATTTTTTTTTTAATTGTTTTAAAAAGTTCTCCAAGGGAAAGAGAGGCACCTAACTCTGTAAGGAGTAATCAATCAAGGTTTAAAGAGGTATTCACAGAGAATGTAGCTACAAATGACAAGGGAAGATCATGTGCAAAAGCCATCCCACTGAAAACATCCAAAAATTCTGGCATATTCTCAATATATTCAAACAAATGAAAGAAAGGATGAAAGGGAGGAAAGGAGATGAGAGGAAAGGTCCACTAAAGTGAGGAGTCAAGTAGGTCCACTAAAGTGAGGAGTCAAGTAAGTCATGGAGGAAACCTCTCCCCAAAAAGTTTAACCATCCCCCACCCTCCCCAAACTCAGTGTTTGCTCTTAAGGCCTTTCAACTGACTGAATAAGGCCCAACCACATTACTGAGAGTAATCTTTACTTAAAGTCAACTGATTGTAGATGTTGACCACATTTATAAGATACCTTCACAGCAACACCTAGATTAGTATTTGATTAAATAAATGGATACGATAGCCTAGCCAAGTTCGCTCATAAAACTAACCCTCACAGATGAGGAGGCCACAACTATAACATAGCATGATTTACTTTTTAGACTTATTTGACTAGATTCCAATTCAATTACTATTTATTGAGCACCCTGTATTTGTCAGGCACTTCACCTCACTGTGCTCTTTCACATGTATTATGCCAGTTAATTCTCATAACCCTCTTGGATATCGTTATAATGTTATAGAAAATAAACTGATACAAAGAATGCTTAAATGATTTGCCCAAAGTCACAACATTCAACAGCGCAAAGTTCAAATAGGAATCTTGATCCTGGCTCCAAGTCATTATACTATGAACTTTCCCACAGTAAACATGTGGGGCTTTTGTGTCACTACTAATTGCCTTGCTGTCTCTTTTGGGCTCTATCATTTTGCTGGGTACTAAAATGTTTCTCCATGCTTCTACTTTTAAAATGCTCTTCTGCACTACCTAAAACTCTCCAGGTCAGGTTTTTTTCCCCGCTAATGAGGAAACAGTTGGCAAAGGAACAGGGTAAACCCAAAATCAAAGGAACAACTTAAAATTTTAACCTGAGCTAATCATGCACTGGGCAAGACTTTCATTTAAATGTTCACTATTCTATGTATTCTGGCTTAGTAAAGTTCTCCAAATTACTATCTGAGGTATTCATTCTTTTTATTTACCCATATATCAATTACTGTTCCATTAAAAAAAAATCTGTAATTTCTTCCAATATATGCTACCAAATGACAATTTTTCCTAGTTAATATCTTGGACAACATGAGTAAAAACTAAGTTAAGATGAGACTTCAAAATGCTCTTTGCCTTCAAGTATTACTAAACTCTAACTATAGACCTAAGTCTAAAAAGTGGTTTGAGGGGCGCCTCGGTAACGCAGTCAGTTAAGCATCCAACTCTGGATTTCCGGCTTAGGTCATGATCTCCAGGTTGTGAGACTGAATCTCGCATCAGTCTCTGCACTCAGTGGGGAGTCTGCTTGAGATTTTCTTTCTCCCTCTCCCTCTCCCCTCGCCCCCTACTTGCACGCTTGCTCTCTAAAAATAAATAAAATCCTTAAAAAAAAAAAATCAAGGCAAAAACTGCTGGTGATTATTCACTGTACTCTGTTATTCAGGTCATGTACAGACAGCAAAGTGTGTAGCTGAGTTGCCTCCTTGCCTCCTGGTGACAAACGTATGTGACATTTTACAAAAATGAATAAGCAAAAGAGGGAAATAGCCAACAATGATGAAAGTGTACCAAAGAAACAAAAAGTGATAATTTTGGAAGTGAAATTCCAATCAAACATAAACAGAGTTATCAAAGAAATAGCTGACAATGACAATGTTGACTGCTGCCATTGAGAGATTCTAGATATGCAGAGAGATTCTAGATATGCAGCCAGAGGAACTCCATGAAGGCGAACTTATCAACATAAATGTAAAAAGTGGTTGTGAGAAAAAGATGAAGACGGACCAGAAGAAGTGACGCCAGCAAAAAACTCTGCATTAGAAGAACTCTCAGAGATATTTCACAATATTGAAAGTGCAAAGAGCAAAATGTTGAAGCTGAACCAAACTTAGAAAGGAGTATGACAATTCATCAAGGCATAGAAAAATTATTCATTCCATATCATACATTATATCACAAGAAAGCCAGCACTGTTCAAACTACTCTTGATAAGTTCTTTTACAAAGAAATAGCACATTTTAATTCTCAGTGTTTTTAATGTTTTAAATTACAGTGTACTAAATAATAGCTTTGCTATTTTTTCATTTTTCTCTATATTTATAACCATCAATAGGAGGGTTTACAGTGCTTGACAAAAAATTTTAAAGGTCACAGAACAATTGTAACTTTTCCCATTGGCTATTAAGACTATTTTGCCAGGTTTTAACTTGCACGGTTACTACCATAAAGAGTGAAACTGCCTGTACCTATAACTTCTGCCACACCAAGGAATATATTATTTCACAATTATAATTAAGAGAAAAACTCTACCTTTTCCCCTGTCCTTACAATCTGCTCAAACAAAAAAGGAATTTGGAAAGAAGAAGAAGGAGGAGAAGGAGAAGAAGAAAGAAAATGAAGAAAGAAGAAGAAGAAGAATTATTTGAACTGATCTTGGGTGATACTAAGAAGGCAGATTTTCAGGTATTTCAGTGACTCAGAACTGTTGCCATCTGAACATGCAATTCCAGAAACTCATCTTTTTATTATTCAAAATACACACAGCCTGGTGCTAAAAGATAGGATTCTTTTTTTTTTTTTTTAAGATTTTATTTATTTATTTGACAGAGATAGAGACAGCCAGCGAGAGAGGGAACACAAGCAGGGGAGTGGGAGAGGAAGAAGCAGGCTCATAGCAGAGGAGCCTGACGTGGGGCTCGATCCCAGATCGCCGGGATCACGCCCTGAGCCGAAGGCAGACGCTTAACCGCTGTGCCACCCAGGCGCCCCTAAAAGATAGGATTCTTGAATAATTACTCAATTTGTCCTTTGTGATAGTATACTATTTCACCTGTCCGCATCCCTTGCATGCGGGGACAAAACAACGGAAGTGTGATAGAATATGGCATATAGTAGCTTTAGAATCAGACCTCAACTTGAATACTATCTCTACACCACATTTTGCAACCTTAGGTAAAAAAATCAAAGAGGGACACCTGGGTGGCTCAGTACGTTGAGTGACAGACTCTTGATTTCGGCTCAGGTCATGATTTCAGGGTCTGGGATTGAGCACCCCCCCCCCACTAAGCTCAACAGGGAGTCTGCTTAAGATTTTCTCTCTCCCTCTCCCCTTGCCCCTCCCCTCACAAGCAGGTGAGCGTGCACTCTCTCTTTCGTGCTCTGAGCTCTCTCTTTCGCTTTCTCTCTCTCTAAAATAATAAATAAATCTATAAAAGAAAAAAAAAGAATGAGAGAAGACAGATGAAGTGCTTAGCAAAGCGTGGTATACAGTAAGCACTTAGATATAGCTATTATCACCATTATTATCTTTTTAAAATTTCTATCATTAATGTAAATATTATAACAATGATAAAACATTTGTTTTCAGCACATCATTATTAACCAGTGTATTTTTCAAAGATCAAATTCTCTTACTCCAAAATACAATAGATACCCACTGCCTCCTGGGTAAGAAGACTTAACCTCAACTTCCTCCAGATAATTTTCTCCCAAGGTACATGTGCAAAGGAAAACCAACATTCACTTACCCTCTTCTTGCACCCCCTGATCCCTATGTCAAAACCCTCCCTGAAGTCTGCTCAGTTTCCTCCTCTGAGGACAGTAAGACCAAAAGCCATTTCCCATTTCTCAGAGCTATCTGGCAGAACAGTAGTATCTTGCACTCTCATAGCTCACATGACTTAACTGTCAGTTTTCTCTTGATTCTAATCCTTGGCTCTACACTAAGGGCCTTCTTATCTATATCCACCCATAAATATGCAAAGGACCTAAAGGCCAACTAAAGCCAACCTCTTTTCTTTACTAAAAATTAATTCCCCACAAAATATTCATGTGAGTTAGTTGAGCAATGTCTGTTTCAACACTTTCAGTGACCTTCTACCTCTCCTCAAACCATCTCATGATTCTTTGGTTTAAAAGTTTCCTTATGTTGAAGCAAAATCTCTCCCCTTACGGTTAGTTTCCATCCATACACTCTAAGTCCACATTCTAGAGAAATACGAAAGCTGAACTACTCTATATGACAGCCCATCCAGTGTTTGAAGACCCTTGAGTTTCTCTTTTTCATGTTACACACTTCCAGTTCAGAAAGCATGGTTTTAAGCCTTTTCCTCTCATGGACCTTCTCTGGACCATGTATGGGCTTGCCAACATGATCTAACAGCAAACTGATAAAGCGCTTCCTTGCCAACACTTGGGCTGCCAAGTAATTACACTACAAATGATCCCTTTGCCCATATACTTCCATTACTACGTAAAAATTATTACTTCAAACTAGTAGTTCCGGAGAAGTGACTCTCAGCCTAAATCATGGTTTAAAAGGAATGGTTTAAAGTCTTGAACACTACAAAGAGTTCGTTTTTGTTTTTTTTTTTTTAATTTAGTCAATTACTGTGAAGAGAATAAAGTAGAATCAGCTGGCATGACACTCTTGCTTCTTTCCTATCAAGCCAAACAAATGCCTGGGCAAAGGACCCAACAATGGGTAGGTTAGCGAAGAAGAGTTGCTTCCTGTCCTGAGAAAGTGGACTCAATTAAAAGACGAAATAGCCAAAAAATATTCTCTGTACTTTGCCAGAAGCAGGTGGGTACTGGAAGAAGGATCAAACATTGTGCTCTCAAACTTTAACCAAAGTAAACTGCATTTAAAAAAGTGGCAGATTTTTCCTGTGCTCCCCTAGCCTAGTGGAATGAGATCTGGCGAAACACACACACACACACACACACAGACCTAGGGGGCAACTGGGGACTGTCAGGGGCAGCTGCTGGAGAAGGATGTTCCCCAAGTTCTCAGAAGGGGCAGTCAGTGGAAGTAGTGTCCTCAGATGAACCCTAACCCTTAGGTAGTCGTAAAGGAGGCAGAGTGGCGCAGGGACATGGTCCCATGTGCTCTTGCGAGCCTGGCACCTTCCCTGGAGGTGACCGAAGAGGTCCGACGAGAACAAAAAGGAAGGGAAAGACCTGGGAATTTTCACGGTTGCGGTAGGACGAGGCCAGGACCTGTTCCTTTCTCCTGTGCCCTTAGGCCGAAGGTGGCGGCGGCAACAGTAGGAGCAGGTGTCCCGGGCCCTCATTCTAACGAGCAGAGTCCTCCACTCTCCCAACCTCCTCTCGGACCGCCCCAGCCTGCCCCACTCCGCCCCTCAGACAGGAATTCCCATCCCAGCCCTACCCTCAGGCCTCCCTTCTGGTCCAGCGGGGGCTCCCCACTTCTCTTCCACTCCCGCAAACTCAACACCCCCCCCAAACCGTTCAGACCGGCACGCCTCACCCGACACACTGGATTCCCCCATCCGCTCCCCTCCTCGGCAGCGCTCCCATTCCTGCCCCCAGGCCAGGGCTCCCCACCCCACCTTCCCGGCCAGGCCTGGTGCCTCCCCTGGCAGCCAGGTCCGCCCTCTGCTTTCCTCACGCGGAGTCTCCCCTCAGACCTCCTTCCCTGCCTCCCGCCTCAGGCCCGGGCGCTGGCGCCCGCACTCACAGAACTCGGCGATGTACCAGGTCACCGCGTAGTTCTCCTCGCACCAGTCCAGCGTGGACGTCGTGGGACCCCAGTAGCCCTCGCGGTCCGCGGCCGGAGCCATAGCGCACGCTGCCGCCGCCGCCGCCCAGACGCTCCGCCGCTCGCTGCGCTCGGCTCGGCAGGCTCCCAGGCCGGCTCGGGCCCTGCTCGCGCGCTCACCGCATGCCCCTCCCGCACGCCCTCCCCGAGGGGCGGGGCCGGCGCCGTCAGCGGCAGTGCCCGGCGGGGAAACCCCGCCCACCGGCGCCGCCAGGCCGCCCGCGCCCTGCCGGCGCCCCGCCCACCCCGAGGGCGCTGGGGTTTCCCTCCGCCCCCTGCTTCCCAGGGAAGGGCTGTGGTCTGGGCACCCGGGCAATGGTTCCCCGGGCTGCCTGCCCCGCTCAGACACGCCCCTGGCTGTATGTTCGGGGCTCCTGATAACCCTGACGCTGTTCCCTGTCTGGACGTGTCTGAGCCTCTATCTCTGTCTGTGTGTGTGTGTGGTTTGATTTTTAACTAGGGCGGGGTGGGTTGAAGCCATCGACATGCCCTGGCTTGATAAAACCTGTGCAGAGACGCACCTCAGTGTCTTCCTTGGAGGGCAGACCTCAAACCGAGCCCGGAAACAGAACTCTCCCAGCTCCCGGGAATTCTAGGAAATAAACAGCGATTTTTTTGATAAAGATATAGGTAAGTGTGTCTTGGGAACAAAGGGAAAGGGCAACAACCCTGGAGGGGGAAAAAAAAAAAAAAAGGAGGGGCGTTGAGATCCTATAAAAGAATGCAGCCAAAGCACTGAAGCAGAGCTGCTTCAATTTGGGCTTCCAATCCCAGAGGTTTCCGCAGGCTTCCTATAATTTTGCCCTACTCTCCAGGCAAGCAACAGCCTCCCCTACTTCCAGCCTGAAGACTATTGCGACACAGAGCTGCAGGAGGGATCTTTTAAAAACGCAAATGCAACCGTTCCTGCCCCTTGTGTTCAACTACACAAACTCTTCCCCAGCTCAGAAGGTCCATTCCCATCTCGGCCCTTGTCCCTGCTGTTCAACTGGGACTGCCTTCCTCTGTTATCTATTTGCCTAACTCCCACTGGCCCTTTAAAATGCAGCTTCCTGGGCGCCTGGGTGGCTCAGTCGGTTGAGAGTCTGTCTCCCTGGGTGCTCAGCAGGGAGTCTGCTTCTCCCAGGGCCTGCAGCTCCACTGCTTATGCTCTCTCTCAAAAATAAATAAAATCTTAAAAACAAATGCAGCTTCCTGAAGCACTTCCTAATAGTCACCCCACAAAGCTCCCTTGCCCTTTGTTCGCACCCTCCAGTGATACATCCTGATAAGAAAGCTTGCTGTTTATTCTTTATGGTCAAGGAGCGCACTCCACCTGACCATGCCTGACCATGCCGTTTGAAATGAAGATTATAGTTGAGGATGATACAATTGCCGTTTTCTAAAGGAACTAGTTGGATAAGGCGCAATCACAGGTAAAAGAGAAAACAAGGGGAGATGGGCCCACAGACTCTCTGTAAAGTGACCCTAGCAGATGGTAGATGCAAAATCTATACTTTCAGGGTGCGGAACTAGGAGTAGAGGCAGTGTGTATTAATAGAAATAGTAGGATAGCTGAAAATTTTCTTTTGAACAACAGACATTGAGCTTCTGCCCTTGGCTGGGTGCTGGAACACTCTGAAGTGAATAGGAAAGATCAAGAGGGCAATCTCCAGAGAAATAAAAGCCATTGAGGTGTGGGAAAACTTCTATTTCTAAGCATTTTTAGAATCTCAACCTCTAAAATGTTTTGTGTATATTTTTAAAATGTATAATAATCATGTATATATAACTTATAAATGAATAAATATACATATATTTGTATATTCAAAGTGAACATGCAGAAATACATACTCAAGTTATTTGCTGGTGTTGGAGTGCCTGTCTGGCTCAGTCAGTAGAGCATGCGACCCTTGATGTTGGGATTGTGAGTTCAGGCCCCGTGTTAGCTGTAGAGTTCACTTAGAAAGAAAATCTTTAAAAAAAAACAACAGTGTGATTTGCTGATGAAATTACTATGAAAACAGTGTACAGACCACAAAAATAGAGTGTGATAGTATTTTGCTCGGACTAAATAAAAAATTAGCGTATTGTGGGGCACCTGGGTGGCTCAGTTGGTTAAGGTGGCTCTGGTTATGATCCTGGGGTCCTGGGGTCAAGCCCCATATCCAGCTCCCTGCTCAGTGGGGAGCCTGCTACTCCCTCTCCCGCTCCCTCTGCTTGTGCGTGCTCTCTCTCTCTCTTTCCCTATCAAATAAATAAATAAAAATCTTTAAAAAAAAATTAGGGTGTTGTGGAAAGAACCCCTGACCCAGCCAAGTGACTCAAGTCAGGAGATGAAGTCTTGACTAAATCAAGACCCTGCACATTTCATCACATTTTCATCAACAGTGAAAAAAAAAATCTACCATGAACAGGACAAAATTTAGGAGAGAAAAATTCACCTGACCAAGAAAACAGGTGCACTGCAGTAATTTCCTTCTCAGAAAACAAAATGGAATTCATAGTACCATCAGCAGTATCTATTTTTCTCTCTTTCTAACAAAATTTTCCCAAGTATAAAAACAATGCATGGAAATGTAAGGGACCCTGAAAAGCCAAAACTATCTTGAAAAAATCAAAGTTGGAGGACAATTTCATACTAAAAAGCTACACTAATCAAGGGAGTGTAATACTAGCATAAGGATAAACATGTAGATTAATGGAATAGAATGAAGACCCCAGAAACAAACCCTTAAGGGTTTTTTGTTGTTGTTGTTGTTTTAAGATTTTATTTATTTATTTGACAGAGAGAGAGAGACGGCCAGCGAGAGAGGGAACACAAGCAGGGGGAGTAGGAGAGGAGGAAGGAGGCTCCCAGCGATGCAGGGAGCCCGATGTGGGGCTCGATCCCAGGACCCTGGAATCAAGCCCTGAGCCAAAGGCAGACACTTAATGACTGAGCCACCTAGGTGCCCCACAAACCCTTAAGTTTTTGGTCAGTTGATTTCCAAAAAGGATGCTAAGACAATTTAATAGGGAAAGAATAGTCTTTTCAATAAATGGTGCTGTGACAACTGGATATCCACATGCAAAAGAATGAAATTAGACTCCTTCTTGCCACAGTAAACAATAACTCAAAATGTATCATAGAGTTACATTTAAGTACTAAAACTATAAAACTCTTAGTTTACATAAAAGTAAATTTTTGTAACCTTGGGTTAGGAGGTGGTTTCTTATATAAAATAACAAAAGCACAAGTAACAAAAGAAAAAACAGATAAATTGGGCTTCATCAAAATTAAAAACTTTTTGTTGCAAGTAATACCATCAAGAAAGTGAAAAGACAACCCCAAAATGGAAAGAAATATTTACAAATAATATATCTGATAAGAGACTTGTGTTCAGAATATAAAAGACCTGTTACAACTTAATAAAAACACACACACACACACACACACACAAACAATTAAAAATGGGCGAAGAATATGGCTAGACATTTCTCCAAGGAAGATAAATGCCAATAATCACCTGAAAAGATGCTCATGTTTGCCATTAGAGAAATGCAAATCAAAGCCACAATGAGATATCACTTCACATACACTAGGGTGACTATAATAAAAAAAACAATAACTAATATTATCAAAGATGTAGGAAAATTGGAACCCTAATACATTGATAGTATGTAAAATGATATGACCACTTTGGGAAACAGTTTGGCACTTCATCAGAATACTCAACAGGGTTACCATAGGACCTAACAATTCTACTCTTAGCTATGTATCAAGAAATCCGAGGGGCGCCTGGGTGGCACAGCAGCTAAGCGTCTGCCTTCGGCTCAGGGCGTGATCCCGGCGTTATGAGATCGAGCCCCACATCAGGCTCCTCCGCTAGGAGCCTACTTCTTCCTCTCCCACTCCCCCTGCTTGTGTTCCCTGTCTCGCTGGCTGTCTCTATCTCTGTCGAATAAACAAACAAAATCATTAAAAAAAAAAAAAAGAAATCTGAAAACATGGCCACAAAAAAAATTGTACAAGGATGTTCATAGCAGCTTTATTCATAATAGCCAAAGAGTGGAAACTGATGAATGGATTAATAAAATATAGACTATCCATGCAATGGAATATTATTTGACAATAAGAAGAAATGAATACTGATGCAGGATACAATATGAATGAACCTTGAAAACATTATGCTACATCAAAGAAGCCAAACACAAAGGGTACATATTGTAAGATTCCATTTATATAAAACATCCAGAATAGGCAAATCTTTAGATAGTAAGTAAAGTAAAGTAGAAGGTAAATCAGTGGTTGGCTGAAACAGGGAATGGGAAGTGATTGCTAATGGGTACAAGGTTTCTTTTGGGACAATGAAAGTGTTCTAAAATTAGATGTGGTAATGGTTGCACAACTCTGAATATGCAAAAAAAAATTGTATACTTTTAATTTTTTTTAAGATTTTTTATTTTTTAAAGTAATCCCTATACCCAACATGGGGCTCGAACTCAACCCTGAAATCAAGAGTCTCACGCTCCACTGACTGAGCCAGCCAGGTGCCCCCAAATTGTATACTTTAAAATGCACAGTGGGGCACCTGGGTGGCTCAGTTATTAAGCGTCTGCCTTCGGCTCAGGTCGCGGTCCCAGGGTCCTGGGATTGAGCCCCACGTTGAGCCCCACATCGAGGCCCGAATCAAGCCCCACATCGGGTTCCCTGCTGGGCAGGAAGCCTCCTTCTCCCTCTCCCACTCTCCCTGCTTGTGTTTCCTCTTTTGCAGTCTCTCTCTGTCAAATGAATAAATAAAATCTTTTAAAAAGTAAATAAAATAAAATGTACAGTAAGTATTCTAAATGGCTGAATGGTATGGTAGCTTAATTATATCTCAATTAAGCTATTTTTTTAAGATTTTATTTGAGAGAGTGCATGTGTGAGCATAGAGGGGTTATGGAGGCAGAGGAAGAAGCAGACTCCCCACTGAACCAGACTTGGGGCTCAATCCCAGGACCCTGGGATCATGATCTGAGCCGAAGTCAGACACTTAACCCATTGAGCCACCCAGGTATTCCAATAAAGCTGTGTTTTTAAAGAAAGTCAGATATTATTATACTGGAAAATTTAGAAAACTGTGAAAAAATAAAGGAAATCACTCATAATCCCACCAACTAGCAATAACTGTTGTTAACATGTAAGAATATTTTTTTCCAGCATTTTATCTATGGATTTTTTACATGCTAGAACTAATATTGCCTTTGTATTTCATATTTCAGAAGCATTTCTCATGCCATTAAAAAATCCTTGTAAACATATTAATAGTTATATCACATTCAGTATTATAGATATGCCACAATGTACTTTTCATATATCCATGCTACTATTCCCTTTTTACTGAGCATGTATGTTATTTCCAATCCTTGTATTTATTTTTCAGCTAACAAATGAGAACCCAAATTTTGGGAGCTTTCAACCAGATTCCTAGTGAAAACCCTTTTTACTAGTTTCCAAGACAAAAGAAATCCAGGGGCGCCTGGGTGGCTCCGTTGTTAAGCCTTCGGCTCAGGACGTTATCCCAGCATTCTGGGATCGAGCCCCACATCGGGCTCCTCCGCTGGGAGCCTGCTTCTTCCTCTCCTACTTCCCCTGCTTGTGTTCCCTCTCTCACTGGCTGGCTCTCTCTGTCAAATAAATAAATAAAATCTTATAAAAAAAAAAAAAAAAAGACAAAAGGATTCCAAGCTGTAAGCCATGTTTTCCACATGAGATATGTTGCACCATTCCATAACTGCAAAGGAAAATTTGAAACCACAGAAACCAAATGTGTAGGCTTACCACAGATGAAGTGATTTTATGATCTACACGTTACCTCTTGGCCTCTTACGGCAAGGCACATCTATGGTAGCCTGTCAACACTTCCTAGGTCCTGTATATGGGAATATTAGCATGTTGCCCACGTGCAGCAGACCACAACCCGGGGACACAGCCCCAAACCTCTGTGGGAAGAGCCCCTGCCCCCAGGGTTGGCTGGGGGGAGCCCATCTATACTCCTGCAGCCCTGGGTTTCCCTCCACCATAGCTTCTCTCCGGTTTCACGGTAGTCTAAGAATCCATCTTCCAGACTCGGTCTCATTCTATCTCTGTATCACCAGTCCCTCATGGGGCCTGACACAGAACTGGTCTCGGGGAATATTTAAAGAACAAAAACAATAACAATAGATATCATTTATGGTACATTTACCATGAGCCGGGTCCTGTCCTGGGGTCTTTATATTCTATTAACTGAGTTAAACCTTACAACAGCCCAACGGGGTAGACACTATTCTCTCTCCCATTTCATAGTTAAGGTCATTAAAGTACAAAGAGGTTAAGTTACTTGCCTAAATATGTGTAACTAGTTAGTAGCGGAGCCAGGATTTGAATTTAAGCAGTTAGCTTCAGAACTCAGGTGCTTAACAGCTACCTTAACAAAAATTGCTGACGAACTTGTAAAATATTGATAGTGAAAGCCAAACTCTGAGAATTTGACAGGGACACAGAAGAGCACCCAGGAGGGTAAGTTTCATGAGTGTAGGAACTATGTAACATCACTGTATCCCCAACATACAGCTTGGGACAGAGTAAGTCCCCAGTGAACATGTGATGAATGAACAATATGAAAAGGCCAGGGTAAGAAAAACTATAAGAGAACAACAGTTTTTAAAATGCTATGGCATTTGTTATCTTTCTGTTTAATATCACCGTTTGTACTCATGTTCATTATGGGAAATTTCAAAATATGGATTAAAAAATAGTTTCATTATGGAATATATAATATATAAAAATAATAGATAACTGAATATATTAAGAATAATTAAGAGATAGAATCTGATTAAGATAGAACCTATATGAGAGCTAGAACCTGGCTGATGCCTTAAGCCCCGTGTATCCTTCTCCAATCTCATTACTTCTCTCCCTCCAGAAGCAACCACCTTCCCGGATTTTTTTTTTTAAGATTTTATTTATTTATTCGATAGAGATAGAGACAGCCAGCGAGAGAGGGAACACAAGCAGGGGGAGTGGGAGAGGAAGAAGCAGGCTCATAGCGGAAGAGCCTGATGTGGGGCTCGATCCCATAACGCCAGGATCACGCCCTGAGCCAAAGGCAGACGCTTAACCGCTGTGCCACCCAGGCGCCCCCCGAATTTTTTTTTTAAGATTTATTTTTATTTATTTTAGAGAGAGAGAGAGAGCATGAGCCTGAGGGGCAGAAGGAGAGGGGGAGAGAATCCCAAGCAGACTACACTGAGTGCGGAGCTCAGTGCTTTCTAAAGTGGTTGTACCGATTTACATTTCCACAATAAAGTTGTATTTCACAATATAAAATATATTTATAAAATAAAAATATAATCCACAATAAAAATATATATATAAAGAATCATCTGAAATTTCATCACTCAGTAGAAAGCACTGACAATATTTGGTATATGATGGGCCAAACATCTTTCTGTGTGTGTATGTGTGTGTGTTTTATTTAGACCTATACATACGTATGTTATATTAAAATAGAGTTTAAAAACACAAATCATTTGGGAGTTTCTTTTTTTTTTATTTGAGAGAGAGAGAGAGACAGGGTGGAGGGAGGGGCAGAGGGAAGAGAGAGAGAATCTTAAGCAGACTCCTCGCTGAGCAGGGAGCCCAATGAGAGGCTCGATCTCATGACCCTGAGATCACGACCTGAGCTGAGAGCAGAAACCAAGAGTCTGATGCTTAACCAACTGAGTTACCCAGGCACCCTTTGGGGTTTCTTGTTTTCACTTATAATACATGACAAACATCAAAGAATAAATTTTTATGCACCTGCTGATGCTTAGGCTTCCAGAAACATCACTAGAGTAATCATGACTCTCAATCCCAGACTTTGAGACTCAGCTGCTGCCTCTGTAGCTGGATCCCAGGCCCCACTCTCCAGGTGGCGTTAACGCTTTCTTTTCCTTGCTCCCTAGCCCCCTGTGCGTTTCCCACACTTGGCCTCGCTGCCTGCTGACTAGCTTGTACCCAGAAGGCAGCTGTGAGTTCCTGGAAACAAAGGATCACCCATATGTATCTCTATGTTCCCAGTGCCTAGCACCAGAACTAGCATGTGAGCAAGTCCACAGACATTTCTCAAATGAAGTAAAACATCCACTTTTATGAAGCAATCTGGCATAGCGTTAAGAGGTTAAGAGTATCAGCTCTGGGATGCCTTGGTGGCTCAGTCGGTTAAATGTCTGCCTTTGGCTTGGGTCATGGTCTCAGGGTCCTAGGATTGAGTCCCACATTGGGCTCCCTGCTCAGCAAGAGGCCTGCTTCTCCCCCTCCCTCTGCTGCTCCCCCTGCTTGTACTCTCTTTCTCTCTCTCTGCCAAATAAATAAATAAAATCTAAAAAAAAAAAAAAAGTATCACCTCGGGGACACCTGGGTGACTAAGTCGGTTGTGTCCCAACTCTTAGGTTTAACTCAGGTCATGATCTCAGGGTCATGGAATCAAGCCCCATGGCCAGCTCCATGCTCAGCAGGGAGTCTGCTTGAAGATTTTCTCTTCCTCTGCTCTTCCGCCCCACTCACTCCCACTCTGTCTCTCTCTAAAATAAATAAATCTTTATTTATTTTTTTAATGATTTTTTATTATATTATGTTAGTCACCATACAGTACATCCCCGGTTTCCGATGTAAGGCTCGATGATTCATTAGTTGTGTATAACACCCAGTGCACCATGCAATACGTGCCCTCCTTACTACCCATCACCGGTCTATCCCATTCCCCCACCCCCCTCCCCTCTGAAGTCCTCAGTTTGTTTCTCATAGTCCATAGTCTCTCATGTTTCATTCCCCCTTCTGATTACCCCCCTTTCTTTATCCCTTTCTTCCCCTACCGATTATCCTAGTTCTTATGTTCCATAGATGAGAGAAATCATATGATAGTTGTCTTTCTCTGCTTGACTTTAAAATAAATAAATCTTTAAAAAAAAAAAAAAGAGTATCAGCTCTGGAACGTGGCAATCGTGACCCTCTATCGCAAACTCACTTCTTAATATGCTGTGATTTTGGTCCTATTAACCACCATAAACCTCAATCTATAAAATGGGGAAACAGGGGCGCCTTGCTGGCTCAGTTGGTAGAGTGTGTGACTCTTGATCCCGGGGTTGTGAGTTCAAGCCCCATGTTGGATATGGAGATTACTTAAAAATAAAATCTTAAAAAGAAAAAAAAAAAAAGCAACAGTACCCACTTCATGTTTGGATTAAATGGAAAAAAAAAAAGGTTGCAAAATACAGTGCCTGGGAAATGAAATGAGATCAAAACACTTCATGGTATTGTGGTATTATTATCACTTTGAAGAAAGGAGAAAGCATTCTTGGAGAAGCATGGGGAAGCATACTGTCTACCATGCACAAGAGAGATGGTGGGTAACATCTGGGCCTGATTTTCCTGTAAGACCTATCTTCTAAACTAAGCTGAAACTTGGGTTACAGAGAACAGAAAGTCAGTTTGTTTGTTTGTTTGTTTGTTTTTATGAAGGCTCCATGCCCAACATGGAGCCCAACCCAGAGCTTGAACTCATGACCCTGAGATCAGGGCTTGAGCTGAAATCAACTGTCAGACACTTAATGGACCAAGCCACCCAGGTCCTCCAAAGCCAATTTTTGTTGACTTGAGCTAAGTAAGCTTCATTGGCCCCTAGTTTCTCAGCATTTCCCTCAAGGCTCCCTGGCCCCCTTATCCTATCCACAAGCCATCTCCTACCATGTCTTCTGCACTATTCTAGGTAATAGAAGAGGAGAAAAAGACAAATTTCAAGGATCAAAATGAAATGTAATAGTTGTAATAGCTAACACTTAATATAACATTTACTCAGTTTCTGACACTGTTCTGAGTATTCTTCAGTATTCCCTTCTAAAATCTTTCTAACAACCCCAAGGATGAAGGCTACCTTTAGCCCTCATTTACCAATAACGAAACTGACACGGTGAGACTAAATAGTTCACCCAAAGGCGCCCAGCTAATAAGTGGCTGAGTAGAGGCTGGAATCCAGGCTGTCTGGTGCAAGAGGCCATGTTCTTAACTCTTGTGTCTCACTAGCCCTGAGGAGCGCTGGAGCCGGGGGCTGTGCAGGACAGAGGGCTGAAGGCCAGCCTTGGGTTTGATTTCTCTCAGTACCTGGAGTGTAGGAAATGAGGCTTGAGAGGTCTGCAGGGATAATGCCATCAGGGATGGACAGGGTTTTTAGGGAAAGAGTGACATGGGTAAATTTGCAAAGAGGAGGACGGATTGATTGAATTGGGCAAGACTGATGACATAGAGGTTTCCATAGGGACTTGCAGTGATTTGGTTAGCAGCAATGGTGGCGGCGAAGAGGGGACAAATTCACAGATGTTTAAGGGGTTGAGTCAACAGGATTTGGAGAGATAGTGGGGAGAAGGATCAAGGAGACGGAGGAGGTTGATCACTCCTGGGTTCCCCGCCATTCCCAGCTGCCCAAAGACCAGAAAATTAACCTGGCTGCTGGGGGTGGATGGGGGTATCCTTCAGAGCAAGAAGCAGAGAAAGCATTATTGGGCAAGGAAATAGTCTTTGAGGACTTGAAAGGGCGAGAAAGGGGCGCCTGGGTAGCTCAGTTGGTTGAGAGTCTGCCTTTGGCTCCAGTCCCTGGTCTCAGGGTTTTGGGATCGAACCCCACATCAGGCTCCCTGTTTAGCAAGGAGCCTGCTTCTCCCTCTCGCTCTGCCCCTCCCCCCCCCCGCTCGTGCTTTCCCTCACTCTCATATAAATAAATAAAATCTTGAAAGAAAGAAAGAAAGAAAGAAAGAAAGAAAGAAAGAAAGAAAGAAAGAAAGAGAAAAATGTGGTCAGAATGAGACATTCAGAGTGGCTGACCGGTGTGCGGAGATGGGAGAGAGGTGAGGACATTTATCGGGAACCGAGGAGGGAAAGATTGAGGCCTAATACACTGGGATAAGGTGTTTGGGCTTTATCCTAAAGACAACAGAAGGGTTCAAGAAAGGGTATAACATATTTCTATGTGTTAGGGAAAATAGATTTCTGGTTTTTGGATTTTTGTGTAGGGGGCAGGGCAGAGAGAAGAGAGGAATCAGGAAAATTAGCCTGATCAACCTTCTAATTAATTAGGAAACTGTGGCAAATAATCTTGGCAAAAGATAGGACCATTAGGTTAAATTGCAATACAGGTCCTGGGCAGTCCTCATACAGTCTTTCCAAAAGGAAACTCCAAGGGCACTTGCTTCATGGAAAACAGAGAACTGTGGTTTACCAAGTCACCTCCTGAGCACCAAACACACCACACCCTGGGACATAAGTCGCCACGTATATGAACAGTCACTGCCCTTGGGTAAGCACTTGGAAAGTTGTTACAAAATAAATGTCATGGGGTTGAGTAGTAATTGAATAGCCCTAAATGGATTGTTTTGTGTTGAATGAGGTTATGGAAACATCAACAATAAAAAAGTAACCTAAAGACATTTGCCCTGTGAACAGGAATTCCTTCTTTCAACATTGCCTACAAATTAAGCCCTCTGTCCTTCAACTTGTAAGAATCATTTATATGTGTGCCTAGTCAGGTGCTGGTTTTCTTGTATCCACCCAAACACTGTCAGTTACCATCTAGATGCTGACCCAAATCTCTATCTAACCCAGATCTGTCCCCAGAGCTTTAGCCTTGGAGCCCTTTAGCCCTAATCAATTAGGATCATGTTTTGTTCCAGGTGGTAGAAAACCAAACCCAGTGGCTTAACTAAATTAGGGTTTATTTTTCTCGGACAGCCCAGGGCCATACAAGAACTCCACAATGCCAGAATCCTTCTGTTTTTCTTCTCTGCTTCCCTTAGTACACTAAGAGGCTTCATCCTCATGGTCACAGAAGGGCTGCCTCTTGTCCAAGCATCACAATGCTGTTTAGGCAAGAAGGAAGGACAGGGGTAAAAGGCAAATGCCAGCTGGACCTGCCCATTGTTATCAGGAAAATAATAGCTTTTCCAGAACCTCCACCCAGTGATGTTCGGTTAGAGTTTATTGGTCGGAACTGGATCTCATGACCAACTATAGAGTCTGGGAAGACTGACAAGAGAGTCTAGGAGGGCGGATGTTTTAACTAGGCGCATCGCTGTCCCAAACAAAGTTGGCTTCTGTTAGGGAGGGAGGGAAAGAGGCTGTCGAGTGGGCGACTAGCAGGATACCCCATAACCCTGCAAGTCCAGTTGTCTTGGACAGATCCACATGGATACTTCGAGGATCTCAAATTTCGTGTGTCATAAGGTGATCTTATCGTTTTCCCTCCAATTTGGTTTCTCTTCCAGTCATTTCTTACTACAGTGAAATTCACAACCATTGACCCAGTTTGCTAAAGAAGGAAGCCTTGACTTCCCCTGTCCCCATCCAGCCGTACCCAATCAGTTACCACCGCTGTGGGCTCTTGGGTCCGTCCACCTCCCTCCTTCTCTCACCGCCATTGTCTCTGTCCAGGTCCTCATTGCCTATGCCCTCCCTCATAGCCCTGAGGAAATCCTCGCCCTGTTCCAGTCCCACTACTATTCTTCCCACTGCAGCTGCCAGAAGGCTCTTTCTTAAACTCAAAACTGTCAATGCTCTCCTCTGAATCATCACAAATTTCAGTGATTTTCCACGACCTGTGGGGAAAAAGTCAAAACTCTTCAATATGACCAGCGAAGCTCTCTGTGACCTGGACCCTACCCACCTCTCCGGCCTTGTTGCCACATCCCACACTCCGGTCACACTAAAATACTTTTTTTAAAAAAAGATTTTATTTATTTTTTGACAGAGAGTGAGAGAGAACACAAATGGGCAGAGTGGCGGGCAGAGGCAGAAGCAGGCCCCCCATTGAGCAGAGAGCCTGATGCAGGGCTCCACCCTAGGACCCTGGGATCATGACCTGAGCCACCCAGGCACCCCTAAAATACTTTCAAATACTCTTCCCTAGAAGAGTCACTTCTCTCACTGCTGGATTTTGTGGGCATCTTCCCCTCCCTTCCTGTCCCCTCAGCTAACTTCTTATCTTTCAGGTCTCAGACCACTCCAGGCTTCCTCCAGAAGCTCTTCCCAGACCTGCCATTGTAATTCCTAGCACTCTGCAGTTTAGCCACCTGTTTACTTGTCTTCCTCGTCAGCTAGATCAGTGGCTCTCAAACTTACGAGAATTCCAGAATTGCTGCTGGTTATGTTCCTTCAGAAACCTGCAGGCCCAGCCTGGTCTCTGGGGGCCCAGGCATCTCCATGTCAGACAAGCAGCCTGGGTCACTGTGAGACCGATGGTCCCGGAACCAGATCTTGAGAAATACCGAACCAGACTCTAGGCAACCTCAGGGCAAGCAAAGTGTCTTGGGCCCCAGCATGTCCCTAGCACCGAACACAGGGCCGGGCACAAAGTGGGTCACCTCTCTAGCTCCAATCCTTTGTCCTTCCTCTCCTCCACATGCCTCATCCACATAATAATGATGGTTACTATGTACAGGGTAGCATGCACTCTTGTCAGATAGACAAGTGAGCAAACAAACAAAAGTGATTCTCCTTCAGTGATTCTCCCTTGTCTGCAGGTGCGAGCGTAAGCTCCCTAACAGACCAGAGATGGGAATCCAGCAAGGCCTCATGTTACCTCTGTGACTTTGAGCAATTTGCTTGGCTCCCTCACCTGAAAAATAAAGCTAATACTTGTACCAGCCTCCTAAGGTTGCTATTATGAGTAAATGAGATAATGAGCTTAAAACACTTAGGACAACGGCTGACACATGGCAAGAACTCAGTACAAACTAATCATTTATTATCGTTACTGCTACTACTATTACTATTTATGGAGTGTCTGTTATATGTTAGCTAGGCATTTAAGCAAGCATTTATTTTTCAAAGATTTTATTGATTTATTTGTCACAGAGGGAGAGAGCACACAAGCAGGGGGAGTGGCAGGCAGAGGGAGAAGCAGGCTCCCCGCTGAGCAGGGAGCCTGATGAGGGACTCGATCTCAGGACCCTGGGATCATGATCCCAGCCGAAGGCAGATAGTCAGGGGACTAAGCCACCCAGGCATCCTTAAGCAAGCGTTTTTATATGCATTCTTTCATTTAATTCTCTCAGTCTAGCAAAGTAAGATCATTATTCCACTTTGCAGATTAAAATACCAAGGCTTAGGGGCGCCTAGGTGGCTCAGTTGGTTGGGCGTCTGCCTTTGGCTGGGGTCCTGATCCTGGGGTCCTGGGATGGAGCTCTATGTCGGGCTCCTTCCTCAGCAAGGGAGTCTGCTTCTCCCTCTGCCTCTGCCCCTCCCCCTGCTTGTGCTCTCTCTCTCTATCTCTCTCAAATAAATGGATAAATAAAATCCTGGAATCGAGCCCCACATGGGGCTCTTTGCCCGGCGGGGAGCCTGCTTCTCCCTCTGCCTGCTGCTCCCCCTGCTTGTGTGCCAGAGTAGTAGGGTGGTGCCCCTCCAGGAGCTGGGTCCAGCCTGGAACCTCAGCAGCTTGACCTCTGCTCCACCCAGCTCTAGCCCAGCAGGAGAGCTCTCCGCTGGGCCCAGCATGCCCGGCACTGAGCCCGCGGTCCCTGCCTCGGCGTTAGGAGCGAGCGTCAGCCGGAGCTGACCCGGGCGTGCGCTGGATTCCCACTCAAAAAAGTTCATCTCTGCTTTTTCTTAGTGTTAAGGGCTTGTAAACCACCTGAACGCCATCAGCACCATCAGGTCTGTATCATGCACATGAAAAGATGTGGTAGTAGTCGTAAGATGCGGATAAGCGGGCGGGGAGAAGCAGGTTACAAAGCAATATGTGTAAATGTGATCTCATTTTAAGCGCGCGCTTAGAAAAAAAGCCAGAAGTGAGTATTTATGTAAAGTGGGATTAAGAACGATTTTTTATTACTGGCTATATTTTCTAAATGTTCTACTATGTTTTAATTGGTTTTTAAAACTATTGTAAGGGTGAGAAAATAATTCTTCCTCTCTTCTAGGTTCTTGGCTGAGACCCCACCTATATCAAAAAGACAGCTTAACAGGAGAAAAACAAGTCCCCACAAAGAGATGAGATTCAAAGGCAACAACGCAGTTGAAGCTTATATACCTTGCGAAGCTAAGGACAAGGATAGAGGTCTGGGATTTCAAAGGGGAGAGTCGGGGGAAGGCAATTCACAGAAAGGTGAGAAGAGCACATGTTTGGTAAACAAATGCTTGCCCTGTCCTGCAGGTAAGTCTCTCATATCGAAAATGTGATCTTAGATAAGAGCTCTCTTCCTGGTTACAGGCCCCCTTTCTAAATTCTTTTAGGCAGTTAAGGGGGAGGTAAAAAAACAAAACAAAAAAAAAACAAAAAAAACTTTTCCTGAATCTGCTGGGTCTTGATTGCTTTCAGCATAAAATAATCCACTTGCCAAAGTGGCACATTTTGGGTGGCATTCTACCCCATGCCCCCTTCGTTAGGTTAAAAAAAAAAATCACACAGGTAGAGAAAATTCACCAAGTACAAAAAAAGTCCTCAAAAAGTAAATAAATCTTCCTCTCCTCCCAATCCTTAATCCTCCTCCTGCAGAGGAGGACTATTGTATTCAGAACCAGATTTTATCATCAGAAACAAAGAAATGAAGTATTTGTTTCTGGGTTTGTAAGTCCCATTAACAGACTGGGGAACTTCTGAGGGCAGGGAGAGGAATCAGACAGGGTTTCCAACCACAGCTCTGCGACTAGCAGCGTAGGCTTGAGCAAGTCACCAAACCTTTCTATTTCTCGGTTTTCTCATCTTTGAAACGGAGATAACCACCCATCCCAACATTTTGTTGTAAAGATAAGATGAGATCATGTGTATAAAGCACTTAACTCCATTGCACACACACAGACGCCCGGTAACTGACAGTGCAGTCATTATAGTAATTGTCACTCGTGTGTGCCATGTGACTTTATGAGCTAGGGAAACCGAAGGATGCATAAAAACCAGCTTTTTGCTCCTTTCCCTGCTTCTATTCTTGCTAGAACCTGCAATCCCACTTTACACATGCCTCAGAATGCAAACACTGCATGTCCTCCTTCTAAGGGACAAGGCGTGAATGCTTTTATTAAGTAGATAACATCTAAGCAGAGGCAGCTATCGTTATGTGTATTACAGACCACCCGGGCTAGGCTGCGCATCTCCACGATCACACCCCTGGGCTCCAAGGAATAACACCTGGGCCCTTGTCTTTGTTCTAGGGGTTTCTAGGTGCCTGAGAAGACAGGTACACCAGACGACAATCCTCAATAAAAAACCCTGAGACTCCAAACAATCCCAGACTCCCTCCTTTCCTTTCTGAGTCTCCCAGATATTCTGTAGCTGAACTTTCTCTCTATACCTACAATAAACTCTGCTCTCACTTCCTGCTGGCTGGTTGTTCGATTTCTTTCCTGTGCTCAGCAGGGATCCTCTTGACTAGTCCCATGGGACCCCCTCTGGGTCTGAGGACCTGACATGCCCCCATCATTTGCACTTAGTTAAGTCTTCAGAAATGGACTGATAGACCATTTGTCTGGCAGGGAATAGTTTCTGAGATTAAAAACAGCTATAAGAAATTTCCCCTGAGGCTGATGTGGGCTTCAGGAACCACCAACTCCTTTGGAGCTTGGCAGCTGGTGGGTGGGGGAAAGAGTTCAGTATGGGAGAAGCAAGGCTGAAACCACGCTCTGCAGCTAACGCAGGCCATGTCAGGCTATGGGCAAACCTAAACGTACATGCTCTTAAAAATCTCAGGGAAGGCAAGCAAGCAACCAGAGGAAAATAAAGAACTGCGCCCAGGAATGAGGAAATTAACATACATTCATCCTTTGTGCTGAACTCATTGTCCCATCTTCTGTGGGTGAGCAATCCCCTGCATGCACGGACTAATAGTTTAGGGCACAGAACTTGGACTATTGGATTATTGTCACAGAGATCACAGTGGGGCCAGGTGAGGGTCTCAGGCTTACTGAGTCCTAAGTATAAGGCAATGTATACACATTTTTTTCCCCTTTGAATCTTCATCACCTTGTGAGGTAGATGTTACTGCCTCATTTGCAGATGAAACACTCAGGATTAGGGAAGCTAAAGGCACTGTTACTAGGTCAAACTCCAAGGGTGACTTATTCCTAGCTGGCAGCCTTTCCCACTCTACCATGCCGACTTGTCAACTGCCATGAAGATTTCTATAGTGGAAAAGCAAGGGCTCTTGCTTTAGAAAAGTTGGATTCAATTCTGGAGACTTTCTGTGGGGACCAGGGAGAATCATTTGCTATCTCTGGACCTTGGTTTACTTATTTGCAAAATGGGGATCATGACACCTGCAGTACTCACTGAGTGGCTGGGCAGGTTAAATGAGTCTGACAGTTCTGCTTAAACTTGAAAGAGCTTTGTGAATATTAGTGTTTGTTATTAGGGGCCAGACTTTTAGGAGGTCCCTGAAGGAGACTATGCCCGGGAAGGTAGGTAGGCCCTGTGCTTGAGCCTGGAGAAATGAGATGGAGGGGGTGGCTTGGCGGCCCAGAAGAGGGGGGCTGTGCACAGTATTTGGTACTTGAAAGTAGATGGGTAAACATTAACTGAAATTAATCCAAGCACAGCACGGGAAGTGGTTTGGGTGAAAATGGATTCTTTCATTAAATATTTGTTACTCATTCTGTGCAAGGCCCTGAGGTGAGATCTGGGGAGATAAACGAGAATAAAACAGGTACGTTACAACATGAGATAGAGGGGGGGCTGGCTGGCTCAGTCAGTAGAGCGTGAGACTCTTGGGGTTGTGGGTTCGAGCCTCACGTTGGGTGTAGAGATTATTTAAAAATAAAGTCTTTTTTTTTAAAGATTTTATTTATTTATTTGACAGAGAGAGAGACAGCCAGCGAGAGAGGGAATACAGGCAGGGGGAGTGGGAGAGGAAGAAGCAGGCTCCCAGCGGAGGAGCCTGATGTGGGGCTCGATCCCAGAATGCTGGGATCACGCCCTGAGCTGAAGGCAGACGCTTAATGACTGCGCCACCCAGGCGCCCCCAAAATAAAATCTTTAAAAAATTAAAAAAAAAAAATAACATGAGGTAGAAAGTGCTAAATAGCACCAGGGAAAACTTCTCTGGATCTGCTGGGGAAACAGACACGAAAGACCAGACCCTTGTTCGAAGAGCTCCCAACTGGGAGAGGCACGTGCTACATCCCAGGCCAAGCGATCAGGTTCAACAGAGTAGGGCAGAGCTGTGGGTGGTCGGAGGGGGAGGGAAGACCCCTGTCGGGAGGCAAGAGGCTGAGGGATAGGGAAGGTGGGAAAGGGTGGGTGGGAGATTGAGGTCCTTGGCCCTTTGTTCTAATTCTGTGAGTGGTCAACATCAATTTGAAAGTGGACAGTGGTGGGTTTTAGGGCTGGGGAGGAGGGGACAGGGAGGAATGAAGCTGGGAGGAAGGGACTGGTGGTATGCTGGGAAGAATGGGATATGGGGGTGGGGGGTCCATGGGTAGGAGTTGTCCAAATAGGAACCCTTTGCTTAGAGAATGGGTCAGAGCCTGGGTTTTTCTTCTCATAGACCACTTCATGCTATGGGGAGATTCAATGTATGAAATCTTGCACTTCTTATTAGATTCATATCCTTCGTTATTTAAATTTTCTGAACCTCAAGTACTTTATAAAATGAGGCTAATTATTTGCACTTCATAGGATTGTTGTAAAGAATGAATTACACTGGGACACCTGGGAGGCTCAGTCGGTTAGGCATCTGCCTTCGGCTCAGGTCATGATCCCAGGGTCCTAGGATGGAGTCCCCACATCAGGCTTCTTGCTCAGTGAGGAGCCTGCTTCTCCCTCTGCCTGCCACTCCCCCTGCTTGTGCTTTCCCTGACAAGTAAATGAAAAAATTAAAAAAAAAAAATGAATTAGACCAATTCCATAGCATCTGTGCCCCAGGAGATATATCCACGAATCTTCCTAGCGACACTATGTGTAATGGGAAACACGAAGCATTGTAAGTGTCCTTTAATTCAACAAATACATAAGTTATAATGTATTCATAAAACAGATTACTATATGGCCAAGAAAATGAATGAATTAGATTGTATGCATCAGGGGCACCTGGCTGGCTCAGTCAGTGGAACATGCAACTCTTGATCTTGGGGTTGTAAGTTCCAGCCCCATGTTGGGTGCAGAGGTTACTTAAAAATAAAATCTTTAAGGGGCGCCTGGGTGGCTCAGTCTGTTAAGCATCTGCCTTGGGTTCAGGTCATGATCCTGGGGTCCTGGGATCTGAGCCCCATGTCAGGCTCCCTGCTCAGTGGGGAGCCTGTGTCTCCCTCCCCTTCTGCCTGCGGCTCCCCCTGCTTTTGCTCTCTCTCTCTCTCTCTCTCTCGCTATCTCTCACTGCCAAATAAATAAATAAAATCTTTAAAAATAAATAAAATCTTAAAAAAAAAGAATTCTATGCACCAACAAGAAGGAATCTCAGAAATATAATATGAATGAAAAAAAAAAGTTACAGAAAAATATATATATTCTAATTCCTTTTATTTAAAGTTCAACACATAAAACTAAGAAAATTTGAGGGTACAAATATGTAATATAAAGAAAAGTGAGGGAGAAAGCAGAAAATCGAGGAGTGTGATTAGCTCTAGAGTGAGGTGAAGGGCAATGGGATGTGGGAGGGGCACTAGAGTTTCCAAGGTAACAGTAATACTCATTTTTAAAAATTTATTTATTTTACAGAGAGAGAGCAGGGGAAGAGGAGAGGGACAGAGAGAATCTCAAGCAAATTCCCTGCTGAGCGTGGAGCCCGACATAGGGCTGGATCTCATGACCCTGAGATCACGACATGAGCCAAAATCAAGAGTTGGACATTCATCTGACCGAGGCACCCAGGTGCCCCAGTAATATTCATTTTTAAAAACTGGTTTTGGGTGCAGGAGTTTTGTTGTATCATTGTTTTTTATGCCTTATGCATATTTTTATAAGTTTTTTTTCTGTACTTAATACAAACAAACAAAAAAACCTGTCCCATTTAATACCAACTGCTATAAATTACACAATAGTTTTGAAAGGAAACAAGGGGCGTCTGTGTGGCTCAGTCAGTGACGGGTCTGACTCTTGATTTCCGCTCAGGTCATGATCTCAGGGTCCTGAGATCCAGCCCTGTGTGGGCACTGTGCTGAGCACGGCGCCTGCTTGAGAGTCTCCCTCTCCCTCTCCCTCTGCACCGCCCCCCACCCCGTGTTCCCCTGCTCGCACATACATGCACTCTCTCTCTCTCTAAAAAAAAAAAAAAAAAAAAAAAGAATAGATAAAATAAAAGGAAACAAGCAAATTTAGGAATTAGTTTTGAATGATTTGGCTTATTATGAGTTAGCTTCTGGCTTATTAGCCGTTTGGCAAAGTGAT
Organism: Ursus arctos; assembly: GCF_023065955.2. Lineage (NCBI taxonomy): Eukaryota > Metazoa > Chordata > Mammalia > Carnivora > Ursidae > Ursus > Ursus arctos. The sequence goes on from NW_026622897.1 coordinate 51,682,022, forward strand.
GGTTTGAGGAATTATTCATTTGGGCAGCTGGCTTCTGTGATGTGCTTGTTGGAAAATTGGCCTGGAATCTGCTGTTGAGTAAGATCAGGGCTATTAGAAGCAAGCAAGGTGGCCAAGCCTGGAGGAGCCTAGAGGAGGAGGGGAGGGATGTGGGAGGCCTGGCAGAGTCCTGAAGAATGAGTAAGCGCTAACCAGTCTGTCAGCTCCGCTCCTTAATAGCCCCCAGAAATGCCTACTTCTCTCCACCCCACGGCCAGCCCCCAGGTCCAGGCTCCTGGCATCTGGCCCCTGCTGCCCTACCGTGGAGGCCTCCTGATGGGTGTCCTGGCATCCACTCGGACCTCCTTCGGTGTCCCACACCAGAGCCAGACGGGGATTTCTCATATATAAATCTGATTTGTTTTCCCTGCTTGACACCATTCAATGGCTTCTCAGGGCTCATAGGATAATAATCACAATTAACCTCATCGCTTATTGGGCCAATGAAAGGAGGTAATGCACGTGAAGCGTCTAGAAGAACGCCTGGCCCGTAGTGAGTGCCACACTCACGTTAGCTCTTACTATAGTGACGAGGCTGTGCGCCTCCCCTTACCTCCACCTTGCACAAGGTGTCCTGTTTCACCGGGGATCTTTCCCTTTATCTCCAGGTACCCCTCACTTGTCTTCTTGCCATTCTTAGAATGCACCGGTTCCTCCTTCCTTCAGAACTAGCTCTTTGGGACTTCGCCGTGTGGTGACTTACTTGTTCCGCAAAGTGTCTCGAAACACACGCCCCGCTTCCGCAGACAATGCGTTTCTCCAGGGCAGGGACAGTCTGATTTCTCTCCCCGTTCTCAGGGCCAAGCACGAAGTGAGCATCAGCAAGCCTTGTTAAAGAACCGAACGGACACACTGAGGCTCTGAACAGTCGAAGCCAGAGCGTCCTTATTTCCTGCCACCCTAGTGGTGACGGAGCTGGTGTCACACTGTGTGGGGCTGTCAGCAGCCTGTGTGACCCGTTCACTGGCCCAGCATTCTGCGGGTTGCAGGGAAGTTTCCTGAGGACCTTGCCCCCGGGAACCACTCAACCGAAGCCCGAGCAGGAGTCCCAGGACAGCCAAAGCCAAAGCATCTTTTCGCTAGTGATTGGCAAGATGGCAAAATAAGAGGCAAGGGACCGTGTCAGCCTTGGTCAGATCTTGGACGTTGTCCTGCTCCGTTCCACACTTGCCTTCCTCGGTCTTCGGAAATGGACGGACGGACCATTTGTGCCTGCGGTGCGGCTCATTCCTGGGTCTTCCCCACGTGTGAGCAGCGTGTGAGCACTCAGTGAAGGAAGGAGGAGACTAAGAGACAAGAGCCAGGAGCTGCCTGGAGCTCAGCGCTCGGGGGGGGGGGGGGGGCAACAAGGCAGGTATGAGCACCAGTCACATCAACACGGGGTGCCGACTGCACCCACAGGGATCCGACCAGTACAGGAGCTGCCTAGAAGGACGGTCTGAGAGTCCCCGATGTGCGCAGGGCAAATGTATGGTTAGGGCGGGGCTGGGGGTGTTCACGTGTCAGCCATCGCCTCCTGCACAGACGGAACTGCCAGCAGAACTGGGTTTGGAGGCATACGCAGCTGTTTATCACGTGATGGGGACCGGGATGGCAGGTGGGGCGTCATTTGAAGAGGAGGGAACAGCATATGCTAAGACACAGAGGCCTGAAGCAGCACAGGATTGCTGTGGTATTATAAGCAGGTCTGGAGGAGTACAAGGAAATGTGGAAGGAGGAAGGGGATGGGGGAACAGAAGATGAGGCTGAAGAGGAAGACAGCTTTATGCCATGGCAGTGGGGGGCTAGTAAAATCTTTTCAGGAGGGGAAAGGCATGATGAGATTTTTGTTTTAGCAAGGTCACACTGGTAGTCTGTGTGGGGCTTAGAAGGAAAGAAGAGAGGCAGCTAGGAGGCTGTCATATCGGTCCCGGTGGGCCTTGATTCGGTCTGACTTAGGGCAGCAGCAGGGCTGAGGACAAGAGACTGATTCAAGACACCTTTGCACACGAGAACACACAAGGCGGGGAGACTCATCTGTGGAGCATGTATTATGCTCCTTCTTAACATTTCAGAAAGCATGTTCGTGTGTGAGAGAGGAGAGGCATGAAAGATGAGGGAGGCCCATCCTTACCCTGACAGGGGCGAGGCCAGCACAGCTGTTCATCGCGTTGACCGAGTACGCACTTGGCTCAGGCACACAGATGAACACACTACAAGGCCCACAGCAGCACGTGTGCGCGGAGCAGTCCCGTGAGGTGCCGTAGCAACAGGTGCGGGAGGGACGATTCTAGCTTCTGGAACTGGGTGAGGCTGGATGGAGAGGCGGCATGACAGTGGTACCTTGCATTATGGGGTACATGATGCTTCAGGAGGCCACTCCAGGCCAGGGAGTGGGGGTATGAGCAAGGGCACAGCGCTGGCAAGGCCCAAGGAACTGTGATTCGGTCTGATGCCGTGTGTGTGTGTGTGTGTGTGTGTGTGTGTGTGTCTAAGGTTAGAGAGGGAGAGAGGACCTGGCACAGCCAGGGGTGGGCTGTGGTGTGCCTCCACCACCAGCCTAAGGAGCATGGATGGGTTGGGTCAGCCCTAGAAGGTCACAAAGGTTCTGTGCAAGGCAAGGGGCATGGTCTGAGCCGTGCTTTAGGAAGACCGATCTGGTACCGTGTTCTGTGCAGCCGGAGGGTCGAGCCCTTCCCAGAGTGGGGAGAGCAGTAGGTGGTTTTCGGCATAGCCACCGTGAGAGACGATGATGCTCTGGACAAGATTTCTAGCAGCGAAAAATGAAACTCGGGGGATAGATATGTGAGATATCGCCAAGGCAGCCTACGTAAGTCAGAGTCCACAAGTGTTTATTGTCTGTTTGCTGCTTTTGTCTGTTTGCCGTTTATTGTCTGTCTAGAGGGCCAGGCTCTGTGCTAGGCACTGCGGGTGTGGGCAGCTTCAGGCCCATTTAACAAGGATCCCTGGCTGGGCTCGCTTGCTGAGCTCACAGGCCAGCGGGGAGAAGAAAGGAAACATTTGTTGCCTTTTGAGTAGGTGCCAGGTCCTGGGCCAGAAACTTGATACACATAATCTCACTTAATTTCAAAGCTAGCTTCCAATGGGGGAAGTGAGATGACCTTCCTTTTTCAGATTTGGAAACAGATTCTTTTTTTTTTTTTTTAAAGATTTTATTTATTTATTTGACAGAGAGAGAGACAGCCAGCGAGAGAGGGAACACAAGCAGGGGGAGTGGGAGAGGAAGAAGCAGGCTCCCAGCGGAGGAGCCTGATGTGGGGCTCGATCCCAGGACCCTGGGATCACGCCCTGAGGCGAAGGCAGACGCTTAACGACTGATCCACCCAGGCGCCCCTGGAAACAGATTCTAAAGGGTGAAGTGACTTGCCCAAATTCATGCCAGCCAGTTAGGGGAACGCTCCACAGACAGGGCTTTGACTCCAATACCAGGAGCGGCCATTGAAGCCATCTGGACCTTTCTTGCATTCATTTTTCCCACTGCATATGTAGATATCAGTAATAATATCAATAACTAGTAGTCGGGAGGTACCAAGAATTGTTCCAGGCACTTCATGTATCCTGACTAGTTTAATACTCGCAACAACCCTATTAGATGCTATTATTATCTGAATTATATAAGCAAGGAAACTGAGACACAAAGGGGCTAATAACTTATCCAAGGTCCAACCACTGGCAAGTGGAGAAGACAGGTTTTTGACCTAGGCAGTCTGGTTCAATGCCCATGCTCTTAACCAGTGTGTTGTACCCTAGTGATAACCAGACGACTCTACAGAGGCATAAAGCAGATCGCCCAGTCCGCTTGCTCGCATGGTTTTATATCTGTACATGTTTATTCCTTCAGCAGTTGTTGGGTTTTTTTTTTTTTTTTTTTTTTTTTGCATGCCAGATCTATGTTCAGCACCCCAAGCATCAGGGATATCTGACAAGAGCCTGTCCTCACGTGTGGTGGGGTCACATAGAAATGAACAGTTACAGCGAGGGGCAGGGAAACCCTCAGAGGGTTTGAGCAGAGGTCTGACATGATCTAGACTAAGTTTTAACGTGCTCATTCTGCCTGCAGTGTAGACAATAAGCCTTAGGAGGATAAAGGTGGGAGTCAGAAGACCAGCAAAGGTTGGCGCAATTGATCAGGACAGTTCTATTACAGCCACAGTGTTACTGGTTTGGCCAAGAGCTCTGTTTTAACACCCTGGGGAGGAGGGAGACCATGGTCTTCCACTAACTCTTGGCTCCACCACCAACTGACTTTGTTGGGTGTCCGGACAGGTCTTTTCAGCTGGCCCAATGTGAGATGCTTGGGTCAGAGTGTCTCTAAGGTTGAATGTCATGACCCTGCTTACCTTCTGCCGGTGACTTTGTCTAGCCATCTAAACTATGTAATGGCCTCACGATGCCATCTCCCACATTGTTTTCTGCCACTTTCCCCATTGTTGACCTACTCCAGCCACACTGGCTTCCTTTTTGTTCCTCACATAGTCAAGCTTGTCCCTACCTCAGTGCCTTTTCACTTGCTGTTCCCTCAGCCTCCAAAGTACTTTCCCTTGATCATCCCGTGGCTGGTCCTTCTCAACCTGATCTCAGCTCAAATGTCGTCTGCTCAGAGAGGCCACTTCTAACTACTTGGACTTGGACCTGCAACCTGCCCTGTCGTTTTTCCTAGTTCACATTTCTCCTAGGACTTACGATAAACTAAAATCATCTTATTTAGTTGTTTGTGTTTTCATTGTCTATCTTCCCAGTACAATGTCAGTTCCATGAGAGCAGAGGCCTCATCTGTCCTTGTTCATTACATTTATCCAGTGCTTCGAACAGTGTGTGGTCAGTACATAGATACTCGGTAAATATCCGTTGAACAAATGTGTGAATGAATGGATGGAGGGATGAATGAGCTATCTTTCAGCTTTTTGTCACATATAACCTAGAATAGGACATTATCCATTTTCTGAATCAGAATCCCTTTTTCATTTAAATGATTAAAAGCAAAGATCTAAGGGGGAGATGAATATACATTCTTCTGAATTATTATGTTTTTAAATCACAGAGTCCTAGACCGTTCAGGTGGGGTGGGAACCGTCTTAATCTTTGGTTGGGCAGACCTGGGTTCAAACGCCAGCTCTGTTGCTTGCCAGCTCCACAAACATGGATAAGGAACTTAACTTTTTTTTTTTTTTGGGAGAGAAAGAGTGAGAGAGCATGAGCTGGGGGGGAAGAGGGGCAGAGGGAGAGAGAGAGAATCTTAAGCAGGTTCCTTGTGGAGCGTGGAGCCTGAAGCCCGTTGGAAGGCTCCATTTCCTGGCCCTGAGATCATGACCTGAGCCAAAATTAAGAGTCCGACGCTTCACCGACTGAGCCACCCAGGCGCCCCTAAGTCACTTAACCTCTTGAGCTTCTGTTTCTGCGGCTATAAAATGGGGATAATAATGCCTACCTTGAGGGGCGCCTGGATGGCTCAGATGGTTAAGCATCTGCCTTTGGCTTAGGTTGTGATCCCAGGGTCCTGGGATCGAGCCCCGCATCAGGCTCCCTGCTCGGCAGGGAGCCTACTTCTCCCTCTCTCTCTGCTGCTCCCCCTGCTTGTGCTCTCTCACTCTCTGTCAAATAAATAAAATCTTAAAAAAAAAATAATGCCTACCTTGGAGGAGGCATTAAATTAGATATTAGATACAAAGTGCCTGGGACACCCTTGGTCCCATCAGTAGAGGTTAATTCCTCTTCCCTCCGCGGAGGGACTGTGAAAGTCCTGAAGACCAATATATGTTGAACAAATGGTGGGACCTACTCCGAGGCCCTCCTCCTGCAGACGAGGAAACTGGAGCCCAAAGAGACCCTCCAGGTCACACAGCATGTGAACATCGGAGTGTGGCTTGGAGCATGGCTTACTTACCAGCCTGGCACTTTTCTATCCTCCCTGTGCTCTCCTGCTTCGGTTTTCTTCGCTGTTCCATGCAGCATTCTGGTCCCGTCCTGGGTTTTGTATGCATCCACACATCGCCTCCAAACCTCAGGGGGGGTTTTAGGCCTGTGCCAGAGCTAGTAAGCAAAACTAAATACTTCATGAACTTTGTAAAAAGTGTTTACACACAGGCTTACTACTGGCTTAGAGGGGTAAACGGCCGCCAAAATACAGTCTCACCAGCTGCAAGTACAGGCAGTCACACTGTTCCACTCACCAGCCCCAAGCCGTGTCCCTGTGTCATTCTGTGCAGTGCACAGTGCTCCCTGATGCCACCCCGGTGCCTGGCCTTGTGCTGGGCCCTCGACCCCCAAGGACCAGTGAGACGGGTGCAGAGGTGGAAGCAGTGACCACGCCATGTACTCTGAGCCGAGACAGAGAAATGCAGGAAGCTGAGGGAGCCCAGAGGAGGGCCCCTAGCCCAGCCTGGCAGAAGGCTGCAGAGAGGGCTTCCTGGAGGAGGTAAATCTGAATTTTACTTACATCTGAAATTATCTTTTTTTTCTATATGAGGAGTATTCTCTTGTTCTGGTAACATGGCTTTCACCAAACCTGGAAAACATGTGGTTGAGGGGACATGAACTACCCCCAAAACAGTTTACTTTTTGCTTTCTTGGAGGTTTGGGTAATTCTGATCGGCTCATGGGATCCTAAAGTAGGCATTTATGTCCTAATACGGTCATGCCATATGTAGTCATGCCTAATGGGGTCATGCCATATGTATGACCCTGAAAAGAAAACAAAACAAAGAAAATCCTTTTGCAAAATCTCATGGTGTAAAAATTATAGGGTTTACCAAAGACACAAATGTTGTGATCTGAAGGGGCACGTGCACCCCAATGTTCACAGCAGCAATGTCCACAATAGCCAAACTATGGAAAAAGCCCAGATGTCCATCGACAGGTGAATTGATAAAGAAGATATGGTGTACATATACAATGGAATATTACTCAGCCATCAAAAATGAAATCTTGCCATTGGCAACAACGTGGATGGAACTAAAGGGCATTATGCTAAGAGAAATAAGTTAGTCAGAGAAAGACAATTATCATATGATCTCACTCATATGTGGAATTTAAGAAACAAAGCAGAGGACCATAGGAGAAGAGAGAAAAAAATAAAACAAGATGAACTCAGAGAGGGAGACAATGACTCTTAACCATAGAAAACAAACTGAGGGCTGCTGGAGGGGACAGGGGTAGGGGGGTGGGGTAACTGGGTGATGGGCATTAAGGAGGACATGTGATGTAATGAGCACTGGGTGTTCACTGATGAATCACTGATCTCTACCTCTGAAACTAATAATACATTATATGTTAATTAATTGAATTTAAATAAAATAAGTAAATTTCTAAAAGGGAAAAAAAAAGAAATTAAGGAAGGGCTCAAAGAATAATAAGGCCCCACTAGCCAAGTAAAGGCTTATTTGGGCATCAAAATAAATAATGGAAATGATGGATTAAAACCCCTTGAATAAAATAAAATTCTCTGAAAAAAAAAAAAAGATAGGGCTTAACCACAATGAAAGAGTAAGTTTGGGGCAGAGCACTTAAAACCTATGGGTCTTAGGAAGCAGAGCTCTAATAAAAGCAGCACCAATCCTAATCAAGGGCGGCTCGCTGGCATCAGCGCTTGCACCCAGCGCCCCGGTCACTTCGTGCTAACGGCCTCAAACCCGAGGTGCCTCCTCCCAGATGTGGGATTTTTACGGCATTTGCCTCTAACAGAGCTGGAGTCACCAAAGTGAAAATAAAACACGTTTTCGTCAACACAAGAGGAAGTATCTCCACAGCTTCTTCATCCGCAGATCCGCTTCCCCGGAGAGCCTCACATAGTGGAGAGGACGTTGGTTCCTGAAGCCACCGCGTCAGCAACGACACGCACCAGAGGAAAGCACTTCTGCAGGATTGTCAGCTTTTTGTAAGATCTTCATAAAATGCTGCAGCTTCCTCTTTAGTTGTGAGAAAGCTTGTTTAATTGCTTCAAAACACGGACATGCTGGAATATATGACATAAGAATCAATATGGCGAGGGGAGGTGGGTGGGGGATGGGTAACTGTGTGTCGGGCATTAAGGAGGGCATGTGATGTGATGAGCACTGAGTGTTACACACAGCTGATGAATCATTGAACACCACATCTGCAACTAATGATGTACTCCATGTTGGCTAATGGAATTTAAATAAAAAAATGAATCAATATGGCTTCCACATAATATGGACACTGTACCTCCCTTTACCAACTGTGTACAAACGATTCCTGAGAGAAGCACACATTTCAACAGAACAGACTGCTTTGAATCTTCCTTGGGGAGCAAAATTGAAAGTGGCTTCTTCTTCAGAAACTATTCCCAGAACTTCTGGTCTCTTCTTTCTTCCTGCTAATGGTCAGGGCCTGCTCACCCTTTACAGTGCAGGCGACCTGGTACAGGACACTCTTTTCTTCAGCCGTCACAACCGTTTTGTGGATGAAGACATGCAGGTGACAGACACCATCTGCACTGCTTCCTCTCAGGGGGAGGAGGAGGGAATTAATCACTGCTGAGGGCTCCTTGTGCCAGACCTGCCATATGCCACCTAATGTCATTCTTACAACAGCCCCCTGAGACCAAGGAAGGGTTATTTCCAAAACAGCTTGATATTGTCTTAACTTTTCAGGGGAGGGACCAGGAGTTCAGAGATATTTAAGGTCACCTAGCTGAGAAGTGATGGGGTAGAGAGGGAATCCGCCCTGTGTGAAGGTAACCCCTGTGATCTTTCCCTACCACTCCTCAGGGAGTCAAGCTGGCCATGGGCAGCATAATGGATGAGCTAATCCCTCTGCAGAGCAGCCCTGGAAAGCCTGGATGCCTCCCAGGCCCAGAGCAGGAAGCTTCCATCTGAGCAGGGCCATGTGAATAATGATTCTCATTTAGTGAACATTTATTATAAGCGAGGCACTATGCCAGATGCTCCACAATATTGTCTGTTTAAACTTCTTCCAAACTCTGTGAAATAAGGATTTTGAAACCCAATTTGCAAGTAAGGAATCTGGGACCAAGAGAAGTTCAGCAACTTGCCGAAGGGACTTGTTAAACAAAGGGTAGGGATCTGAATCCGTACCCCACAGACTCCCTGTGTCTCTGGAAGATGTTGGAATCAGTGAAGCCTGACAGGGCTGAGGCAACTTCCTGTTTTTCTCAGAGAGTTCATGGAGGCACTACAGACCAGGGGAAGGACAGTCTCCATGACACTTAATAAGAGACTAAAACCCCTGCCGAAGATACACAGCAAGCTGGATAGAGAAGGGGGAGGTGAGGGTTTCACTGGAGACTGGATAGTGTTGTCCATCTCTGTCCCTGCCTGCACCCTACCTCGAACCCCAGATGGGAAGGCCAAAGGGGAGCCTCTTCCTTACTTAAGCCAGCTGAGGGGGGCTTCCTGGAAACCTTCCAGAAAATGTAGCCTGTGTGCCTGGACATTTAGCGAGAGTACAGATTGGTACCTGACCACACCTGAAAATGTCTATTGGCCAGAGGCTTGATTAGGGCGCCCACTGGTGGCCAAGTCGGGAGATGGTGGTGCTTTAGGAACAGCCCAGATTCAGCCGGGCAAGGATGCCTGTTTTTCCCAATGGGCCAGATGTGCCCCCATGGACAGGAGGTGGATTAAGAGGACCTCCTAGAAGGGCACGTGGCACCTCAGAGGGGATGAACTGGAGATGAGCTGAGGAAAAAGCATAGCTTTCAGCCAGAGAAGGCAAAGCCAAGTCAAGGATTTCCCCAGGGAGGGGAAAGGCTGTGAGGGGCCCACAGACCTTCCTACAAGACAAATGTCAATGATTTTGCACAGCTATCTTGAAGAAAGACCCAATGCCAAGTTACATCTGCAATAGTCAAGTTAATCCTTGTCTGCCCCTTATCCTCCTGTCCAGTTGCACCTAATAGGGTGTTGGAATGGGATGGGGGTTGGGGGCCAACAGCAGCTAGAGAATGGGGATGGAGGTGCCCAGCCCACCAAGGGGACCCACTTAGAGACCACTACCTAGATGCCACACCCCTTTATTTTATTTTATTATTTTATTTTGTTTTATTTTATTTTAGTTTTTTTATTTTTTATTTTTTATTTTTTTTAAAGATTTTATTTATTTATTTGACAGAGATAGAGACAGCCAGCGAGAGAGGGAACACAAGCAGGGGGAGTGGGAGAGGAAGAAGCAGGCTCATAGCGGAGGAGCCTGATGCGGGGCTCGATCCCAAGACTCCGGGATCACGCCCTGAGCCGAAGGCAGACGCTTAACCGCTGTGCCATCCAGGCGCCTCTATTTTATTTTAGTTTTTAAAGAGTTTTATCTATTTACTTGAGAGAGAGCAAGAGAAGAGAGAGAGAGAGAGAAGCAGACCTCTGCTGAGCAGGGAGTCTAACACGGGGATAAATCCCAGGACCCTAAGATCATGACCTGAGCCGAAGACAGACGCTTAACCAACTGAGCCACCCAGGCACCACGCCACATCCCTTTAGACACTGGACTCAGTCACACCCTTCTGAGGCAAAGGGGACAACCATTTAAAATAGTTAATTTTCTTATAATGATGAAATACTCTACATCTGGAATGAATCATATATTTTTTTGTATTAGTAGGGTTCAGCCTAATATCCCTTTAAATGTTGTCATTCCTGGGGCACCTGGATGGCTCAGTGGGTTGAGTGTTCTACTCTTGGTTTTGGCTTGGGTCATGATCTTGGGGTCATGGGATGAGCCCAGTGTTGGGCCGCATGCCCAGTGGGGAGTCTGCTTGGGGTTCTCTCTCTCCCTCTCCCCAACCTCCCACCGATCCCGCCCCACTTGCGTGCACACTCTCTCTCTTTCTCTAAAATAAATAAATAAATAAATAAATAAATAAATAAATCTTCTTAAAAAATTAAATGTTGTCATTCCTTTGTTCTGGAATAGGAGTGGGAGGTGCCTGTTGCCTTAAATTAGTACCTGGTTACTTTTAAGATTTTGTTTATTTATTTGTCAGAGAGAAAGCGCAAGCAGGGGGAGCAGCGGGCAGAGCAGGCAGAGGGACAAGCAGGCTCCCCGCTGAGCAAGGAGCCTGATGTGGGACTCTGTCCCGGGATCCTGGGATCATGACCTGAGCTGAACGCAGACGCTTAACCGACTGAGCCACCCAGGCATCCCATAGAGTCACTGTGTTTCTTTAATATCCCCAGGGGGACTGTGCCAAGCTAAGCAAGCCCAGGGGAACCCCCCCAAGCAAGTGTCACTTACTTCGAGATCAGTGGGAGGCATGTTGCTCTTATAAAAAGATAGATATTATTTTTTTCCTTTTAATATATGCGTTCATTTATTAAGAGAGATTTATTGGCATCCACTGTGAGCCTGACACTGTGCTCCATTCTGGGTATAACTTGCAGACTTAACAAGGGCCTTTTGGGAAGATGAGAAGTATCAGCTCACTGAATGACCATGTCAATTTCCAGATGTTGCCCTCCATTTCAAAAATCAATGCAAGGAGGGCAATGCAGGTCTTGGGGGTGAGGAGCTTTGGCAGCTCTCTTGGGTGGAAGTGTTCTGGTGCCATCCTGGCTCTTACCAGGCCTCCTCCAGAGCTGGACTCTGCACCTGGTTCCCCCCTACCCCCTTGGCCAGGGTCCAACTCCCAAGCTGCCTGGAACCCTGGGAATCAAATGCTTAGGACCCTGCCAGGGCCCTACCGACCATCTGGGCAAGCCCTGGATGACAGAACAGGGTGGGGTCCCTGCCTCCAGACCACTCCTGTAGCCAGACTAAAAGCAGTCCGTGAGCATTCTTGCACTGACACATCGGACTAGGATAGCACCATACTCACAGCGTTTGCGGGACCAAGGGGTTCAACTTGGATGACAAAGAAATACAGTGAATTCCTTTTAATTGTTTTTTGTTGCTGTTGCATAAGTCATATATGCCCCTTGTTGACAAGTTGAAAAATGTAGAGAAGGCAAAAGAAAAATAGCTATTAATTTCACTACCCCAAAATAAGCACTTTTATCTATATATCATCTATCTATCTATCTATCTATCTATCTATCTATCTATCTATCTATGTAAGCTCCATGCCCAACATGGGGCTTGGACTCATGACCTCGAGATCAAGAGTCTTATTCTCTATCGACTGAGCCAGCCAGGAGCCCCAGAACTTCTCTCTCTATATTTTTTTAAGATTTATTCATTAATTTTAGAAAGAGAGACTGCACCCGTTCAAGCAGGCGGAGGGGCAGAAGAGAGAGAGAGAGAGAGAGAGAGAGAGATTCCCCACTGAGTCCAACACAAGGCTCGATCTCACGACCCTGAGATCATGATCTGGCCTGATATCAAGAGTTGGACAGTCAACTGACTGAGCCACCCAAGCGCCCCCCTCTCCAGCACTTTTGTCTTTCAATGTGCAGTGTGAGAAACTGATCCATCTTCCCCCTGCCTGCTGCCCTCCCAACACACATACACACACACACACACACACACACACACACACACACAACACATGCACGCACATCACACATACAATAGACACAAAACACACATGCACACATATATATTACACACACGCACACACACCACATACGCACATATGCACCATATACACGCCCCTCATACACGTACACACACCCATGCACATCATGAGAACTAAAGAATTTTATAAAATCCTTTGACCAGAATGGTCAGTAAGTCTTTCCTTTATTTGAAAGAGAGAACCGGGGCACCTGGGTAGCTCGATTTGGTTCGGGTCATGGTCCTGGGGTCTTGGGATCAAGCCCTGTGTTGGGCTCCCTGCTTCTCCCTTTCCCCTGCTTGTATTCTCTCTCTCTCTCAAATAAATAAATAAATAAAATCTTAAAACAAAACAAACAAACAAAAAAAGAGAGCGAGAGAAAAGAGGGGCAGAATTTTCCGAAACTTGACAGGCCTAAAAATCACCTGGGAACTCTACGAGAAGCACAGATTTCTGGCTTCTCCCCCCAAGGATTCTGACTCGGCAGAGGAGCAGGTTGGGGTAAGGCTGAGACATGTTAGTAAGCACTCATGCGATGCTGACAGAGGACTTGGGAGACCTTAACCTAGAGAGCCACTGTGTTAAAGGGTGATGGGGCACATTTCGGTTCTTCTGACAGGCCCCCAGATAGAGTAGAAAATAAACTCACCTCATCGCTCTCAGCAGGACAGGGGCTGCGGCGGGGAGCTTGTGGACTCTGGCCCTACTGCTTAAATAAGACTATCTTCTCTCAGCTTTGCCTTTCAGGATGGCCCCAGCCATCTGTGTGGAAAGGTTTACCCCCTGCCCAGGTAAGGCGTATAATCTGGGGAGACCGAAGGGATGGAGCAGTGAGGGAAAGGAGCCCTGTCGTCCCTCCAGGGCTTCTGTGGAGAAGAGTATGGCTAGCGGGCAGCAGCCCCAGACAGCCGAGGGTGCTTCTCCGTGGACAACCTGAGAGACCCAAGAAGACTGACACTCCTCTGGGGGCACTTGGGTGGCTTAGTTGGTTAAGTGTCTGACTTTTGATCTCCGGTCAGGTCTATTATCTCAGGGACGAGAGTTCAAGCCCCACGTTGGACTCCATCCTGGGTGTGGAGCCCACAAAAAAAAAAAAAAGACTGAAGCTCTTCTGATCCTTGCCTGATATAAAGAGTTTCACTTTTTTTTTTTAAAAAAGATTTTATTCCCACCAACAATGTAGGAGGGATCCCCTTGGTTCATATATACAATGGAATATTACTCAGCTATCAGAAAGAATGAGTTCTCAACATTTGCTGCAACATGGACGGCACTGGAGGAGATAATGCTAAGTGAAATAAGTCAAGCAGAGAAAGACAATTATCATATGGTTTCTCTCATCTATGGAACATAAGAACTAGGAAGATCGGTAGGAAAAGAAAGGGATAAAGAAAGGGGGGGTGATCAGAAGGGGGAATGAAGCATGAGAGACTATGGACTCTGAGAAACAAACTGAGGGCTTCAGAGGGAAGGGGGGTGGGAGAATGGGATAGACCGGTGATGGGTAGTAAGGAGGGCACGTATTGCATGGTGCACTGGGTGTTATACACAACTAATGAATCATCGAACTTTACATCAGAAACCAGGGATGTACTGTATGGTGACTAACATATAATAAAAAAAATATTAAAAAAAAAAGAATTTCAAAGAGAGAAAAAAAATAAAAAAGGTTTTATTTATTCATTTGATGGAGAGAGAGTACAAGCAGGGGAAACGGCAGGGAAAGGGAGAAGCAGACTTGCCGCTGAGCAGGGAGCCTGATATGGGGCTCAATCCCAGGACCCTGGATCATGACCTGAGTGGAAGACAGATGCTTAACCCAATGAGCCACCAAAGGGACATTTAAAAAAAAAAGATTTCATTTATTTATTTATTTGAGAGAAAGAGAGACAGAGAGAGCAAGAGAGAGCATGAGTGGGAAGGAGAGGGAGAAGCAGACTCTTCACTGATCAGGGAGCCTGGCTCTGGACTCAATGCCAGGACCTTGGGATCATGACCTGAGCCAAAGGCAGACGCTTAACCGACTGAGCCACCCAGCCCCGGAGTTTCACTTCTGAAAGCAGAAAGACACCACGGGTGCCAGGCTACCTGCAGCACACTTGGTGCCTTTGTGCAAATTAGTAAAAGGCACCCCTCCTCACGACACTTTACTTCTGTCACAAAGTGTCACAATACTTCGCGAAAGCAAGCACTTGACTCTCGCTTGCTGGAAAACTTGCATAACAGGCATACGACACTTAGCAGTGTAGGACACGTCCCGAAAAGGACCGCTGAGACAAACTGCAGGCTGCGAGCGACAGCCTTCCTTACAGGAGCCTGTGAATCTTACAGGTGAGGAAGCCGAGCAGAGAGAAGGTGAGTAGCTTGACTAGCGTCACACAGAGGGGGATTCCAACCCAGCCGGTCTGACTCCAGAGCCCAGGCTCTGCACCTAGAGGCCACTGCTTTTGTTGGAAATGTTTGTTACCCCCACATCTCCCTGACACACCCTCGACTATTATCTTCAAAATATCAACTTACAAATTCCAAACCTCCCCTCCTCTCACGATGCCTTCCTTGAGCTCACCAAGTGCAATTGGCTTCTCCATCCCACACTCCCCTCTCCTGGACTTTATCTGGCCCTCTACGGAAGCCTTATATTTCTGAATGAATGGGATATGTTTACAGGGTCTCTCTACCCTGTGAGTGTGAGCTAATTCTTCAAGGACTGCTGGGGAGAATGCAGAACCCCAGCTCTGTGCCCCCAGAACCTGGCTCTGGGCCCAGCACAGAGGAGCCGCTCGGTAATGATGGATGGAAAGAATGGAAATGAATTCGCATGTGAGACGATTGGACCCACTGCCCGCTCCCCCCCCCAACCCTTCCAGCTTAGACCTTCATGAGTCCATGACTCAGAGTTTGATTCCAAACCTCTGGCAGCATCAGGGGCAGAAACCACAGTGGTGCAGAACAGGCAAGATGAAGAATTAGTGCCAGGAAATGGTAACCTCGTCTGCTCAGAAGATGTCTGAGTGATTGGATGGGAATTGGTCTAGAAATCGTGGAGCTCCTCGGAAGGCTTATGGGAACCTATGAAATACCACTGAATGCCCGAGGGCACCGCGGGCAGAGCGGCTGCAGAAACTGTCAAGGTCATTGCCAACTTTGAAATCCCCCAGATGCTCCTACATTAATAGGTTTTCAGGGAAGGAAGAAAAAAAAAAAGCACTGAGCTGTCATTCTGGAGTCAGAGAACATTAATAACGCTCTCATTAGGAAAAGGTCAGGGGCTTTCTGCCAATTTCAGGCAAGTGTCCAAGGACGTCCCACGTGTGCAGAACTTCTGGAGGGAAGTATGAGAAACTAATGAGCTCAGGGGGGTCACAGCACAGCTAGTGAGGCCCTGGTTCCATCCCTTTCCCTTCACTTAGCAGAATGTAACTGAGTTGCCACCACGGACTGGGCTCTGCCATCAGGAAAGAACAGAGCTTGATTGGATCTCAGGGGCCAGTGCTGCATCTCACTAGGACCTACTTGGATCTTGCTGGGACCGCGCACTTCTAATCTGGGGCAGCTGATAGACTAGCATTTGGTGTTGAATTAGTTTCTTTATACTTCTGTTTCATTCACTTGTCATTTGGAAAAAGAATTCCCAACGTATCCAAAAGATTCACAAAGTTGATCTTGCCCCTTCATTAAGTCATTCGATACATTTTTATTGAACATTTTATTGGTCTTAGCTATCCTGTGCACCTGGGCCAGCTCGACAGCACCTCACCTTTTCCTATTTCTCTTCCGGGCTCTTGGCCTTGGCAGGTTGGCCTCGCACCACTGGAGAAAGCTCCCAGGGCCTTTCTAGGCCAGAGATCCTGATGTAATTTATTGGTGGCCTCTGTCCTCCATGGACTGGGACCCAAGAACCAAAAGGGATTGTGCCACTTAGAACCCAGAGAAGCAAGCACCTGGCTATACCTGGGGCCAAGGGGCTGCTTCCCTACAGGACAGAACACATTAGGTGGGGGGGAGGGGGCGGGGAGGGACGGGACACATGGGGGCAGAACTATCTTCAGACTCTTTGTTATTGCTTTAAGGAACTGTCAGTCCAGACTCCATATCTTTCTCAGAAGAGAGCACATAGATAAGTAACACTTGTTGTTCCTTATGAAAGAATGTGGGGGCGCCTGGGTGGCTCAGTCGTTAAGCGTCTGCCTTCGGCTCAGGGCGTGATCCCGCGTTCTGGGATCGAGCCCCACATCAGGCTCCTCCACTGGGAGCCTGCTTCTTCCTCTCCCACTCCCCCTGCTTGTGTTCCCTCTCTCGCTGTCTGTCTCTATCTCTGTCGAATAAATAAATAAAATCTTAAAAAAAAAAAAAAGAATGTGAAAAATACACCAAGAAGATAGCAAAAATCCCCAGTGATTCATCACCAAGAGATAACCACTGGGCGCCTGGGTGGCTCAGTCGGCTAAGTGTCTGACTCTTGATTTAGGCTCAGGTCATGATCTCAGGGTTGGGGATTAAGCCCCCCGTTTGGCTCCGTGCTCAGCACAGACTCCGCTTGGGATTCTCTCCCTCTCCCTCTGCCCCCCCCCATTAATTAAAAAAAAGAAAAGAAAAAAGGGATAACTGCTTTTAATGTTTTGATGTTTACTACTTCAGTTTTTTAAAAATTTGTATACAGATATGTACATCTCCTTTTACAAAACTAGGATTATTATGCAATACTCTTTTATGACCCACTTTCAAAACATAATTTACTGAGACTCTTTCCCCATATCTCCTGTTTTATAATATTGTCTAGTATGGATTTAACAGTTGATTTAATTTACCTCTCTACTGACTAAGTCAGTCGTTCACAGTTTTTTTCCTATTATGCAGAAGGTGAAATTTTGAAGGAGATGATGGGCATTTGCTGCTAGCTCATTATGTAGCCCTGGCTTTCTCTTCTGCCTTTCCACCACCAACGTGTGAGCCAAGCCAGCATCTGGAGTCGGCCCTGACCCCTCACTGCTGGTCACCCCCACATCTAATCAGTCATCAAGTCTTGCGGTGGCTTCCTCCGCAGGCCCTCAGCCCTAGCTCAGACATTCTCTGGGGACCTAGCCTCCAGGAGTTGCCTCCCCCCCAATTGCTCCTAGTCTCCATTCTGACTCATCTTGGAGCCAGGATGATGTAAATTTACCCACCTGCCGTCCCTGAGGGCAGAGAGAGAAGCCAGAGGCTCCTAGTCCTGGCAGAGGAGGACTCTGTGATTAAGGGGATTGCTGTACTGGTGTTTTAAGGGGACAGGGGAGAAATGGGTAACTGGGCGTCCATGTGAGAAAGGGCCTCTGCACCGCTTGGGAGCCAGTCGGGAGTCCTGGTGGTTAGGGCGCTGGCTGGGCTGCTCCGCCGCTGGAGGCTCAGCCCCTGGCCACCTGCCCGCAGCCCGGCCCGGCCCTTCCCCACCCACAGCTCTCTCCCAGGTCTTCCCTCTGGCAGGAGGCGTGGGGCCCAGGCCCTCACGGGGGACTTCGGAACAGGATGCTGAGCTGAATTCTGGGAAGACGAGGGCCCTCAGGCTGGGAAAGGCCACGCAGGTTTGAGGCTGTGGCAAAGGCATCCAGATTCCACGGAGGGTTTTGTCATCGTGTAGCTTCGGCTCGAGATCCTTCTTTAGTCCTGAAATGTAATACTGCTTCTCAGGCACAGAGGGGAAAAGGACCTTCTAATCGGGGTCAGCTCAGAATTGCCGCCCTTAGAAAGACCTGAAAGGCCTTGTATTCCAGTGTCTCTCTTCTCTGCTTCAGGTTGTCTCTCCAGAGCCTGGCGCACAGAGGCCGCTCCTTCCGGGGAGTCTTTGCAGGGAAATTTAGAAAGCTCTTCTTGGGCCAGGAGGGGAGCCCTTTCTCACGTCCACGCCTCTGCTCTATGCCCTTCTCCGTCTTGTCCACCAGCACAAGGAGGACCCTCAAAGTCCAGCCAGAGGCCACCTCCTCTGTGTATCTCACAGTCTGACCGGATTCCATTTCTCCGGACTCTCTCACTGTGCCCGAGCTTCTCGTTATCATTTGCAGTTGTTGGTTTACTTGCCTGTATTCCGAGCCCCTTCTCCACCCTCCTCCTGCCCCCGCTCCTGCCACCATGGACTCCTGCGGTGGTACCCTGGCCTACGCGTATCTCTCTCTCGCTGGAGCCTGGCCCAGGGCTTGGCCGAGAGAGGAGGCTTGAACGAATGAGAAGGGAAGAAAGGAGGGTCTCGAATCACTTTAAACAGCCATAGCTCCCGCACACTCTGTTATCCCAGGTCCCCGATTTGTCTAAGCCCTTCCCTAGTCTGGATCCCACTGGCCCCTCACAGCAGGATCTGCGAGGATTTGGTTTCAGGTGGGGACTTGCACCTTGGTGGGCAAATGAGGAAGCTGAGATCCCAAGAGAAGAATTGACTTGCTCAAGGTCACCTCAGAGCCCCCTGTGAGGGACCGGGAACCGTTTCCTTCCTTCCTCACATTCCCTTCCTCAGCCCCTCCCGCCTGACTCATTTCCTCAGGACTGCAAGAGCAGAGCTGGGACTTCCGGTGGGATCTGAGGGATTTGGGAGGCCTGGGAGGAGCTCTGGGCAGTGAGGTGTGTGGGTGGAACGCATTCAGACTCTCTGGTGTATGTGGGGTGGGGGGAGGGGGATTATGGCTCCCAGAGGACCCGGAAGCAGGTTTGGCACTGAGATACATCTCCTTTTCACACCCTACTCCTGCAAAGGGGATCCCAGGTGGTCCCCCCCGTGTCCAGGTCGCTCCAGCCATATCAGCAGAGTCAACAGAGTGTGCTGTACCACGGCCCACACTCAGTAAGCATCTATTGAAATCGCTGTGTGACCTTAGGTAAGTCACTCGATTTCTCAGGGTCTCAGGGTTTGGGTCTAGAAAATTAGAAGTTCAAAGTCCTATCCTTAGGAGTGAAGGACAGGGGAGATTGTCGTCTCCCAAATTCCACAGGACTGCCACAAGAAAGAGGCATCATATGTATTCGTGTAGCCCGACAAGCAGGATGAAGATGGGTGACAGAAGGTGGAGGAGTGGGGGTCAGTGAGAATGCTGGGCAATTCACTTCACATAGAGCTGTTCTAGAATGGAAGGGGCTGCCTTAGGAGACAGTGAGTCCCCTGTCACTGGAGGTATGCAAGGAGAGACCAGGTGGCCATTCTGGGGCATGATGGAGAGATGGTAGGATTGGACTGAATGAGATGTGAAGGCCAACTCAGACAACTATGATTTTAGTTACCATTGAAGTCCCTTTGTGCCCAGCATGGTCTTTTGCCATAGGGACAGCTCAGTGTGGGAGCTGGAGACCTGAGGTTAGCCTTCGCTCCATGGGTAACCGTGGTGAGGCCTTGGATAAGCGGCTCCCTCCCTGGGCTCTGCTGTTCCCTGATCTTTGAAAGGGGAATAATCATCTCTGTCCTGTGGATCTTTCTAAGAACATGGTTATTAAAAAATATTTATAAGCTAGGGAATTCCATACAAATATCGAAGGTTAGAATTTAAAACAACTCTGTGCGTGTATTTTTTCAAAAGTGATACATCGTTATCATAGCGAATATGGAAAATACAGAGCCAAGAAGTGAGTTTAGATGAGGCATTACCCCATGAGACAGAGGCAGCCATAATTAGCAACCTGGCATATCTTCTTAGTCGTTTCTCTACACATACATACATTTATATAATTTTATCTATCTATCTATCTATCTATCTATCTATCTATCTATCATCTATCTATCTATCTATCTATCTATCTCTTTATGTAGGCTCCATGCCCAACGTGGGGCTCAAACTCACAACCCTGAGAGCAAGAGTCCCACCAACTAAGCTCCACCAACTAAGCCAGCCAGGTGTCCTTACATTTATGTGATTTTATTTTAAAAAAGATTTTATTTATTTACTTAAGGGAGAGAGAGAGTGAGCAGAAGGGAGAGGGAGAGAGAATCTGAAGCAGACTCCGTGCTGAGTACAACCCCCCGCCCCGCGCCCCAGTGGGGCTCGATCCCACAACCACGAGATCATGACCTAAGTGGAAACAAAGAGTCAAAGGCTTAACCGACTGAGCCTCCAGGCGCCACTCTATTTATATAATTTTAAACCAAATATTGTGTCAAATAATATACACTCCTTTGTGCCCTACTTTTTTTTCTACTTAAGATATTTATATATATGTATGGACATTGCCTCACATCTTTAAATGTTCTCCTGTGGGTTTAGCCTTAAAAAACCCCTTTGTACTGAAGTTTAGTATAGATACAGAAAAGCACATGTATCAAAGGGCACAGCTCATTGAATGTCACAACTCATCTGTGTACCCAGCACCCAGATCAATAGGACAGGATCTTACCGTCCTGTCCACCCCCTGAGGGTGCCCTCAGGTCCCCTCCCCGCCACTGTCCACTCCCTGGCTGGGGTTGCAGCTTCATTCAGAATTTTTATTTTGAAATCAGCATGGGACATTGGGTACATATGGCCAAACTTGAGCAAAGTCGTGCCAAAGTTCTCTCGCTTGAGCCGGGCGTGAGACAGCCTATTTCCCACCCTGTCCCCTAAGGAGACAGCACTTCCTAGAAACGAAACAACAACAGCGCAAATGGGATCCCACAGTGTCTTTGTTGGCATGTTTTTTGTTACTAAGGGCAATTCTGGGGGGGCAGACAGGAAGATTCTGTGCTCCCATGTCCTTCCCTGTCTTCCCACTTTCGGGTTCTCGCCAGGCCAGGGGACCAGGACCAGAGTTTGCTCTCCTCTCCGCCACCGCACGTATGGCCCTGGACAAACCACACACCTCCTCACTGACGCTCGGTTTTCTGTTTTGTAAAAAGAGCTAATAGTGCCATCCGAGCTCCGCACGAGCTTTCTGTTGAGATCAGAATTGCACGCACATGCGATTGCTCTGAAATACACATGCTGGTCAGAGGGTAGATAGGCATTACTGATTGCACTGTTAATTTTAGTTCCTTTAACTCCGTAATTTCTGGCTACACGTTACATTAATTTGCCTTATCAGTGTCCCCGGACACCATGACCCAAGCCTCTGGGGTCCCCATTAGGCCTAATGGCACAGAGAGTCACAGGATTTACGTACCAGTGTGGTACCAGTACTGCCCAGTCAAACCCGACACAGGCCCGATCCTGGGATATGCGCCCAGAACCTCGGCCTCGGGAAGTGGAGGAAGTTGCTGGCACTCCCTGAGGCCCGCAGTGCGCCAGGCCATGTGATGGAGGCTCTGAGGGTGGTGTGAATGTGCTGCAAACAGGGTTGGTATCCCCACTTTCTGGTGAGGGGCCTGGAGCTCCAATGTCTTGGCTGGGGTGATGAAGTTATGAAGTGGAGGGGCAGCTGGCATGCACGGTGCCCCAACTTTCCCTGCCACTCTGATCCCAGAGGCTAAATACTTTCCCTGCTGACCAACCTTCGTGCCTGGGTATCCCCCCATGACCAAACATTTTTTAGTTAAATCTCTGAGGTCCTTGTTAAAGTGCCATGGACGTGAGTGGGGACTATGCCACAGCTTCATCCACAATTGGCAGTGGCCCATGAAATGTCCTTGGTACACCCGATATTGAACAATGGCCCCGGGATGGGCAGGGAGGAGGCTTGGACAGGAAGGTCAGAGGACCTGGGTTCAAATTCAGACCCCCTGGGCTTGAGCGGCTTACCTAAGAAGGGGAAGAATGAAGGCTTGGGCCCACAGGGCCTTTCTCTGAGGGGCTTCCCAACCCCAGAGGAACTGCCCTTGGCCAGTAGAACAACCAAGCAGGGGTGACGAGAAGTTGCTCCCGACTGGCCCTGCTCACAGGCCAGTGGATTGGGTTGGAGCCCGGATCAGAGCAGTTAAATCACGGGCCACAGGACCTCAAGTCTCTTCCAAGGTCCCCACCAAACCCCAGGCTCAGCTACCGCGAGGAAGAGTCAAGGAGGCTGACACTCTAGGACTCTCTGTTTCAGATTCTGTATGGTTGGCATGTGTTTCCCATCTGTACACTTAGTTTATTTATGGGCTCCGGAGTCAGACAGACTTGCTTTTAAAATCTGAAATCTGGGGGCACCTGGCTGGCTCAGTTGGTGGAGCATGCAACTCTTGATCTCGGCGTCATGAGTTCAAGCCCCACATCAGGTGTAGAGCTTCCTTAAAAAAAAAATCTGAAATCTGTCCCTTACCTGCTGTGTGACCTTGGGCACATCTGGTAACCTCTCTGAGCCTCAGTTTTCTCATCTGTCAAACATCTTTCTGCGCAGTGAGAATGAAGTAAGTCAACATATAAGCAGCAACTATGTGATGAATTAAAAAAAATATCACCTGAATAAATGTTAGTTTTTAAAGATCGAAAGTGATTTTACCAGAGGGGAAGATATGAAGGCAATGCGCTCTTTGGTGACTGCCAAGAACGACTGCTCACTCAGCCTTCTACTTCCCGAGCTCCCCCTCTGCTCTGTCCTCGAGGGGCTGCCTTCCCCCCCCTCCCCGCCCCGCGCCCC
Organism: Ursus arctos; assembly: GCF_023065955.2. Taxonomy (NCBI): domain Eukaryota; kingdom Metazoa; phylum Chordata; class Mammalia; order Carnivora; family Ursidae; genus Ursus; species Ursus arctos. Next base: position 51,705,003 of record NW_026622897.1, read on the forward strand.
AGGCCTGGGACTACAGCATCGATACCAGAAACAGGGGTGTAAGAAAAGTGGCCAGTGGGTGGGGAGAGGCAAGGGGCGTGCTGTTGGCCTGGCCCTCTGGGGGGACGGCACTGACGGGTCAGAGACCGGGCTTCTGCTCCTGGCTCCGCCAGCACGGCATGCTTGCAAGGATCCCCAGCGTCCCCTCTGTCAGATGGGAACTCGAGCTCCAGCCCCGCCTAGGGAGCCATTCGCCGCTTTCTACTGCAGTCCACGAGAGCCCCAGGGACAGGGCGGGGGTCGGAACACCTCTGGGGCCCTGTGGCCAGGACTGCGGGTGACGTCTTTCTGACAATCGCAGGGCTTCCAAGTGCGTGTGGGTGGCTCCTGAGCGCTGAGGCCTGCAGGCTCACCCTGGGCCGCCCTAATCCTTTGAGTCACTCTCTCAGCATCCTGTTGCCTTTGTCCCAGGGTTTTATTATTCTTGTCACCTCTCACCCCCATCTCCTAGAAAACGGGCTTCCCACCAAATGATTTCGCTCCCTGCCAGGGCTGAGCAAGCTCTTCGGGCAGGTCTCTCAGCGGAGTAATTACCTCTGGCCTTTTTTCTTTTTTCTTTTTCCTTTTTCTTTTCTTTTCGTTTTTGAAACGGAATCAGTCTAGGTGGAGTGGGAAGAGGGCAGAATTGGGACTAGGGCTTCTGAGTCCAAGTCCCAGCTTCTGCCACCCACTCTCTGGACTTCATTTTCCCCACCTGCGAAAGGGGTTAGTGATAAGCCCTGCCCTGCTTCCTCAGGAGAAGGTTGTGAAGAGCAGACGAGGTGTGGGTGTGACGGGTAAGCTCTGTGTAAACCCTGAAATGTTGCCCAAACCTGATGATGCAGCAGAATCATCTGGATTTGTTTGTTTTTTCAAACCTGAAAACTACCACCGCCACCATCCATGCACACACACACACACACACACACACACACACACACACACACACGAAAGTTAGAAACTGGTGTAACGTTGAAGTGAAATTTTGGTACATTTGAAAAAAATGAGATTTCTGGGCCTTTCCGGTGAAGGTTTGTTCTGTGTGCCATGCTGCAAGCATGATGGGGCTGGCGTGACGCCTTCTTCAGTCTTTTTCATGGGGGCTCACAGACCCTCTGTTAGAAGGAGCCCCTGATCTTGGAGGTTGACCGTGTTACAGCTGGGGAAGCAGGCTCAGACGAGGGGGACTCAGCCTTCGATTGCCAGTAGGGCAGCCGTTGGGATGGGTGAAGCAGGGCACAGACCTAGTCACCCGGGGGAGAGTCAGAGCAGAGGTGGTTCCCTGTCAAGGAGCTGGAGAGAAGGAGGGGGAACCTCACAGGGGACTCCTTCTCCATCCCAGCTTCAGGCAGGTGAAGCACACATCTGCCATCTGAGGAAGAGGGGAGGGGAGAGGGAAGGGAGGTTCCTATTGCAGAGGAACTGGAAATCTCAAGAGCTGGTTTCTGCCATGAGCTCGCTGTGCTGCCGTGGGAAAGTCACTTAACCTCTCTGGGCCTCCATTTCACTGTCAGTAAAATGGATGCAACAGGCACATTTATTTATTTTCGGGAATGTATCGACAAACAACTATGTGCCAGGCACCAGCCTGGGTGCCAGAGACCCTTTGGAGGCACAGTTCTTGCCCTCAGGGTAAAGTGTAAGCTGGAAAAATACACAGAAAAATAAATGCGATCAGTGTCCCTCTGGAGGGAAGAGGAGGTACTGGGTTAGTGTCGAGGAGGAACATCTGACCTTGCCTGGGGAAGGACGTGGGGAGGTGGTGCCATGGATGCTGAGATAGGAAGGATAAGTGGGAGGTAATCAGCCTGTTGGGTGTGAGGACAGGGAAGCATTTATTGCCCCCTCCCCTACTCCTTCGAGGGTAACCTTGTCTTTAAAGCATGTTAGTGAAGGGAAGTTCTGTGTAGCCACTCCTGAGTGCTCAGACCCCGAGAGAACACTCCCTTCAAGCCCCCATCCTGGTCCCTACGCACTTCTCACATGTCCGTACACGAGGTTGGATTTAGCTGGTGGGTGGGGCAAGTCAAGGGAATTACAGTGTTTGTGTCTGCGTGTGGGGAGAGTATTTTTAAAGCTTGTGCTAAATATGACTTTGCCCACAGTCTGCGGGAAAGAACAAAAAGCTATGCCTTTTTCAGGGGCCGTTCTGGGAGCCGCTGCATTCCAGACCAGCGCCCCTCCCAGAGCCCCCCCCGCCTGTGACTGGCCTCACCCCAGCCCCGGGGCCCCTCAGAGAAGTCCTGACACCTGGAGGAAAGCTGCTGCGGGTACAGGGAGGGCCTGTTAGCTGGACTGGGGGGCTAGGTCTTTATTCTTCCAGGTCTGAGGTAGGACTGGAGGTGAGACAAGGGGAAGGCCCTGCTTGAGAGGCGTGTCCGTCTGGGGACTTGCGAGTCCCCTGTCTGGGCTAGGAGGAGAGTGTGAGGCTGAGGGGAGCTGGCCAGGCCCCTGGGAGGCCGAGAGACGCACACAGATCAAGAGATGAGCTCACGTGCAGGGAGGCACCTCATAACCTTGAGATCACCTGCGACATGCATTTCCTCTCAACGGTGCCCCTCGCCGCGTCCCTCCGAACCGGTCACCCCTGAGGAGGCTCTGGCCATCTGGCTCTGTCATTTGGCCTTTTTGCATCTTCAGCTGCTTTGGCCCCGGGCTTGGTTAGCATTTCTTTTACCAGGGAAGCTAGAGGGGGTGGAGCCGTGTGATGGGGCTGGGGGCACAGGGAAACTACGACTGGATTGTTTTGGTTATTTATTGCCATGGAAGAACCCACGCTGAAGAATAATGGCTTAGCACAATCACCGTTTTATTTCCTCACGATCCTACAATCAGGGCTGAGATCGCCTGGCTAGTTCTTCTTCTGCTGGTTTTCTTGGGGTCACTCGCGTGTTAGGCTGGGGTCCAAGATTTGCTGGGCCACAGGATGGTTGAGATTTTCTGTCTCCATATGGCCTTACGGCCTCTCTACATGGTCTCCCCAGCCTCCATATGTGGCAGCTTCAGGATCCCAAGATTGCAAAAGTGAAACTCCCCAGGCCTTCTGAAGACTGAAGACGTAGGCCTGGAACTGACCCTGAGCCACTTCTTTTGTGTTCTGTTGATTAAAGCAAATCTGGATCCAATCCAGATTCGGAAAGAAGGGTGATAATGCTAGGAGGTGGGTCACGGGGGTCATCAGTAGAACAGGATATCACACTGGTTGGTAGAGAAGGCTGCGTACGTAAGAGACCTTCTCCTTCAACTACCTTCTTTATGGATCTCACGATCTGGCCTCGAGCACAGTCGTCTCAGCATCATCACATAGCCCCTTAAAGTCATCTTTTAGGATATATCACATTTGGAGACAGCAGTCAGGGTCCCCTTGCTCCCCAGGAATTCGTGAATGCCCGAATCCCGCACAGACACTTTTCATCTCCACGGCTTAAGCCAAAGAATAATGGCGGAATTTCAGGCGCAGTGAGGCTGTCAGGGACGCCGACAGCAGTGGAAGGCTTCTCTGCATTTCAAATCATAGCAGGGTGGCCATTCCATCTGTGACCCGCCAGGCCCGAGGAGGACGAGGAGGACGGTTAGGAGGATATTACCTAAGCACTGCTCCCTCACGAGCGTTGGGTCAGAAGGAAACTGTATGGGGAGGACAATTTTGAAACGTACTGGTGTAGACGGTAGAATGCCTTTTCAGCCAAACTCCTGAGCATAACAGCTTCTGTGAGGTCACCTGCAGAGAGCTGACAGCCACGGAAGAAAGTCTGCCTGAGAATATTTCGAGTCACAGCAGAGTTCTAAGTTTGTCAAAGAAAGAATTTTCAAGGCAATAGTATTTTATATTATTTATTACTTATTCTAGGCCAGGCACACGTCTAAGTGTTTTATGACGTTGACTCACTTATTCCCCACCACAAGCCTGTGAGATAGTTACCGACTCCACTTCCCAGACGTGGAAACTAAGGCTCACAGAGAGGTTAAAGGGCTTACCCCAGGCCACTTCGCTGTAAGGAGCAAAGCCGAGCTTCGAGCCTTCGCAGCTGGTTACGGACGGGACTTTAAGGCGCCCTGTGTCAGGTCCTTAACCTTATTAGGAAACCTGGCTCTTTGTCCTTCTTCACCTGAGCAGGAGAGCGGACGCCTTGAATCATCGCTCAGCTTTGGAAGATGTTGCTAAGAAGCAACGAGTTAGCACGTTTCTCTCTGCTTGACGCTTCTGCCCTAAAACCTTGTTCTCTTTTCTCTGCCTTCTTGCATCTTGTATAAACGATTACATATACGTGTTACATGTTACACATATATACGTGTATATTTCAAGAAACATAAATGTGTATTGTTACATCAGACCATTTTGACTAACAGGTATGCAAACTAAAATAAGAAATCGCTTTTGGAATTAAACAGTAAACACAGGAAGAATTTCCCGCTTGGCTCAACAAACACAATCACATCCATAAATACAACCGCTGGCACTTTAATAAATAAGAGAAGAATAAACACAGGACACGTGACCTCACTGGATGGCCATTTGCTGTTGCCCGATGCTGAGCTCCGGACTGACATTAGGTACTGATGTACTTGTCATTGCAATCAGCTCCCCGCAAACACGGGGCGTTGGTATTTACTGAACAATAGCGGACATTACCGCCACTGGCCATTTTCCCTTTGTGGATATCAGCGGTTGGTGGGGGCTGTCGGTGATGGACATTAGGTATTGATAAATACTAGTATCAGAACATCTTCTCCCTTGTGGGCATTAGCCAACACAGAACACTGCGCATCGACAAGCAAGGCCCTGTCAGCCTATGATGACCTCTACTGTCCGCGTGAGTATTAGGTAGGAGCAGAGGGTAGGCCTCTGTCCCAGGCATGCTTGGCGGCCTAGAAACACCCTGTGAGCCGGTTTGGAAGCAGTTGGTGGGTGCTAGGATCCATATCTTCATCTGCCTTCTCTGAGAGCCCTTTGGCCATGATAGCTTGGGGACATCAGGGGGTGGTATGATAAGAGCCATGGAGGGAAATTCCCAGATTTCAAAGAATAATTGGCTCCCAGAGGGATGACATGACACACGAATCCACAGGGACTCTCTACCTGCCCCTGGTCAGCACTGGGTGTTTGCTGCTTCCTTCTCTGCGTGATTAAAGTGCAGCGGGGCTGGCTTCGTGGGCAGTGGGACCTTAGAAGGCCCTTGGGCTCGGTTGAATGCTCTGCTCTTGCCATGTGGAAATTCTCAATAATTTTGAATGAGGCTCCGTATTGTCATTTTACACCGGGTCCCACAAATTACGTAACCGGCTCTGAAGCACAGAATCCTGGTCACCTGTCATGCGACCTTGGGCTGCTCTTCTCTGGGCCTTAGTCTCCGCATTCGTGAAATAGGGTCATGGGTGGGGGCGGGGGAGGACTTTGGCTTTGATGTTTGGCTTTTCATGCTCTGTGATATAGAACCAAGGGTCTGACTGAAGGTATTTAGAATTGCATAACTTCCCTGATTTATTTTCAACAGAAAAATAGATGGAATCCCAGTGTTTTTTGGGTTTCTCAGAGCACCTCTGCCCACTCTGACGTGTGGGATCCGCACAGCTGGCCCAGCCACCGAAGTAGGACACGCAAGGATGACTCACCCTCGGTCAGACGAAGCCAGGCCCAGGCTGGTATCCTCGTCGGTATGGTGACAATATCAGCTGGGGCAGTTGCGGTGAGGAGGAAATGGTATTAGTCTGAGGAACATGTGTCCAGTAAGGGGCACCCGTATTGTTAGTGAAATGGAGGGAGATGTGTGGGAGCCAGCCTGAGCCGGGATGACACACTGCGCCTCAGTGGTCTGCCCATCCCTGAACCTCAACTGACGTGGGCTGAAGGCCTATTCTGTGTTCGGCACCCAGAGCGAAGATCTGTGGATTAGAGCGTCGTTCTGCAACTCTACAATCCGAAACCTTTATGACATTCTTCAGTCCTGCCTCAGTTATGAAAACATGAGTCTAAGACTCCCTGATTCTGTAATCTATTTCCTAATTCTGTGGTTCGATGAAGCCAGGAGCAAGCATTTATGAAGCGTTAATTTTGTGCCGGGCACTGTGCTTGATTCTTTACAAATGTTACTTCATTTACTCATACAGTCCCGTGGAGGGTGATATTCTCATCCCCCTTCTCCAGGCTCGGAGCCGTAAAGCGAGGTAGCCAAAGTCACACGACTGGTTCATGATGGACCCAAGGTTTTAATTAATCCTTTTCTGTGAACTCTAAAACGGGACCTCTGCACTCATCTTTATAATTCCGTAAGGTTCTAACGTCCTCATTCTCAGCCTCAGGATCCCAGGAGGGCTGACTGTGACGGCATGAAGGCGGTGTGGCTAGGGGGTGGAGGTGCTGGCCGGGCAAACTGCGCAGGTCCCCTTTGGCCTCCAGGGGCCCCGGGCCTTGCTTCGCAAACCCTCGGACCCGGGGTGTCTGGCCATGTGCGGCCACATGGTGGCGCTGCGGGCTGGGAGCCTCAGGAGGGCCGCTGGCCCGCGGGGCTTCTCTGTTTGCCGGAGGCCAGGGCGGCACAGTGTGACGGTCCCGTCCTCGCCTTGGAGCTTTTGCGGATATGAAGCTGCAGCCAAAGGCAGAGGTGGCCTGCCCCAAAACTCACGTCTTCTGCAGGCCTGGCCTCCCCACCCTGCCTTCAGCACCGCTTTGTCCCCTTATTAATTAATTAATTAATTAATTACCTTTTTCAAAGACACCTACATTCCATGTCCCCCACACCCTTTCCCTTCAAGGAGGACTTTGGGAGGGCCCAGCCTCACCGGGTTAAAGTCCCTAGGATCCCTCCCCTGCTCCTGCATTTGAAGGCTCTCTTATCCCAGGGGATGAGGGAGGGATGGAGAACCAGTCTGAGGACTGGGAGTGCTGGGGTCTCACCCTGATACCTACTTCCATATTGACTGATGGGTGCTCATGAAGTCCAAGTGGCGGGGCGGGGGGGGGGGGGTAAGTGACATGATGGGCAAGCTTCCCAGCCATACCTGTAGCCTGAATGTTCTGGGCTCTGTGCCATTGTTCACCCATGAACCCTCTCCCCCTAGGTGTCATCCCCCTCTGTCCAGGTCCCCTTGTCCTCAGCTCTGTGGACCCACCTCCTCCAGGAAGCTTTCCTAGCCCCACCACAGGGCTCTCACAGCTCCCTGTGCAGCTCTTACGGCCAGGTATCTTCTGTGTGTCCTTCCCACTCACACTCCGAGAACATGAGTCCCCCGGCACAGAGCAGACAGCAGAAAAAACCTTGTCATTGTTGGTGATGATGGTGATGGATGTTCCCGCGGACCTTTGCCAGTTAGGACGACAACTTAGAGACAGCACAGGCATTCAGATGAGCTGGAAACCAGTTCCCAGAACTGGAAGTATGCAAACGGGAGTTAGGGTAGGCAGCAGCCAAAATGCCAAGCAGGAACCAGGTACTGCTGGAGCTCAGGAGGGAGGGGAGGGGGGACCTTAGGGAAACCTTCTGAGAAGGTGAGGGAGGAAGCAGGTCTATTAGAATGGGGAGGAGTGGAGCGGCAGGGGTGGCGGAAGGGCAAGGCCCCGGAGGAACAGCCTGAGCAAAGGCACAGCTGTGCCAGGGCCTGACGTGTTCCTGGAGCTGGGGCAGCAGGGACGGGGGAGAGAAGGCCAGACAGGGTACCAGCTACAGCGAAAGGAGCAGCCACTCCTGAATAACTGCCTCCCTCATGTCGGCTCACCGTCCAAATCCTGCGAGCCTCCTGGGCTTTTCTGGGAGAACAGGCTGCCCAGGGCCAGGCCGTGGAGTGAATGCGGGTGGAAGGATGGAAAGAGGGACTCTTTATAGTGTTTATTCAATCAAGGACCAGTTAGGTGTAGCGTGGGGCTGGTGGGGGAGGACAGAGTTCTCATTGTCCTGTGGGCATCTCTGTGGGACCAGCCCCCTGAGGCCCAATAGGCCACAAACGCCCAGGCTTCCACCCAACACCTCCCCCTTCAGCGCATCCCCAGGACACAGTATTACAAAAGTGAACAAATGCAATGTTTTTCTTCTTTTACAAATGACAGGTTTCCATCCCCTGCCGGCAGGGGTGGGGGGTGGGGTGGTTGAAGTGACAGTCCTTTACAAAAGCAACAACTTTTATAAAACAAAGACTAAGGAAAGTGCCCAGGGCTGGGAAGCTGAGATGTCATCTGGGGTGCAGCATAAACTCTGATGGGCGTACCTGCCTCCTGATGGATGGGGGAGACAGGCTGTGGGGCTCAGGGCCAGTGGGGGCTGCATCCAGGAGGCCCCTTGGGGTTTCCAGGCCTGCCTCAACTCCTTGCAGTACACCTCAGGGGTCAATGGATGAATTTCCAGTCTTGATGCTGGGGGACCCCATGCCAGAGTGGGAAACTGGTAGGGCTGGGATAAGCTTCAGAGGCTTGGCGGTGAACTGACTTAACCTGGGCCGCACAGCTGGTCTCGGGGCCCAGAGTCCCACCTCCGAGGCCCTTGCTGGTCCTGGGAATACAGGGAAAGCGCACAAATGACAGGATGGGGGAGCCCAGGAGGGGACAAAGGGCATGATTCAGAGAAGACAGAAAAGTGCAAAGGGCCTCACTGCGAGGCAGGGCGCTGGGCTGGTTACGCCTCCGCCGTGGCGCCTCAGAGTAGCCATTTTCCTTCTCTAGACCTCAGTTGCCCCGTCTGTCTCATGGGGCAGTGCACTTGACTTTTTCTCCAGCTCCTTCCATGACTAAGGTCCTACCCAGGGTTCCAGAGGAAAAGAAAAGGATGAGGTGGGCCTCATGTGCCCAGAGCAAAGAGGGGGCTACCTCAGAAAGGCAGCCCGTGCCCCTGAGTGACTGGACCGCGGGCCCAGGGGGATGCTCAGCCGTGGCCTGACCTCCGCCCGGCAGCAGTGGCTCCCTTCCACCCTCCTCCTGTCACGGGTCAGGCTGGCCCAGGCCTGAGGGAAGGCACTTCGGGGACAAGTGGGGAAGGACAGCAGGGGACTGCTGTCTGGTTTGGCATCGAAGACCTTCTACTTATGGTTTGGGGGACGACACAAAGGGGCAAGACTTTGTTCCTGCTCCAAAGCCTCTCCCCAGGTCCGCAGCTCTCTTCCGAGGATGCTGCCACAGACGCCCGCAGGGTGCCCCCTGGCATTGGCACATGAAAATATAAGTTACCCGGGCCCCAAGGGAGCCCAGGGCAGCAGTCCGTTATGTGGCCCCAGGCTACGCCATTTGTCACAAAGTGTCGGGGCCCTTAGCAGCCGAGTCCCGGGTGTCCACGCAGTGCAGGGCCACCTTGGGGCCGGAGCCAGGCTGCCGAGGGTAGGCGCCCCCCCGCACCAGCCGCCGGCACCACAGCCCCTGGCCGGCGCGGACGCTCTGCAGCGCGGGCAGCTGGAGGAGCAGCGTGTCGGGCAGAGGCAGCAGGCCCGTGCCCGACAGGTCCAGCTCCTGCAGGGCGCCCAGGCCTGAGAACACCTCGGCTCCCGCCCACTTGAGCTTGGGGTTGCCCGACAGGTCCAAGACCTGTAAGCTCTGCAGCTCGCGGAAGCCGTAGGGCGCCAGCTGGGGGAGACCTTGCAGGCTGCCCAGTGACAGGTGCGTGAGGCCCGCCAGCCCCCTGAAGGCGCCCGGGCCGATGGCGGCCAGCGGGTTCCCATCCAGGCTCAGGTAGCGCAGGGGCAGGTCCCGGAGGTCGGGTACGGTGCGGAGCCGGTTCCAGGCCAGGTTCAGGCTCTGGATGGCGGGCGTGGGCAGGCCGGCCCCCGCAGGCTGGGGCACCAGGCGGTGGAGCAGGTTGTGGGAGAGGTCCACGTGCAGCGCCGGGGCCTGGCTGTGGGTGGAGAAGGCGGACACCGAGACCTCCCGGAGCCGGTTGTGGCTGAGATTCACGTCGCTCAGGGGTGAGCTGGTGAAGCTTTCCGCCGGCAGAGCCGCCAGGCCATTGTGGCTGATGTCAAGCGACTCCAGGTAGCGAAGGCGGGAGAAGGCGGTGGGCGAGATGCTGGCGAGCAGGTTGTGGCTGAGATCCAGACCAGCCAGCGTGGTGTAGCCCGGCCCGGCCAGCACCGACTCGTTCACGGTCTCCAGCCGGTTGGAGGACAGGTCCAAGTGCGCCGTGTCCAGAGGGATGGGCACGGGCACGATGTGGGGGCCCAGGCCACTGCAATCCACGCGGGTCAGGCTGAAGCTGTCGAAGAGGCCAAAGGTCTCCACCTCGCACTGGCATCCGGGGAAGCATGGCCGGGTCGTCTGGGCCCCGCTCGCAGCCAGCAGCAACAGCAGCGGGGGCAGCAGCAGGGGCCACGGCATGGTGGGGGCTGGAAAGAGAGCCACAGGTGAGGGACGGCAGCGGGTACCCCATACCAGATGGTTCTCGCCCTAGCACAGAAGCCTCGAGCCGGTGTATCTAGGCATAGCCGAACGTTGCCACTGCCAGTCCTGTCCTCCCAGGTTGCTCCCCCAAACACCCTGGTCCCTGCTCCTCTCTGGCCTGAGTCTCTCCACCTGTATGGTGAAGGGGTTAGGCCAGATCGGCGGAGCAGCGGAACACTTGCTTAAAAAAAGATGAGCACGTAAAGGCAGGCATGCTCTGGCTGGTGTGAGGGTGGGCACTTGGAACCTTCCAGCCTGCTTACCACCCTGCTGGAACCCTCCTGGACTGGATGGGTCTTTGGCTGCCCTCTCCAGCTCTGACAGCCTCCGGTGCTCCATCTGTCTCTGCTGAGCAAGTGCTGGGTGCTGGGCGCTGCACTACCCGCCTCCCGGCGCAGTCCCACTTAACCCTCATAATGGCAGAAACTCAAGGCGCTATTCCGTGGCCACTTCACGAAGAGGGAACTGAGATGTGGAAGGTTCAGAGAGCTATGCACGGCCACATGTATGGGGGAAAGGACCTGGATGGAGTACAGAGGAAGCATGACTCACTGTCGTGGTGTGGCAGTGGCTGAGCCATGTCTGAGACCCACACTCCATCCCCGAGACTGAAACCTCTCCCTGTAAGGGGGGCCTGCAGTGACTGTTCCCACCCTACCCCTTTCGTGGGTAACAACAGCTGAGTCCCTAGTCCTGAGTCCACTCCCTGGCCTGTTCTCCAGAGGCAGGATCCTTATTCCAACTGGGGACCCTGTGCCTAGACTTTCAGATGGGTTCTGGGGACACCTGTCCCAAGCCCCTTCTCCCTTGCCTTGTCCCTACCCACAGCTGATGCAGCTATTATGCCCTGTTGGCCCTTCCTTTGACCAAGGGCAGGCAGCTGGGCTGGTTCCTTCATTATACAGATGAAGAACTAGAGGCTCACAGAGGAACAGGGTTTTCTCCCAAACTAGGAAAAGCAGGGCAGGATTAGAACCCAGGCCTGCTCAATCCCAATTCCCCTCTTTTCATCTGCTTCCTCCAGGACTGGGGAGGTGGCCAGCGGAGAGAAGCCCAAGAGGGGCTTTTCCCACTGACACATGCTATAACACAAGCTACTTCCCTCCCTGGCCTCAGTTTCCCTCCCTGTACAATTATAACAGTAGCTGCCGGCGATGCCGGGCACTCCATGTATGTTGTTGCATTCATTCCTCACACCCACCCACAGCCTGAGTTCACACCCACGGCAGCTCTGCAGACAGAGGTGCTGAGGGAGGGGCTTGCAGGGGGATGAGAGAGGGTTGAGTTGTGAAGCCTCTCACAGCACAGTCTGTGGTTACCTCCCTCCTGCCACACAGCGGCCACTCTGCCGGGAGACAGAAGGCACTCAGCCTCACCCCAGCAGGTCTCTTCATCTGGGGTGGCCCTGCCCTGCCCCCCTGCTCAGTCTTCCCCCACACCCATCCCTCCCACTGGCCCTCAGGGAGGGGTGGGTGGGGAGGGAACAGCAGGATAGCATTACCAGCCCTACATGAAACTTTAAAGGGGCAGCCATCTGATCCGCACTCCGGCTCTGCCCAGGGTCAGCGAGAAGTGGGGCTCTTCTCTCCGCCCCCCTCCTTGTGGGCCTCTCCTCTCCCACCCCTTTCTTTTGTAGAGTCCAATTTGAGGATTAAACCCGGCCCAGGTGCATCCTGGGCTTGGTCCCAACTGAGGCAGGACAGAGTGTTCCAATGTCTGGAACCAAAAGGAAAATATTGAGTTGCTCCAGGCCCCCTTTGTTCTGCTGGGTGAGTTTCTCACCACAGGGGTTCATTACCACTCAGAGCCCCACCTTCCCGGCCAAGCCGATCTGCCCACACGCACCCTTCCTGGGGTTTAAACAAACACTACACACACACACACAAAGGCCCCGAGGTTACCCTTTGGTTCCCAAAGGTGATTATACAATGTGCCTATTAAATGCCAGATGGCCCCTCGTGAGCTCCTGCTTATGTAACCGGCAGCCCGACAGAGCCCCAACCCTCTCCTCCAGAGCAGGGCCTCTTACCGGCCTCCCCAGGCCCCCGCCTGTCCTCTGTTCCGCAAGGCGGTCACTCCTGCCCTGCCCTCTTCACACGAGGCGATTCAGCTCCCACCAAAGCGCAATGCGAACTGTGAGGAGCCGGGCACGAACGCAAGGTGGTCATCACCAGGCCACTGGAGACAGGACAGCTGACGTAAAGGGAGCGGGAGCACAGACCGAGGCCCACCCGCATAACTGCGCTGGTCCGCGCTCAGCCCTGCACAGCGGCCACCTCTGCCGGGGCCCCTGTTCTGGGCCAGGCCTGGCCATTCCCGGTGGCAAATGCTGACGGGGACAGTCCGAGCCGGTCCTCACGACGGGCCAGTGCTGGACGCACATTCCCCCCCACATCTGCAGTCACGCCAGGCGGTCAGCAGTCTTGGGTCCACTTTAGAGGAAAGGGACGATGAGAACTGAACCCAGGCCTTGGTAACCTCCGACCTGGTTCGGGCCAAGCGGAACGCGCGCTTCTGTACTTGGCTGGGAAAGGAAGAGCGACACGGCCACGACATGGCCAGAGAGCTCAGGCCAGGCTCTGCTTTGCCACTGGCAGCTGTGAAGACGCGCGTGCCACGGTCTTTAATACTCAGTGGCTCCGGGGCTTTTGTGAGCTCGCGACACAGCCCAGAGGCCTCTCCGGGGTGTCCCACGCAGTCAAGAGGAAGGAAGAATCCCTGGTGCCTTACGACTTCTGAGGTGTGGGCCGGTGTCCCTGTCCTGCCCAGAGGAGATCCCCTCTGGGGTGACATCGGGAGGGGTGCCTTTGTGTGAGTGTCTCAGAGATGCTAGGGCCTGGCGCTGTGGCGCCAAGCCCTTAGCAAAAGGCTCAGGAGCCAAGGGGAAGGCAGAACTTTCTCAGGGGGAGACTGAGGGAAGATAAGGAATATTCTGGCCAGGGGTGCGGCTCTTTATAGTTCACAAAAGGCCTTTGCTGTTTGGATGGCACGAGGGCCACAGAGCAGGGTGTGCCACCAGGCACTGGAGTGATGTGGAGCCTGTGACCCATCGTGCAGTGACTTGTCCACGGCCCCTAGTGAGGGGGTGGTGGCCCATGTTCAGGCTCTGGTCTCCTGATTCCAGACTAGGACTTCCCAGCCCACTCAGGATGGACGTTGAAGTCTCCTGGGGGTCTTACGGAGTCCATAAAAATCATGCTCAGAAAAGTTGGCAGCCTCATAGAGGGGGCTGATGCCATAATGTTAGGTATCATAAGGACAAATTGCATGTCTAGGAAAATTATAACTATGCATTAAAAAAAACCCCACACACAACCAACCCAAATCCTAATTTTGGAAAGTCTAGAAGAAAATATATCCACATAACAGTAGTTTTTCTTTAGATGGTAGAACTTTGAGCGATTTAAACATGTCTTAATCTCCTTTTCTCCCCTATTTCCTCTCTTACAGGAGAAATATATATAAAACACACTGACAAACATACTCACAGAGCCTCCTAAAAGACCATGGCCATCTCGGCTTTCTCCGATCTTGGCTAGCCACAATCTCTGAGCCTTAGTCTCCCCATCCGGAAAATGGAGATGTGAATAGCCAGCTCACAGGACTGTGGTGGAGACGAAACAGAATGGTTTCGTCTGCCTAGCACATGGGAAGACTGCAGTGTGGGTTACCCTGCCTTCCCCCACAGACAGGGAGCAGGTGGGTGGAGGCCAGCAGGCAGGCCTGACCCATCTCTCTTCCTCCTTCCTTCAGCTCACACATATGGAACATGTCAAAGCTCTTATGGGCATCCCCTGGGAGAGCAGTTTTTTCCCAGAAGGTACACTGTTTCTCCATAGGGCTGCTGGATCTGAGAAGGGATGAGGAATGTTGAGTTCCCCTTGATGGAAACCACCAGAAACCTTGGGTGCTAACCTGCAGTGTGAACCAGGCGAGTCACTTTACCTCTCCGGACCAGTTCCTTAGACTATGAATCTGGGACAGTGATGCTGGCCCCATCGGCCTTAGAGAAGATAGGTGTGAAGATGAGACTGGGAAGCTGAATCTTCCCGTAGAGAAATGAGGCCCCGGGGTGGGGGGAGTGGAGGCCACATGATGGAAAGAGCGCCTTTCGATCGGACCTATAGCCATATCCACTGTGGAGGTCCTTGCTCAATCACAGCGCCCCTTCCTGGGGAAACTGTGCAGCGCCCCAGAGCTTTTCCCGACTTGTTATTCTAGGAGGCCTCTGCCACCGGTCAGGGGTGGCCCTCCAGATGTCATTCTGGGATCCATTCCCTCTGATCAGTTCGGCTCTGAAGGAGCTACGATCCTGGCAACTTCGGGAAGTGACTTCCTCTCTCAGCTGTTTCCTCACCTAAAATGAAGACAACACCACCTTCCTCAAGGGGTCGTTGTGAGGACCAGAGACCACAGCGCCAGGACGAGGCAGACATGCGGTTGATGAGTGCCTGTGCCTCTCCCCCGCTGTGGCACAGGAGTCCCCCAGGGGCCCTCCCCCAATCCCTTCATCACTCTCTGGGGGTGAAGGGGAGGCAACAGGACGACTGTGCATGGTGACAAGACTGACCCTGGGGGACAGTCAGGAGCCCCAGCCTGGCCTGCTCACACCTGTGGACAAGTCCCCTCTCCTCTTTGAGCCTCAGCTCCTCCGGCTTCGCGGGGAGAGAGACGTTTAGCCCAGACCGTGCATCTCCAGTGTCTCAGGACGTCAACACGTACCAGAAGCATTCACTAAATCTCTACCGAGTGCAGGGCGCCGTGCGAGGCCACGGGAGGTGTATGTTGGGGGGGGGGTGGCGGGACAAGGCCCCCGTCCTCACGAGGCTTACATACCAGCAGTGGGACAGGAGAGCAAGTCAGAATAAGATCGCTAACACCTGCCTTGGACCCAGAAGAACCGGATTCTAGTGCCCAGCATTCCACCTGTGTGACCTTCACAGTTTTCTTTCTTTGAGCCTCGGTTTCCCCATCTATGTAACGGTACGGACTCTGCCTCCCTCTGGGACCTGTGATCTACCCTGGGGAGAAAGGGAAAGGCAGACAGGTGACCACCATCTAAGGAAGGGAGAAAAGGGATCTTTGGCCCAAGATGTAGCACTTCTTCTCCAAACCCCACCCTGCAGATAAAAGACCCTGGTCAGCCAGCCTACAGAACACGAGGGCTTAGAAACTACCCACCCTGGGTTAGGGGCACATAGCATAAGGTCCTCTGGGCTGGGGCCAGGAGTTATTCCTTGGTGACTGTGACTCTAAGGAAAGTTGGCTGATGGCCCTGAGAGGTCAGAAGCAAGAGCCACATGGTTATTTACTAACAGACTCGAGGCAGCTCTCCTTCCCAGCGAGGGCCTGCTCGGACAGCCCCCAGGACAGCTGTGGCCACATCACTCCCCTTCTCAAAGCCCTCCCAACCTCTCCTTCTACCTACAGACATCAAGTTCACTCTGCCACAGAGGCACGCTGTCCCCACGGTCCTCCCTCCCCCAGCTGAGCCCCCATCTTGACCTGAACCTACGGTGAGGAGCTCTGAACAACTCTTGGCCCTTGCTCGCACCTCCTCAAACTTGGAGAATTCAGGGTGGGGAACTGGAAGGTCCCCCAGAGATCATGGGAAACAGGCCCAGCGGGGGTAGTGACAACAAGGAAACGGCAGAGCAGGGCCCAGGACCCGGGTCCCCACGCCTGACTGCAGCGCCTGCATCCACCTGGCCCGCCGTGGCCCTGGCCTGTTCTGTCCACTCGGGCCCCAGAGCTGCGGCTCCCGCCCTGGGCCTCTCACGCCGTCCGCGCGCCTCCTTCGGGTGCATACGGACTGCATTCTCTCCTGTGATTTACCTGCCTGTCTCCTGACTTCAGGTGTGAGCGGCTTGGGCCGTGACCCTGCCTTCCTCACCTGTTCATCCCTTCCACCCGCTGGGGTCAGAGCCAGGCCGGGAGGCCATGGCGGACACTCGGCTGAGGGAGCAGGCCAGCAATTCAGGATCAGCTGCGGCACTCAGACCCAAGTGGAAGGCCAGCCCCGGGCCTGCACGCCTTAGCAAGTGCCAACCTTGTTGGGTCTCGGTGTCCTCAATAGGGGCGACGACAAGGGGTTGGTCAAAGCATTATGGGATAGCATGTGAAACACTCAGCTCAATGTCTGCCACATGCTAAGTGCTCCATGTGTGGCAGTTGATGACGGCGATGAATCATTGAGCTTCCAGAAGGCAATGGCCGTGTCATTCTTCTTTATGTCCCCCCCCCACCCCCGTCAAGGACCCAGCGCAGTGCCAAGCCCCGGGCAGGTCTGTGACTGCTTATACTAACATTCTCTGGACAGCGTGCTGGTGTTGGCTGGCCAGGCCCCAAACTCCCTCCTTCTTCTCTGAGACCGACCTAGAGCTTGGGGTTCTGGCTTAGGTCTTCCTGGCCCCAGGTGCCTACCCCTGGTGCCCTACCGCAGCATTTCTGGGCCAAAGGTCTGCCAGCTCCTCACCACAACTGCAAGAGGGAGCCGCTGGCACAGGCAGAAGGTGGGTGGGAGGCTGAGCCTTGGGCTGGACCAGGGCCCCAGCACCCACCTGAGACAGGCCGCTCAGTGCTGAGCTGCCTCCCACCCTGTTCTCTCTGCCATGAGCTCACTTGGGCCGATGCCAGCGAAATCCCCAGGTGGAAATTCCGCGAACGTCCTGCCCCCCACCCACACCCCCACATCAGCTCTGGAAACGCAAGGCAGAAAGAATTTCAGGGCCTTGAGGGCTGACTCTCCCAACAGAATCACTAATGCCACACATCTGTACCAACACGTCAGCTCACCACGCACCTTCTATGCCGCCATCTTGTTTCTACCTCATCACAGTCCTTGCCCATGGGGATCACTGTCCCTATTTTCGCAGACGAGACTGATAGTATTCAGCTGGGTCGTAGAGGAACCAGGGCTCAAACCCAGACGTCTGAGCTCCAAATCCCTCCTTATACCACTGGGACTCAACTTACAAATGGGCCTGTGTGGGCGACGGCTAGAGCTGATCGTGCTGGACTGTGATTACGTTTCCCTGTCTGTCCTGCGAGCAGGGCTGGAGTCGCATTGATGTGTATGTCCTTGCGCTGAGCACCGGAGCTGGCAGAGCGGGTAACACAGGGAGAGGCACCAGGCATGCCGAATACTACCACTGCACCAAAGGACGCCTCTTAACCTTTCCGCCGCCTCCGCTATGATCCGTTCAGTCACCTTGCAGGATCAGCAGGTTGGCTGGCACTGTGTCTCTCTTACAGCTCCGCGAAGAGACCCAGAGGGGTTCGGTGCTCTGTCCAGAATCACACAGCCAGTGAGGACAGGGGCTGGACTCAGGCTCCAGGTCCTCTGACAGCCAGTGCCTGGCCTCCTCTATGACATTATCCCTGGCACAGTTGGGCCCAGTGACCTTGCCCGAGGAGGACGATCTACAGGGAAATGGACACGGCTCCCAAGACTATTACCTCCGTCCAGCACGTCTTCTTCCTGAAGCTTGCCAAGTTGCCTTCGCTGGAAGGCAGCCTGTGTGGACTCACGGGGAGGCAGTCTGGGGCGAGGGGATGGGTTTTGCAGCCAGGCGGACCGGACTCCAACCCGAGAGCCTCTCCTGCTGGGAGGCTTGCGTGTGCCCTCACCCGAGTCCGAGGCTTCCTCTGTAACGTGGTGAGAATTGTGGTATTGCTCCCAGCAGGTCACCGGGATGATTACACAACGTAAAATGAAGACACAGTCCCGGGCCTGGCGCACATTGGTGCTCATTGCACGGGGGTTCCTGCCCCCTCATGACTGCTTTCAGGGGCCAGGAAAGGAAAAGGAGCTATGACACCAGCAGATCTGAAGGTGAGGCAGGGGCAGAGTTTAAAGAATCCGAAATGCATCCGGAGCCTTGGATTCTCTCCTGGCGCACCATCCAGGGCCCTGTCTGCGCTACGAATGCCGACCAGGATCTATCAGGGAATTGGGAAGGGGGTCTCGCAAGGTTGCAGAGCCAAAGCAGGCTGAAGCGGGAGTGTCATCTGTGCACAAGGAGGACAGAATGCGAATTGGCGGCTATCCCTGCGTAGGTGGGTCACCGTCTTCACCTCTCTCACCCCGCAAGCCGGGCAGTGACCTCGCCCTGCCCAGGTTCAGCTCAGGAGCCCTCCTGGCCTGGACCGCTACAACAGCGCTGTTCCTGGCCCCCTGCCTCCAACTGTCAGCCTTACTGGGCGCCACAGTACAATCCCAACAGAAGCCTGGGACCTCACCATTGCTCCCACTTGAAACCCATCCCACAGAGACAGCTTGCCAGACTAGAAGCCTGGCTTGCTTCTAGGGCCCCACGCCTTTGCACAGGCTGTTCCTCTGACAAAGATGAGAAGATGACAGAGCTGCCTTTCTTTTCTTTGTTTAACAAGCACTGTCGCCCTAGGCTCCCCTGGCCCCTGGGCTGCTCATGTCAAAATATGATACACTTCGTGGTCTGTGACCATCTTTGGATCGGTGTCCTCCTCATCGCCTGCGTGGGGCCTGGCCACACGAAAGGGGATACACCAGATGAATGAAATGTCCTGGACAGAAAGCTTCCTCCTGCTTGGTGAGGACGAAACTGGCCCAAGCTTGCAGGAGACTCTGGGCTTTGCCAGGTGGTGAAATCAGGTTGAGGACCGCAGGTGAAGCTGTCTCTGCCTCCGTTGACAGTGCAATCCAGCACTGTAAGGCACAGCACAAACTCGTCCCATTTCGTTAGCACGGGGACTCATCATCCTATTTGGCATTCACAATGGATCAGTGAGACAGGAATTACTGCTGCTCACATCTGAAGGATGAGGAGACAGAATCTGAGGTAAAGTTACTTGCCCAAGCTCACAGGGCTAAGAAGCCATGGAGCGGGAGTAAAATCTAGATTCTTCACTCTAACTGTGCCTGCAGAGTGGTCTCCCAGTCTCCAGCACTGCCCACAAGACAGAGGAAGGTTTCCTGAAATTACCAATCCCACCCTGATTGGTTTAAACGCTCCAGCAGCTTCCCACCTGCAGATTCAAATCCCAGCTCTCCGGCCTGTCATTGAAGGTCCTCATATTTGGCCCCTCCCCTCCCTCCCAGAGGAATTCCAATCCCCACCCCACCCCACCCCAACACACACCTTACATCTTATAGTCCACAAGGCTGACCACCTCTGTGGTGTTATCAGAATACACAGCCATGCAGTGCTAGACACTTCCTGCTTCCCTGGCACAGTCCCCTGGCCTCCCCCCACAGCTGCATTCCAGCCTTCCTTTCCCGGGCTGCAGGGGCTCCAGGCCCACCTCACTTCATCCCTCCCTAACTTCAAAGCCACCTCTCCCCATTCAATACAGCAAATTACTGCCTGGGGAACTGCTCAAGACAGAACGGAGGCGTGTGTTAAACATCAAAGTGTTTCCAGGTTCTGAGGTCTCAACCAGTCAGCCACAACAGAAAGGGAGGGGAGAAGTTGTTCACACCTTCCTTTCCAGAAGGGAAACTGAGGCCCGGAAAGGAAAGTGCCCACGGTTGCCTTCTTCCCAGGTGAGTGGCTCGTGGCCCTCCTTCACATCTGCAGCATCCCCAAAACTCGAGGTTAAAGACTGCGCCAGGGTTGGGGGGCGGTGAGGGGGCAGGGAAGGGAAGGTGTTAGGGCTATCTCTTCGACTCAGGATCAAAGGCCCAGCAGGCTCCCACCCCTCAGCGCTCCCGCTCGGGTCAGACCTAAGGCTCCGCAAGTCTGGACTTATCTGAAGGGTAGAGCAGGCAGGGAGGAAGGATCGGAGAAGTTCCTGAGTCACCTCAAGTGTGGGCGGCACGGCTCTCAGGCCGAATCCCGCAGCGCGGGTAATCCCGACTGCACGCTGGGCACCCAGAGGGAGTTCTCTCGCCCCAACCACAACAGGGTGACCGCGACTCCGACAGGCTCAGCAGCTCGCTCAGAGCCGGACTGTGGGCCCGTGGCGTCCCACTGGGAACCAGTAAGTGCCGGGATCCCAGAAGCCGTCGCCTCCTCACCTACTGGGTCGGAGGACTGCTCCCCCCACCCCCCGGGGGCGGGACGCCAGCAGAGAGCGGATCTCAAAGCGGAGCCGGCGGCTGGGGCCGGCCTCTCGCCAAGCAGACACGTCTCTCTCGGTCACATACACTCCCTCCGAGAAGCGCGGGGCGGGCAACACCGGCTGCCGTCTCCACTCCTGTCTCCAGCCTCCCCCCCGCCTCCCGCCCCCCGCCGGAGCCCAGGACTGGCCGCTTACCTCTCCTCTCCCAGCTGAGTCGGCTGGGGTGTCCGGCACGCTCCGCCCAGCCCTGGCCTGGGCGAGTCCCCTAGCGCGGCTGATCACCCCCCCATCCTATTCTATCCCCTCGCGGCTCTAAGGACCCCAAGAGGTGAAGGAGGGGAGGGCTGCCAGCGCCCCCGCCCCGGCTGCAGCGGGAGGGGGACGGGGGCTGTTGCCTGAGGAACCAGTAGAAAAGTTTGAAGTCAAGTCGGGGGCCCGGGTGGACAGCAGGGGAGCGAGGAGTTGGGGCGGTGTCTGGCTCTCGGCGCGCACACACTCCACGGACATCCAACCCAGACACGTCGACAGGCACAGACCACGTACGCGGACACACGACGATGAGCCCACCCACACCCACAACCAAACGCGGGCCCACAAAACGTGGACACAGGCACGAAACAGCCACACAAAGCCACGGACACACAAAGGCGCGGGCAGATGCACGTCCCTGGATCCAAATCTACAAAGACCCACAAACGCGTGATGCACGTGTCCGCACAAAGACCCCAGAGGCGCCGGCCCCCGGCCCGCGCCCAGAGCCTTTGTCTCCTGGAAGCCCTCTCCCCTTGGTACGGGTTCCCTACCCCGGCCGAGCCCCGGGCGCCCCGCAGCCACTGCCGACGCCCTGGATCCAGGAAAAGTTGAGGGGCCCGGGGACCGCCCCCAGAGTCCAGCGCCGCCCGCCCGCCTGCCCGCCGGATGGGGCCGCGAGGTTGAGGTCGGGGGCTCCGGACCTTCGCACGCAGCGCGGACTCGGGCTCCGCCCGGGACCCACACCCACCTGGAAGCCTGCGCCGCTGCCGCCTCGGCGCGCTCACCCAGGCGGCCCGGCCGCGGGCCCTCCGGCCGGCGCTTTTCTCGGCGCGGCGCGGCCCGCCCCCCAGCCCCCGCCCGCCGCTGGGAGCCCCCCCGCCCTCCTGGCGCCCAGTGGCGGCTCTGGCCCGCCGCCCAACGACGTAGGGAGTGTCGCCAAAGTGCCGACTTTCCCGGCGCGCGCCCGCCCCGCCCCCCGCCCGCCTGCGAAGCCCTAGCAGTGCCCGGGTTCCACCCTAGGGAGCGTCTCAAAAGTGCGCACGCAGCTCTCGCCCACTCCAGTCGGCCTCGCTCCCAGCTTCCTGCAACCGGGATCCCTGCCCCCTCCCCTAGAGCGCCTGAGCAACCTCAGCAGATGGCCGCACGGTCGGGAACATCTGGAGGTCGCGAGAGTGCGTGTGTGTGTGTGTGTGTGTGTGTGTGTGTGTATATGTGTGTGTGCGCGCGCGCGCGCGCGCGCGAGTCAAAGAGAGGGTGGGGGACGTTGGTAAGAAAGAGATTGGGTGGGTGAGGGTTCCCTCTTCTCGCGTTCATCCCCTCCTTTTTTTTTTTTAAATGAGTGAAAGAGGTCCAGAGACATTAGCGAGAAGCAGACTGGCTGAAAGACGAACCCGCAGAGGGGAGAGAGGCAGGCTTCCGCAGAGAAACTAGCCGGAGAGGAGAGGGAACGCAGCGGACTTCTTTTTTCTGAAGGGAACCGTGGACTTCTGGTCGGATTTCTAAGAAGGGAAACTGCGTGTGTGACGAGGCACCATTTATTCCTCCCTCTGCAGCTCATCCTCTCTTCACCCCCTTTATGTTTATAAGGTCAGGAAGGCATCTCAAAACAAAACAAAAACTTTTAAAAATGAGGATTGGGAGAGGAATTGCCTGGTGGATGCATTTCTAATGTGGGGCTGGGGCTGGGGAGGGGGGTGAGTTTGAGTCTCAACACACGTAGACAAGTTGTCAGGCACCCCAGAGGTATCAAGCCCAGGGGTGGAAGGAGTCTTTGGTCTTGAACCCTGGACCTCCCAGGAACCCCCTGTTGTGGAGAGGGCCCCTGGGTGCAGAGATTGGGCAATGTTCTCCCTGCAGTGGCCCAGACTTGCACTCCCAGTCTTTTTGCTTCTTATTTCTTTATTACTTTTTTTTTTTTAATTACAAAAAGTTGCTTGGGCTTGTGTGTGTGTGTCTGTCTGTCTGTCTGTCTGCCTGGGAAACGAGGGAGGTACGTAGAGATGGGGAAGGAGGAGTAGAGGCCGCTACCCCAGCCTCAGGGCAGCAAACCGGAATCGCTACCCGGAGCACAAAGTGCTCTCGCGAGGCTTCCCCTGCAGCCAGTCCCTGTGTAGGTCCTGTAGACGGTGCTCACCTGGGTGAGACCCCCAGACCCTGCCCATCAGGGAGGTGCGGGGAGAAGGCTGGGAGCCTGGTCTTATCAGTGTGGGACCGGAAGAGCTCTCCTCTGTCCTCTGCCTCTGCCCATTGTCCTCCCCCAATTAGAAACCCAGCTGCCCGAACTAGGAGGCCGGAGGGCCGAGCAGCCAGACTTCTCATCAGTGTTTGAAATTGTACTCCTTTGCGTCCGGTCACTTCCTCACAGTTGAGCTCATAATAAATGCGCAGCTGCGATTCAACTCGGCACCCCCTAATCGTTCGCTGTGCAGCCCGGTGCTCTCAGGAGGACGGAGAGCCCTTCCCAGACCCTTCTCCCTGCCTGGGGGAGGAGACCCCAAGAAAGCATTTGGTGAGGGCCCTGAGCTTGGACAGGGTTTAGAGCCCCGCCGCTGCCCGGCTTTGCGTGATCTTAGCAAGGGGCCTGTGCTCTCTGAGGTTCTGCAGCTGCAAAAGAGGCTGTTAGGAGAAGTGAACAGTAAAGTAAAGCAGTATCTGGCTCACAGGAAGCACCGTCCTGCCGTGTTAATTGCCAGGATTCTTATACCTCGACATCTCCCATCAGAGGCAGGCTTGGGAGGGGAAGGGACTGGGGAATGGCCATCTGACTCTCTAGCCCCCTTCCCTGTGGGGGAGGGGGCTTTCTTTCAGTACAATCCCCCTGGGCCCCGGCCTGGAGACTTTCATCCTCCCCTCCCTCGATGTGGAGTTTCTGGAGTTTCGGAGTGAGGCTCCTGCTGGGCATCTGAGAAATGGAGATAAATAATCAACAATCAACGCCCCCAACTCAGGGGGTGGGGGCAAGGGGGATGCTAACTCCCACTGGCCTTTGTATGCAGGGCCTAGCTGGCTGGGCTGGAAGGATCCAGGCTCCTGCAATACACAAGATGAACAGCCCTTCACACCTTGGTTGGTGGCTGGAGGCAGTTTCTGAAACTCATTTCCCTCATCTTCCCTGACTTGGGCTTTGGGTGGGGAATGTCCATCAGCCCTACCCACCTCCCTTGTCCGCTGTCTACACTGCAGCAAAAATAACCTTCCTAAACTCCAAATCTGCAAAACTGATCATGACACTTGTCTACTTAAAACCTTTCAGTGGCAAAAGCCAGACTCCTTGGCTTGGCATTCAAGGCCCATGAGATATGCCCCCGCCCCTTACCCCCACCTCTTCAGCCTCATTTCTGGGCACCCCTTCTTACACATTTAAAGCTCTAGGCCTTTAGGCACCTGGAACTGGGGGAGGGAGATGAGGGAGGGGAGCACCTCTACATTCTTCAAGTCTCTGTCCAGGTTCCCCTCCCGCAGGAAGCCCTCTGCCTGGCAAAGTTGGTCCTTTGTTCTATTACGTTGCCACTCCCTTTGTCATCATTCTCCCCCCCCCCCCATCCTGACTGTTAACCACATGCCAGGGGACTGTGCTGGATACTTTAAAAGTCATTACATCATTTAATTCCTGTTGAATAATCATTTAACAACCACACAGATTGACTGTGGTGAGGCCCAGAGAAGGCAAGAGGTCCGTCCAACGTCACACAACCTGTTTTTTGCAGAGCTGCACAGTAGTCACGGCTCCCGTGCTCCTTGTACAATCCACACAAAAGCAAAATGTAGCATAGTAAGAGAGACCTCGGGACCGAAGTGTCCCAGAGGCAAACCATGGCTCTAGCCTCGCCTACCTATGGACTTCGGGCTAGTCCCTTTCTTCCCCTGAGCCTCAGTTTCCTTCCCTGGAAAATGGGAATAAATAAAAAGCCCTACGTCACAGGGACATAGGGAGGATCAAATGAATGAACACAGATGCAAAAATGGTGTAAGCTGTAGGCGCTGCGTGCTTTTCATTGATTTCCTTGACCAGCCACACTCCAGCAGAGGGTCATTGGGTGAGGATTTCTTTTTTTCTTAGAACTCTCCAGACTGGAGGTCAAAGGCACCAGGAGTCCCTTCCGTTGCCTTGCTCATTTCCCCTGTTTTGAGAAAGCTAAAAGGTCTTTTTCTCCCCCTTATCGTAGCTGTCAAGCCCTGACCAGAAAACCCGCCAAATCCAACGTATTTCCACGAACCTCCCGAATCTATTTTTCTTGCTGCGTTTTCCTCTTTCCAGCGGTCAGAAGCTGGCAGATCTAAAGTTAATAGAGCATCAGGACCACGTGAGGAAATAATAGAACAGAAGAGCTGGAAGACAAAGGCTGCCTGTCCAAGCCCTCTTCTGATTCCACGGGGCTGAGCTGCCTTGTGCTAGGCCGTGTCTTTTAAAAGCTTGCGTGGTGATTCTGCTGGCAGTGTGGGGACCGGCGGACAGGGCGAACTCCTTAGGGTTTACAAAGTCCTTCCACACACGAATTCATTTTTGAGCCTCTGAGCACACTTCTTAGGTCATCTCTTAGCTCCATTTTACAGATGTGGAAACCGAGCCTCTGAAGCGACCCATCCAGCAGCACACAGCTGGGGCCTAAAACTGTCTCTGACGGAACTCCAGCCAGTCCTCGGCAGGGCAGAATTCTGCGCCTGGCCTTTGCCGGTGTCTCAGCAGTCACTGTGCAATGAACGCTCTTCTCCTCCTGCCAAATCAAATGCTTCCCTAAATATTTCTCTCCCACTCTCCCACCTCCGTGCTTTTTCCCCTGCCTGGAATGACTTTCTCAGCGCAGTCTGCCAGCTGCAGTCCTCATGGTCTTCCAAGCCCGGCTGCCTCCTCCACAAAGACATTTTCATTTCCCCCAGTTTCTCTTCCTCTGAGCCTGGAAGCGCTCTGTCTGCGCTTCTGTGCCGCCCCCTCTCCAGCCCCGCCCCCTGCTGCCGCTGGAGGCCCCAACATCCCTAGCTGTTGGGTCCCCTGCAGGCTCTGGCCCCAGCTGTTGGGTCCCCTGCAGCCTCTGGCGGTCCCTCACTGCCTCTCTCTGTTCCTGCTGCGCCCCCCCTATAGAAGGGCCCCTCACTCCACCCCATCTCTCACTGATTCAAAATCTAGCTGAGTACCACCTTCTCCAGGAAGCCCCACCTGACTTTCCCAACCCTTAACCTGACCCTTGGAGGCCCTCCTCCTTGCGTCCGTGGCGGAGCGAGGATACCTCTGTCATGAACAAGGTTTTTCGTCCATTGTCTATTCACTATGGCAAGGGGCAAACTTTTGGGCTGAACTGCGGAGGTATGAATCCCAGCTTCACAGTAGGGAAGTTCTTAAACTTCTCTCTCTGACTTACATTTCTTTTTTTTCAAAGAGGATTTTATTTTTAAGTAATCTTTACACCCAACGTGGGGCTCAAATCTACAACCCTGAGATCAAGAGTCGAAGGCTTCACCGCCTGAGCCAGCCAGGAGCCCCTGCCTCACGTTTCTCATCTGTAAAGTGAGAAAAATAGTCCCTACCTCAAAGGTTATTGTAAGAATTAAATGAATTAATCCACGTGGGCTGTGTAGAACAGTGTCTGGAATATAGCGAGCACTTGATGAATGTTGGCGACCACTATTACGATTTATTCGTTCACTCTACAGCAAACGTTTGTAAAACTAGACAGGGAAACTGAAGCAGAAACCTGATTGTATGGCCCAGGAGAACACAGTGTGGGGTATGGGAAGTTTGGCAGGCACAAAGATTTGTTTTTCCCCTGCAGAGAAAAAAAAATGGAAGGTGGCTTTGGCCTCAGGAGTAGGGAGGGGCCCCAGTAGAGAGAGAGGCTCCCTCTGTTGGACCCATGGATCTCTGATGGGCCCTCTCAGCAGGAGACCCTGGTTTGCACAGAGGCTCAAGACTGTTAGTCAAATCTGCCAGGGCCTCGGCCTCCAGAGTTCCCAGTTTGATGTCAGTGGTAGGGGGTCAGGAACAAACTGTCTCCCGAGCAGCTGTCAGAGTTGGTCTTCTGCCAGGAGGCCCAGGCCACATCTCAAGGGCTGCCTTTCCCTACTGTGGCTTCCAGGCTTCCTCTGACCCCCGAACCTATACTCCCATCCCTGCCTCAGGGAGCTGAGCTGACCTGCACGTTCAGACGGAAGGTGACACTCCTGTCACCGCAGAGTCAGCATGGAAGCCTAAGGGCCCTTGGGGATCAGATACCAGGCTTTCTGCCCTATTGCCTCCCTCATTTTGCTGGTGGGAAACTGAGGTCCCAAGAAGGGGAATGACTTGTCCAAGGTCACAGAGCTAATGAACAGGAAAGCTTCTAGACTCCCAGTCAGAAGTCTTTTAATTTCTTTACATTGCCACTATAATGACATATTTTTCCATTGCCTGTGCCATCCTTCCATCCCTCTGTCCTACTGTCTTTACTCTCTGTCCATCTGCCCATCCATCTGTTCATCTGCCCATCCATCTGTCCATCCGTCCATCCATCCATCCGTCCATCCATCCACCCAGCAAGTGTTTACCTGTTGAACTGACACATCAGGTCTGGTGCTAGGCTCCGGGAACCCACAGCTGGGGTGCGGGACACTGACACAGACACATCTTAGGTCCCAAAGAGTTTTGGGTGCTCTGATAAAAACCCACGCAGAGGGGACCAGATTCTAGTCAGAGCAATGAGGAAAGGTGTCATCAGGGAGGGGATGGTTGAGAGACTCCTGCTGGGCATAGAGGGGTTGGCAATATGGGGTTCGGGAAGAAGTTAAGGGGATTCCAGCCAGGAGGAATAGCGTGGCCAGAGGGGAGAGTGTGAAGCAACAGTGCTTCAGTGTGGCTGGGGTACCAGGCAAGAGGGGGCCTGGTCTGAGGTCTGAGAGAAGGCGAGAGAGTCACAGGGCAGGGGGCCCTATGTGCCGGCGGAGATGTCAGTCCTTGGTGCCACATGCGTGGGAACCTCAGATGATCTATTCCATTGTCAGGTGCTCATCTGAGAGAGCCCCAGTGAAGGGCGCTCAGGGAAGAGGGAAGGCTCTGGGGACTTTGTCCCCTTCCTGTTAGCCTATCCCTCTCCTCCCTGAGACCTGATAATGCTCTCTTGACCCGCCCCATCCCCCACACTCATTTCCTCCTCCTCCTCTGCCCTCCTCTGTCCCCCCCCCTCTCTCCTTTTAGCCTATTAGTCCTTATCAATGACCTGGACCGTCCCCCCTTTCCTCTCTGTCTTTCTGACAAGAAACAGATTGTATCCCACCACCACACTGTGCAGGCAAAGAGCCCCTGCCTGGAGGTCAGGACATGGGATTCCAGTCCTGGCTTTGTCACCAACCAACCTGGGCTAGATCAGCTTCTTAAAAACAATATATTTGCAGGGCCATTACCAGCTATGGCCAGTCCCACCAGTGTCTCCTGGGCCTCTCGCTGCAGCGCCCTCTCTAGGGAAGATATCTCATTTACACCATGGTGCAGAAGCCTTCATGACTAGGTTCAGTCGCTGAGGGCCAGTGAACTCTGGAGAACTTTGTTATCACGCTTGGGTTGCATGATTACATTATTGCGTGCAAAGGGCTGTGTGCACGGTTTATTACCTTCTGTCCCAGGACAAACAGAATGCTACCCCCACAAGTTGACTCAGAGAACAACAGAATCGTTCCTATCCATAAGCAAACAAGTTCTCTGTCAAAGGGGTTTTCAGGCTTTTTTTCTTTTTCTTTTTAATGACAGCCTATCATAAGAAATGCATGGTGTCACACACGCAGGGACACGGGTACATATACGTATCCACAAAGCAGAAGCAAACGTTTGGCAGAACAATACTCACCCTTACCACATTTAACACACGCTGATATTTTCTTTTCTATCTTGTTCTATTCCATTAGCTATAACAATGGTGGTCAGAACCCTGTAAATCGATTTCACATCCCACTAACAAGTTAAAATGGGAAGTCTGAGAACCTCTGTTTTAGTGTCTCTGGTGTTTAAGCCAAACAAGCCAAGAGAACAAAAGAACACCTCCCCCAGCCTAGCTGCTCTGCACTTACTGCTCTCTCTCTCCAGCTGAGCATTTACTGACCATCCTGCCTTGCATCCGTTAAATTTCTTGAATGACAGTCTGGATTCATTGTTTCCGCTTTCTCACTCCCGTTCATCCCCTCTAGAAAACCATAACCTGGGCTTTGCCACTGCTAAGCTGCCGACGGTGGCTCACCGACCCTCACCGAGTGACGTCTGTCATAGCTGACTGTCTTTATCCTTGGCTTGCCCCCTACGTTGTCCCAGACCACGGGCTAGCCCTGTAGTTCCCCAGGCTCTGCTCTGAGTCCCCTCCGCCTCTCGCGCTGCAGGGTTTCCAGGGGCGGCTCACCCCGCCCTGCCCCATGCCTCCAGTTGCTGCCCGATGCTGAAGAATGTGTTGTCTGGTGACACCGCTCGTGCCAGCCTCTCAGCCACCTGCCTGCTCGTCTTCGCTGTGAGGGAGTCCTACAGGCCTTATACTCCATTCACTGAGGTCCAAGCTTCGGCTCCCACCCAAATCTGCCCGTCCCGAGTCCCTGTCTTAGGGAAAGGTGCCACCACCCCCCTAGCTGTAGAAACCCCGAGCTTGGGACCCATCCCAGAATCCTTGCTCTTCCTCGTCCCCAGAGCTGATGCATCCCCAAGCTTCTCAAATCTGTCCCCTTCTCTCTGTTCACCTCACCTAAGCCGAGTCCAGGTGACAGCATTTCTTGCCTAGACCGTGAAAATCACCTCCTTGAGGTCTCCTGCCTGCATGTCATCACCTTCAGACCAAGCTCTTTGGAACCGTGAGAGGGTTTCTTTTATTTATTTATTTAGTTAGTTAGTTAAATTGTATATTTAAATTTAAATTCAATTAATTAACATATAGTGTATTATTAGTTTCAGAGGCAGAGTTCAGTGATTCATCAGTTGCAAATAACACCCAGCGCTCATTGCATCACGCGCCCTCCCTAATGCCCATCACCCAGTTCCCCCATCCCTTCACCCCCTCCCCTCCAGCAACCCTCAGTTTGTTTCCTATGGTTAAGAGTCTCTTATGGTTTGTCCCTCTCTCTCCAATATCATCTTGTTTTATTTTTTCTTCTCTTTCCCTATGATCCTGTGTTTTGTTTCTTAAATTCCACACAGGAGTGAGAACCTATAATTGTCTTTCTCTGATTGACTTATTTCGCTTAGCATAACACGAGAGGGTTTCTTTTAAAATGCAATAAGGACCTTGCCTCTACTTGGTTTTAAAATCTGCCCATGACTGTTGCTTTTACGATGAAGTTGTAGTTATTTCTGGTGACATAAAAACGCTGTGTAGTCTTGCCCCAGCCTACCTTTCCCGCCTCACCTTTCACCTGCATCTCGGAGCTCTGCGACATACACAACCATCGTCAGTCCCCTGGACACGGTGCCCTCCCCCTCCCGGCCTCCGTCCCTGCCGTTCTCTCTAACTGGAACACTGGCCGAATGAAGCCCACCGCCTCCTCCGGTCACAGCTTAGCGGACGGTTGTTCAGAACGCCGTCTCTGGCCCACTACGTGTGTTTCCTGTGTTCTGCCTTCTGCTTCTTCTGTCATGGTCTTTATGATGCTTTCTCATCATTGGCTCACACTTGTCCTCTCTGCCTCCCGACCGGAAGCTCTGTGAATCTGGGGACGCCGCTGTGCTCACTGCTGTGTCCCTAGCCCTGAGCTCAGGACCTAGCACACAGTAGGCACTCAGTATCTGTAAAAGAATGAGCTTTTAGTGGCACCTGGGTGGCAGTTGGTTAAGATCAGGTAATGATCCCGGGGTCCTGGGTTCAAGCCCCGCATCGGGCTCCTTACTCAGCGGTGAGTCGGCTTCTCCCTCTCCCTCTGCCTGCCGCTCCCCCTGCTTGTGTGCTCTCTCTCTCTCTCTGACAAATAAATAAGTAAAATCTTAAAAAAAAAAAAAGAACGGGCTTTTAGATTTCATGTTGGAAGCAAAACAGAACCACTACAGTGTTAGGAAGGGACAGTAACCAGATGTTTGGAACATTGACTGTGACGATCAGAGTCCCAGGACATCAGAATCATGGAAATACACTGAATGGATTCACAGAATGTCGATGCATGGGACCAGAGAGTATTTCAGTCCTACCGCTTGTCAGCTGTAATCTCAAGCAAGCTGACGAAGCCCTTTCTCTGACTTTCCATTTGATTTTTTATAAAGTGCTGATAAGAGGCCCTGCCTGCCCTGTCTGGGGGTGTGAGCAATGAGACCACGGAGCCCGACGTGGAGCGTATACAACTGCTCCCTCTGATGGGGGCGTTGGTGATGGTGTTGTCTGATCTGAGTCTCTTTGTAGCCAAACAACTGTCCTGGGGTTCTGACTGGGAGACCTTGGTGGTCGGGTTATTTTAGCTAACCTGACTATGCTTCAGGGCCTATTTTCCTCAGGGCCCAGAGGACAGAGCTCCTGTGCCCTGGCCTGGCATGCATCAGTGCTCAGGATTAGGGCCTGAGGGAGAGGACAAGCACCCTTCAGGAAGAATTCTCTACCATCAGGATAGGCTGAACTGCCTTAGAAACCTGGATTTTACGGATGGGGAAACTGAGGCTCAGTGAAGGTAGAGGCTTGTCCAGGGTCACAGAGCATGTTGGGGCAGAGCGACAACTAGAATCCACTCCTTTGGGCTCTGATTCTTCAGGCTTCTTCTTAAATTCCCAACCTCCCTTGGTCTAGACTATCTGAAGGCATTTGTTTGGTCTAGAACAACAGGAATGATACTTGGGGTTTCTGAAGACAGGGATGTTCAAGGTCTTCAGATGGTGCCAGATGATTATATTCTGGGTCTACCAGGCAAGCAGAAAGTTCTAGTAGTTATTTGCTACATGACCAGCAAGGTCATGTGCACAACATGGTCCTCACATCCCTGTGTGAGAGGAAGAGAAGGAAAGAGGCATTCAGGTCAGAGCCTGGGCTGAGTGCACACATCTGTTACTTCATATGATCTCTGTTGTTTAGACGAAGAAACTGAGGCTCAGACAGGCCCACAAGTCAACTTGCCCCAAGTCACTCAGCTCACAAGTGGGAGAGCCTGGGCTTGAACCCGGGTCTCTGACTCTGAGGCCCGCTCTGTTTCTGCTGTACGATACAGCCTTCCTTAGGCACTCACTACCTCATACTCTGGGAAGTGGACAGAGCAGGGAGGCTTCTGGGAAAATGGACAGAACAAAAAATATGGTGGGAATAGTGAGAAAAAGTGGGGAAGGGCTCAGCTCTTAGACCACACAGACCTGGGGTTGAATTTTGGCTCTGCTGCTTCCTCTAAGACCCTTAAAGACTCCATTTCCTTTTCTGTAAAATGAAGAGAATGACTACCTTGCAAGATGGTGGAAGAGATTCAATGGGATCACTTATGTAAAGTGGTTCACACAATTCGGACACATAGTGATTGTTCCGTAAGTGTTTATTATTATTAATAACAATAATCCCTTATAATAAACGGTTTAGAAGTAGGTGTTCAGTAAAGCCTTGTTGAATAACAGAGGTGACTCAGTTCACACACCTGCCCTCAGAGCTGAGCCCAGAGTGTAACGGAGCAGCGGGCAAGAGGAGGGCCTTCTACTTCCCGAGCTCCCCCCTGTGTGCCGGGCACTGTGCTAAGTGTCCATCAGCGCCAGCATCACCTCTATGAGCGCTCACAACAAAGTGGGTACAATTAGTGGTCTGATTTTATAGTTGGGGAAACTGAGGCTCAGAGAGGGGAAGTTGTTCTATGGCTTGGGAGTGGCTGAGTGGAGGTTTAAGTCTCAGGCTATAGGACCTGAGAGCCCTGGAGCACGTGACCATGCCCCTCCACGCTCACACCCGCCCAGAGCACCTCAGAGCTGGTTCAGCTTTGGCTCACCCGCTGACCGGTGCCTTGCGCCATGACCCCTGCTTGGACACAACGGACCCTCGGAGTGGGCTCCCGTCCCAGGGAGCACAAGACCATCAGGGCTTTGCCCCTTTGCCTCTGCTACTCTGAACCTCTCAGTGTTCTGGAGGGACCTGAGGTGAGGCCCGCATGCCCGTCCGGCTCAGATCCCACCACCTGTCTTCCGGTCCCATACATAGTTGATGGCCCCCTGCACGAGGGCACAGGCCCGCAGACATTTCGGTGCTTTCCATCCTCTAAACCTTTGCTCTGGAGGTTTCTAGGGTTCACAGTAACCACTCCCCCAACCCCAAAGAGTGAAATACAGAATGTCTCTAATTAAAGGCCAAGAACTGGGAGGTCAAGGTCTGTCCTCACAACCAGGGCCTGGGGGGAGGAAGTAGGACGGTCTGAGTTTGGGGAGGCAGAGAGTGGAGAATAAGAGGGGAAGGCAGAAGGGGGGAGGGGAAGGAGAGAGCGTAGCGGGTGAAAATGCGGGGCAGGACCTGGTGTGCGTTTCCACAGGGGTGCGGGCCCAAGGCCAACGCAGGGTGGAACTCAGGTGCCCTGTCGGTTAGGTGAAGGCAGTTCATCAGCCATGGGCTTTGTGCTATCAGAACAGATATCCTGGGACCGATTACACAACAGAGGGGTACTTCAGGCCACAGTGACCTCTGTGAGTCAGTGTCAGTGACCTGCCCGTGGCTGAGGCCGTGGCCTCCCTCTCACCCCAGCCACCTCCAAGTCCTACTATTTGAAGCTGCAGGGCAGGCCCCGTGCCACAAAGAGAAAAAGGATACTTGTCTGTCAGCCTGCTTTCATTTTAATTTTCTGGTGGCAGTCACAGGAATTAAACACGTATGGAGTAGATTTTGGGGTTCATGCTGTGGCCACCTGGGTGCTCAACACAATGACCCTGGGAGGGGGGCTCGTGCCCTCATTTTGCAGACGGAGGCTCAGAGGCGGGAAGTGGTTGTCCAAGTTCACACAAGGAGGAAGAGGCAGAACCGGGACTTGAGGTTGGTTTTCATGCTCCTGGCACCTGGGGGGGTGCCTCCAGTAAATAAAACTTAAAGGTAAAAGACTTAGCTGAAGCTTATAATGGGCTTGGTTATGGCAGCCCTCAGTAAACGAATATTCTCATTGGGCACCCTTGGGCATAGCCCCTTCACCTTTCTGTGCTTCAATAAGAGATTAAAGGACGTCATGCCTGAGAAAGCACAAGCACATAGTAGGTCCGTAGCAAATGCTGGCGTCGCGTCCCCTCTTAGCACGGGAACAGCAGCTGGCTCTGTCAGGGGAGGGGAACTGGGATGTTACTGAGTCATCGTGCCTCAGCATGAACCTGCAGGACCCCTGACCCTTGACTGGCAGTCCTGCTCTCAGCACCACCCTCGGCTTTGACACTGGCTTTCTGTCTGCCAGACTGTGAGGTCAGTAGGGTTCACAGAGGCTTTGCCTCTGCCTAAGCTCGGCAGCAAACCTGCTGTGAGCGGTTGGCTAGCTTGGCTTAGGCCCCAACACCAGGGCAGGGTTGGAAGGATAGGGAGGGGGGCCCAGGGGGCCCTCAGGGTGGTGCAGTTGACTGTTGTGTTGTGGTATTTCCTAAAATACTTGCACGGTGAAGCTCATCTGATACTCTTAGCAACCCTTTCAGGTGAGTGGGGCTAATGGGCTCCCCTTGACACGAAGAGAAACTGAGGCCCAAAAGACTTAAGAGGCTCCCCCTAACTCAGCAAGCCCATGCTGAGACTAGGACCTTGGAATCCAAACTCAAGCCCTGGCCCTTTTCATCAGGGGGGCCTCTTGCTTGGGGGGCTATGGGCTGTGGTGGGAAGTACCCGGACCCAGGTGTCACCAGACCGAGGCCCAAATCCCAGCCGGGTCAGGGACTAGCAGTGGGAGCCTGGACAAGTCCCCCACCTCACCAGGCTGTTGAGAGGCTCCGGGAGAGAGGGAGGCCATCTCTGCCCCTGGAACTCTCCAGACCCACAGTAAATGGCAGCTATTGTGACTGTTTCGTAACTAAGTGCTCAGTAACTGTTGTTGAATCGAATTCCTGGAGAGCCAGGAAGTGTGTCTGTGGGTGGGAGAGACGTCTGGCACTTCCAGGGGGCCCCCAAGGCTTCCTTCCTGCATGCCTGCTTCCCCCAGCGCCTGGCAGCCCGTGAGAGAGAATGCAGCAGAGAGCCCTACAGGTGAGCGGAATTTACCTCCCTCCGGCCCCCAGTGCTGGAGCCCGCCGTCCTCTCTGCGGTTCCTGGTTCAAGGAGCACAGTCCCACCTGCTTCACAGCGCCTGTCACCATGCAAACTGCCTTGGACTGTTAGATTTCTGTACCGTTTACCTCCCATCACCCGCCCCCCCTAGAATGATGATCCTGCAGCAGGAATTTTGTCTGTTTTGTTCCTGCTCTGTCTCTGGCACATGGAACCGTTCCTGGCACATGGTCAGAGTTTGGTCGTTATTTGCCGAATGAATGAATGAATGAATGAGTTGATCCTTTGTGGTCAGCTCTTTGCTGCATCTGAGGATGTTGCCTAAATCAGAGCCCAATCCTGTTTCCTAGAGGCTTCTGTGCTAGTCTGTTGGGAGTGGCAGACACAGTGACCATGGTGTGACCTGTGCTGTGACAGAGGGAGGAGCCACCTGGGCTGGGGGGAGCTAGAACAGATGACTCTGATCCATGTCAGAGAGCTGGAGGGGCTGGGTGGGAGGGCCAGGGAAACCTCAGCTGAAGGAATAAAACATGAGTCAGACTTAGATGGACAAGGGAGGGAACAGCTCTCCAGGCAGGGCACAGCATGCAGAAGGCACGGAGTCATGAGAGATCATGTTGAGTTAGGGTTGTTTGATGATGTAGAGACAGGAGAGGGCCAATGAGTGCAGCAACTGAGAGGATAGGTGCTGGGGTGGGGAGGAGGTCCCTGAGGGGTCAGTGGGGGACTGATGGGAGCCCAGCTGAGGGATGTGCAAATCCGAGCTGTTTCCTTTCCCAGCTCTCAAAGGGTAGGCCTGCCCCCCTCCTGTCTGACTTTCCCAGGTCAGGACAATCTCCCCTCTTGCAATGGTGTCTGTCTCTGCCTCTCTCCTGAGAGAGACCGGGCTTGGGGTCAAGGCCCACCTTGCCAGGCTCCTGTGGCCGTGAGGTCCCAGAGCAGCCACTCCCCATTCGGAGCCAGTTTCCTCCTCAGACTCTCTGTGGACGGGTAATAAGTGCCTCGTAGGCCTCCCCTCCCGGAGTTTTGGTGTTTGGGCCAATGGAGCTGGGCTGGGGAGAACGTAGTGGCTTTCCCAGCCAGAAGACACTGCCCCGTGTCCCCAGGAAATATGACTTACTCCAGCCTTGCTAAGGGTGGGGATCAGCCTTCTGGCTCCTTTTCCTCCAGCCAAAAACCTTTCAGCGCAGATAGCCCTGGCAGAGCCCTGAAGCCAGAGAGACGGGTGAGATCTATCACACACTTTCTTGGTGACCTCAGCAAATTTCTGCCCCCTTCTGGGCCTCACTCTCTTTTGTAAAATGGATGTAACCGTACCCACCCTCTCTCTGTAGAGCCAGGAGACCTGCTACTCGTCCTGGATGTAGCATTGGCTCACCTTGGGTCCCTGGGGGCCTCAGTTTCCCCATCCGTATTTTGAGGAGCTGGGGCTTGAGGGCCTCTGAATGGCTTTCCAACTCCGACATTGTCCTAGGCTCCTAGAGTCTATGGAGCCACTTGGTCCTTGTGATCATGCCCACCCGGGTTCTGCTTGAATGCTCCCGGGAGACTCACCGCGTCTGCAACTCCCTTCTGCCTTCGGAGAGTTCTAGCAGAAAGGCCATCCTCACATTGTATTTGCCTTCCTCCATCCCCCAACCACTGGGGTCGGTCTGTCCTCTGAGGCTACAAAACTCCACTGCAATCGACCCTTGGCATTGGACACCCTGGCAAGCTCTTGTGCTGGATTCCAGGGACACAGAAGAGCCAGAAATGGTCCTCTAGGGGGTCATTGTCAAGTTGGGGAGACAGACCTGAAAGCAAAGATGTACTTTCAATAAAATCTTATGATATGACAGAAAATGCTGGAACTACTGGAACAAGCCATGAGTGAGGAGAGGTGAAAAGGCAGGGTCAGTGTCCTAGGTGCCAGGCCAAGAAGTTTCTGTGTTGTCTGTGTTGTCCAGCCAGGACTGGAGAAATGTGGACAAATCTGTCTCTGTTTGACCCCAGATTCAGTTACGATCCAACCGCCACCTACGTCTCCTTGTGGGCACCAGGCCTGTTGCCGCATCAAACGTCCTCAATATCTGTCTCATCGAATCCCCACAACCTTGCCGATAGGAGCTCTGATTCCCATTTTGTAGCTGAGGAAACGGAGGCCCACAGCAGTCAGATATCCTCCCAGAGTTCCCGTGGTCTGTACACTTGGAGACCGAATAAAACCAGTCTGGCTAAATCCTCTCACTAGGTTGTGTTGCCTCTTGTTCGTCCGTCTGTCCCTGTCACAGCCATGTTTGGGGTTTCCTCACCCCAGAGCCTCCTCAGAGTCAGTCCCTGGTGGCTTGCGCATTTCCAGAGGAGCCGAGGGAGTCGGCGGGTGGCTTCCAGCTGGGGTGGAGCTGGGGTGGAGACTTTGGGCCTGAGACAAGGGTCAGGACGCTCATCACCCTGGAGAGATTCCAGGCATCCCTGCAGCCTGGGGAGGTAGGCCTTCGTGTGGGCGAGGAGGGGCTCTTCCCTGTACCCTCAACCCCCCCCCACTTTAAAGATTTTATTTATTTATTTGACGAGAGAGAGAGAGAGCGAGCGAGCGCGCGCACAAGCAGACAGAGCAGCAGAGGGAGGAGAAGCAGAGGGAGGAGAAGCAGACTCCCCGCTGAGCAGGGAGCCCCATGCAGGACTCGATCCCAGGACCCCAGGATCATGAACAGAGCCAAAGGCAGACGCTTAACCGACTGAGCCACCCAGGCGCCCCTGCTCACATTCCCCCTCAAAGGTGGCATTTGCTGCAATAGCCTGGCAGTGGGCAGGGCCCTGGTCTGGGAGCCCAGAGTTCAGACTGTAACCCTGGCTGGCCCCTGACACACAGTGTGACCCTTAGGGCTTCAGATTCCCTTTTCACAGCCAGGAGGAGGGGACAGGCTTTCCAAGCAGCACTCATAGCCGTAGCTGAACCAAACACCATATTGGACTCATCTAGAAAGACAGACGTGATTCTGAGTGTGCTCCCCCACCCTCCACCGAGACCCCTCCCCAGTCTCTTGGGGCTGCAGCTGGGCCCACCCTACATCTCCTCAGCTGGCTGTCCTTTCATTTAGGAAATAACGTTCCCGCAGAGAGTGATGGGGACGGGAGGGGCAGGAAGGGATGAGATCAGTGTGGCCCAGCTGCCTGCTGGTGAGGTGAATAGTCCTTGGGCCAGACAGACCATTAACCAGCTCTTTGACCTTGGGCAGAGCTCTTAACCTTCCTGAACTTAATAATAGTACCTACTGTTGGGGGTTATTAATAGTGAGGATAAAATCGGGTTAAAGGGAGTGTGCCCACAAAATACTTGGCCCAGAGCCTGGTATGTAGTAAGCACTCAACAGTGTGGCCTTGCCGACACCATGCTGACGGTGACGATGGCGGTGGGGGGAGAAGGATGACAAGGACAGTCCTGTTGGACAGTATGAGACACTGCGAAGCCCTCCCCCGCATGCGCCTGGGCTCTTCACTTTCCATTTCTTCTCTCTGCCTGCCCTTCCCGAGACTCCGCTACTCCGGCTCCGCGGAGGGCCCTTGGGCTGCCGAGGTGCCTCCAGGCCCCGCGCCCGGGGATCTGACGCGCCCTGTGGATCTGAGCCTGGACGAAGATCTCCGCAGCCTTGGTCGTGGTGGGAGCAGCACGTGTGGAGGAACGAGTAGAAGGTTTCCCGGGGGGGGGGGGGGGGGGGGAGGCAGAGCTTGGCCAGAGTCTCGCCGCAGGAGCAGGGAGGGGCTGGAAGAAGAGAGTAGGATTTCTTCTTCCATTTAAAGGCATTGCAGGCAGATGAAATAACGTGTGTGAAAGCAGAGGTGTGAAATGGCATGTGGGGCTTGGGAAACTGCGAGAAGCACAATATGGGAAGAGTGGAGAGCAAGCGGGAGGGGGGAGATGAGAGCCAAATGGAGAGGATGTCTGGGGCAGATCAAGACATTCAAAACGTAACGTGAAGGCAATGGAGGGTTATTCTTTTCATCATACAGCAAACGTTCCCGCGGATCGACTCTACCCAGAGCACCTTTCATGGGCACGGCGTACGCTGCTCAGATGTCCTCGCCTCCCCCCTCAGACCCGAGCTTCCATCCCTCTGAGGGCTGGCAGCTTGCAGGCTGAGACCCTCCTCCCTGCCGTTCGTTCCCTTAGGCTGAAGAGACCCTCATCATCTAATGTCACTCCCCTTCCTGGGACCGGCCCGCATCTACTGACCATCCATAGGGGGGTCTACTGCCCAGCCCCCATGCCTCAACTTGGCCCAACTGTGAAAATTCATTCCAACTGCCGAGCTGCCTGAGACGGTGGCTGAGGCCTTGGCAGGGTCTGCCTCACAGCCCAACTTGTCCCTCTGCCCAGTCCTGCTTCAGTCACTCCCTGACAGGTGTCGGTCTTGAGATCAATCCCCAGTAAGGCCCCTGTCAGCCGGTATTTACCCCAGAATCTCCTTCCCGGGAGCCCGACCTGTGACAGCCAACCCTGAGGGGGGTCAGTGCGTGAGAATGAAATGCCAGGGGGGGTCTGAGTGCGGAGGCCGGTGAAGAGGCTGTTCTGATTCAGCGGAGGACTGAGGGGGGCAGGAGGTGTGTGGGGGCGGGAAGGAGGGCTGGATCTGGGGGACATCGGGGACACAGAGTCGCCAGACAGGGACGGGCTGGGCACGGAGGCGATCCTACGGAGCAGCCGAGAAGAGGTGGGGCCAGTTCCTGCACTGGGTTTACCGGGACCCACTTCAGTCTGGGAGTGGGGAGCGTGCCATGCCCCCGGGGCATCCAGATGGGGGTCCAGGAGGCAGGGCAGACTATCCACGATCAGGAGACAGATCTGAGACGAAGGTGTGGATCTAGGGGTTAGCCAGCACCCGGCAGTCATAAAGCATTTTCTCACACCCCCTAGTTTAATATGGGCACCAACCGATCAGAAGGGGCACCGGGGTCCCGGAGATCCGCTACTGAGCTAGAAGTGAACCCTTCCGTTGCTGAAGCGTGGTGGGGGTGGTGATGTGTTGGGTGGGATGGGCGCTCAGGGGGCTCTGAGCACCAGCTTCTAACCAAGCTTAGGTTAGAATCTGCATGGCCGCTGGAGATCTGGTTCCTCATATAATCCTCAGAGGGATCTGCTGAGGCAGATACTATATCCCTTCTTAAGAGGAGGAAACCAGGGCTCAGGGAGGTAGATGGCTTGCCAGAAACCAGACAGTGCCTAGGCAGTAGAGCTGGAGTTGAACCCAGGTCCACCCGACCCTGCATCTTATGCCTGGAATTGCTGGAGTGGGCATCAGAACCGGCCGCTCTTGGCTCTTCAGTCGGGGTTCTTTTCCCATCGTTCAGATGGCCACTTCCTGTAGTGAATTCCAGAACTTCTGATCATAAGCCAATATCTCCTTCCAAGAAATGGTGCTGAGAATGTCCAGGCCTGTGGGGGAGGCGGGGTGGAATGGGAAAGCCTAATGCCAGGCACGAGGGATTTTCCAGACCTGGGGATCCCCCAGCTCCTGGTTTGAAGCCCAGGCATGTGTGGGAAGGTTCGTAGCCTCTCCAGTGGATAGCGCCTCCCCAGGGGCAGAAGGAGACCTGGGTGGCCAGCTGTGCCTGCCTCGGCTCGGGCCCACCACTCCTGTTTCCTTCAGGGAAATGGGCTCCCTGTGAAGCAGTGAGCCTGGTTCCCGAAAACGTTCCTGTAGAGCCTGGCTGTTCACTCATTTGTTCATCCTTTCCCTTAACACTGAACAACTGTTCAGGGAGTACTTGCCACATGCTCTATGTCACCTGGGTCCTGCCTCACCTGCGTCTAGCCTTAACCTGTGTCCAGGCTGGTAGAGAAGTTGTGTGCTTGACTGGGGAGTGGACAGGGGCTGTTCTGTTTGTCCCTGTGTCCCCTGGGCCAGCACATGGACATGCGATCAGAGGCTATCGATGGATGGATAAAGGGAGGAAGGGCTGAGGTTGGACAAAAGGGAGGCTTCCTGGCTGACATGAAGGAAAGCCCTATAGGGGATGAAGATTGGGGTGGCATCTCCATCCTCGGAGGGTGCCAGCCTCTGCCCTCAGGGTCTGACAGCCGCCCATGTAGAGGCAGGAGGCTGGACTCAGAGGTGAGGTGCCTGCCCAGGCCTGGAATCTTCAGTTCTGCTATGGCTCCAGGTGGCCTCCAGCTGCCCAAAGGACATTCTGGTAATTTGCTCAGCTATGACCCAGAACACACCGAACTGACTGTCTTGCTGAAGGCCGCTCAGGCAGGAGGCGGGGAGTGGAGCGGGGAGTTTCTCTCCGCAGTGCTCTGGTCTCCAGTCCCCGACACCTGAAGTCCCAGGCACGGCTTCATAAGGTTGCACTGTGTCAGGTTTTTGACAACATGACCTGGTACGTTTTTTCTTTTAACTTTTCACATTTCCCCGAGAAAATGACTTTTTCTAGAAGGCGGCTCTTTACTCTTGCCCCATCTCTCAGTCACGATCTCATCCTCAGCCTCACGGGGCCGTGGTACTCAGCAGAGAGGACAGGCCCCCCTGTACCTCCCACGGGGAAAGTGATTGCATGAGGAGGGGAAGGCGCCGGGGAGGCCAAGCTCCAGCGAGCCCCTAGGTCTTATGCAACATGCTTTTCATCCCCGGTTTCCTTTTTTTGGATGAGGAGACCGAGAGATTAAGGAATACGTGTGAGAGCACACAGTTGATAATAATTACGCTCAGACTAAATACAAATGATCATTAGGAGGTGAAACCATCATTTGAAAAACGGACAGTTTCTTCCGTTCAACCTAACTCATGTTATTCAGACACAAAACCGGAGATTCTCTCCATTCTCTTGCGGGAGGGAACTCTGCAAGGAGGAGTTATTCTTCTGATTTCAAAGCTGATGAAATTGAGGTCAAGAGAGATCAGGTGACTTGCCAACATCTCCCAGCAAGCAAGCCGTGGGGCCAGGCCTTGAGCTCAGGTCACTTTCCAAAGCCCCTCAATTCCCTGGCCTCAAGCCATGACCCACTTTGTCTCCTTTCCCGAAACTCTCACTGACTTGGGAGATGGAAAGACAGTGGCCTGGTAGTTGGAAAACCGGGTTGGAACAGGCTCTGCCCCAAAGTGGTGGGTGGCCTTGGGCAGGTCCCTCCCCTCTCTGGGACTCACGGTCCACATCTGTACAAGTGGGTTTGAATTCATCCATTTCCCACTGTGACCAGCTCTGGATGTGTGTTATGCCTTTGGAAGGCTGGGACCACGTCTGCCTCATTTGGGTCCCCAGTGCCTGGGGTGGCCCTTCACTCAGAGGGGACCTCAGTGAACTTTCGCTGACTATGGGGCCAGAGGGAGTGTGTGTGGCTGCACCGGGGGTGGGCAGCTTGCAGGTACCACGCGAGGGGCAGGGAGTTCAGGGTTGTTCCTTGTGGAGTGGAAGGGTGACCCCCCTGGTGACAGGGCCGTTCCTCCCTGTCTAGGCCTCTAAAGAGGGAGATTCTGGGGACTCCTCTCAGCCTCACTGGGGAGCTCATAGCCTGAGATGCCCCTCACCGGAAAGGCCTATGGCTCTTGAACTTTGCTGGGCCTCCTGAAAGGTGGGGGATGGGAAGCTTGCTAGGGGGCTGCAGTGTCTAGAGCCGAACTGCTACATCGTTGATGTCGCTGAGATTCAGCCATGCCCCCCACCCCCACTCTAGAGAAAGAGGAGCAAGATCATAGGAATGCCTAGCGGGAGACAGACAGAGCTGTCTGTCTGCCCACCTCAGAGAACTGCCCACCCAGCTCACGGAGAAGAGTGGGAACAAAATCAGTGCTTTCCACAGCCAGGCTCAGGGGAGGGAGGGAAGTCTGGCGGCACCCCCCACCCGGGGAAAGAACTCACAGATGTTTTACACCACAACCTGGCTTGACCTCACTGAGGAACGTCAGGTGGCTCAAGTTGAGGGAGGCAGTGTGGGCCTTCATCTTCCCATCTGATTGGCCAGCCATTGTAGCAGTGGTGACCATTTATTGAGCACTTACTATATGCCAAGCAAGATGCTTAACTCTTTGCGTTTATTATCACATTTGATCCTCATGACAGCTCTGTAAGTTACTATTTTTAATCTCATATTACAGCTGAGAAAACAAAATCTTAGAGACATTATATAACTTGTTCAAGTTCACACATCTAATAAGTAGTAGAGCTAGTATACAAATCCAGGCTATAAAATTTGGGCTCTTAACTACTCCATTATGCTAGTTCTATCCACCCATTCATCCATCCATCCCTCCATCCAACCATGCAGCCACCCATCCCTCCATCCAACCATCCATCCAAACATCCACCCACTTATCCATCCATCCATCCATCCATCCATCCATCCACCCATCCCTCCATCCAACCATGCAACCACCCATCCCTCCATCCAACCATGCAACCACCCGTCCATCCATCCAACCATCCATCCAACCATCCACCCACTTATCCATCCATCCATCCATCCATCCATCCATCCATCCATCCATCCAACCAGTTATCCATTTGTATCAGATAGACTCCCAGTAGAAAACAGATTTATACTTAGAGTTCAAGGTGGGCTTAATAGAGGGACTATTTATTAAGATGAGGAGGTGTGGTGTGAAGGGAAACCACACAGGATTTTTCAGTGTCCTAGAGTTAGGAACAGCAAGGTTGATATTACCTAGAACCTGAAGGAATGAGGAGAGGGCGACATTAATGGAACCTGGGGAGAGAGGACCTGACAGGAGCAGTTCCCTTTGTCAAGAGATCTGTCAGTCTGAGACACCACACAGAGAGGGGGGCCTGCGGAATAAGAACCCCAGCTTCTTCCCTTTCTCTCTCTACTTTTCTGTCTCCTGCTGGGCTTCCCTTCAGCTGACCCAACCAGAAACCAAAGGGCCCTGCGGCCAGTGGATGCAGTCCCTTCAGGTCAGCCTCTGGGACATAGAGCTGGTGTGGAAAGGTGGTGAACAGAGCTGGTGGAATGAAGGGAAGAGAGCACACCATCCATCCATCCATCCTACACGCCTCTCCTGGCACTGTGCCATGTCATATGTGCTCTGTTATTGGTATGGGGATATTATACCAGGCAAAACAAACATGGTTCATTCATTCATTCATTCATTCATTCATTCATCATCAGGTACGTTTGAGGCCCTGTGAGAAGCTCCGTTCTGGGTGCTGGGGACCTGGGGAGGGGTGGGATCGCCCTTGAATTGCTCACAAACCACTGATGGATCAACCTGAGACGTGCTCTGGGCAGCCTGCTTCCTTGTGTGGGTCTGGAGAGTTGGGGCAGGGGAGTCAGATGAGATGGAAGCAGTCCAACCATCAGAAAATCTATCTGCTGAATTTGACCAATTATTCTTAAGATTGCATCTGTCTTTTTGGGATAGGAGATGTCGTCAGGGGAGGAGAGCCCAGCCC
This sequence comes from Ursus arctos, assembly GCF_023065955.2. Classification (NCBI taxonomy): domain Eukaryota; kingdom Metazoa; phylum Chordata; class Mammalia; order Carnivora; family Ursidae; genus Ursus; species Ursus arctos. The sequence continues at coordinate 51,749,148 of NW_026622897.1, forward strand.
AGGGAGGAGGCTCAGTGCCTTGGTCTCATTAACATCATTAGGTTGTGATGAAGAAACAAAGCCCCAGCCACGTGGGAGCAAGTCAGGAGCCTGGAACTTCCATGGCTCTTGCAGGGCGTGGGGAGGTAGGAAGAGTCCTCTTACCAAAACACTTGGCTTCTACTCCAGTTTAGCTCTGTGCCTTTGAAGGAATCCCTGCCTCCACCCTGGACCTGCCCTCTCCACCATCCAGAGGCCGCCAGGACCCGGAGTGCTGCGGTGTGGTGAGTCTGGAAGGGCTCCATAGCTGTGGCCTTCCCTGTGCTGTCCCCAGAGCTCCAACCTGGGAGGTCCCAGGGGAGTGCCTCTGGGCTTCTCTTTTCCTTCTGGACCTTGAACTTGCTGCTTCACTTCCCTGCACTCAGTTTCCACCCCTCCTCCCGGCCCTGATTTAATTACTGGGCCAAACCCCTTGGAGGGGTGCTCAGACTCACTGTGAGGCTAACGGTGCCAGCCGTGCGCATCCGAGGTTGTCCAGGTGCGCTGGGGCAGCTGAGAGCCCACCTGGATATGTGAGGGCTGAGGCCTCTGCCTCTCCAGGGCCCCTGACGTCCTAACACCTTAGTGCGTCTGATGCAGGGAGGCCTGATGCTCACGCAGTGACGTATTCTCAGCCCTGGGGACTGTGGCCTGGCACGGATGGGGACAGTTTGTCTCTGACTTCCATCTCTGGTCTTCTTGTTTGCTCGGGCAGTTAGCGGGCTTCCAGAATAATTTCTTACGAGACTACATCTATGGATCTGCCTCTCTATCCCTGTATGTCAGTCTTTGTCATCTGCAGTAGCCTCTGGAGCACCGGGCCCAGGTAGGGGCCCCTGGCCCGGATCTAAGATGGGTCCGATCAGATGGCAGTGTGTGCCCTTCAGCAGATGCCAGTGGGGACAGATGCCAGTGACTGGGGCCACCAGTGGGCAGGAGGGGACAGTAGGAGTGTTGCTATCATGGAATGTAGGGGACCAAGGATGGGGGGCTTCTTGCCATTGCCCTAGCACTATGCACCCTACCCACCACCAGAACTCTAGCACCCAGGGTCCTGAATCATCTGAGAGAACCTTCACCTGACCAAAGTTATGTCCAGCAGCCAGAGAAGCGAAGCATGGAGGTCACACCCCTGCAGCCAGAAGCATGGCTGCGGCAGCCCATCCCTCTCTCCAACCTGAGCCTGTGTCGGCTCTCCCGCTCTCCGCTCTCCGAGGTGAGCGCCTCCCAGCTATTGTACTGTAAAGAGCATCAAAGCCCCTCCCACCCGAAAGCATCACTCCCTTTTTGGAGTGGGGGTGCTGACACAGGACCCCGTTTGGGCAGGACGACGACATTTCCCTTGTCACAGAATTCTGCATCCTACCTGCCGGCTGCCGACAGCACCTTCCCCTCAATTGGCAGTAGGTGACCCCTCGGAGTATATACTCTTGGGTGTGTGTGTGACCGTGGGCTTGACTGTGACCCAAGTGTGAGTGAGGCTTGCAGGTGAGAACATGTGTCCGCACGAGGAACCTCATTGAATTAAGAAAGTCCGAGAACACTGAATGAAGACCCATCAAGTGCTACCGGCCCATCAGCCTTTGAGTCAAGGTGTGCATTTCACACGAGGTCCCCAGCAGTTAGCCCGTTCGGTAGGCTGGTTTGGTGGCTCTGAGCCAATGCTCTAGCCCTATATATTTTTTCTTCGTAAGGTCTGTCAGTGTCTTGGGGCAGGGGCCCCTCAGGCTGAAAGGTTTTGGGGCTGTTAATGTCAGGGTCCAAGGAGATATTCTGGGTTACCCAAAGCAAACATGAGCCCTTGTTCAGATCTCACGGCAAAGACCACCCCTGGAGCCATCCATGCAGAGGACCAGGTCTCTGACAGGAAGGGGAGGAGGGAGGTCCAAACATGGAAACCAAAGAAGGAGTGACCAGAACCCGATGCGCTGTTTACTCTGGGACATCTGCCCTCGGTCCTCGTACAACTCGAGTTTCTCCTCACCGCCAGCCTGGCAGGTTAGATTATTATCCCTGCTTTATGGAGAAAACAGATTTTCCAAGAGGGGGGTGACTTGCCCAAGGTCTGCAAGCCAGTAAAAACCTCCACTCTATCACAGCGGCCCTTTTGTTCCTGAATGCACAGTAGAACTCCTGCTTCAGGAAGTGGAAGGAAAGGGGTAGGTCTGGGCTTTCCCAGAGGCTGGAGTGGGGGTCAACAGGACTCCGAGATTCAAGGAGCGTGGGTGGAGACACTGGGTGGGGGTCAGAGCACCCAGAGGCTCTGGAGTCGGGGTCCGCAGCCTCCTGGCGGGTACATTTGGGCAGGTGCTTCCACTTCCCGGGTCTCGGTTTTCTCGCTTGTAAAACGGGGGTAATGATGCTCTCCACTCTCTTCCTCGGATTCTCTTGAGAGTTGAAAGAGAGGCTGTGAGGGAAGCACTTAGCCCAGGGTCCCGGCTCGGTGCTCATCTGTGGCTGTCATCTTTAGCGCTGGGAGGGAGGTGCCCGGGGTTGGCGTGAGTGCCACAACTGGGGAAGGGAAGGGGCAGGGTGTCCCCAGGAAGGAGAGGATCTGGACAGGGACCCAGGTTGCTTTGTGTCAGGAACAATGCTTGGGGAATTCTTTGTTCTCATTCTTATCTCAAGAAGCGATTCCCATTTCTATACCCTCTAGTAACCTTTAAGCTTCAGATAAACAACGGAGCTGTTGAGAGACTTGCCTGGCCCTTCAGGCTTAACCCCTTGGCATCACCTTCTCCTCCACAGCGTGGGCCCGAGCACAACTCCTTCTGAAGCTTGGGAGGGTGCTGGGGAGAGGGGAGATGGAGGGAGGGGCACACGGCACCTGCTCCTTCCCGGCCTCTGGGGGGCTGATTTCAGTAAGATGGATGTCAGGCTTCCAGACGCAGGGCCGAGCCCTTTAAGCCAGTTGCTTATCTCTCTCCTGCTTCACTGTGCGGTGGCCTAGTGTGCAGACTGGTGTGCTCACCAGCCCCACTGACCGTGCCCTCCGCCAGGTCCCCCCAACGCTCTCGTCAAATTCAGTGGACACCTCTCGTTTGGTCCTAATCGGTGGCCCTCTTAGCGTCTTCGGTGCTCTAGACCTGCCCTCCTTCCTCAGACACCCCCCTTGGTGCCTATGACTCGCCCCCTCCCCTGGCTGGCTCTTCCCTCTTTCCTAGGCTGTCACTTCTCCGTAGCCTGTGAAGGCTCCTCCATCTCCATGGCTCCCTCACCATGACTGCGTCCAGAGCCTGTCCCTGGTCCCAGTTCTTCTCTACCTCACACGTTCTCTGTCCCCTCTGCTCTGACCACTCCCTGATCTCCTTCTCCAGCCGAGGTGGCAACTGCCCCCAGCTCCCTACCCACCATCCACCAGCCTCAGGGCAGCTCCCCTGCGATGTCCCTGTGCCCCTCACACTCTGCCTTTTCAGAGAGGGGTTGCCTCAAACTGCCTTCTCTTTGCTTAAAACTTCTCACCTGCAAACACTTTGGAAAACTCTTTGGTGCCGCATAGTAAAGCTGAACATGTGTATACTCTGAGCCAGCAATTCCACTCTTTGAAATATTCCCCCCAACACGTACGTCTGAGCTCTAACAGACACGCAAGGGAACGCCGCAGCACTGTGCCGGAGTGCTCAGACCTGAGACGGCACACGTGCCCATGAGCAGGGCGATGAGCACGCAGAGAGTAGAACGTTCGCTCAAGCCACTGCTACGGCACTTGTTCCAATGCCTCTCACGGACACCACGGCGTTCGTGCTGTGTGATTCTACTTTCATCACGTTCAAAACAGGTGAGACGAAACTGTGGTGCTGGAAGACGGGACAAGTGGTTCACCTTGGGAGGGGGCATAATGACTGGAAGAGCCCGGGGAGTACCTCTGGGTACTGAAAGTGCTCTATATTTAGCTTTAGATGCTGGTTACATGGGTGTACTTCCTGTGAAAATTCATCGACATGTACACTTACGTGAATTTTTCTGTAAGCGTGTCAATAAAAATTCGAAAGAAAGAAATAAAATTCTCTGTGGGCTCTTGATTGCAATCAAGATAAAACCTACAAGCTCTTTTCTAGCCTAGTAGATGCCAGGCCCTTTGTGACCTGGCCCTTGTCTTGCTGCCTCCCTCCCATCCCCCACGCACCCTGTCCTCTGGCTCTAACAGCACCAGGGGCTTTGCGGTTCCCCAGAAGCAAGATGCTGTCTCTGGCCTCCGAGTTTTTGCACAGCTGTTCCGTCTGTGTGAATGCCCTTGACCATCTATCCCATATGGCCACATCCAGAGGTCCTTTGGGAACTTCTCCTCTGCCTCAGGCAGTTAGTTACCCACCTCGCTGCCTCCAAAGTGCTTGGGTCAAACCTCTGTTCCAGCTTTATCTTCTGTAGGATACAGTGTGGCCCACCTGTCCTCTCCTATGGCCACGAGCTTCATCTTGAATCAATGTCCAGCGTCTTTGTGCTTGTATCCCTCGCTCTAGCTCAGGGCCTGGGACAGGGTTAAATGTGAATGACTTACAAAAATTAAACCATAGGTAGTCACAAGCTTAATAAATAATTTCACTGAAAAAAAAATAGACTGATATAAAGGGAGTACAAATTTTGGTTATGCAGATATCAATTAATATAATATTTTAATATTTAGAATCAGGATGTTCCTGGAAAATCTGGGCTGTTTGGTTGTCATAGTTTTTCTTGTCACAGGGGGACCCAATGATAATCTAATTCATACTAAAGCATAAAGAGTGGAATATGTTTGCACTTAAAGAAAGCTCCCCAAAAATGCATATTACACAAGGGAATGACATTGTGACATACATATGGTGACATTTCAGGCACAGCGGTTGATGGGTGCTACTCTGAATGTCTATATGCACCTTAGTGGTCACCCTAGAATTCAGATAGGCAGTGGGCTCAGAAGGACTGTCCTGTAATGAACGAAGTTATATTGTCTTTAATAAGAGAAGCTCCAGGCAGAAAATGACCTTGGAGTTCCTGAGTGTGGCCTTTTTTAGAACGTTGCTGCAGGAGAGGCCTCCGGGATGTCCTACAAGAATGAGGGGTCCTCAGGGAGAAGGGGCATCGGATCAGCGTTTTTGAGAAGGCAGATACTGAAAACAACCTGAATCCCTGGCTCAGGGGTTACCTGGGAATGAGAAGGGAGAAAGAGGACGCTGAAAACCTGCACAGCATGGGCTCAGGCTGTCAGGGTGTGAGGGGCTGCAAGGGAGGGAGTGAGGCAGACGCCAGAGCATGCATTTTCTGTCCGGCTCTGGGGAACGCAGCCACCCCTGGGTGGGGCCAACAGCGTGGTCAGGGACAGGGAGGGTAATTAGAGTGTAATTAGAGTGTTTTGTGGGCTGAAAAGGAAAAGCTGCCAGATCCCAGAGGAGAAAAAGGGACCAAAGTCTTATCCACAGGAAGATGGAGGCTGAACCCTGCCCCACTAGGACTGCCCATGGCCTTGGTCCAAGGAGGCAGACCTGCCAGGCAAGGAGCCGGGGTTCTGTGCACCCTTATCTGAGCTTGGTGTGGAGATAGTGGGGCGGCCCCTAGGAGGAACATGCGGCCTGGCAGAGGGTTGTGCTTTGGCTGTTGGATCAGTGGGGGGCAGATGATGCCAGGTGGCAGACAGACAGGAGCGATGGTGGCAATGGCTGCTTGGGCATGGGTGTGCTCTCACTGGTGGGGAAAGTTGGACTAAGTCCTTTGTGGGTCAGTCACTAAGGCCCTTGTGTGGGAGACCATTTGGGAGACCTGAGCAACTTTTAAGTTTAACTCAGAAAAAATAAGGTATAAAATAAAAGACAATAACTCTAAAGGATAAGTTTGCTGCAGTTGACTGCCTCTCAGTTAGGAATGTCTTTGTAAAAGGAGACAGCATAATGTCAAAACTTGAATGACAAATCAAGAGAAATATTTGCCACATACACAGGAAGAGATCAATGTCTGGAAAATAGGACATCTATAAAGCGACAAGAAAAGATAGGCAACCTGATAGAAAACTGGGCAAAGTGTTGGAACAGGAAAGTCATAAGAGAAATAAAATGGATTTATGTCTGCAAAGATGCCTGCCTTGTTGCTCCTCAGAGAAATGGAAGCTAAAGGGAAATATTGGTTGGGAAATTAGTTTGACAAATAAGAAATTTTGAAAAATTTCAAAAATTTAACAAATTTTGAAAAATATCGATGATATCCAATGTTGATGAGTGGCAATGTAAGTTAGTGTAGACTTTTTGGAGCCCAACTCATAAACTCAGTTCGGAATTTAGAATACTCATACCTTGGTGTATTTGCCCCAGTGATTCACCTCTCGGCATCTACCTCAGAGAACCATTTGCATGTGTGCACAGAGAGAGGTTCAAAGACGTGTATTACAGGATTGTTCATAATAGTGAAAAATTGGAGGTGAATATGCAAGAACAGGGGATGGTGCATTCGTTCTCTGTAATACCATGCGGCAACAGGGGCGTGCAGCCTCATGCTGCGGTCCGAGAGAGGGAGTCCTGAGCGCTTGTTTTCCGGGTACCATGCATTCCAAGTAACCCGGAGGCTGAATTGAGAACAAGTGAGCAAATAGTCCCGGGAGGGTAAAGGCCCCGAGCAGCAGAGGTTGAGGGGAGACCACTGGGCAAGGGGCAGATGGGGAACAAGCGAGAGACTGTGGTTTTGTAAGCACCAGCAGCCAAGGTGCAGCCAGACCAGCCAGGACCACCATTGCGCCTGGGCTGGAGACCTCCTGAGAGGACCCCATCCTCACCCTGGAGAGGGAGACGGTACGGATCCCACCTGCTCTTCAGGGCACCCGGCATCTGCCTGGTTGTGCACATTAGGGCCCCCTCCACACACTACACACACACACACACACACACACACACACTCCTGGGGAGGCAGGTGGAGGTGGCAGCGACCTGAAGGATGGAACATTCTTACACAAGACAGCCTGAGCACACCTAAAGAGATCAGTTACATCGGATCAGACCCAGCTTTAACCCACATTCGATGACATTATGTCCTATTTTCCTGCTAACCGAGGCAGGGCGTGGTTTGGGAGGAAAGTCAGATTAGTAACAAACAAAATAACTGAGCTTCCTTGTGCATTGGGATGCACCGTGAGCTGAATTTTGTGACCCGGATGCAATGCACTTTGTTCATTCTGTTGCCTCTGCTGGGCATGCCCCCCCCCCTTTCCTGGTTGGTTCCTGTTCAACCTCTCAATTTAGTCCTGTTATTCCTCCTTGGGGAACTACCCTTGAGCCCCCAGACTGGCTCCACACCACAGAGCTCCCCTTCATCACAGCGTTTAGCGCACTGGGCTGTCACGCTTGCCTCTCTCTGGGGAGGGGAGGCCATCTACTATCCATCAGTGTCCCCTTAGTCCCTAGCACAGCACTTAGCACGCGGCAGTTGCTCAGCCAATGTTTGTGGCATAATTGAGTGAATCAGTGAATGAGTGACTGAGAGGGGCTGCAGTTCTAGAAAACCTGGAAACCGTGGGACCTTGGGCCAGACGTTTTCCCTCCTTGGGTCTCTGTTTTCCATCTGCAAAGAAAGGAGTGGTGGTGAGGGAGCCGGGCTTCTCTCTGGGACAACCTTGCCCACCCAGTCCTTCTCTTATGGAGCCCAGGACTGCCCGGGGTCTCTGTCCTTCTGCCCACTGCGAAATCAGACCAGAGAACCCAGTCTGCGTTACCTCCCTGCCCTGAGCCAGTTCAGGCCTTTGCAAAAATCCTGCCGCTTTCTCTTTTCAGACGTGGCTCATGTCTGGCTTCCTCCCCACACCCTCCTCCCTGAGGGACCCTGAGTGCTTCCAGATGGGTGCGGTCCCTGCCTCTTTCCCGGAGTCCAGCAGGCTGTGGCCGAACCCCAGCTGAGGAGCTGCCCGAGGCCTCTTCCTGTCCTGGAGGTGGGGGGAGTCCCTCTTCCCTGCTCTCAGGCTCTTCCTCGCCTTCTGTCTGCGTGTCTGTCTCTTGGCCTCTGTGATCTTTGTCTTTTTTTCTCTCTACTTGTTCTTTGCCTCTGTGTTTCCTTCTCTGTTCCTCTCTCCTTGTCTCGGTTTTTCTGTGTTCTCTCCAGACCCCTTTCCCACCCTAGTGGCCCCCTTAACCTTCCCTGCCCAGTGGAGGGGTGGTTTTAGTCTCTCCCAAAGCCCCTTCTTGGCTCCTGACTCAACCCAGCCTGAGCTTGGCAAGCTTGACTTCCCACCCCAGCCCTCTGCCAGGCAGTGAAGGCAGCACCAGCACAGCCAAGGGGAGCCTGCTGGACCCATGACATCCTGGGAAGGAGGGCGTGGCTGTGCCCCTGGTCTGGGTGGAGGGGCCTTTTCAGGCCTGAAGATACCCCACCCCTGCCCTGCATAGGAGTGCAGCAGCCTGGCCCCCTTCCTGTCCCTGACTGTTCCAGTGCCCTGGCCAGGCAGGGGTCCCCCAAACAAGCGCTGCATTCATGGGCTCCCCAAGGGGGCTGCTTCCCTCTGCTGCCGTCCTCCCACAGAGCCTGCTGGGAGCAGGGCTATTCGATATCAGGGCTGCTTCCATTGAAAGGAACAAGAGGCCAGGACCCAGCCAGGTGGAACGAGGGAAGGCAAGAGCAAGTGAGACTGGAATGTGAACCCTGAGATGACGACTGAGCACGTGGGGTCTCCTGGGCCCTGGGCTCTGCCCCCTACCCGTGGGGTAGTCTTAGGTCAGCCACTTCCTTCTGAGCCTCTGTTTTCCTGCCTGTAAAATGAAACAGCAGATCCCCTCCTGGGGCACTATTGCGAGAATTCGGTGTTAAGATATGGATCAGACAGCCGACACTGAAGGCTCGCAATAAATGTTAGCTGAGATGGAATGTGCGTTCCGATCCCACCTGTGCCCTCCCAGGGCGGCCCGGGGTTGGGCAGGCGAGGGTGCTCAGAAAGCCTCCATGTATAGATAAAGGAAGGTAGGAGGGGGTGAAGGCCTGAATCTCAGTCACCGACTGGTGGTGGCCCTTCGTAAACCACAGGTCCCCCGTAAAATGGAGAGGTCAGCTTTACCTTGCAAGGTTGTTTTAAGAATGAAATGAGGGGCGCCTGGGTGGCTCAGTCAGTTAAGCATCTGCCTTCAGCTCAGATCATGATCCCAGGGTCCTGGGTTTGGGCCCCCGTGTCTGGCCCCTGCTTAGTGGAGAGTCTGCCTCCCCCACTCCCTGCCCACCCCCAACTTGTGCTCTCTCTCGCTATCTCTCTCTCAAATAAACAAATAAAATCTTAAAAAAAAAAAGAATGCAATTAAGTAGGGAGTGTAAAAGTACACAGTGTTCGATAAATCTTAATCCTCATGAATTACGATAATCATGGCACAAGAATTACAAGAAAACATTCAGTATATAAGGATCGACCCTTATCCTTACATATGGGGCCAGTTGCCCCATTGAAACCAAACTGCTAAGGAGTATGGGGAAGGGTCTGGTTTTTAGTGTCCTTCAGGCTCACAGCAGGCTAAGTGAAGGTGCCAGCGAGTTGTTTCTGTAGGCTGTTGACCAGGGCAGCTGCTGAGGGGCCGGGGCTCTAGAGCCAAGGAAGCTACAGCCTGGAGTAGACCCAAGTAGGCCGGGGTCAGGGGCTGTCCCTGCCAGTGAAAGTGGAGGCCAGGGGGAGGCTATTTCTGTGGCTGCAAGCTTTGTCCCATCTTGGTAGTAAGCCCGATGGGCACGTCCTGTCTCCAGGCTGGGCACCGACCCCTGCCCACCTGAGTGGGGGGCCACAGTGGCAAGCCAGATAGATCTGCCCTTATCTGAACCTGGCTGCCCTTGAACACATCCCACAAGCAACCACATCTGTGCCTTGGGGCCCGTTGTCCTTGCCACCTGGGCTGTGCCGTCCAGCCTTCTCTTTCTGCGACTCTCCTGCCAACCCTTCAGAAGCCAGCTCTACTGCAACCATCCCAAGATCGCCCTGAGCCAGACTGAGTCTCTTGACCTTGGGCAGTTTACCTGACTCAGTGAGTTTAGTTTACTTACTTGTAAGATGGGACTATTTGTGTCTACCTGTGGGTCTCATGAGCATTTAGTGAGAAAACTCAGGAGAAAGTGGGAAATCCTTGAGGACAGGATTTTCCCATCCTCAGTGCCTAACGCAATACAATGCATGCAAAGGGAAGTGGTCCCCGGCCCCCGACAGCCATGTTCTCTGAGCATTTACTATGAGCCAGGCAAGGTGGGGAGCATTCTCTGAGCATCATTCAACCGTCTAACAAACACCCGGTGAATTTCTACACCATGTCAGGCCCTGCTGGCAGCACTTGAGTAAGATCGGTGAGCCAAGGGCACAAATCCTGTCCTCGGAGAACTTGCTTTCTAGCAGAGGGAGCCGATGACAAACAGCAAACGTGAGTGTTAGAAGGTGACAAGTGCTGCAAATAAAAATAGCGCGGTGACACGGGGAGCGTGGGGAAAAAGGGAGTGGGTTACGATCTTAAATAAAGTGGTTGGTGTATGACGCCTTAGAAGAGGAACTTTAAGCCAAAGCTTGAAGGAGGTGAGGGACTTGGCCAGACAGTTATACCTGTGCGGGCGGGGAGGGGGTGGTTCTTGACCAGGGAACAGCCAGGGCAAAGGCCTTAAGGTGGAGCTGACCGGGTTTGTTGGGGTGGAGAAGGAGAACAGGAGATAGGGCATGAGGCCAGGGTGGTTACTGGGCTAGTTCACCAGCCCTTATAGGCTACCAGAAGGACTTTGATTTTTGCCCTGAATGAGGTAAGGAGTCATGGGAGGTTTTGAGCATAGGAATGACATGATTTGATTTGATTTGATTTATTTAATACTTATTTTTGTGGAGATATACTTTGTATATGATATTGTAGTTTCAGACATATAATATAATAATTTGATACATGCCAAATAATTATCATAATAAATTTAATTAACATCCATCGCCACTCGTAGTCATAAAAAAATTGATTTTTCTTGTGAGGAGAACTTCTTTTTAAAGATTTTATTTATTTATTTGAGGGAGAGCGAGCCTGTGCAGGGGAGGGTGGGAAAGGGGCAGAAGGAGAGGGAGAAGCAGACTCCCTGCTGAGTGGGGAGCCCAATATGGGGCTCAGTCCCAAGACCCTAGGATCGTGACCTGAGCCAAAGGCAGATGCTTAACCGACTGAGCCACTCAGGTGCCCCGTGATAAGAACTTTTAAGATCTAACACTCTTAGCAACTTTCAAATACACAACACAGAATTATTAACTGTAGTCACCACACTGTGCACTGCAACCCCAGGACTTGTTTAACTTATAACTAGAACTTTGTACCTTTTGATCCCTTTCACCCATGACTTATGTTTTAAAACGATTATTCCGCATGGCTGTTCTGTGGGTTCAAATCTCAGCTCTGCCTCTTTGTAGCTCTCTCACTGGGCGAGGCATTTAACACTCTGCTTCATTTTTCTCCTCTCTGTAAAAAAAGCAGATTAAGACTATGCGTCTAACAGATCCTTGGCAGAAATTCCTGTCTGCTTTCGGGCCTAAGAATAGCCATCCTTCTGAGCAGTTGGTCCGTTTCACTCTCGTGAACTGCGGCTGCGCTGCTCGTGCTGACTGGCTGCTGGGAAGCCAGACGCAAAGCACGTGCCCTTCCAGAGCAAACGCACTGACCTTTAGGTAGTCACAGCTTTATTTCTGCGCTTGGTGCTTTCCTACCTGCTTGAGAATTGTTTTCTAATGTTAAGCCTCTTAAATAATTTCTTTACAATAACAATTTTTCCTCGATTACAAAAATAATACATGTTCATGTTAGGTATTTTGGAAAATGGACATGCAGAATATAGCATGGGGAAATACATGTGACTCAAAGATAACTACCGTTAGTCTTGTTTCTGGTAGGACTTCCATTTGATTATGCATATATATGTACATATATGGACAAATTACATGTATATTACATATATATGACATACATGTGTAACATTGAGCTACTCGACATTTATTTTCCTTCTTCCATAGTTCCTTTAATCCCTTGCCTTTTCCCTCGCCCAGGCTCCCAAGGGATTGAACCTTCATGACACGGTGGAAAACAAATAATAAAGGAAGCAAATATTTGGTTTTTGAGGTTTGAGTGTAAGCAACGCATTTGGAAGAATTGAGGAGGAGTCCAGACCAGACAGGAATACTCTAACGGAGCCGGGGGACAGCGCTGGAGGGAAGGTGAGGAAGTGTGGGTGCTGAAAAGGAGCCCTGTCTCCCACCTGTCTGTCCCATCTGTCCCCGGCCCCTGCTTTGTCCCAGGAGGTGGGGGCATGGGGGCCCCCGCATGGCAGAAGGGTGCTGTAGGACTCCATGTCTGTGCCCTCCCTGTCAGCACATCCTGAGGAAGCCAGGGCACCTGGGTTCCTGGCAGCTCCCCTGAGGTGCTGGACAGCGGAGCAGAGCGGAGATGACTGGGAACTCCAAGCAGCTGGGCAGTGAGAGCCCTGCAGGATGTCCCCCAGCCCAGGAGAGGCCGGGACGGGGGAGGAGAGGGAGGCCCTGGGCCCCTGGGAGGTTGTAGGGCAACCTGGGAGAGCTCCGGGGGTTCCTCTTGGCTCATGCACACGAGTGTGACCATCACAGTGCCCCGATGTGAGGCTGTACCGGTTTCCTGGGGCTGCTGGCTGTAACACATTACCACACACTTGCTGGCCTGAGACAACAGAAATTTATTCTCTCACAGTTCTGGAGGTCAGAGGTCCACAGTCAGTTTCACTGGACTGAAATCAAAGTGCTGGCAGGGCCACCCTCCCTCTGGAGGCTCCGGCGGAGAATCTTCTGGCCCCCTCCAGCCTCTGGTGGCTGTTAGCTTGTGGCTACGCCCCTGTTCTGTCTTCATGTCCATCTATCTCCGTCTGCCTCTCGCTTACAAGGATACATGCGACTGCGGTTAAAATTCATCTGGGTAATCCAGGATAAGCTCGGTCCTTATCCTAAACAGAAGGAAAAATAAACAAGTGAGACGACATCAAACTAAAAGCCTTCTGCACAGCGAAGGGAACCATCAACAATGTGAAGAGGCAACCTACTGAATGGGAGAAAACATTTGTAAGTCATATATACGATAAGGGTCAATATCCAAAATATATTACACCTACAATAACAAAATATGTAACTCCAACAACTCAGTAACGAAATGAAATAAAACAAAAAGCAATCTGATTAAACCATGGGGAGAGGATCTGGACAGACATGTTTCCAGAGAAGACATCCTGATGGCCAACAGCCACACGAGAAGATAGTCTACGTCCCTCATCATCAAGGACATGGCAATCCAAGCACAGGGTTAGTGAACTATCTCCTCACACGTGTTAGAATGGCTATCATCAAAAAGGCAAGACATAACAAGTATTGGGGAGGATGTGGAGAAAGGGGAACCCTCATGCACGGCGGTGGGAATGCAAACTCGTGCAGCCACTCCGGAAAACAGCGTGGAGGCGCCTCAAAAATTTAAAAATAGAATTACCCTACACTCTGGCAGTTCCACTTCTGGGTATTTATCAGATGAAAATGAAAACACTAACTTAGAAAGATACATGCATTCCCGTGCTCGCTGCAGCATTATTTACAATAGCAAAGATATGGAAGCAACCTGAGTGCGCTGATGGATGAACGGATAAAGAAGATGTGGTGGACATATAAAAAAAAATGGCGTATTTTTTGGCCGTGGAGGGACTTGGAGGGCATTATGCTAAATACTGCATGATCTCATTTATACATGGAATCTAAAAATCAACTCCCCCAAACTGAACTCTTGGATACAGAGAGCAGATTGGTGGTTGCCAGCAGTGGGGGTATGAGGTGGGTGACATGGGTAGAGGGGCTCAAAAGGCACAAAATTCCATTTATAAAGTCCCAGAGATAATAATGTACTGCGTGGTTACTATGGTTAATGAAACTATGTTGTATATTGAAAAGTTGCTAAGAGAGAAGATCTTAAAAGTTCTCATCACAAGAAAAAAATTTTTTTGTATCTATGTATAGGGAAGGATGTTAACGACTTATTGTGGTGATCATTGCACAATACACACAAATACCAAATCATTCTGATATACACCCGAAATTAATATGATATTATATGTTAAGATAAAAATAATTAAGGGGATCCTGGGGGGTCTCAGTCCCTTAGGCATCTGCCTTCTGCTCAGGGTTCTGGGATAGAGCCCCTTCAGGCTCTCTGCTTATCCAGGATCCTTTTTCTCCCTCTCCCTTTGCCCCTCCCCCCTCTTGCTGTGCACCCTCTCTCTTGGTCTCTCTCTCTCTCAAATAAATAAATAAATTCTTTAAAAAGAATCAAACACAATTTTAAAAATAAGTAAAATAAAAATTGTAAACAAATACATAATAATTTAAAATGGGCAAATCATTAAAAATTGTGAATAAGTAATAATTTAAATACACCAGTAAATTTCTGTCCTAGGTGAGAATAAAATAAAGACGCCAGTCTCGCGCTCTTCATCGGTCTCTATCCACGTGCGCATGCGCGGGCATTGTCCTTACAAGTCCGCCTCTTGTACAGGAATCAAAGAAGAGCTGAGTGAGGTGGGGCTTCAGTCGCTGCTGCATGAAATATGCACAGAATAAAGGGCCGAGAACCTTTTATTGGCCTCTGATGGGTCGGAGAGGCATCTGTAGGGTTTTTGGATAGAAAAGACCGACTGAACAAAGGTTAGGAAGATTCCTTCTCTGCACGGGAACCTAAGCTCTTTGAGGGCCCGGGTCCTCGAGCCCCAGCGCTTAGCAGAACTGTGGTATGTAGGTTCCTAGTAAACGCTGAAGTTATCAATGAATTCAGTTTGCCCACTGATGGCACTTTTCCACATTATCATGCCCCATTATGTTTTATTCTGATGTGATAAAGAGAAGGGGAAAAATCAGGAGCCTCTAGGGGTGATCTGCGGTAAGGGAACTCTTTTCTTTGGACCTCAGTTTCCTTTTTGAAATTACGGGATGGGATTGAAAAAAAAAAAGATCTTTATCTTAATCACATATTTTTCCATATAAGGCAATATTCATCTTTTGCCATATAAGGTACTATCCACAGGTTCTGGGGATTAGGAAGTGAATATGTGTTGGGGGAGGGGGTATTTTTTCTGCCAACCTGGGCCCCAAGAAAGCTGCCTGGACTGAAGGGTCGGGTGGACAGAACAGGCCGGCCGAAGTGACAGCCGGCTCCGCCAGGCTCACGGGATGTCTCAGGGGACATTCCACCCTTGTGGGCAGATGGCACTTGAGGACAGGGAAAAGGAAGTAGAGTTGGTTGTGTGCTTGGGGACCCAGAAATGACTGAGGTTAAGTTTCCATCTCACAGAATGGGGGTTTGTAATACAAATTAAATTTAGGTAGAAAAATGCAGTTACCACTTTTTTGTGTATATCTGAACGGTCTGCATTGGGAATCCATTCCATACACCCATGTATATATTCCCACAGTTAGAGTTCCTCTGTTCTCTTGCAGGCTAATTTTTCTCAACTTAATACAATGTTGTAAAGAGCTTTCGTGTCATTAAATATTCTTCCACATCATTGTTTTCCCAACTACCTTTAACACTCCACTGATTGATGCACAATCCTATATATACCCTATCCTGTATTGTTATAAAATCTTATAAGCCACTTTAAATCTCATGTTTCCTTCTGACATTATGAGAAATCAATACACTTATGAATGTCTCACAAAGTTGTTATATATATCTATAATATATATAAAATTTGAAATTGTAATCCACTCAAAGCTGGTCATACCTTTTTTTTGCCAAATTTACTTCACCATTTCTTTCTTTCTTTCTTTCTTTCTTTCTTTCTTTCTTTCTTTCTTTCTTTCTTTCTTTCTTTCTTTCTTCCAAGATTTTAGTTATGTGAGAGAGGGAGCATGTGGGGGGAGGGGCAGAGGGAGAGGGAGAAGCGGACTCCCCGCTGAACAGGGAGCCTGATGCGGGGCTCGATCCCGGGACCCTGGGATCATGACTAGAGCCGAGGGCAGATGCTTAACCAACTGAGCCACGTAGGTGCCCTTCTTTCTTTTTTTCAGATTTTATTAATCTGTTTATTTGAGAGAGCACACGCGTGCATGTGTGCATACGAGGGTGAGTGAGTGAGTGAGTGAGCAAGTGGAGGGGGCAGAAGGGGAGGGAGGGAGACTAGCAGACTCCACATGCTGAGCTCAGAACCCCATGCGGGGCTCCATCCCTGGATCCCAGATCATGACCTTGAGATCATGACCTGAGCCAAAACCAAGAGTCAAACACTCAAAGAACTGAGATACCCGGGCGTCCCTACTTTACGGTTTCTTATGGCCATAAAGGTGTTGCTCAAATTAGAAACCCAAGTGTCACTGTGCCCCTCCCCCCTTTCTCACCCTGTCTGCACATCTAGCCACGGTGTCCCCGGCTGAACTGTATGGAAATAAGGAAGCAGGTGGAGGGGTGGTGAGACAGACTGGCTCCCACAGTGGGGCTCACTGAGAACTGCCCTTTGAGTTCTCTCCAGGCTGAGCTAAGCTGGGCCATTCTGGGCGGGAACAGGCCACAGGTGTGTGAGCAAGCCTCGGGACTAAAAATTCATTTGATTCAGATGAAATTGGAAAGATCGAATCTTCCGCATCAGGTGGGAAGAGGAAGTGACCCAGGAGGCCCAGGGAGGCCACCTGGGAGTCCACACGGGCCACAGACAATCCACATGCAGATAATGGAGAGTTTACCCTGGGCCATTTGACTGTGGCACGAAAGGTATGAAGATGTATTTAAAGCAGCACTAATGACAATTAATATCCTTACATATATCTGTAGATCTTACCAGGGAAAAAAAAAGTATGCCACCCTTGGAATATTGCCACTCTTGGAAAATAAATGAATAAATGAGAGACTCATGTGTGTCATGAGATCAGCTGAGAAAGCAGCTGTCTGGAAGCCGGTGACTTTCCCCGACAGCCCCGTGACTGGCCTCACTGACGGGAATCTCAAAGCAGACTGGGACTTGGTTCCCCATCTGACTCTTGTGTGGCCTTCAGCCAGAACAGACCCTTCTGGGTCCTCTTAAATGAACAGCTTTCTTTATGTGCTAATTAACTAATTAGTTCAGCAGCCGTTTCCTAGGCAGGGTCTTGGGACACAGAGGGTTCAGATATGATTTCTGCTCTCAGAGGGCTCACCGTCAGGAGTGGCTGAGATGGGAGACAGAGTTTAGTCCTGTGATAGAGGGAAGCACGGAGACCCCCAGGTGGCTTGGTGAGTCACAGGAGACTTACTGCAGGGGTGATGCGTGAGATGGCTCTTGACAAGTGACCCAGTTTACGGGGTAGGAAAAACGCGGGGGACAGGGCGAGAGAGCATTCCTTCAACTCCATGTATGGGGCACCTGCTCCATATATCCGACCCCCTGCTAGATATTAAATGTATGGAAATGATGAACACAGGAACCCTGGTGTTAAGGAAGCTGAGACCCAGAGAGGCAAAGTGACATGCCCAGAGTCACACAGCATATGAGGGGCAGAGCAAGGGACGTGGAACTCTCCAAGTCCCAACCTTTTCCCACCTTTACTGAGCATGATGCTGGTGGACAGCCCTGGGGACTGGGTGGGGACAGGGTTCTTCATTCTAAGTGTCCCCAAGCATGCTTTCTCCAGGCCAGCCCTCGCTTCCCAACTCCTCAGCACCAGTGGTTGTTGGATATGCCTCTGACTTCTACGCCTCTCTCCACCTCTCAGGTTGGAGACTGTGGAAATATATGTCCCAGGTAAGGCCAGGCAGGTTTCCAGGCCAGGTGGTCATGGGGGCGGATCTTGCAGAGACAGTGGGAGAAGCCGAGCCCGAGCAAACATGAGCATATCAGATGTGATGGAGACAAAGTCTGAGCCAGAAAGCTGCTCCGAGTCACCTGCGAAGTGCAGGTGGGGAGAGGGGGAGAAGGCTCGAAGCAGGGGGGAGGGGGTTCACGTGGATGGCGGTTTCATGGCTGAGCCCTGGCAGACAATGGCATCACTTCAGCTGTCCCTTATTAGTCAAGGCAGTTCCAAGCGCCTGCCGGGTCCAAGGGCAGAGGGTATAAACTCTACTTCTTTTTTTTTTTTTAAGATTTTATTTATTTATTTGACAGAGATAGAGACAGCCAGTGAGAGAGGGAACACAAGCAGGGGGAGTGGGAGAGGAAGAAGCAGGCTCATAGCGGAGGAGCCTGATGTGGGGCTCGATCCCACAACGCCGGGATCACGCCCTGAGCTGAAGGCAGACGCTTAACCGCTGTGCCACCCAGGCGCCCCTAAACTCTACTTCTTGATGGGGAGTGGCATGGTTCTAAAAGAGCGTGCGGTTTGGGAGACATTATTGCAGCCCTCTGGGGAAAATAAAATCTGCCGCACCCACTTTAAGGCTCGTGTTTTGACTTTATGGTATCTTTTGATGAACAGAAGTTCTAAGGTCTGTAACAGTCAGCCTCACCGCACTCTTCCCTTTGTGTCTGCATGCTTTTTTATCTCTTGTTCCGTAAAGGAAGTTCATAAAGGAATGTTCCTATGTTTTCTCCAAAAATTCATGACAAAAAAGTTGGTTCTCGTATTTGAACTTTTTTTTTTTAAAGATTTTTTATTTATTTATTTGACCGAGAGATAGCCAGCGAGAGAGGGAACACAGCAGGGGAGTGGGAGAGGAAGAAGCAGGCTCCTAGCGGAGGAGCCTGATGTGGGACTCGATCCCAGGACTCTGGGATCACGCCCTGAGCCGAAGGCAGATGCTTAACGACTGAGCCACCCAGGCGCCCCTCGTATTTGAACTCTTAACCCATCTGGAATTGACTGTTGTGTACGGTGTGAGGCACAGATCCCATTTCATATTTTTGCAGAAGGATCGCCAGAAGTGTCGGTGCTATTCGGTGAATAGTCCTTTGTTCATCTGCAATGCAGCTGTCAGATATCAAGTTTCACACAGGTGGGGGCCTACGTCTCGGGTCTCTATCCTGCTCCATCACTTCAGTTGTTTATCACCTGCGCCAACATCCACTTTCTTAATTTCTATGGTTTTTCTGATAAGTCTCAGTAGCTGGTAGGACAGGACTTTCACCTTCTTTTTCTTTTTTTGGGGAGTATCTTGGCCTTTTTGCTTGTCAATTAAAAAAAATGTTAAAATCAACTTGCAAAATTCTCCAAAAGATTTGCTGAAATTTTTAGTGGGATGATATGGAATCTACAAATCGATTTGGAGATAATTGACACTGATAATTGATCATTTTTTTTATCCACGAATCTTAATTATGTCCCCACTTTGTAAAGGTCTTCTTTAATGTTTTCAGTAGAGTTTAAAATCTTTCTCCATAAAAGGGCTTGTATGTCTTTGTTAAATTGATTTCAAGTTACATTTTAATTTTTGTTGCTATTATATACCCATCGTTTGAAAAGTTACGGTTTTGAACATTATGTGGCCGGCATAAAAGCTGCTGCTGCTTTTTATGTATTTATCTCATCTTCACCCATCTTGCTAAACTCTATGATTTTAATTATTTGAGGGTTGTTCGTAGATGGTACATAGACAGTAATATCTGTAAACAATGAGAGTCTTGTTTTTTCCCTTTCGTATCTTTGTACTTCTCATATCTTCTTCTTATTTTGTTGTGCTGGCTAGGGACTCCAGAAACCAGTTCCATAGATGCTGTGACAGCAGGGACTCTTATCGTGTTCCTGATTTTTTTTTTAAAGATTTTATTTATTTATTTGACAGAGATAGAGACAGCCAGCGAGAGAGGGAACACAAGCAGGGGGAGTGGGAGAGGAAGAAGCAGGCTCATAGCAGAGGAGCCTGATGTGGGGCTCGATCCCACAACACCGGGATCATGCCCTGAGCTGAAGGCAGACGCTTAACCGCTGTGCCACCCAGGCGCCCCTTGTGTTCCTGATTTTAAGGAGGATTTTAAAAAAAACAACTCACTATTGAATATGGTTTGCCGCTGGAGGTTTTGTAGGTATTCTTTGTGAGATTTAAGTTTTTCTGCCCTCTGAGTCTAAGAGCTGTTTTGTTTGTTTAGTCATAAGTGAACATTGAATAGTACCAAATCCTTTTTTTTCATCTATGGAATGAAAATATGGCTTTTCTCCTTTAATCTGCTATTGCTGAATATTAGGTCAGATAAGCTTCGGCAGTGAATGACAGAAAAGCCAAACTAATAGCAGCTTAAACATAAGAGGAGTTTATGTCTCCCTCACATACAAGTCTGGAGTAGGCTTTCAGGAGTAGTTGGGCTGTACTCCAGGAAGTCCTCAATGCCCCAGGCTCTCCCATTTTGCCCCCTGTCCCCTGTCAACCAGGCTGGCCCTCATGACCCAAGATGGCGCCCCAGCCTCACAGAATCCTCCTCAGGAGCGAGGGGTCAGCCAGCTGGCTTGCAGGAAAGACTCCTGGAGTATGGTGCCCTAGACTTTGCTTGTGTTTTATTTGGGATTTTTTTTTAAAAGATTTATTTATTTATTTATTTGAGAGCGAGAGAGAGAGATAAAGCCGGGGAAGGGGCAGAGGAAGAGGGAGAATCTTAAGCAGGTTCCATGCCAGTGCAGAGCCTGATGCGGGGCTTGATCTCTTGACCCTGAGATCATGACCTGAGCCGAAACCAAGAGTCTGACATTTAACCGACTCTGCCCAGGCACTCCTATCTGGGATTTTTACAAACATGTTCGTAGGTCCTCTAGGCTTATAATTTTCCTTTACCACACTGACTCTGATTTTGGTATGGAAGTGTTGTATGAATTCAGGTTATTAATTCCTTGAAGGTTTGGCATTGCTCATATGAAAAATTCTTTATCTTGAGTCATACTAAAAATTTTTATTTAAAAATTTTATTTTTATTTTTTTATTAAAAAATTTAAAAGTATTTATTTATTTATTTGAAAGAGAAAGAGAGAGAACGAGCAGGGGGAGAGGGAGAGAGAGGATATCACTCAGACTCCCTGCTGAATGCAGAGCCCCACATGAGGCTGGATCTCACCACCCTTAACTGATTGAGCCACCCAGGTGCGCCATTATTAAAATCCTTTAAAACAATTTTCAGGGGCACCTGGGTGGCTCAGTCAGTTAAGCATCTGCCTTTGGCTCAGGTCATGATCCCAGGGTCCTGGGATTGAGTCCGGCATCGGGCTCCTTGCTCAGTGGGAAGCCTGCTTCTCCCTCTCCCTCTGCCTGCTGCCCTGCTTACTTGTATTCTTTCTCTCCCTCTCTGTCAAATAAATAAATAAATAAATAAATAAATAAATAAATAAATAAACAAAATCTTGTTAAAAAAACAACCAACAATGTTCACTTTTACAGAAAAGTTGCAAGTACACATAATGTATTTTTTTCCTGAGTGGCTGTTTCAGTGTTTCCTACAAACAAGGGCATCTTCCTACATAACCACAACAGGAGCACCAAAGTCAGGAAATGAACATGTGTACAGTCCCATCATCCACCCCTTAGGCCCCATTCAAGTTTCTCCAGTTGTCCCAATCCTGTCCTTTATAGCCGAAGGATCCAGTTCAGAATCTCCTGTTACGTCTCTTAGCGTCCTTCAGACGGAAACAGTTTCCCAGTCCTTCCTTGACTTCCATGATCTTGATACTTTTGAAGATTATAAGCCAGTGGTTTTTGCCTTGCCCTGGTAGAATGCCCTTCAGTTGTGGTTTGTCTGATCTTCTCTCATGATGAGCTTGTTTTCGGGTCTTCGGCAGGACTCTCCCAGAAGTGAGTATCACAGAAGCGACGCTGTGTTCTCAGCGCACGCTATCAGGAGGCACGGGATTTCAGTTGGTCTCATTACTGGTGCTGTTTGATCACCTTGACTGTGTTTGCCAAGGGTCTGTGCAGGAACATTACTCAGGAAATTATTCCTTTTCCATTTGCAATGAGAGAGTATTTTTTGTGGGGAGGTATTTTGAAATGATATAAATAACCCTTTCCCCATCAAATTCTCCCTTCGTCCTGCTCCCTTCCCTTCCTCCCTGTTTGGACTCATGGTTTCTTATTTTATTCAGTGTGCTATAATCTATTACCATCATTATTTATTTTGATGTGCAAAGCGTTCCAGCTCAGACACAGTGACTTCTGTGTCATTTGGATACATCCCCATCTGTAAGTACTTCCCCACTTTCCAGAACAACAGGCTCACCTTATTCTTTCTGGGCCTCAGGAATAAGCCATTTCTACAAGGAGCCCTGGATCCTTTAGAAGCCAAGATCTAGGTATTTGGGGTGCTCATGGCTGCTGGGGTGTTACTTCTCCCAGGTCTTCTCAGTGGAGAAAGCTAAATCATATCTCTCAGTAAAATTGTTGAGTTCACCCCACTTCCTCCAATTCCACTCCACCACCACACAGCTCATTCTATATTTCTCTTTCCATATTTGTAACGTTCTCCTCCAACAGTGAGAAACCTGGCTCCCATTATCCTGAATGTATTTACTTATTCGATCTCTGTAACAAATCTCCCATCACGGCCCCTGCCCCCTCCTTTGTGTGGATGCCTTTCTCACCCTTTCTGTGCTCTGCTACCCCATGCCGGCCCAGTCCCCCACGTGGTCAACATTGGTTGAATTGATCCACTCAAAGCTAAGTCTTTCTTGAGTAACCCTCACCAAGAAATTCAAGCTTTATTCTACAAATAATCTCTTTTAATTTTGAATTGTCAGTGAAAAAGAGACCTTTGTTTTCATAACTGGTAAGATAACTTTTTGTTTCTTCTTTTTCTTTTAATTCCGGTGTAGTTGATATGCGGTGTTATATTAGTTTCAGGTGTACGATACGGTGACTCGACAATTCTATTCATTATTCGGTGCTCATCATCGGTAAGTGTACTCTCGATCAACTGAGAAGAGAATTCTTAAAATAATATAAAATAAGGAAAACACAGTTAAAAGTCCACTTAGAAAACTCGTACCCTCAGAATACATTGCTGGACCCCTGATTTGAGACCCTCTTCCTCAAATGCATGCAGCACTTCCACATCTTTGTAACGAGGTTCACTAAGGGGGGTTACCCGTTCTCGAGAACTCTGAATCTCAGGGAAGCACACGCCCTGTTACAATTTGATGCTCCCACTCTGCGTGGTCCCACATCAAGAAACGTGGTCACTTCTGGCATCTGTTGCTCTCAATTTTACCATCTCCTACTTTGCGGTCAGCTGACATTACTTAGACCTGCCTGGGCGCCCACCTCCATGTGCTCCCTTCTGATAAGTGTGTGAAAATGGATATCATCACACTGGTGTTTCTTCAGCCCAAACCATGCCGCCGGGTTCTCTGCCTGCACCTGGGACCTGGGTCAGGCAGGAGGTCCTTAGCCCCCAGCTGAGGGAGAAGTGGGTGTTCACCGCTCTGGGCACCCAGGTCTCCCTGCTCCAGCGGCCTGGTCTGCAGCCAGACCCCAGCCCCGTCACCCCCATCTTTTCTTGCCCCCCTCTCCTTTGGGGCTTTCTGTCAGGCTGTCATCTTTTCTCCGGGTTTCTTCCTCTTTTCACCATCTTTGTCTCCTGTGTGCTAAGCTTGATTCTGCCACTGGCTTGCTGGGTCTCAGTTTTCTTATCTGGAAAATGGGGGGGGAGGGTTGAATGTAGATGTTAAGGTCCCTCCTGGCTCTTCCTCTCCTCCTTCCCATCTCTGCCACCTCTCTTTTTGCTCCCTGTCTACTTACCATATACTCTTTCCTCTCTGCCTCTGATTCTCTGGGAGTCTCTCTCTTTCCTCTTTCTGTGACTTTATTCTCTTCTATGACTCTAAACATTGACTTCCTATCTGAATTTTTCTTTCTTGAGTCTCTTCTTCCTCCCTCTCCCTTTCTCTGTTTCTACTGCCTCCGACCCTCTAGTCTCTGTCTCTCTCTGCCCTGCTCTCTGGCTTTCTACCGCGTTCCTGTCTGTAACAACCTTGTTCTGAATTCTGTTTCTCCCTCTGATCACTGCCTGCCCCCCTTCCCTGGCTCCCTGCCCCACATTGCTTTCTCAGCCTATTCCTGAACCCGTGTTTCTGGGTCCCCACTCTGTCCTCGTCCCTGCCCAGAGTCCCCTTTTCCAGCCATGCCCTGGCCTGGGGCTAGGAGCTGGGCACCGCTGCCACGTGGCCCCTAGCAGAGCCAGGCTCCTCCCCTATAATGGAAGAAGCAGCTTTGAGGCGGGCTCCAACAGGCACGCTGCGCCCTGTCGGCTGCCTCTGCCTCGAAGAAGTCTCATAAAGTCACACGCAGCGCTCAGAGAGGATGTCCAATCCTGTCACTGCCCAAACCCAGAGAGCGGGCGTTGGCCGCCAAGCAATCTCAAACTATGTGTGCATGCACACACGTGCACACGCGCACACACACAGCCACACACACACACGGCTGGGGCGTGAGCATGGGTAGCCATTTCTCATCAGGAACTGCTGCTGGCACTCAGGTTCATGGAAACAGTGTTTCCATGTCTATTCTGGCCTGAACTGTAAGCTTCCAGCCCTTGGAATGTTCTCCGTGTAGACATGGATCAAGACTCAGTCGGGAGAGAAAATTCTGACCCCTTCTAAGGGTTAGGATCTGGCTTCATTCCCATCAAACCCACAGGTTTTGCACTTTGTGGTCTGGACCCAGGCTTTCCAGAATCCAGGCCTCACAGACATTTACAGCGCATCTCCCGACCGGTGCCAGGCGCGCCTGTCACCCCACACAAGCCTCACAGCAGCCTCGGGAGGCCGGCGCAGATGTCCTCCGTTTCACAGGCAAGGAGGCTTAGGCTCCCCAGGTCGCAGGCCCAGCGGGCAGGTTTTCAGCCCCACACCAGTCTGACCTGCCTCCGCGCTCCTCTACCCACTGAGACAACCCCAGGATGCAACTGTGGCAGTGGGAGGAGAAGCCGAGAGATCCTGCGAAGCAGCCCTGGACGGCTGGTTCGGGTCCTGGAGAAGGCACAACAGAGAGACAGTTAGTCAGAGCTGACATCCCGGCAGCTGCCCTGGGATCGCCAGAGTTCTGCCCAAAGGCTTGAGATTGACATTTTAGGGGCAAGGAGTGTTTCAGTCAGAGTTGGGAGTGGGCCACATCACATGTCCTGTGTCCTTAAGGGAAGCAAGAGGGGCCCGCAGAGTGGGCTCAGATGTCGCAGTGCGAAGGGGCAGGCTGCCTGTTTGGAGGCGACTGGCTGGTGGGCTGCCAGCAGAGGGACGAGCGACCTCCTTCCCCCGCTCACAGCCCAGCGCCCCTTGACATGGGGTCACAGTGGGCTCCTCAGGCCTCCATGGCCTAGTGTCGGCTTTGTGCCTTCAGTCCTGTTCCCAGAGCCTGGTTAGTTCTACAGACACTGTGCTGGGCCTGCCCTGTCTGGGGTACTGCAAACTGTCAGCCCCATGCCCTCCAAGGCCCTGTAAGGGGCCCACGGGACAGGGTGGTTCACCTTCTCATCACACCGGCAGACTCCGTGACCCGCACACGCACGGGGGTGGGGGGGCTGCGAGATTCACAAGATCCCTTCCGAAGCACTGTTCCCATCTCCTTCTGGGCTTCTGCCCTCCGCTAGGTTGAAACCCTCTGCGTCCCTCGTGAGATGAGATTTTAACAGGGGCCTGGCTTGTCGCCCTGTCTCCTGGTACCAAAGACGGAGCTGGCCCAGAGTGGGACATCAGAAAATATCTACATTCCAGATGAATGAAGAGGTGAATCCCAACAAGCTGGATTCATGAACGGGATGTGCCCGGAGGAACTTCATGAAGAAAGACCGCAAAGATCCTGCTTGAGCCGGGGCCAGGGCGTCCCGGGGCCAGGGAGGAGACAGACCCACCAGAGACAGACCCTCTAGGTGGCCGAGGCTGTGGCCTTACCCCACCGAGCAGTAGTGGGGGCCGCTGCTCCCTGAGCCGTCCCCAGGGTGGGGTGGGGGCAGCAGGAGCAGGCTGGCCCATGTCCCAGCCACCTCTACATGGCCTGCAGCGTCTTGGAAGGTTCTAGACGCTGCCTTACAAGAGGAAAAAGGGCAAAACAAAGCATCACTGCTCCACTTTTGGGTCCGCTCGCGAAAAGGGAGGCCGATACTGTGCAAGCCACTTTGAGAAAGACGAGCACGGCAGTGTGGACAATATTCTTGCTCAGGCTCGGGGCCGCGGTCCAGGCCAGGGGACCAGCTTACTGCTGTGTTCGGACCCGGACACTTCCTCAGCCCGACAAGGCCGCTTGCTCCTCCAGGGAAACACGGCATTGGTTTTCTGTTTATACTTTTGAGACCATCTAGGAGGGGGCTTTGCCTTCGGCAGGGGGCCACCCGTCGTCAAGCTCATGCTGAGGCAGCTTGAGCCAGGCCTGGTCCTGCGATAAACCCCTGGCAGGGCTCAGGAGGGACAGCAGCACAGAAAAATAAACGCCGAAGGAGAACCCCTGAAACGCCCACTAAGATGGCAAATTCACACCCCCCTGCCAGAGGACGCGAGAGTCAAATTCAGGTTAAAATCTTAATTTCCTGCACTGCCAAGATGGGCCTGGAGCTCCTAGGCTGGCTGTCAGGAGGGGGCGGGACAGGGGCTCGCTTAGCTCGGAGTCTCCAAGAAGCTTCTCCAGCCTCTGAGCAGCTTCCCTCCCCGAGGACTGCCACACTCACCGAGAACTCACCCTATTCCCCAGAACCACTTTTACCCCAGTACAACTCTATTCTCATAGACATCTCCTTAGGGTCCTCAGAGACCACCTCGTACTTGCTGGGTGGCCTCGCGTAGGTCAGACAAACCTCTCTGAGCCGAGAATGTGCACCTCCTAGAGTATATCTCATCGAATCCTCAGGGCAAGCCTAAAAGTACTCGTTTTCCTGTTTTACAAAAGGGAACGACGCTGGGTGTGAAGTACTCCCTAAAGTCCCTATTACTGGAGGTGGACTCCTGGGGCTTGTCTCTAGCCCTTCACCCCGCAGACTCCGGTGTGGTCCCCTTGTCTCGTTTCTTTAATTGGCTAGAGTGGCCAGCAAGCCCCCTGCCGGCTACAGTGCCCTCCTGCAGGGCCCAGCAAGGCTCCTTGGGCCAATGATTGGAGTCTTGGTGCCCTCTGCTGGATAAAGGCTAAAATACTAGCCCGGGTCCACACTGCCACATTAACGTCTTCTTCAAAACGACACTTATTTCTTCATCCATCCATCTGTCCAGCCTTCCATTCACCCACCCACGTGCCCATCCATCCATCCATCCATCCATCCGTCCGTCCGTCCGTCCATCCGTCCATCCATCCATCCGTCCATCCATCCATCCCAGTTTTGCCTGTAGCATCACCCTCGCTCTCTGGGGCCCCCCGAAGTTCCCCAGCTCCCGCTCTACACCTGGCCTTGCATGGGCCTCAGCGATGAAGAGAAGGAACCAGGAAGCCCCACACCATGTGTCCCTTTCTTGTGTGCAGAGCACCGTCACACCCTTTGTATCCTTTGTCCCCACAACAACCCCGAGGAGGCTTAGAATCCCATCCCCATTTCACTGATGAGGAAACGGAGCCCCAGAGACGCGGGGCAGCACGGTGCCCGAGAAACAGTCTCTAGGGACAGAGACTGATTTCAAAGCAGGGCTCTGGCACTTACTAATTCTGCCACTTCAGGCAAGCTTCTTAACTCTACGGACCTCAGTCCCTCATCAGTAAAATTATCCCACACAACTTCCACTTATTATGCACGTGCTATGTGCCAGGCATGGCTTTGGGGAGACGGCACCGAGCGGGCCCGGGCCAGCCTCTGCTCCTCCGAACCTCACACTGGAGAGGCTACAACAAGGCGTCAGAGAGACGAGAACCTATCACAGTGCCATCTAAGTGCCATCCATGTCACGTCATTGTCATTGTGTCTATGAGGAACAGGAAAGGATTTGGGGGTGCTTTGCTGGGAAGAGAAAAGGTAAGGGAATTGTTGACATGATGTTAAAAAAAAAAAAAGGCGGCACCCACGGGAGCTGAGGGCACCCACGGAGCCTGGAGCTAGACCTCTAAATGAAATCCCAGCATGGCCCCTTCAGATTCAGCTGTGGGATCTGCAGCAAGTAATACCTTCTCTGTGCCTTGGTTTTCTCATCACCGAATAGGGGTAACAATTCAATGTACACATGTTATCTAGCTAGTAAGTGCTGGACAGGGTCTCGGGGACCCAGAAATGAACAAGGCAGGGAAGGTCTGTCCTATCTCCTTGGAGTGTGATGAGTAAACGAATTATTGCATGCCGAGCACCTAGAACAGTCCTACACATAATTAGCGCTGTGCGTTTGCTATTGTGATTGTCCTGACTGTTGACTATTTATTGGTACTTTGGGTTTGGTGACGATTCTTGACTGTCTGGGGCTGATGAAGGTGACGGGGGCAGGCTCTTCTGCGGGCGAAGTGTAGAACAGGGACCCTGGTGTTGAGGCCAGAGGGAGGCAGGACAGAAGCCTTAAGAGCCAAGCAGCCCACAGCAGGGCAGCTGGCCCCGGGGCAGTGAGTGGCTTAGCAGTGGAGGTGTGCAAGCACGGGTAGAGATACTGTTCGAGAGGTGGCATGAAGGAGGCCACGTGAGGCTCCTTCCTCAGCTAAGGGCTTCCGTTTTTCTGGAGGACAGATGGTGTGGACTCTAAGACCCCTGTAGAGAGCCCCCAAAGATGGAGAGGAACAGCCACCTCCTGGTCTCAACCCTGATGCCAGGCAACTGCCCTCGGCTCGTGACTCTGTCTCCGCCAGGACCTGGGACACCAGTGGAGACCTGACCGGCCTTCCAGGAACTGCCTCCTGCTCAGAGACATGTGTCCACCCCTAGGACTTGCGTCGGGCAAGCTGCCCGGCTGATGCTGTGTGGCCCAGAGACACCCCTGCCCTGCCAGCCTCTGCCCAGACTGCAGATTCACAGGCAAAAGAAATGGCTGTTTTTGTGGTAGGCCTCTACGTTTGAGGATGTTTCCCAGCATTAGATAACTAGACCACACTCTGCTGGCCTCCCAAGAATTCAGAGATAATATGCTCACAGAATGTATGGCTGCGTCTTGCACAAGCCAGGTCACTCTATGCAAATTACATACCTTGTCTGAGTGTCGGTTTCCTCATCTGCAAAATGGGGACAACAATAGTAACATCTTGAAAGTGCAAATGGACTTTCAATAGGAAGGTCTTGAAAATGCACTCTGTGTACCTCCCCCCATACTTGCCCTTGTCTTCAGGGTAAAATCAAAACTCCTGAGCTTGGTATTTGAGGCCCTTTTTCATTCAGTCCCTCCAGCCTCGTCCCTTGTTGTGTCCCCAGCCACAGGAAGTCTGGTGTTCTCCATGCTCCCTGCCTTCCAGACACGTGTCTCTGCTGGTCCCACTGCCTCTCCTATCCACCTGGAGAACTGCTACGGACACCTGGGACCTAATCACCACAGGACTTTCTCTCTGGAGGCAGACATCAGACTATGGCCCCAGCAGGCATGGAGACAGTGTCTGATTGCAGGGATGGGCACTCGGGACAAATTGGTTAAAGACTAAGTTGGTCGGATGCGCCCTGGCGAGAGCAGGGTTGATCCTGGGTGGGCAGCAGGGTAGAATGTGTGTGTGATCCTAGCTGGAGCCATCAGCCCTGGGTGGACCACTGTGAGCAGAGTTTCCTGAGGTCTCTGGATGCCCAAATGCAGGAAGATAGACTCCAGAATTAGGGAGTCTTCCAAATGGATGGAGATTTGGGTCCAGGTTTGAGCCCAGGCCTGCCTGTGAGCTGTGAGCTGCCCCTGACGCTCTTTCTAGGCACGCAGTCTACATCGGGATGTAGCTGGCACTCTCTGGTCTCTTTACATTTGCTGGTGTTACTCCTTTCTCCCCAGGCGCCCTCCTGTGATCTGCTCCTGGGCAAACTTCCCCTTCTTCAAGGCCTGGATGGACTAAAGCTGCAGGCCCCTGACTCTCTCGAGGGAAAAGTGGCTATACCGGGGTCTTCCATTTGCCCACCCAGAACAATGCTTTACCCTTATCCACCCCTTTGAGCTCCAGGGGGCTGGCCTATATGGACAGCATTACCAGGGTTTCTCACGCCCTGGATTCCTCCCGGCAGGGATGCTGCAGTCCGGGTGTGCACTTCTGCCTTTCCAGGAGCCTGCTGTCTTCTGGGTTCCAGAAAGCTCTCTCCTCCCATTTCCTTGGGCCTGGGAAAGCAACAGTTCTGCTACCGTTAGCCTCAAGTTTTTGCAATATTCTTTATGGTACCCCCATCTCTACCTTGGTAATAGTCCCTTGTGAAGGAGTCCTTCTAGAATTATCCTAATTTGAGGGTGCCTTCAGTTTCCTGTTGGGACCCTGACTGAGCACCAGGAGCTGCTTTAGGAAACCGATCCTTCAAAGACGATTCTGGAATTGGGTCGGTCTTGTGTTTGAGCAATACAGGGATACTCTCCTTGCTGAGACAAACAGGATGCAACTCACAGCGTCTGGTAGTATCGCCACGACTCAGGTGATCATTAGCAGTCGGACGGGATGCAGCGTAAGTTGGAAGGCCAGTCGGTGTATTAAGTGGCTGTGGCGCTTGGCCCTGTGGCAACGATACTCATTATAGTGGAGGCACCTGGCTTCTTCCTACAGCCCATGAGCAAATATGGAGGAATGAAATGAAAAATTATGTCCACATAATTGAGAAGATGCGTGAACAATAGAAGCTCCCATGAGAGCTTGAAGGAGTCCCTTACGTCCTGGGGCTACGGGCGAGGGGTAGCAGGACCAAACCCGGGTTCTGGTGGTAAAGGCTGCAGAGGTCACGGCACCCCAGCCCAGGCGCCTTACATTAAAGGAGGGGTACTAATAAGGAAGGAGTGGGCATTGGGGAGACATGGTTGGGGCTGAGAATTTCAACCTGCAAATTCCCCTGAACTTCCTTTGCCAGCAGAGGCAGCTCCTCCCTACCTGTCAGAATGCCCTCACTCCTCTCCCCCCACATTAAAGCCTTTCAGTGGTCCAACCAGGAGCAGTCCTTCCAGAAGCTGATCCCTACGCTGAGGAGCGTACTCTCATCATTCTTTGTGGCCTCCAAGCCCATAACTGGAGCTTAATCCCAGCATGGTATAGAGGAGAAATACAAAGCCTACACCACAAGAAGATTGTCTATACAGTGAAATTCTTAGAAGACTTTGTCAATCTATATTGGCAGGAGCCTGTGGGTGTGGATTCCAGGGATGTTAGACCAAGGGTAAGAATTATAGGACTTGACCAAATCCACTGACAAATGCCCTAGCCTGGGATTTGGCGTTTAATTTTTTCATTTGATCACCTAGGGGTGGTTTTATTTATTTATTTAGATTATTTATTTGTCAGAGAGAGAGAGAAAGAGAGTGAATGCACAAGCAGGGGGAGGGGCAGAGGCAGAGGGAGAAGCAGGCTCCCTGCTGAGCAAGGAGCCCAATGCGGGACTAGATCCCAGGACCCCGGGATCATGACCTGAGCTGAAGGCAGATGCTTAACCAACTGAGCCACCCAGGTGCCCCTAGGAGTGATTTTAATTATCTGCTAGTTTGCCTAAGTGAAATTTAAACACAATGATGGCCTCACCGGATGAGTTTGACATGCCAGAACTTCCTTGGAATTCTGTGTAGGAGAGTCCGAAGTCTTGGGAAAGTACATGTGTTGAAATGGATCTATTGCATGCAACCTGCTCACACCCCTAGAAGAAGCCTAGTATACTCCCTTCACTAAAGCATAAGCGGTGCATTTAGGGAGGGGGTGGGGGGGTAGCAGCGGTGGTGGTAGTATAGTAAAGCCGTATTCTTTCCCGTGGACAACTTCCATCCATTTAAGAAGCAATTTATGACTTGCTCCTGGCCCTGGTAGAGCCTGAAACACACTGCAAACACCCAGTGACTGTGCCACCAGAGCTGACAAGGGAACTGGGTGTTATCTGATCCACTGAACCGTAATACTGACATGCACAGAAGCATTCCTTAATAAAATGGAGGTGGCTCCTACACGGCTGGTGGGAATGCAAGCTGGTGCAGCCACTCTGGAAAACAGTATGGAAGTTCCTCAAAAAGTTGAAAGTAGAGCTACCCTATGATCCAGCAATGGCACTACTGGGTGTTTACCCCAAAGATACAAATGCAGTGATCCGAAGGGACACCTGCACCCCAATGTCCATAGCAGCAATGTCCACAATAACCAAACTATGGAAAGAGCCCGGATGTCCGTCGACAGATGAATGGATAAAGAAGGTGAGGGGTGTATATATATATATATATATATATATATATATATATATATATATATATAATGGAATATTACTCAACCATCAAAAAATGAAATCTTGCCATTTGCAATGACATGGATGGAACTAGAGGGTATTATCTAAGCAAAATAAGTCAGTCAGAGAAAGAAAATTATCATATGATCTCACTCATATGTGGAATCTAAGAAACAAAACAGAAGATCATAAGGGAAGAGAGGAAAAAATAGAACAAGATGAAATCAGAGAGGGAGGGGCACCTGGGTGGCTCAGTCATTAAGCGTCTGCCTTTAGCTCAGGGTGTGATCCCAGGGTCCTGGGATCGAGCCCAACATCGGGCTCCCTGCTCCGCTGGGAGACTGCTTCTTCCTTTCCCACTCCCCCTGCTTGTGTTCCCTCTCTTGCTGGCTGTCTCTCTCTCTGTCAAATAAATAAATAAATAAACAAACAAACAAACAAACAAACAAATAATCTAAAAAAAAAGAAATCAGAGAGGGAGACAAACCATAAGAGACTCTTAAACTGAGGGTTGCTGGAGGGAAAGGGGGATGGGGTAACTGGGTGATGGGCATTAAGGAGGGCCTGTGATATAATGAGCACTGGGTATTATATAAGATGATGAGTCACAGACCTGTACCCCTGAAACAAATAATACATTATATGTTAATTAAAAAATAATAAATGGAGAGAAAAATAATATAAAATGGAAATGGCAAGGAGGAGACCAAGGCGATGGCTCAGACTCCCATGGTACCTACCGCTGTTTTTTGCCACTGCTCCTTCATCCTGCACCCATGACCTTATTAGGAGTTCCTTATCACCAGTTAGTGGAGGAGAAGGGGGACCTGGTCCATGGATGGGTATTATGATACGCTGGCATCAGCCGGGAGTGTCTGGCAGCGGCATTACAGCCCCCAGCGAAAGCTGGTTCTGAAACACGAGTGTGGAAGGGAAATCTTCCCAGTGGGCAGAACTTCGGGGGGTCCCTCTGATTGTTCATTTTGTGCAGAAGGAGAGATGGCCTGAGGCCCTAATTTGCTTTGACTCATGGGTAGTTGATAATGGGTCATCTGGATGACCAAGGTGTTAGTATAAATGACAGGAAAATTGGTGTCAATGATGTATGTGGATGGATCCCTCAGAATAGTCACAGGGTGTGAAGATACACATCCCATGTGAATGCCCCACCACACGGCATCTATGACAGAGGAAGCCCTCAACTCACGACAAGATGAGCTGTGGCTATCAGTCAGCTTCTTCCCGGCCGCCCCAAGTGCTTGCTCAATATACATCCATACAAAGTGGCCGTGGCAGACAGAATGGAGGCTGTGTGTGGGTTCCATGACATGGACTTCATGCCTCATCTGACCACTGCCCCAGCTCAGTGCCCAACCTGCCAATAGCAGAGGCCACGCCAAACGCACAAGCTGGCACCGTTTCCCTAGGAGGACCAGCCAGCTACCTGTTATATCAGATCTCTCCCCTCAAAAGGCAACACTTTTTCCTACTCACAGGGATAGGACTGTGACTGTGTACATATTTGCTTTCCTTGCTTGCTGTGCTTTTGCCAGAACCGTTATTCCTGATTTACCGTAGTCTCTTCTACAACAGTGATCTGACCAGGAGAGCATCTGACTGCAAGTGAGCTGCAGCAGTCGGCGCACTGGTTTAGCTTTGTCTCCCATCATCCAGAAGCATCTGGCCTGATGGAACTGTGGAATGGTCTGCTGAAGCTCAGTTATAGAACGAGCTGGAGACACTAGCTTGTACTTACAGTGTGCAATATATGCTTTATACTAGTGACCAAGAGTGCTGTCTTCCTGCGGACAGAATGCACAGGTTGGAAACCAAAAAATAAAGAGCAGTGGCCTCTTTCACTCTTAACCCACAAACTCACTGGAAGAATGTTTGCTGCCACCTGTGCCTGATCTTGGACTTGGGAGTTCGGAGCACCTAGTCCCAAGTTTCACCAGAGGACGCAGTAATTCATCTTAGCAATTGGAGGCTGAACCTGTCCCTTGATCATTTTGGGATCTTCATGACCCTGAATCAACAGGCAGAGAAGGGAATCACTACTATATAAGCCAAATGATGGATCCCAATGCCATGAGAAAGTGTCAGTGTTGCCTCATAACGGGGCAGGGAGGACTGTGACTGGCGCCCAGGATATTAACCGGGGAGCCTGTTAGTCCTCCTTGCCACTGGGTCCTGGTCAATAGTAAATGGGGAAACCCAGGAAAGAGCAGGCCACTGAAGACTCAGTTTGTTCAGGAATGAGGGTTTGGATCACTACACCAGGTAGAGAAGCTCCACCTGGGGTGTTATAAGAGGGTAAGGGGACATAGAACAAGGGCAGATGGTGGCAGCTCTGATTAGCACTTTAGATGACCAATTGGCTATGGAGATGGGGACTGTAGCAGCTATGTGTTTTGTAAATTGTTTCTTTTGTACCCACTTTCTTATATAAAGAACGTTAGTAATGACTAATGTTTTAGTTTCAAGTGGTTGTAAGGCGAATTGGCAGCCCCTTGCTAATAGAGTTAGCTGATGGGACTTCTCATGTCTTCTGTCTTAGCGATACCACTACCCTGGATGAAGGACAGGAGTGAATGCTGAGAGACAAAGGGGTGGACTGTGCCACATACCTTCCCTTTGCCTGCCAGGTGATCTCTCCCCCTCCCTCACTCTGACCTGGGAGGGAAACACCATCAAACCTCCATGCCTGGGGCTTCTGCTTGGGTTTGACCAAAGAGAGACCTGGCAGATCAAAAGGAGCAAGGTCAAGAGATTTGTTTCTATTGCTGCTTCCCTGCAGGGTTGTTTCAAGCTGGCTGTATCCCTCAACCAGTGGTCATTGCCTCCATCAAGGCAGCCTTCTCCCATGACTTTATCTTCCTAGGGTCTAGTAACGGTGCCCCCCTCCCCCACTTTGGGGCCCGGAATAGTAGCAGCTCTGCTACTGCTAACCGCAGGTGATAGCACTAGGTTCCATATCCTTTTGTTAACAGTTCCTTGGTAAATAAATCCTCTGAATTATCCTAACTTGCGTGTGCCTTTGCTTCTAGCTGGGATCCTGACTGGTATAAACTTTTCTTTCTTTAAACACCCCCCTTTCCTGTATGACTCAAGGGTGTATAGTTGTATGAGCACTTTCTTTTTAGAATCATGTGATCCGTGTCTGCATCTGGTAAGTGCTTGGTAATGGTGATGATGGTGATTATTGTCATTATTAGTGTCCATCATTTACTGGATGCTTTAACACTGACTCACAGCTACCCTGTGAGATAGATATTATAATAGTATCACTGTGTTTATAGATAAGGAAACTGAAGCTCAGAGAGGCTAAGTGACTTGCCTAGGGTCACTCAGAGAGTGAATGATGGGTTGAGGATTTTAACCGAGGTCTGTAGACCTCAGCGTTCCCTCCTGGTTACTGTGCCACGATGGGTTTACCCACTCTGAGATGGTGATTGATTATTCCTTCCATCCAAAACCTGTTTCCAGTGGTTGTTCATGGCCCAAGTGTCTAAGAGTCAACCTTCATTCTCTTGGAGCAAATTATCTTGTTGCCTTGTTGTTTTGTATCAGCCCAGCAGGTACCCCGGGATGGAAATCCTAGTAAGTTTATATCTACCATCGTTCCTTTAGTGTTAGAATGATCTTTATGTGACCTTCCTAAGAGAAATTTTAGACTAGAGAACAGGGTCCTGCCTGGAGTATGGCAGGGAGAGAGAGGAAGATGATAGAAGTTAGGGGTGGAGTATGGAGGGAAGGAAAGAAGATGGCTCTGGCTCTCCCTTTAGCAAAGTCATAAAGCAGGTGATGATGATTTTCATAGGGAGGCTCTGGTTCTAGCCTTGACCCAATTTGTTGTGGAATGAACTCCTCCAGGCTGTCAGTTTCTTCCACTATTAAATGCTTGTGGTGGACAGATTCTAAGGTGGCCTCCACAACTCCCGCCTCCTGGTATCTGTGCCCTTGTATAACCCCTCCCTTTGAGTGTGGGTGGAACCTGTGACTTCCTTCAAACCAATAGAATATGGTAAAGAATATGGTATGATGCTACTCTGATGATTATATTATATTAGATTACGTTATGTTTTCTAAAACTATCTTGCTAGCAGATTCTTTCTGTTGCTGGCTTTGAAGAAGCAAGTTCCCATGAATCCTACAGACAACAATCTGAGTGAGTTTGGAAGCAGATCCTTCCCTAGCTGAGCCTCCAGATGAGAACTCAGCCTTGACCAATATCCTGGGCCTGTGAGACCTTAACCTGTGGTCTCTCTAAGCTGCACCTGTACCTGTGATCCACAGAAACTGGGATAATACACATGTGCTATTTTAAGTCACTAAGTTTGTGGTGATTTGTCATACAACATAAAAAACTAATACAATGCATGATTTTTTAAAATGCTGGTTAAATTTTAGAAAAATGAGGGGTGCCTGGGTGGCTCAGTCAGTTAAGTGTCTGACTCTTGATTCCGGCTCAGGTCATGATCTCAGGGTTGTGGAATCAAGCCCTGAGTTAGGGTCCACACACAGAGGGGAGTCTGCTTGGGATTCTCTCTCTCCCTTTCCCTCTGTGCCTCCCCCTACCCCAAACTAACTCTCGTGCATGCTCTCTCTCTTAAATAAATAAATAAATCTTAAAAAAATTATTTTACTGAATGCTGAAAAGGTTTTGGTGAAATTTGTGTATCTACATTGTTAATTGGTATTAACACTACTTTCTCTTGTTATGCAAGTTCTCAAATACAAGCAAAAGCAGGAAGAATAGTTATAATTAGCCCAAGTACAACCATAGCCTACATTCAAAAATTAAGATATTTTCATACTTCATCTCTCTCCCTTTTGTATGATAATTTCAAAACAAATCCCAGACATCATGTCATTTCTCTCTGCATAATTCAAATATGCATAGTTGAAAACAAATGGCAAATTTCTTTACACTTTATCATTACTACACCTAAAAATCTTAATAACCACGTATCAGTTAATGCTCTGTCCATATTCAAATGTCTCCAATTATCTAAAGAATATCTTGACATAAATTCATTATAATATGAAGCAATATATAATGAGTAACTTAAAATGTTCCTATTCTTTGATCTAGTACGGCTCTTCCTAAAGGTTTATCATAAGGAAAAAATTCAAAAGATGATAAAGGCATGATATCTATTAAGGAATTATTCATAATGGTGAGAAATTGCAAACAACTCAGATATATAGTGTATGAGTCATGGTACATTCTCGAAAACACAGTCCTCATCATTATATCAATAGCGGGAAATTAGAGTGGGAGAGTGATTACAAAGATGTTGGGATATCAAGCAGTACAGACATTGGCGACAGCAGGAAATCTCTACCATCCCTACTGGAGGAGGGGAAGGGGGGGGAAGGAGGTGGTAGTACCTGAGCCCAGAAATTGGAGCCACATCAGGAGGGATGTTTGAAGAGGCCAGGACAAGAGAGACATCACTGGGATCCTTTCCACATGTGGGGGCGGGGGTGGGGCTTCTCTGGCTT
This sequence comes from Ursus arctos, assembly GCF_023065955.2. Classification (NCBI taxonomy): domain Eukaryota; kingdom Metazoa; phylum Chordata; class Mammalia; order Carnivora; family Ursidae; genus Ursus; species Ursus arctos. The sequence continues at coordinate 51,786,777 of NW_026622897.1, forward strand.
CTCACTTTCTCCTTGCCTCCAGTCTCCTGTGAGTGTCTCCTATGGCTAGATCCAGCCAGAAACCAGCAGCAAGAGACGCTGGGAATGAAGTTTTCAGGGTCAGCCCTCTGTGAGACAGCGGTACCTCCCTAACCTCCCTATTGGGAGACCAGTCAGGTTTGGAAAGGTCAGTGAATGGATCTGAGAGCAACAGGCGTAAGTCTGGCACATCAACAAAGGCCCTAAGATCCTTCCAGAACAAGATTAGGGCTAAAAATAGCCAACAAAAAGATAATTACTAACTTGTGACACATCCATCCAGTGTGTTCCTTGACCATTGAGACTACAAATATGAAGACTGTATAGCAATACAGAAAATACTTATAGTGAATTATAATACAACATTATTACCCTTCTTTACTTTTTCTCTTTTTATACCACCTATCGCTTTGTAAAATAAAAAATAAATCCAACTCTTTATCATGTGTATTTTTGTTGATGCCCTACTCCCACTAGAAATTTCTGTGAGGGGGAAAAAAAACTTTGCTTTTTTGTTTGTTTGTTGATGTATCTTAGGTGAACAGTGCCTGAAACATAGTAGGTGCTCAGTAAATGTTGTGAGTATGAATTAAGTGATGTGAAGAAAACAAAATACAACACCCATTTTACAAGGTTGTTGTAAAAATTAAATGAGTTGGGATCATTAGCACATGGTAAATACTTAGTGTACTTGGTAAAGGTCAATTTCTCCCAGGTAGGAGAGAACAGGTGCAGAAGGAAGAGTTGAAAATCCACTAGACCATGGTATCTATTTCCATAAAAGGGCCCACCCCCAAAAGGAAGATAGAAAAATCACCATTATAATCCCAAAGAATCAATGTGGTGTGATGAGCAGAAGCCTGGACTTGTAGTTGGCCCTGCCACTTACTAGCTCTGTGCACTTGCTCAAATTCCCTAACCTTTCTGAGTGGTATTTTCCTTATCTGTAAAGTGGGAATAACAATAATGCCTGTCACACTGGGTTGTATAAATACTGCCCACAGGGCTTGGCACATACTGGATGCTCAGTAATGCTGGTTACTTTAGTGTTAGCCCATCCTTCCTTCCTCCAGGGAGTACAAGCACAGTCTGGAGCTGTCCGGAGTGCTGAAGACATCCTCCCTCCCTCCCTCAGTTCCTCTCTCCTTCATTCTCTCCTTCCTTTCTCTGTTTGGCTCCCTAGAGCCCTAGGGTTTGAATAGATCGAATTTTCCAGGTGGCTTCTTCAGGCCTCTGAGGGGGACAGGGAGGAAATGAGCCATATATGAGGCACTCCTTGGGCAAGAGCCCTGGGAAGCTGACAGGCAGCTGGAGCTGGAGTGTTACCATGGGGCCTGTGGTGGGAATGGGGGCCCCCCAAGCCAAAGTTCCTTGGAGAGCTTGACATCTAAGACCCTGGTGCAGCAACCTTAGGATCCACAGAGAGACAGTGAGTCAGCCTGGCACAGCCTGGCACAGCATGGCAGGTGGGTCCTTGGGAAGCTGCCTGAAGGAAGGCAAGAAGAGCCAGGCTGGTGGGGGGAACAGAAGGTGACCTTTGGCTACAGGAGTTGAAGGGGTCCTGGCTCTAACAGGAACCCTCCCTCTTCCTTCCTGGGGTTCTTACTAACTTTTTTATTTTGCTCATTTGTCTTTTAATGCAGCCAAAGGCAACTTTATCTTTTTGGGTTCTGATATTATGAGTTGATTAATTCAATAGGCTTGGCTCTATGAGCCAAGCAATCTGTGCGTAATCATTGGCATCCATCCCCTAGAGTTTAAAAATACAAATGGTTTTCCCCAGGAGGATGTTGAATTAACCCATTGTGCTGGAGGTGGGAGCGCTGGCAGCTCACACACTCCTGGGGGAAGGGCTGAGACATGGGACGTTCCTGATTTTTACTGACAACTAGAGCATTAGAGCTGAATGATCTTTGGAGACCTACACATCAAAACTAAGCCCCTCCGTACAGATGGGAAAACCAAGGCACAGAAAGGGGTGTGGGCTCTGTTCCACAAGTCAGCAACAGAGTAGCTCCAGGCCTGAGTCTCCTCTGAGTCCCTGCATGTCATCAGCTGTAGGCTTCCCGGGACCTGAGTGTGGCCAGCAGGACTGTGGGGCCAGGGGAACCTGTTGCTGCTTTGTGGGACTGAAGAAAAGCCATATGCCTTCTGTACCTCAGTTTCTCTATTTGTACACAGAAGAGTAGGTTTAGATGTTTAGCTCTTCAAGGATCCTTCATCTGTGATGTTCTAGGTGTTTGAGAAAAAGGCGATTTTTGTCTTGGGTTGGGAGGTAGGAAGCCAAGCTCCAGTTCCAACACAGCCCTGACTTTTGGCGAGAGCTCAGACACATTGCAGTTCCCCCAGAGTCCGTTTCCTCCTCTGAAAAAGAGGGTAAAATGTCTCTTTTGGGGCTCCTGAGAGGACAAGGCAAAGTAGTGGATCACAGGTGCTTTAGAAAGTACAAATTAGGGGGAGAGGCAGCTGTCATTAGTATCATGCATGTATGCTTACATTTCCAACCGGAGACAATTAGCTCTCTGTGAGCCCAGAACAAGCCCAGCTGCTCCGGGGGGCGGGGGGGGGGGGTCCATCCCGAGGGCTGGGGATGCTAGGAGACATCATGACAGAAGAGCAGGGAGGGTGCAGAGTGCTCCTCAGGGGCTGGCAGGAGAGCAGCCCTCCCCAAGTCCCTGAGCCCAGAGCTGGGAGAACTATAGCCTCATGGGCCTGAAGGGCTCCGGGTTGGCCAGCGCTGCCAACTGGCTACTTTCACAGATACGGAGCTTGAGGCCGCAAGGGGGTCAGGGGCAGGAGTGCGACTGAAACTCAGACCTCCACCTCCCTGTCCAGCTGTTTCTATACCGCAGTACCCCTGCCACTCCTCAAAGATCCCAAGATGGCGATGATCGTGGTGGTGGCGGTGCTGGGGCTGATGATGACCGTTTCAAGTAAGTACCCACTTACTTCTGTTTAGCAAGTGCTATTTACCACCTGCTTACCTCCCTACCACAATGACATCCCCATTGTAGATACTCAATGCATTTTAGTTTTTGCCACAAAATCTGCCAGATAGCTATTGTCATCTCCACTTTGCAGACGAGAAAGTTAGGAGGCCAGAGAAGTTAAGCGTCTCTCCAGGGTCAGGGACAAGTGAGTGATAAAATCAGGGTTTATTCCGCTGTGTGATTCCAAGGACCTTCTTTATTTCTCTGCACTGCACATAATTTCTTTTTTTTTAAAAGACATATTTATTTATTTGAGAGAGAGAGAGAGAGCTCACATATGAGCAGGAGGGGGAGAGGGAGAGGGAGAGATACTTTCAAGCAGGCTCTGTGCTCACATGGGGCTTGATCTCACAACCCTGAGATCACGACCTGAGCTGAAACCAAGAGTCAGACATTTAACTGACTGCACCACCCAGGCGCCCCTAGAACATAATTTCTAAGGACCTCCTCTGCACAGACCATTGCTGTTGGCACTGAGAAGGCATCCCCTCACTCTCCTGACCTACACTTCCAAGCGTAGGCTGCTTCCAGCTTGCCTCCCCTGGGAAGCCCTCCATGAGCTCACAGAACCTCCCTACTGGTCCTGCCTGTTGCCTGCACTTGTGGTCAGCTCTTCTCTTGGCTGGAACCTACCTCTCTACTGGCCTGACAGTTTCTTAAGGGTGAGATTGGATTTTATACCTTCCTGGGGCACCCAGAGTGGAAAGTTGCAGGCTGCACGAAATGGGTGAGAGGCCTTGGCTGAGGGGCGTGGCTGGGGAATGGGCCATGACCAAGCAGACGTGGCAGGGTTGCAAGGTGGACATCGAAGTCCTGGGACAGTGGGATGGAGTGTGTGGGGGGGTGCTCTAGTCCAAATGTCCTCATCAAGTAGGTCCTGTGTGGGATGGAGGATGAGTGGGAGAGACTTGTCCTCATCCTGGCTCTCTGCCAACTCCATTCAGTCTCCCTTATTTTCCTCATCTGTGCTGTGGAGATAGAAAGAGCTTTGTCTGCACAGGGCTGCGCGGACTAGAGAGGGGACTGTGCACGTGCATTGTAAATCCACTTGCTACAAACACGCTCACGCTATAGGGCCCCAGAGTCCAGCAGAGTCAAGTGCTGGCAGATGGTGCTAGGCTTGAGGGGATGCGGCGGGGGAAGCTCAGAGGGGCACCGGGAGAACCGGCCCACCTGGGACGATGAGTGCAGGAAACAAACAAATAATAGGTTGAGAAAAGCAGGATTTATGGAACACCTAAGTACCAGGGACCGTGCTAAGTGCCTCATGTCATGCCACTTCATCATCACAGTCCCTCCATATGGTAGGCTTTGTTTCCCACATTTTTACTGAAGAGGGAACTGAGGCTCAGAAACCTCAGAAATTGGTCTAGGGCAACACAGAGGGCAAGCAGTGAGCCAGGGCTGGCCAGCTCTGACTCCGGAGCCCACACTGAGGGACTGAGCTACAGCCAGGACTGCGCGGGCATCACCAGGCTGTGAGTCAGTCTCGAGGAGGATGTTAGGCCCCTAAAAGGGGGGACAGTCTTCAGACATGGTGGGTCCAAATCACTCGTTTTATAAATGAGGAGGCTGACGTTCTGGGGAGCAGGACTGTCTGCTTCAAAATCATGCAGGGAGTAACGGCCAAAAGTACTAGAAAGCAAACTTTATTCTTGTCCCCCTTTCCCAGGACTTACAGAGGGGCTTGTACCCTGAAGGTTGGTGCTGGGTGCTGCCCACGGGAAGATGTGCCTGTCCTCCCAGGGCCCATGGGGGGCCACCGTCAGTCATCCAAGGACAGCCTTTTTCCCTCCCCCTCTCTCTGTGGTGCTTTGGGGTGCCCTCCTGTGGGCTGGCTCCCTTCTGGATCTGGCCCTGGGGGCAGGGACCTTCACCTTAGGGGTGCTGGGTCCCTGGGACTGTGACCCCATCTTTGCCCAGGCCCTCCCCAGTGTGGCTGCCCAACTGGCCGTGGACCAAGCCAACCAGGACTCCTCACTGGTGCTGGGCTCGAGGCTGGTTTCCGTGGCCCTTCCCACAGGCTGTGACACCCCTCACGCCCTGGCCACTTTTCTGGCCCACAAGAATACCGTAGCTGCTTTTGTGGGCCCTGTCGATCCTGGTTACTGCCAAGCAGCAGCCCTGCTGGCCCAAGGCTGGGGCAAGACCCTCTTCTCTTGGGCGTGCGGAGCTCCAGAAGGAGGAAGAGAACTAGTGTCCACCTTGCCGTCGGCTGCCCACGTGCTGCTGTCTATCATGAGACACTTTGGCTGGGCGCGCGTGGCCATCGTGTCCTCCCACCAGGACATCTGGGTGGCCACAGCCCGGCAGGTGGCCATGACTCTCAGGACACATGGGCTGCCTGTGGGGCTGGTGACCTCTCTAGGACCGGGAGAGCAGGGGGCCACAGAGGTCCTGGAGCAGCTCTGCAGTGTGGACGGCCTGAAAAGTAAGTGTAACTGGGTGCCTTCCTCCGGTGGGCAGTGGGACTTCGGAGGGCTGTGAAGACCCTGGCCTGAGCCCTTGACGACAGCCCTGCGTTTCGTCTCACAGCAGCCCTGTGAGCTAGTCCCGTTGAGCTCTGCACTTTGCAGCTCAGAGAAGGTATGTAACTTGCCGAAGTCACACAGCTGGCAAGCGGCGCAGTTGGGTTTTGAGCCTGGATTCAAGCGTTGGTTGTGGAGTGGGAGCCCAGAGCTGCCTGGCTTCCTGCCAGGGCCGCTGGAGGACAGGAGAGAGTAGCAGTGCTTGAGCCTGGAAAGGCGGTGAGAGTCAGAATGGCTTTTTTTTTAAGATTTTATTTTTAAGTGATCTTTACACCCAACGTGGGGCTTGAACTTACAGCCCCGAGATCAAGAGGCACACACTCCACGGACCAGCCAGCCGCTTCTGGTTTATCAAGCCCCTGCTGTGCCGAGTGCTGTCTCACGTGGGGAAACAGGACCCACCAGGGGGCGGGTCTCTGGGGACAACGATGTGATGGAGAGACAGGTATAGAAGCAGGTGGTCGTGACAGAGAGGTCAAGGCCATCCGAGGGTGCCGGGGCTTGGAGAATCAGAGGAGGTTTAGGGCTGGGCCCTGGGGGTCTGAGGCTTCCGGGAGGAGGCGGCACTTGCCTGTCGGCTCAGGAGAGGCACGGTGGGTAGACCGAGGCAGAGGCGGCGCCTGGAACACAGAAGAGCCCTTGAAGTTAATCTAGACTGGGCTTATTTCAAACTGTGACTTGGGGCCCATCATGGTCAAGAAACTCGAATCGAGACTAGCAGTACAAAAAAAGAAAGAAAGAACGGGACAGAAAGAGAGAAGAACGGAACTGAGTAGAAGAGGGAACCTAGAATGGGACAACGGGGGCAAGCACGAGAACGCTTTGCAGGCGGCAGGGGAACTGAAACTCCCGGTAGCTGCCGCATTCTCCACCTGAGCGAGCTGGAGGCCAAGCCTGAGGAGGGCGGGTGGGCGGCCCCTGAGCAGGTGCGGCTGCCCTGAGAGCTCGTGCCCGGTGCACAGGGAGCCCCGGCCCAGGTGTGCCCGCGCCCGGGAGCGGCAGGACCTCACTTCTTGGAGCCCCGGTCTTCCAGTAGGTGGAATGGGGATGATGACACCCACCTCGCAGGGTCCTCAAGCAGCAGCTGCTCACGGCTGAGTGCACCGTAAACACGCCGTTCAGCCAAGAGTCACCGAGCGCTGCCCCGGGCCCGAGCCTGGCTGGGCTCTGGGGAGGTGATGGGGAGAGGGTGCCCAGGCCTCAGCGGGGAGCAGCTCCGGTCTGGTGGGAGCTGCTTCGCTTGGGGGTAGGAAGGGCTTCACAGAGGAGGTGACGCCAGGGCAGGGCCTGAGAAGAAGCTGATTGCAGGCAGCGATGAGGAGGAAGGCGTTCTAGGCAGAGGGACGAGCTACTGCAAGGGGATGGAGGAATGGATGGGACTAGGGGGATGGACAGCTCAGTTCTGTGTGGCCGGAGCATGGTGGCAGGTGGTGGGGGACACCTCGTCAGACTCCTTCTCCAGCCCTGCTGCAGAGTTTTGAGTTCCAACCAAATTGCCAGCTTTCAGGAGCCAGGAGGCAGAGTGGTTCAGGGCATATTCTCGGGGGTCAGATAGCCAGAGTCACAGTCCTGGCCCCACCTCTTACCAGCTGTGTGACCTCAGCAACTCACTAAACCTCTCTGTGCTATAGTGTCCTCATCAGTGACGCGAGGCTAATAAACCCCCTCCATCTCAGTCCACACTTCCTCCCAGGTTGTGGGTATCAGCTTTCCCCTGTGGCCAGCTGCAGAACAGTGTCCCCAACTTATCAAACAAAGGGTTTTTTTGGTTAGAAGCCAGAACAAACACGGGACCAAAGGGATGGGGCAAAGGAAGCCCTGGTTCTGTTTCTTCCCAGTTCTAGTGTGTGAGTGTCCTCCCCCCTATGCTGGGACAGGGAGTAGGTAGCTTGTGGCCCATGGCCCACACAGCATGGCCACCCAGGGGCTCAGCAGAGCCTAGGGCTCCAGGCTCTGGCTTCCACATGACCAGGGCCTCAGGCGCCAGCAAGGAGACACCAGCCTTCCTGGGAGGCTGTTTTCCTGGATTTTCTAGAGAAAGTGATTGCAGCAGGAACCTGAGGGGTGGCCCTTTGTTGGCTGAGGTTGTAGCCCTGGTCAGGGACCCAAGTGGAGAAGAGAGAAAAGATACAGGGGACCCCTACTTTGGATAGACGTGTGAGACCCTTGCCTTGGGCAGGGGCTCTCTTCTGTCCTGGGGGCCTGGGGAGGAACCTGGCTGCCTTATCACCAAGGGCCTATCTCCTTCTCGGAGGCAAAGAGGCATGTGCTCACTGTAGGGAGCGGACCTGAGAGTTACGAGCGGCTCTCCCGGGCCACAGATCCTGGGCCGTGGGCAAGGCCTGCAGACACAAGCCTGCCCCTTCTCCCCCTCACCCCCCCACCCCAGTTGTGGTGCTGTGCATGCACTCGGCGCTCCTGGGCGGCCTGGAGCAGAGCGCCCTGCTGAGCCGAGCGTGGGCCCGGGGCCTGGCAGACGGGAGGCTGGTCTTCCTGCCCTACGATACCATGCTCTTCGCCTTGCCCTACCGGAACCGCTCCTACCTGGCCCTCGGCGACAGCGGGCCCCTGCAGGAGGTCTATGACGCCGTGCTCACCATCAGCCTGGAGTCCGGGCCCGTGGATCAGGCCTCTGAAGCTGCCAGGGCCAGTGGAGAGGTGGCCATGCACTTGGACCCAGAGCAGGTGGGTCCGTGCAGGCCCACACAGGGCCCGGAGTGCGGGGCTGCGGGCCGGTTACACGCGCTCCTCACCCGCTCTAGGCCTTTCTGGCCTTGGCCAGCTACCCACCTGGCTGCTCAGCCCCACCTCCACTGTGGGCCCGTGACCTGTCCCTTACTGGGCAAAGTGTCTCTGCCTAGTCCCTAGGTACTCTCTCCATCTCTAGTTCCCTCTCTCCCTCCCTCTCGTCCGTGTGTGTGTGCACGTGCTGGCTTGTGTGTGTGTGTCTATTAATCGCTCTTGGCCTGCTTCATCAGTTCTCCCTGTCTTGTGACTTTCTGCTTCTATTTCTCTATCTCCAGCTCAGCGCCTGCAATTTCCATTTCTGGCCCAGCTGCTCTTCCTCTCACAGACATTCTCCCTCTTCTTCGTCCGCATTTGCCTAGCAAACGTGCAGATCAGTAGGAGGGATGTTGGGGTGCGGGAGAATGGGAAGGTTTGCTGCAGTCGCTGCTGTGAATCTGAGAAGTGCTGGGGGAGGGTCGTGCTGGCTCCACTTTGCGCATAGGGCTCCGCAGCTCGAGTCCCCCGTGGGATGTCTGCTTCTTGGTGACAAGAAGGCAACAGTGTCTGGAGGTGGTGACGGGGATGCAGATGCTGGGGGAGGGCCTTACAACGAGACATTCATCTGACAAATGTGAATTGGGTCCCTCTGCTGTGCCACTGGGCCAGGCGTCAGGGACACGGTGGTGAATCAGACAGACCTGGCCTTCAGCGAGCTTCCATTAGGGCGAGACAGATAATACCCAAGCAACCGTATAACCAAATCCAAATCGTGGTAATGTCGCCAAGAGAAGGAAGCAGGATAAAGTGACAGAGAGCGGTCAGGATGGAGCAGTGGGCAACAGGAGTTGGGACAGGCAGGGAACCCCACTGCGAGGAGGCGGCACGGGAGCTGAGTCCTGCATGGCAAGGAGGCAGCCAGGGTGCGGGTCTGGGTGAGGAGCGTAAAGTCCTGGAGGCAGAGTGAGCTTTGGAGGCTAGAGAAACAGGCAGAGGGCATGGAGAGGCTGGACTGTCACGAAACGTGGGAGCAGGGGTCCGAGATGAGCTTGGGGCCGGGCCATGTGAGACATTTTATGCCAGTAAAGGAGTCTCAACTTATGGGACACTAATGGGAAACTATCAGTAGGTTTTAAGTAAGAAATCATTGATTTTTTTTTTTAAGATTTATTGTAGACAGAGAGAGAGCACGAGCAGGAGAGGCAGAGGGAGAGGGAGAGAAAATCTGAAGCAGAATTCCGTGCTGAGTGCAGAGCCCGCCCTGGTGCTTGATCCCATGACCCTGAGACCATGACCTGAGCCGAAACCAAGAGGTGGCCATCAACGACTGCACCACCCAGGGGCCCCTTGATTTATGGTTTTCAAAAAGATCGCTTTGGTTGCCCAAGTGGCCTGAAGAAACGCAGATGAAGCAAGGAGGCCTTTAGGAGGCTCCTGTGTGGGCCGGGAGAGCAGTGAGGGCGCCTGGACCCAGATGGCAGGAGCGGAGGGGGTGAGGAGTCAGTTGGGTTGGGAATAAGTTCTGGAATAGAACCAAGAAGATTCAAAGATGAACTGGAAGAGAGAAAGAGAGGAAGCGGGAATCAAACCTGGACTCGAGACACCAGGCATTTCCCAGATTGGGGGGGGGCGGGATGTCTGTGCAGCAGAAGCAGACAGAAGCCTTGAGGAACAGGAGTTCTGTTTCGGACATCTCAGGCAGGTTTGAGGTGCCCGGGAGACATCGGAGTTGGTGGCGGCCACGGAGACCATGCCACCACTGAATGGGGACTGAGGTCAGGGTGGGACCACAGGGAGGGCTATGTTGGGGCCAGGGTGGGGGTGATAATCTGTACGATTGTGGCTGGCAGGGCTCAGAGATGTCTGGGAGTCTGTGACACGGGGTTATGGGGTTGAGGGACTGTCTCTTTCACAGGTGTCCCCGCTCTTCGGGACCATCTATGATGCTGTTGTCCTGCTGGCCCACGCCCTGAACCGCTCTCAGAGCCGTGGTGCCGGCCTCTCCGGGGCCCACTTGGGGGACCATATGGGGACTCTGAACGTGGCTGGTTTTAGCCAGAGGATCCGGACGGATGAGAAGGGCAGGAGGCTGGCTCAGTATGTCATTTTGGACACAGATGGTCGGGGAAGCCAGCTGGTCCCCACCCACATTCTGGACACAGGCACGTGGCGTGTGCAGTCCCTGGACAGGGCCATACACTTTCCAGGAGGGGCCCCTCCGGCGCGTGACTCCAGCTGCTGGTTTGACCCCAATATGCTATGTGTGAGAGGTAATTCATCATCCATCTATCTGTTCATCCATCCATCCATCCATCCATCCATCCATCCATCCATCCATCCATCTGTCCATTCATCTTTCCATCCATCCAATGCATTTTCCTCTTCCTGGAGTGCTCCCCACCTTGCCTGGTTAAATCCTACCTGTCTTACCTGTCAGGGCTGGGGGCCCCTCCTCCGTGCTCCCCACAGCTCCTGGGTGAACTGCTTTATGTTCCTAGGGTGTGTGTCCCGCACTGGGGAGGACCAGTGTCATCTGTTCCCCAGACTAGCAGGTAGCTCGCGAAGCTACCTTCACCCAATTGTTTCTTTGCCGCTTCTCTTCCGCAAATGCTGCTGGAGGGCCTCCCACGTGCCAGGCACTGTGCACAGCCGCAGGGATACAGGAATGAGTGAAATGATGTCCCTGCCCTCATAGAGCCGAAGTGCTTGAAGACCAGCCCCAGGGCCTGCTTTCCATGTCTGGTGGCAGAGACAAGGACAGAAAACAACACAACAGTGTGATCAGAGCCATGAGTGGGGAAGCCAGGGGCTGACGGAGCCCAGAGGAGACCCTCCTCCGTCATCCCTGGCTCACACACTTCACCGTCTAACAGATTTCAATTCATTCATTCAACAAATCCATCAGCCAACATTTACTGAGCATCCACAGGGTCCTACGCTCGGTGCTGAGAGTTGAGGATGTGAGGGCAGATAAGAATCCTGCTCATGGCCAGCACCCATGATGAAGCTCCCAAGTAACAGGGAACGGGGTAGGGCAGGTGCTCTGAGACAGGGCTCTGCGAGGGGACGCCAAGGGGGGTGGGAGCCTGAGCAGCAGCACCGGCCACAGGATGTGTCTTCTCTCCGGGATCCAGAAATGGCCACTCACACTCTAGCCCAGGATTGCCACGATTGGCTCCAATACAACTGATCAGACAGCATGGATTGAGAGACCAGACAGCAGGGCTTTGGGGGCAAATGTACTTAGGGTTGCAGCTCAATGCTGCTGCTGACTAGCTGTGTGATCTTGGGCAAGTTGCATACCCTCTCTGGGTCTCCATCTTTCATGTGTAAATAGGAACAAAGACTTAGGACCCTCAACGACTTGTCCTTGCACAGGGGCCAGGCAGAGCCCAGTAGCAAGGCTTGTACTTCGAGGAGATGGGAAGGGGCTGTGAGGTCACAGGTTCTCAGTGAAAACCACTCCCCCAGGGAGCACCTAGGAACCCCAGGACTGGCTGGACTTGTCCTGTCCACGGCTGGCTTCTCTGCTGTCTGAGTCTCAGGGGTCTTGTTGGCAAGAGGACGTGCTGCGTTCTTTGTTTTCTCTGATTATCTCTGTCTTGAAATATTAACCTTAGAGATTCATTCATCCACCTCTCCTTTCAGCCTCCGCCGTATTCCTTGACTCCCTTTGGCAACAAGATTCCTCGAAATGGTGTCCATGCTAAGTGGATTAAATGTCATTTCCCCTCTTCTCTTGAATCCTCTCCACTGATTCTCTCCACCACCCTCGTAACAGAAGCAGCCATATCGAGGCCCCCAGTGGCCCCCACGGGGCTGAGGCCCAGGGCCAGCTGTCAGTCTGTGACTTGCTCGGCCAGGGAGTGGTCAGCTCCACTCCCTCCTCCCTGCTGCTCCGCTGCGTTCCAGGCTCCCCTGCTCGTGCTCCTTCTCTGGCACCTTTTCTGTTCTCCTGCTGTGCTGACCTGTGACCACCGACTCCTGTGGGCTCGGTGCTTGGAGATTTTCTGTGTTCGCTCCGCGCTCACTCCCTTGGCGTCTCACCCATTCTTGTGGCCCCCACATTGCGGTCTCCAGCGTTGCTGGCTCCTTGTTGCCCGACCTCCTGCTGGACATGTCCAGTAGTCAGATGCTACCTGGGTCTAGTCGACATCTCAGACTTGATGGTATCTGAACTTGAACTCCCAGTCTGTCCCCCAACCTGCCTCCCATCATCTTCCCCATTGCAGGTAATGGGACCCCCAACCTCCCAGAGGTGCAGGAACCCTCTGTCTCCTCACATCCCCCTTCTGGCCCGTCAGCACGCCCTGGGGGCTCCATCTTTAGAATTTGTCCAGAAGCAGAGCCGTTCATCACTCACTGCCCCCACCCCGGGCCAGGCCCTCAGCATCTCTCACTGGATCGCTACCCGCTTCCCCCTTGTCCTTGTACAACCTGGCAGGTTGGCGGATCCTTTGGAAACATAATCAGACCTGGCATACCCCCAGCAGGTCCTGCAGAGCCTCGGCCTCACCCGGAGTCACGTCGGAGTCCTGGCCTCAGACTTCACATCACCCCGGCCCCCTCAGCTCCTTGGCCTGGCTTCCTCCCCCTCTGCCCTGCTCTTCCTCCATCACACTCCCGCTTCAGAACCTGACCACTTGCTGCCCCCTAGGCCTAGAACACTTTTCTGCCGCAGGCTGTATGCTTGCTCCCTGGTCTCCTCCAGATTAAGACTCAGAGCTTAGGCCCTCGGAGCGTAGGCGAGAGCCGGGATGGTGCGGTGGCTAGAAGCCCGGATGCCAGAGCAAAACCGCCTGGGTTTGAATCCAGGTTCTGCCACTCACAGACCGTTACTTCTCTCTTTCCTCTTCTACAAAATTGTGATCATGACCAGAGGTCATGTGCAGAATAACTGAATTGAAATACATAATAGCGTCAGAATCAGTGCTTCATGCAATACAAGAGTATAACAGATTGCAAGGTATTTGCTGCTATGATGACGACGGACTTAACTCAGACTGGGGGTCTCAGCAGGGGGCGGACAGCAGTGCTCAGTCTTCCAAGGAGAGAAGGACGGGAGGAGGCAAGGCAGGACGAAGGGATGGTCCCCTTCCTGCGGCAGCAGAGGTCAGTGTCCCTTCTCCAGGACGGGGATGGGCATTTAGCTCCTTGCCAGCCCAGGCTGCTGCGGGGTTGCCCACAGCAGCCCTCCCAACCTTGCCCAGTGATCCTTAGCACCTCTTTATCGCCAACTCCTGACATGAGGGCTGGAGATTTTTGGTTCAGTGTAAGGAGGGCTCTCCAAACAGTCAGAGTGAAGGACAATAAGACTGGCTGCCAAAACAGGTAGTGAGCGGCTCATCGCAGGGGGAAATGTAAGATGTAGGACAGCAATTGAGAGGGATACAAAATTTTTATTCAGCATCTGCCCCATCCAGGTCCTGTGTTGGGTGCCAGGGACAGTGAGATGAATAAGACACAGGCCCTGCTATCCAGACACTCTGTCTAGTGGGAAGGGACCTGATATGCCAGGAGACAAAAGACCATAGTGTGATCAGGACCATAATGGCATCTGAGCAGGGTCCGTGGGGACCTGGGGACAGGGAGCCCCAGAACCCAGACAGAAATGCTTGAAATCAGTATCTGTGTGTGATGACCAGTCAACAGATAGGACTTTCCCACTTGGAGGCCATTCTGAGCCTCATCCCTGGAGAGGGTCTGGGGAGGGGTTTCTGTTCCCATTTCCCAGAGGAAGGCCAGGGAGGAGGTGCAGGGGCTGGGGGAAGGGGGCTGCCCTCCTTGCGCAGTTGTTACTGTTAGGACTCACATCCACTCTGCTCCCCCACAGAAGCACAGCCCCCGGGCAGCCTCCTGGCTTTTGCTCTGGCCTGTCTCCTGGTGCTGGCCGGCGGGGCCCTCACTTGCCTCATCAGGTGAGACTGTCTGCGCCCGAGCCTCATTCTGCCCCTCGGTGCCCCCCACCCCACAGGGCCTCTCTTCTGTAGGCACAATCCTGGCAACCCATAGGAGACTTTCCTATCCTCCATTCCAGCACCTCAGGACTGCCCCTCCCTCCTAGAGGCTCGGTCAGGGCCCTGTCGAGGCTGGGGTGCCTCCCGAAAAAGGTCCATTTGAAAGTTGGAGAAGAAGCCTGCGACCTCACGCACGACTGTGCCTCGCTGAGCTTTAGGCTATGAACGTGGACAATGAGGGCTTGACCAGGAGGATTCCCTGGGCTTCTTCCTGGGTTGAAAACAATTCTTCCTGGGTCTGAAGTCCTCTGTGTTCTCTGAGCCTCAGCCACATCTGGAAGGGGTAGCTGTGTACCCCCACCCCTCACCCCAGGCTCTGATCACCCCAGAAAGCCTCCAGGCAATTTGGGAATTTGCAGGCTAGGGACCAGCAAGCATATCGAGCCAAGGGATGAGCCTTGAACTGGGGCCAAGGCCTCTGTAGGAGGAAGTGCTCCGCGGTGCCCTCCCAGCTCAGCTGGGACTGCTGGGGACACAGGAAGAGGGCTTGAAGGTCAGCGCAGGTCCAAGGGGCCCGAGGGAGGTGGGAGTGACATGTGTGCCATCCCTGTGCCCTGCACTTCCTCTTCCCCCAGATCCGGAATCCAACAGCGGCAGCTGGTGCGCGGCCGCCACCGGGTCCTGCTGACAGCCCAGGAGCTCACCTTCATCCAACGGCCCCCGAGCAGACGGGTAGGTGGGGCAGGCACTGGGCTGGCGGGGCAATCCCCGGACTGAAGCCTTGTCCAGACTCTTGACCATGCCTGTCCCCTCCAGAGGCTGCACATGGACAGCGTGAGCGAATCAAGGAGTGTGGTGGATGGTGGGAGCCTGAGGTCGGTGGCCCAGGGATCAGCAAGAAGCCTGCCAGCCCCCCAGGAGCCCACCAATGTGGCCCTGTACCAGGTGAGGGCCTCTGCCACCCCACGTCCAGGTCTGAGGAGCTGCAGGGAGTTTGGGAGAAGCCGATGGAGCCTACAGCCTCTTGGACCTCTGTATGCCCTACTTCCGTTATGGAGTGGAAAACTGAGGCTTGAAGAGAACCAGTGACTTTCTGGGGTCCCACAGTAAATCAGTGGCATGGTGGGAGGGGGAAGCAGAACTCCCAGCTCCCAGTTCAGCATGGTTTGTGATGTGACCTTGGGAAACAACCAGTTCCTGGCCACTTGGGCCTGGGCACTCCTGGCATGGGTCCACCCCAGGGCTTCTCTCAGCCCTGGGACCAGCCTACGTCACCCTCCTGCCTATTTCAGCAAGGGACAGTGCGATCCCAGGTCCCTGAGGCCCAGAGGCCCAGCCCCCTGCCCCAGACAGCCGCTGGGCAGAGCCTCGCCACCAGCTGATAGCAAGGCTGCAAAGTCAGAGATTAGACCAGCAGGATTCTAAAGACACCGTGGCTTCTCAGGTGCTGTGTTCTCAAATTTGGCAATTCACTGATGCTCCAATTCTCATATTCCGTGACTCACGGTTGACGAGCTGGGCTAATTGCACAGGAAGCGACACAAGGCTCAAGCTCCTTCTGTCCCACCTTCTCTCCAGGGGAATCCCATCTTTTTTCTTTTATGCTGAAAGGAGGCTTTAATGATGTACACAGCGTGTGTTGTCCGCTCCTCTGAGTAGCGGACGGGCCGTGGGTGAGGCTGAGGGGGCAGAAACCCAGCAGTGACAGGTGACAAGCGGCTAAGGCTGTAGCTAGCTCTGGGCCAGGCCAGGGCGAGGACAGAGCTCCAGCCCGAAGCTTCCTTCGCTCCCAGCCTCCCCTCTCCTACAGGCCCTGGATCACAGACCCCTCCCCCCCAGTCACTTCTCAGGCTTTGGGGTGTTGTGGGTGCCTGAGGCCTGCAGAGTAAATCTGACCTTGAGACTGGGAGCTAACACGCTTTATATGCACCAATTGTTAGCCCTCCGGTGTGGGCGGGGGTCTCATCTTCGCATTACAGAGTTGGAACCCAAAGTCACTTGTCCAAGGTCACCGAGCTAGACAGTGGTGGAGTTAGGACTGAACTCAGGTCTGTCAGCCAAAGCCGGGCCCCTGGCCTTGCCCTACCAAAGCGAAAGTCTGACTTTGGTTCCTGCTGGCCAGGCTCTGCCTAGCTCGGAGCACACAGAAAGACTACGTTTATGGGGAAGAAGGCGAGGCTGAGAGACACCGAGGGACTGACCCAGGGTCACACTGCTGGGGACCAGCAAGTGAACTCTTGTTCTTCCTTGAACAGGGGGAGTGGGTGTGGCTGAAGAGGTTTGAAGCTGGCACTGCCCCGGAGCTGAGGCCCAGCTGCCTCAGCCTCCTGAGAAAGGTAGGGCTGCGGAGGGGGTGGGGGATGGGCTGCGGAGGGGGTGCTGTCAGGAGACCCCTAGTGGTATGGAGTGGTCCCCACTCAACGTAGAAACTTCTAGCCTCAGGAAGGAGTCCTTCCTGTTGTCACAATCGCTGTCCCATGGCCGACCCCTCAAGCACCGTTACACACCATCACTGTCATCTTCACACACGAGCATGCCTAAAGTCACAGCACCACCCCAACATGGCCATCACCACGACCACCGGGTGCACAGTCCCTTCCATCAGTATCATCAACACCCTCGAAGAACCTCATCCCGCGCCCTCCATCCCTCCACCCACCCACCCAGGTATCCACTGTGTACTGAATACCAAGTACGTGCCGAGCTGTGTGCTGGGTTTGGGGTAGAGCTGGGGAGAAGAGGGACGGGGCTCCTTCCTTCAGGGAGCTCCCGGTCACTTGTTCATCACTAAGCACATGAGCCCCTCCACCCCCGAGGCTGCCACCATCCTAAGAGGCACTGTGGGCTGGAGGACGGAGCACAGGACTTGAGTCAAGAAGGTCCTGGGGAGAACTCTGCCTCCATGAAATGCTTAGCTTTCCTGTAAAATGGAGCTAATCAAGTCCAGTCCCGGGGAATTATGAGGATTGGAGAGAACATATGAAATAACCTAGAACTGTCCCTGGCCAGCAGTGTGCCTTTGATAAATGGTGAATTTTATTATTATTATTTCCCACATGACCACGATCTGAAATCAAGTTTGGAGAGATTAAGTGACTGGAGGCGAGGGTAGGCATGTCCTAGTCGGCATCTTGCAACCAGAGCGAATAGATGTTTCTTAAAAGAAGAAGTCCTATATGTGGTCAAATAAGTTTGGAAATTGCTTGCGTTAGCCATCGGGCTTTTCAGAACCTTCAGTATGTTCTGGTTATCTGTGACTGTGTGACAAAATGTAGTGGCTTCAAGCAACAATCATTTTTATGATTCTTGTGTGGGTAGGAAATTTGGGCAGGGCTCAGCTGAGCAAGTCTTTGGTTCTATTTGGCATTGGTTGGGGGTCACTTAATGGTATTTGGCTTTAAATGGGCTGTCAGGTTGGCAAACTATGGCACGCAGGCCAAACCAGGTCCACTGCCTGTTTTTATAGAAAAAGCTTTACTGGAACTCATATTCATTCCTTTACGTATTGTCTGTGTCAGCTTTTGCCCTCGGTGGCAGAGGTTAAGTATTTGTGACAGAGACTGTATGGGCTGCAAAGTATTTACCAACTGGATTTCTACAGAAGAGTTTGCTGACCTCCAGTCCAGAGGGCCTAAAAAGGCTTTACTTACGCATTCGATTACTTACATGCTGGCAGGGCATTTGGAAGAGCGGGTTCAACCAGACCTGACTTTCCACTCTGTGTAGTCTCTCCACGTGGTCTCTCCAGCATGATGACTCCGGGTAGAAGGACTTCTTACAGCCATTCAAGTCCCCAACAGAGAGGGCTAGAAGAGACAGGAAGTAGAAGCTGTTAGTCTCCTAAGAGCCAGACGCAAAATGCAAAGACCACTTCCACCATGTTCTGTTGGTCACAGTCATCACAGAACTCACTCGAGGGGAAAAGACAGAGGTCCCACCTCTTGCTCTCAGAAGGGTCAAAGGATTGAGGCCATTCTCAACTCACCAGATATATTCACATGATTGTGACCTGTATTCAGGTGTCCCCCACTTAGTTGATCCTCGAACTGTTTTTGTGAGAAGGTCTAAACCAAACAAGGCTTCCATTTTTCCTGCTTGAATAAATGTTAGCATTGCTGGTGGGGTTGGAGCTCTCTGACCTGCTGAGCAGCCATCAGGGAAGCTGTTTTCTTCTTGAGCCTGATCCCTTCTGCTCTTCTTCCTCTCCTCATCAGTCCTTGCGTCTTGGAGGGGACAGAATGTACACTTAGATTGGGAAACAAGCTTAGATGCCTATACCGTGGAGTTGGCTACAACTTACTCACTTATTTACCCATGACGTTTCCACTCAGTTTTTCACCTACTTGTTCATCCATCCATCATCTGTTCATCTATCTATCCATCCATCCACCCTCTACCCATCCATCCATCCATCATCCTTCCGTCCATCTATCCATCCTCCATCATCCATCCACCCATCCATCATCCATCCATCATCCATCCATTTATCCACCCATCCAACCATCCATTTATCCTGCATGCATGCATCCATCTATTACCCATCCCTCTATTCATCCATCCATTCATCTATCCATCCATTCAACCATCCAACCAGCCATCCACATATCCATCCATCATCCATCCATCCAACCATCCATTTATCCATCCATCATCCATTCATCTATTATCCATCATCCATCCATCATCCATCCATCCATCCATCTATCCATCTTTCATCCATTCATCCATCCAACCATCCATTTATCCATCCGTCCATCCATGCATCCATCCATCCATCCACCCATCCAACGTTTCTGGTGCCTGTCTGTGCTCTGCCCTGTGCTGGGTGCTAAATGCTGGAGGCCCAGATGTGGACTGTACCTGGTCCTGCCTTTGACAAGCCCCTGAGGGCTCTACTGTGCCCATTGCCCCAACAGATGCGGGAGCTGCGGCATGAGAATGTTGCTGCCTGCCTGGGTGTCTTTGTAGCCCCGGGGGTCAGTGCTGTAGTGCTGGAGCACTGTGCCCGGGGCAGCCTGGAGGACCTGCTGCGGAATGAGGCTCTGCGGCTGGACTGGACCTTCAAGGCCTCTCTGCTGCTGGATTTGATCCGTGTGAGAACCCTCCCCGGGTTTGGAGCTATGGGGGCCATGGGGAGGGCAAGGAGACAAGAGATGCTCAGATTTCCAAGACCTGGTCTCTTTCCACTTGGTCTAAGAAAAACCTGAACAGTGTGGGAAAAGGTGAGAGGAGGCAGGAAGGGTTTCTAGGGTCTGTGGGATTCTGAGAGGACCAGGGGCCCCTTTCATTCATCGCAGGCCTTTTGGACCACCACTATGTCCACCCCAGGGCATGCGGTATCTGCACCATCGGCATTTCCCTCATGGCCGCCTCAAGTCCCGAAACTGCGTGGTGGATGGACGCTTTGTTCTCAAGGTCACGGACCACGGTTATGCAGAGCTCCTGGATGTTCAGCGGGCTCCCCGCCCCCGGCCAGCCCCAGAAGGTCAGCTCAGGGGTGGGCAGGGGCCACCAGTAGGTTCTGAGGCCTCTGTTTAAATCGGATGCTTATGAGGCAGGGAGAGGGGGTGGATGTCCAATCCTTCAGCATTTCCCGTGGTGTGACCTTGAGCTGCCTCGGGCCCTTTACCTGTGAATGGGGGAGAATGGAAGCACCTACGTCCTCCCGGGCAATGACGCCACATGTGCGAAGCACCCGCCCACCGCGGCCCAGCCTGGTGCTCAGTGGGTGAGGACGGTGTGCCCTGCCCTGTGACCGCAGAGCTGCTGTGGACGGCTCCGGAGCTGCTGCGGGCGCCGGGGGCGCCGGGGCGGGGCACCCTCAAAGCAGACGTCTTCAGCATCGGCATCGTCCTGCAGGAGGTGCTGACTCGAGGCCCACCCTACAGCTCCTCGGGGCTCTCCGCAGAAGGTACAGCACCCCGTCCTCCTTCCTCGGCCTGTCCCCGCCTGGAGTCCCCATGTAGTGGGGGAGCCCTGTGGCCGTCGGGAAATCCAGGCCTGGATAGAACCACACAGGCGCGCTTGCCTGGTTTGACCTTGAGAACTGAGTTTCTTTGGCTCAAGCCAGGCAGCCAGCGGCAGCCTTGCCAGAATGGCAGCTGACCAGCTCCGGGGCCGAAGACTTTGGTTCCTGGGAGAAACCTCCACCGTCTTCTCTCTCTTCCGGGGTCATTGCCGTGTCTGCGGGTGCTCATGCCCTAATCATCCCTCTTGCTTACTGTCGTCTTCGTGCTCACGCAGACCTCAGTTTTCTCCAGCTGCTTCACTTACTACACAACCTTACACAAGTCACTTCCCCTCTCTGAGCCTCAGTTTTCTCATCTTTAAAATGGGGATGAAATAAAAAACGGGCCAGACATGTGGCCCATGTCGGATGTGGCTAGGCTGCTCACTATTGGGGGGCTTGCTTCTCTGCCCAGGTGGGGCTCCTTCAAGAACATCTCATCTCCTTCGAGGTGTGGAGGACTCTCACTCACACCGTCCCCATCATCGCCCGGTCTTAGACATGTTCTCTTCTGACCCCAGTGCCAGGGCCCAACTTCAGAAACGTTTCTTCCCCTTCTGTGTTCCCTGTCAGGGTGACCCAGACCCTGGGCTGTTTTAGCTGTCCCCCTGCTGCCTGTGTCCAGTCCCAGGGACCTGTCCCCACACACAGCCTGGCTTCTCAGCTGCAGTGCGGGGCAGCGAGGGAGCCGAGCCCACCACCCCCTCCCACCCCCAGTGGAAGATCTTTAACTCATGGGATGCCTGGCTCGCTTCCTTTCTCCAGCAAAGCACGGCTCAGTGAGTAATGAGCATTCCAGGCCCCAAATTTATGAGGTGGAGGAGTGGGAAGGAGAGGGGCCTTTGTCAGGCCATTTGTTCAACACTCCTCAGTGGCCTGGGCCCCCCACATTTGCCTGCCAGGAGAGGCGAGACTAGCCAGATGGAGTGTGTAAGCCAGGCTGCCAGGGCACGGCGCCTCGGGCCCAGACTCCATGAGGTTTTAGGGGAAGGGACCAGGCCTGGAACCCTTGGATGGTCACCACTGCATTGGGCTGTCAGGCCAGGGCCTGCTACTTCCCGGGGGAAGGGGGGAGTGTCTTCCCTTGTCTCAGGGAGGAAAATGCAAAGAGCGCAGGTACCAGGGGACACCGACCTAAGCTTAGCTCAGCGCCAATCCCCTTCATAACTTCAAGTAAATGCCTTTCAGGCTCCGAGCCTCAGTTTCATCATCTGTAAAATGGGGACCACGTGGCCTGCCTCCCAGAGTGGTTGTGAGGACTCAGTGAAATTCTTTACACAAAGTGCCTGACACCTGGTGGGCACTCTATAAATATTTGCCCGAGTGATTTTAGGAATGTGCTGATGTGGGACCCCACATTCTCTCCTGACCTCCCAACTTCAAGCAGACCCTCCTTGCTCTTAGAAATAACATCTTTTCAAGATCCTGTGTGCGTGCTGGGGGGCGGGGCTTGCAGCTTCCAGAGCTCTGTCATGTGTATTATCCCCCCTGGACAGCCTTGTGGGGGGGAAGTGCATTCTTTGGGGATAATTGAGGGAGGCTCAGAGCGGGCAAGGGACCACTCAGCGGAAAGCAGTGCATCAGTGCTGTTGCCCTCAGATCTCCTGGAATCATCCACGGAGCATGTCCCACAGAGCTGGGGGTGTAGCCTCCTCCCTCCGCAGCTGGCGGGGCTGGTCGAGCACGTGATGCCCTGGGCGTGGACAGCGGGCCTGGCGGGCGAGGGAACACGACACCGGCCTGGCCTGGGCCGGTGGCCTTCAGCACGTTCACATGCGAGGACTCCATGTTAACGTCAAAAACCTTTGGAGCCTCACATGCTACTATTTGACTTTTAATATCCGCCGACTGAGACAAAGACAGAATCTGCTCTGAAATCAGCAACGCTTTGCAATGGGTTTGCGTTTTGTTCATCATAACACCGTCCGAATACTTTCGAGAGAGTTGTCCGTGTGTGTGATGTATTATTGATTCCGTCTGCACACACTCTTTTGTAAGCACATACAGATTTCCAGACCCTTTACCCACAGGCCCTTAGGGTCTGATGGCGGCAGGCTGGAAGCCTCTGGGCAAAGGAGATGAGGCAGAAAGAGCTCAGGCTCCGATCTAGAGTTTGCTTTTTACCAGCCCCATAGCTGGGGGTGAGCTACGTCACTCCCAGGAGCCTCAGTTTCCCTATCTGTAAAATGAGACAGGGACTCGAGCCCTCTCCCCAACAAGGGGGCCAACAAGGAGTGGGGAGGGGAGCGAAATCCAGAAAGAAGCTTCTCCTCGTGGGCACCAAGGGCTCCCACCTCCTCGGCCAGGAGAGGAGAATCCCAGTCCTCCTCAGTGAGTGACTGCTGTATCCCTCAGCCCTAGGAAGTCTGTACTATTTTATGCCCTTTTTATCTGTGAGTAAAATGAGGCGCGGAGAGGTGGCATAACTTAGAACATCGATGGGTGATCTAGAAGTCCCCTCCGGACCCGCTGCAAGTCTGAGCTCGGTACCCCACCCCACTTCTTCCCAGAGCCCTTGTGAATCTCTCGGTGCCCCCCAGTGTCCCCCAACAACTTCCGGGGGTGGAGCTTTTTCAAGCAGTTGTTAGATGGGGACACCGAGGCACAGAGAGATGGCAAGTGGCAAAGCCAGGACTAGAACACTGATCTGTCAGACCTCACTTAGCCTGGTGGCCTTTATTACAGGGAATGGGGACGGGAAGATCATGGCTGGGGCTGTCTTGGGAAAATAGTAATGATGATGATAATGAAAGCAGACAGCCTTATTTCTTCCCCGGGGAAGTGGCACCAGAAAGTCTCCAGGTGGCAGGGCTGGTGGAAAGAGCCACAACGTCGGGGTTTCAAGCACGTCGGTGGGCATCGCTGGCAGCAGCGGCTGGGTTGGGGGGGGAGAGCCTGCTACGAGCCAGCTGCTTAACATCCATCCTCTCTCCCCTCTGCGCCCCTCTCAAGAAGGCAGTTTATTAAGCTCATTTCACAGATGGGAAGACTGAGGCTCGGCGAGATCTGGGTCCGTCCACCATCTCCTAGAGAGGTTGTAGCAGATTTGGAATTCAAACCCCGTTCTTCCAGTCCTAGTGCGAGACCCTTTTCCTGGTCACATCCTGGGCAATCCTGGGTCTGCTGGCCAGCATGCCATGGGGTGCAGAGCAGGGGAGCCAAAGAGTACATGCAGGGCCTGATCCCTGCACCCCCAGAGGCCTCCCCTGCCTTCTCTCTCGGGACCCCAGGCCAACCCCTTCCCACGAGCCTTGCTGGGGACCTCGAGCCTTTCATCCCCATGGTGTTGATTGCAGAAATCATCAGGAAGGTGGTATCACCCCCTCCCTTGTGCCGGCCCCTGGTGTCGCCTGACCATGGGCCACCCGAGTGCATCCAGCTGATGGAGCAGTGCTGGGAGGAGGCTCCAGAGGACAGACCCAGCCTAGACCAGATCTACACCCAGGTCAGTGCTCCCTCGGCCAGTGCTCACAAGAAATGGCTCCTCCGTTCGCCTCACTTAGCCCAGTGGAAGCCCGACACTACCTCTGGGGCCTGGAAACCCTATGTAGTAAGGGGGCCCAGGCCGGCACCCTCATTCTTGAGGGCTGTGCCTGAGGTCCGCCCTCCGAGGAAAACTTTCTCAGAACCCTGGGTTCCGGAGATGTTTGTGGAGTGCATTCCTAAGTGCCGAGCCCCGTGCTAAGTGTTACGCTTACTTTATGTAATCCTCATAATGGCCCTCCAAAGAAGTACTAGTATTATCTCGGCTTCATAGGAGAGAAACTGAGGCACAGAGAGGTGAGGGGCTCACCCAATGTAACTCAGGGAGTGAAAGGTGGGGCTGGAATCCAAACTCAGGGTTGTCTGTCTGCAGACCCGGCACCAGAGCAAAGAGGCCCTTCGTGGCTGTGGAGGCAGCACTGGTTCCCCTCGTCCGTGCGTGGAATTTGTGAGGGGCACGGGTACATCCCCACCCCCAGGCCTGCCTTGGTAACTGCAACAGGAGGGGTGAGGCAAGTTGCCACGTGTTTGCAGGGCGAAGGTGGAGTGTGTGGGCCTGAATGAGCTGGCTAATGGCTCCCACGGGACCAACCCATCAAGCCTGAGGTGACAGCTTCGTGCCCCCCCTTTCTGCCCTGCACTCCCCAGCCGCAGTGGCACGTGGCCAAGGAGAGGCTCAGCAAGCGAGAGGGGCGTCCAGACAGGTGGTGAGGGAGCGAGAGCCAGGAAGACAGACGGGAGGAACGCGCAGGTGTCCTCCGAGAACGCTTCCACATCCCCTGACTTCCCACACCCTCTCCCCACCTCAGCTCTGGCATCAGGGGTGGTGTCCCCATTCCACAGACGAGAAATCTGGGTCTTAGAGTAGAGGAGCCCTCAGTGGCCACAGTGAGGCTGGGTTGCAGAGCTAGGACTAGCAGCCAGTTCTTCAAACACGAGCCTGGAATCTATCCAGGGATCAGAGATTGTCGTGGCCAGCGGGTGACTGTGAGGAAAGATCCTGCCCAAGGCTCTGGGGCAGAGAAGGCGGGGACGGGCATATGGTAGACAGCACGAAGGTGGGAACTGCGTCACACTGTGGGGGGCTGGGGCCAACATGCCTGCGTTCACATCTACGCGGCAGTTCACCTCCTTGACCTTGGGCAAGTCGATTGCTCTGTCAAGCTTCAACCTCCCTAAAAGTTGCCGGGAAAGACTAACCCTGGCCCAACTTGCCATATTGGAGTGACCATCAAGTGAGAGAACGAAGTTAAGAACACAGTGGTTCTCTGAGAAAGAGAGAGTGAGTGAGGCGTTAGACAAAGAACGCTGACCTCCAAGTCAAAAGGCTTGGTTCATGTTGACTTAACCTTGTCCTGGGAGTACCAGCTAATGCAATGAAACAAGAAGATGAATGTTAGAAAGGAAGAAGAGAATGAGTGCTATTTGCAAATCCTATGACTGTGCTCCTGGGCAACCTGAGGAAAACAATGGAAAACACATCCCAAATTTTAAAATAATTCATTGGGGTGGCTGATGATAAAATTAACACATGAAAGATCTCAGTTTGAAACTCAGTTCCACCATTATGAGGTCCTTGACAAGTTATTTTACTTCTCAGATCCTTTGTTTTTTCATTTGTATCATGGGGACCTTCCTTGCACAGGTGCGCTTCCGGTCAGCATGTGTCCTTGGTGTCTCAAGGTCAGCAGCTGCCATGCCCACCCCGACTGACCTTTACAGCTTGCACCTCTGCTTTTTTTTTTTTAAGATTTTATTTATTTATTTATTTATTTGACAGAGATAGAGACAGCCAGCAAGAGAGGGAACACAAGCAGGGGGAGTGGGAGAGGAAGAAGCAGGCTCACAGCAGAGGAGCCTGATGTGGGGCTCGATCCCAGATCGCCGGGATCACGCCCTGAGCCGAAGGCAGACGCTTAACCGCTGTGCCACCCAGGCGCCCCTGCACCTCTGCTTTTAACGGGCGATACAAAATAGGTGTGTGTTAGGGGCTGCTGCCGCTCCCCACCTTACAGATGCTTGGTAGAGAGAAGTGGTACTAATGGAGGTTGGATATACACACCTACACACACACACACACACACACACACACACACGTGCATGCACATGCTAAGCCGCTGGATTTACACAGGAAGGGGCTCCTTCACTCTGACAATCATTAATTTGCTTCTCCCACTGACTGCACTTTGGGAAGGTGCAAACCAGATTGGGGAAGGTTCTAGTAAATCTCCTTAGGGAACACACTGCGGTCTTTTCTGAAAATTTTTCACTGAAGGTATGACTTATGACCACACATGAACGTCCTCATATGAAGACCTAAGCTAGTTATTTCTCTCCGCTCAGCAACTGGCAGTAGTTGCGTTTCTATTGAGCAACAATTTAATGTTCCACTGTCTCATGGACTCTGTGGTTTGTGTAATCTATATTTCCCTCTTTGCTTTGTTGCTAGGAAGCTCATGTTCAAAATTGTGACCAACTTCTGGCATGCATTTTGCTAGACAAAAATAGCATGGATTTTTTCTTCTTTGGTCCCGGCATCCTTACCTATTTATTATTTAATTTTGTAAAAAAGTTTTTTTTGAACAAGGAGAGAAATAGAGAGGTAGAAATGATTATATACATAAATAATCTACATATATCCTTTCTATCTGCCCATCTGTTCATCCATCCTTCCATCCATCATATCCACCCATCTATCTATTCATCCATCCATCCATCCACCATATATATCCATCCATCATCCATCCATCCATCCATCCATCCATCCATCCATCCATCCATCTTTGAGAGCAAAGAATGTCTCTTCTACAGTGTTGTTGTGAGAACCAGAGCAGCAAGGTTAGCAGTAATGCTATGCGGGGCCATAGGCTTCTTTGTAAAGTCATCTCCCTGCCTGCCTCATACAGAACTCACTCACTTTTCCTCCCGGAGGTCTGTGCTTTTCCTTGTCAGAGCCACCATCCCTTGTCTTTTCCATATCTGCTCCCCACCTGTGGAACTCCTCCAGGCAGGGACTATGTCTGCTTCAATCCTGCAGCTGAGATTTCCAACCTGAGAGCAAGTGTGCTGACCTTCATGGGTGAATTGGGATTTTTGTTCCATTTTCAGTTCAAAAGCATCAATCAAGGCAAGAAGACCAGCGTTGCTGACTCTATGCTGTGGATGCTGGAGAAGTATTCCCAGAACCTGGAGGACCTGATCCAAGAGCGGACTGAGGAACTGGAGCTGGAGAGGCAGAAGACAGAGAGGCTGCTCTCTCAAATGCTCCCTCCGTGAGTGGCCCCTTAGGACTTGATTGTGCCTCTAGCCTCAGTGGCTCTGAGCATGGGACCTAGGACATAGTAGGTGCTCAGTAAATCTGGGTTCCACGAATTCATTCAATTTACTCATTGTTTATTTATCTAACATGTTTTCAGAGAGCCCTTATATGTGCCAGGCACTATTATGGGCTTTTAAGTATTAATTCTGCTACCTCGCTCCCTTGAGAACAAGGAGAGGGCACAGTGTCCCCCATCTGACTTCAGAGGAAGTAATGTCCAGAGAAGGACAGGTACTTGCTGGAGGACAGCTAGTACACAAGCAGACCTGACCTAGATCCCCTGATGCCCAACCCAGGAATTTCCCCCCAAGACCCCTCCCTCACCTCCAAACTGTGGGAAGGGGGTATCCCCACCCTGTGACTGGTCCTTCCCATTCCTTCAGGTCTGTGGCTGAAGCTCTGAAAATGGGGGCAGCTGTGGAACCAGAGTACTTTGACCAGGTCACCATATACTTCAGTGACATTGTGGGTTTCACCATTATCTCAGCCCTGAGCGAGCCCATTGAGGTGGTAGGCTTGCTCAACGACCTCTACACACTGTTCGATGCTGTTCTGGGCAGCCACGATGTGTATAAGGTGAGGACACCAGGAGCCGGTATCACATCCCTCCTTCCTCTACTGCTGTGTTTGTGTCATTTATCTGTGTGTTTTTATCAGTTAGCTATTGCCATGTAACAAATAATCCCAAAACCCAGTAGTGTAAAATTATAAGCATTTATTATCACTCATAAACCTATAGGTCAGCTGGAAAGTTCTCTAGACTCAACTGGACCACTCATACATCTGTGGGCAGTGTGGTGAGATAGGAAGTTCTGCTGATCTTGGCTGGGCTCTCTCATATCTCTGGAACCTTGAATGGGACAGCTCTGGCCCACAGGGTCTAACCTCAAGCAGGCTGGTTGGTATCGTTCCCATGGTGTGGCAGGGTTCTGAGAGAGAAGGCGGAAGCACAGAAGCCTCTGGAAGTCTGAGCTGGCATTCGGCACGTGGCTACTTCTGACATATTCTATTGGTCAAAGCAAGTCAAAAAGCCAACCCAGGGGCACCTGGCTGGCTCAGTCAGTGGAGCATACAATTCTTGATCTCAGGGTCATGAGTTCAAGCCCCACATTGGGCATAGAGTTTACTTAACAAAAAAGGCCAACCCAGATTTAAGGGGGTGGGTAATAAACTCCACCTGTGCTGGGCAAAGGGCCAACAGATGAGTCATCTCCTGTGCCTCCCCTTTGGGAGCTCTCAGTTTTGCAGATGAAAGAGGAAGGCAACCCACAGTAAAAGTGATGATCAGGGCAGGCAGAGGAGGCTGAAAGGGCCCCCAGTCCAGCTAGGGATAGATGTGTAGAGTAAAAAGCAAGAAAGGCTTCCTGGAGGAGGTGCTGTGTTCCTAGCACTGTCCAGTCTGGGTGTGGTTGCTCCAGGCAAGCCATGGGGGAATAATGTGCCAAAGCTGGAGCCTTGAGACGATGGGCCCAGTGAGTATGAAGAGTGATGAATGGGTTGTAATGACTGGACATGAAGTGGGCCCATGGTGGAGTGGGTGGTGGCTGGGGGACACTGGAGAAAGGAGTGGGGCCGGAGCTGTCAAGACCTTCCATGATCTAGTCCCTGTCCCTCTCTCGATCCTGGGTTTGATTCCCAGCTTGGCCACCAGCATCTGTGTAGATTTGGGCAAATGTCTTCCTCTCTCTGGACTTCTGTGTCGTCGCCTATAACACAGGAATGATGACCCCAGCCCCGGGGGTTTACAGATGATGGGCGGATCCTATCCCCCTTGAAGTAGTGCTGTGTAAACTGAGATTGTAGAAGTGAATAGTGTCCTATCCCTGCCTGCCTGCTGTGGGGACCCCACCTCAATCCTGCCCCTTATTCTGACCCAGTTGCTGGAGGTCTTGAGTTGCTCTAGACACAGTGGAGGTGGGGTGGAGAGGGAGCTCCCCAGAAACCGCCATACTCAGACTCCACTGGCCTTCTTTTGCGACCCACCAGTCTCCTTCTAACCACAGCCCTCCAGGGAGGCAGGGACAGAGGAGAGCCAGGCCCTGGGGCAGAAGCCAGGATAGACAGGAGGCCTGGACGGGAAGTTTTAGAGGCAGTCTGCTGATAGCACTATGTACAGTATCCCAACAACAATAATTGCCAGTACTTACTGAGTGCTTACTGTATACTGGACACTAGTCTAAGTGCTTTATATGTACTAATCCATTTAACCATCCTAACAGACTGTGAGGTAGGTAATGGCACCCCTAATGTATAGATGAGGAAATGGGTGAATAAGGGGCTTATCTAATTACATGTTTTCAGTGGAATGTGGAGCTGAGATTTGCACTTGGGCATTCTGATCCCAAGAACCCCCTTCTGTGGCGGGGGCAGGGGCTGGGTTCGCCAGCCTCATGACATGGACATCCTCAGGAGAAAGTCACAGGTTCATAGTGGCTCACAAGACTCTCCAGGAACTGGCCCCATCTACCTCCCCAACTGTACCTCTGGCCACTCCATGCAGACCGCTGCATTCTTCACACGAGCTTTGCTCTCAGGGCCACTGGGCCTTTGCACATGTCCGTCCTCCTGGGACACACTCTCCCTCCTCCTCATCTGGCTCCCTCCTCCTCATCCTTCTGGCCTCAGGTTATCCCCCTTCCCCTCCCAGACAGGGTTAGGAGCTCCTGTGCGGTGCTCTTGTAACTACCCCTGGACGGCACAGCCATGCTTTATGGTTCTAACCCAAATCACTCTGTCCCCAGTGCTTGGCAATGTCCAGCACGTTGTATGTCCTCTGGAAATATATATTGACTGAGTGAGGAGCTCACTGAAGCCCAGAAAGGAAAGTGGCTCGCCCAAGGTCACACAGCCAGTAGGCGGTAGAGCCAGGACAGGAAACAGCAATGCCTACCGTCACTGCCCGGCTCTGTCTGCTACACCACACTGCCCCACACCAAGCCTCCCAGTCCTGAGCCACGGACATTCCAAGGACGCAGCTTCCTTCCTGCTCCCTGTTCAGGAGCCCACACTCTTGCCCCAACCCCTGGTTCGGAGCTGTTGTCTCTCACGCTGGCTGAGTTTCCCTTTTGTTTCCAGAGCCTCCCTGGCCCTGTGGGCCCCAGGAAAACATTCCTCATCTCTCATCTCATTTTGCTGAGCCCTGTGGCTTTGATGTGCCCTGAGTCACCCCTGGCCTTGTCTCTTCCTCTCCTGCTAATCTTTTCTCACACATGTGTCCCTCCCAGCTCTGAATCATGCTTTCTGATCTGCTCTGAACTCTGGCCAAGAGGTCTGCATCTTTCTGGCAGAATGAAATGATATAAAACAAGGCCCGCACACCCCTCCAGATGTGGGGAAACAGGCAGCCTGTTCCTGACGATGTGCGAGCACGTCTCTCATCACTCAGCCATCCGCCTCGATTTCCCCTCCGTCCCCAGCAGGATCTGGTTACTGCTCTTTAATCGGTCTGGGCTGGGAGGCAGCCAGACGACCATTTCCTCGTTCCTCTGGGGTCTGTGATTCCCTGGCAGCGCACACTGAATGAGCCCTTTATGGACACGGCTCTGGAGCGGAGCCCATGTGGGCTATAGGGGTGGAGGGGACTTACCCCGGCACTCAGCCCCAGCAGGTGAGACTGGCCTTGGCCAGGCTGCCAAGGGGCCCTGGGCAAATCACTTGACCTCTCTGAGTACCACGCTCCCGTTTGTAAAACAGAGGTGAATGTGCCTATGGCTTGGGATGGTTTCGCCGATCAAGCAATGTGAGAAGAAGTGCTGTGGTTTCTTCATTCATCGGCGCAATGCCGCTGCCGCCGAGCACCACCATGTGCAGGTGCTGAGGCCTCCCCCCTGAAAGCACAGAACAGGGCAGGGGTCGGAGGGGGGGCGGACAGAGCTAGGTAAGCATCTACAGAGATTGGCCCAACCTAGGGACTATCCCAGGGGATTTCATGAACCATACAATGGCCTGCAGAGGCCATTATCCCTTCAGATGCAACACAGGTTCAGAGAGGTAAGTAACTAGCCCAAGGTCACACAGCAAGTCAGTGGTGGAGTTGGAATTCACATCAGTGTTTGCTAACGTGGAGATCTTTGCCCTCAATTCTCCTCTGGCTGTGTTCTCCCATCTGCAAAAGGACCGCACCGGTGTATACCCTTGCTTGCCACTGAGTGCCCACGATCATAGGAGTCTTTGAGTGATCCTCATTATGGGTCCGAGCTCCTGGAGAGTGGGGCCTGTGCCGGGTCACCTTTCTGTCACTGGCATCGTTGGGGTGATTATTAATGACACCAAAGTCTCCCAGCTCTGCTGGCAGGCAGATGGCGGGCTGGAGGGCAGTTTAACAGCTTAGAGAGACCACCATGCCCCTCCCCCACAGTCTGGACCTTGGGTCACCCGACTGAGGCAGCGCTGCGTCCCCAGAGCAGACGTACTGTCCCTGAATTGCAGCTTCGTGGCTAGAAGTGGGGCCAGCGAGCTGTAGGCCTCCGGGGCTACCTCTGGGAGGCGGGGCTGACCTACACGCACGTGCTGGCCATGTGCAGGACGGTAGCAGAGGGAAACCCCACAGAGCAGGCACGCTCCCCTAAACAGAGAGGGAAAGGGCCCAAGCCCTACGTACCAAGAGGCAGCACAGCATACAGGCCATGGAGCTGGACTGACCAAGTTCAAAGCTGCACTGTGCGATGTTGGCAAGTGACTTAATTATCTGGCCCGCTGTCCCCCTATGAAATGGTAGTCATACCTACCTCGCAGAATTCTTGCAGAGGTCTAAATGCATTGATATTTGTGAAGGGTTTGGAACAGTGTCTGGCATGTACTAGCTGCTATCCAAGTACTTAAGCATTTGTCCTTCTTCCAACCTTGCCAGGAAGATCACGGGTTCTTCCTCCTGTGGGAAGAAGTGGGCGGGCAGAGGGAAAGCTGGGGCTCGCTCATATTTTTCCCTCCTGGGCTACGGGGTGTGAGGTCTTTCTCCTCTGTGGAAATGTACACAGAGGGGAGGAGGCATGTCCCTGACCCTGGCCACATTCACCGCCAGCCCACCAGCACTGGGTGGACATCAGCAGGTGATGGAGAGGGAGGGGGAGCTCACAGCCCTGAGGAGGGAAACAGCTGGTGCCCTGGAAGATTTTACAGACTTGATGAGGTGGGAGCTGGGCTGATGGAGGGCTTGGATCTCAACAAACAGGGACTGAGAGAGAGCATTTCAGGCAGAGGGGCCAGGCCATCAAGCAAGCACTCAGTGTCTCTGCGGACAACAGAAAGATTCCCATTGGTGGAAGTATGGGGAACCAGGAGTAACAGTTAGGAATTAGTCAGGAAATTCTGCAAATCATGGAAGTCCCTGACTGCCAGGCCACAGGGAGCAAATTAAAATATCTAAACAGAATGTGGCATGGTTAGGGCAGATCACTGCCTGGTGTTGGGGTAGAGACAGGCTGGGTGGGAGAGAGGTTTGGGGGGTATATGTAGTAGGGCACAGTCCACAGCAAATGTGGGAGAGATTTATTGAATTACAGCACCCCCTATGGGCAGAGGACGTATTTTCTTTTCAAGATTACTTATTTATTTATTTATTTATTTATTTATTTATTTATTTATTTGATAGAGAGCACAAGCAGGGGGAGCAGCAGAGGAGAGAGAGAAGCAGGCTCTGCGCCAAGCACAGAGCCCGATGTGGGGCTTGATCCCAGAACCCTGGGATCATGACCTGAGCCAAAGGCAGACACTTAACCTACTGAGCCACCCAGATGTCCTCAGGGGACGTATTCTTCTCTTCCTCCTCCTCTTCCTCCTCCTCCTCCCCCTCCTTCCCCTCCTTCCCCTCCTCCTCCTCCTCCTCCTCCTCCTCCTCCTCCTCTTCCTCCTCCTCCTCCTCCTCCTCCTCCTCCTCCTCCTTCTTCTTCTTCTTCTTCTTCTTCTTCTTCTTGTCCACCAGTGCTGAGGGAGAGCAGGTGTGTGGGGCAGCAGGACAGCACTGCTCCCCAGGTCTGGGAGGTGCCAGCATTTGCTGGCTGCAGGAGAGGCAGTGCAGGAGCTGGGCTCTTGAGCCTGGAGGGGGGAAGACTTGATGGGGCGGTAGAGTCACCATCTTCACCCTGGCTGCCTGGCCGGTGGTAGAGAAGAAGGCCACAGTACACATCTGTGTTCAAATCAGAGTTCCCTAGAGGAGGAAGCAGCCACTTCTAGAAGGGGGGACTTTCCTATCAACAGACGCAAGCAGGCCCGGCCAGCCACTAAGGAGGCAAGTGGGCGGCCTTTAAAGCCCCGCCGAGTTCTGAGATTCTGGGATTCTTTCATCTTCGACACCATCAGCCAAGGAAATGGTGATGATAATGATGGTGACAGAAGTCTCCATCCATTGAGCATCTATAATAAGACTAGTTCCTTTAAAAAAAAATTATGGGGGGCGCCTGGGCAACTCAGTCAATTAAGGGTCTGCTTTCGGCTCTGGTCATGACCTCAGGGTCCTGGGATCGAGCCCCGCATCAGGCTCCCTGCTTGACGGGGAGCCTGCTTCTTCTTCTCCCTCTGTAGCTCCCCCTGCTTCTGCTCTCTCTCTCTATCTCACATAAGTAAATAAAATCTTTAAAAAAGTAAACAAAATTTTTTAGGTAACATACAGTGTAATATTAGTTTCAGGTGTAGAATTTAGTGATTCAACACTTCCATACAATACCGGGTGCTCATGACAAGCGCCGTCCTTAATCCCCACCACCTGTTTCCCCCATCCCCCACCCACCTCCCTTCTGATAACCAGAGCCTAGTTCTTTCAATACTGTATCTTTAATATGCATTCCACCTAGGAGGGAACTGAGGCTCGCACAAGCTAACCGGTCTGCCCAGTTAACGGCAGAGCCAGGGATTGAACCCACATCTATAGGATTCCCAAACCTACGTTTTTTCTAGGACACCTTGGAAGACATACTGGGTGTACTTATTTTCCAAACCCCTCCGGGGTATATATGCATCCCAGAGTATATATGCATCTGATATGCTCCTCTCCAGCTGAGGGCCTGACCTGCCGCTGTGGCATTGTGTGGACGGGGTGTCCAGGTCTTGCCGCCAAGGAGATCGTGGCCTGGGACCGGAGGAGACCAGACAGGCAGGCTCAGCTACACTTGAAACCAAGGCGATTTGAAGGGTGCAGATCTGTCTGTTGCTCAAGCACCTGGGACGGGAGGCCTGCTAGAGATGGCACTGTGGGCCAGAGACTTGAGGGGTGGGTCAGGGCTCCCCAGAAGGGCCTTGTGTGGGCTCTGGGACAGTCCAGGGGGGCGTGCTCTTGCACTGGAGTGAGAAGGCTGTGGCCTCTAGGTGGAGACCATCGGGGATGCGTACATGGTGGCGTCAGGGCTGCCCCGGCGCAACGGGAGCCGGCACGCGGCTGAGATCGCCAACATGGCCCTGGACATCCTCAGCTCTGTGAGAGGCTTCCGGATGAAGCATGCCCCCGACGTGCCCATTTACATCCGGGCTGGCCTGCACTCAGGTATGAACCGGGGGCCTGGGGGCGACAGGCCAGACCAACGTCCCCACCCTGCCAGGGCTATGGGCTGGGGCAACCCCAATGGTGTGCTCTGGGATTCTGAGATTCTAAAGCTCTACGATAGAAAAA
Source organism: Ursus arctos (assembly GCF_023065955.2). Taxonomy (NCBI): domain Eukaryota; kingdom Metazoa; phylum Chordata; class Mammalia; order Carnivora; family Ursidae; genus Ursus; species Ursus arctos. The sequence continues at coordinate 51,821,403 of NW_026622897.1, forward strand.
TTGGCATTTTTTCTTCTATTAGTGGAAGGTTCTGAGATGTTGTAAGTCAAAGAATGCGTGATGCTCAGTTTCATTCACATATATAAATACACACACACATATGTTGCCCCAGCATCTGTCAGTCATCTGAGGCCATCCCGAGGAGCCGATAGTCTGACGGAAGAGGCAGGACAGAGACCTTCTGTGGTTATGCAAACAACAAAATGTTTGCTGGGATGGGTCTAGGAGGGACGGCGGGGTCTCTTATACATGCTTCTCAGGCCGCCACCCCTTCCTCCCTCCATGGTCACACCTGCAGGATAAAGTCCAAATTCCTGGCCCTCTCACAGCCTCCCAGGCTCTTGCTATTCCCTCCAGCCTCGTCTCCCATCACTTCCCACTTGCCACTCCAACCACACTCAGCTGCTTGCCGCTTCCCACAGACATGTGGGCTCTCTGTCTCTGTGCCTTGGCACCTGCCATTCCCTGCCCACTCATTGTCTCGTCCTCCAAGACACAGCTCATGCACCACCTCCACCAGAAAGTCCTCTGGGCTGGGTCAGACTCCCCCTTTCTGGGCTGGCACAGCTCTGATGCTTCCATCTGACATTGATCACAGACAACATTGATACACACCTCCCCCCACCCCCACCTGGCTGGGAGCTCCCCAAGAGCAAAAACTGGCTCTGATTTATCTGTGTCCCCCTGCCCCCAGCCCAGAGCCTAACACAGGTATCATCTCTTCTCTGGGTACTGTCGGAGACTCCATACAGCTTAATCTTCACCCCCAGCTGGAGCCCAGGAGGTGGGGTGGAGACGGCAGGGGTGGGGGGACTTGGGGGAAGGGCAAGACTGTCATGGGAACCTCTCTTGGGTCCAGGACCTCCTGGAACTCACTGGGCACATTTGAGTTTCAGGACCTTGTGTGGCAGGGGTCGTCGGTCTCACCATGCCCCGGTACTGCCTCTTTGGTGACACTGTTAACACTGCATCCCGGATGGAGTCCACAGGACTGCGTGAGTGTCTTACATTTCTATCTTGCCTGGGTGAGGACTCTCAACAACCCCTGCAGCCTGGCTATTTGAAACAGTGCTTAGTAACCAAACCACCACCTGGTGGCAGTGTACCTTAGTTGTCAGTAAAACAACTATACGGAGATAATTTATATCTCTGGTTCTTTTAACTTTCCATGGGGCTTTTGTGATGATCTCATGAGAGAAGGCAATGACTTGTGAGCAGGAGGCCTGGATCCTAGCCCTGTCTGCCACTGGCTTGCTTAGTGTCCTTGAGCAAAATATTCTTCCTCTAGGTCTTGGTTTCCACATCTTTACAACAAGGAGACCCCTCTCAATTTTTTTAATGCCATTTTAGGCCCTTGAGGGCACTCTGATGGCTTGGTTAGAACAGGTGTAAAAGTTGGAGTCCTAGGACTTTGCTTCTGGCCCTGGAAGCGTGTGCTCCCTAATGCCATTTGGTACACATCCTGCGTGACTACATGTGCTGGCCCTAGTGGGGAGTTCGGCTCTTAAAAGAAAAGTAACTGCTTACCTGCTCTGACTCAGCCTTCATAGACTTCCCTATAAATGAAAATTACGTTCCTAGGGGTTTTGACTTCATCTTGAGTTCCTCTTAACACTCAATCTATGGAATTTGCTTTTCCTCGAGGCCTCTATTTTAGTGACCAACAGTCTACCAGCGGGACAGGAAGGTCAGGTGAAGGGTGTTGTACGAATCAGTGTTGTGTGCATTACTGGCTGGAACTGGGGCTGTTACAGGTCTTAAAGATATTACCAAACACTAGGTATGCTGCCACCAGGTGTTGACTTGATTACTACCTTTCTTGTCAGCATATAGAATTCACGTCAGCAGAAGCACAGTCCAGACACTGCTCAGCCTGGACGAAGGCTACAGAATTGACATCAGAGGCCAGACTGAGCTAAAGGTAGGGGAACTTTCTTTCCTGGAATTGATGGAAAAATCCCCGCCCCCCTGCCAATCCAGTTTCTGTGGGCAGCAGGAGAGATTCTTACTCATTTGACTGATAGAGAAGGAAATGCCTGTCTGTAGTCGAGGACGGAGTTGATCACCTGTCCACATCACTCCCCAAATTCGAAAAAAACCCATTTCGTCCTGGGAAAACCACTCCCTCATTGACTCCTCATAGGAAGAAGGGCCAGGGTCGAGAACGTACTTCTACTGATGACATACCTGGGCAGCAGGCTGGTGCCTGACATTAATATATTTTTTGTCACAGCAATCGTCAAAGAAGGAACAATGTCCCCATTTTATAGTTGAGGAAGGGGACTTAGGCAAAGTGATTCGTCCAAAGTCACATAGCTTGTATCCCAGATCGGACGGCTCTAAAGCCTATGCTTTCTCCATGACATTGTCGGGCTCCTACTCATCCCTCAGGACCCTAGAGCTATCTCACCTCTCCCGGAAGCCTGCCCCGACCCAGGAACACCCCTCTTCCCTTTCCCCAGCTGTAACTGTCATGCCGTCTCCGTGTGCCCACCCCTCCCACGACCGCCCTCTGCTGCTGCAGGGCTGATACTGGGTGATACTTGCCCACAAGCACCTTTGTATTCGTTTTTGAAATGTTAACATTCAATAAAAGGTCATGGTTCAGTATTCCCATGGGTGAGTGACTTTCTTCCTACCCCACTTCCTCTCAGTCCCCCGTTCCTCGGGGACAGTCAGGCCTGGTGGTAAGACTGGAGCAGCCTAGACGTTTAAAGGGCCAGAACTGTGACCCGGCCCTAGAAATTGCGTGCTCCGTGGCACTCGCTTCATTACACTGTGAAACGTCAGAGCAAGAGGGCGCAGCTGGGGGAGGAGCTGCTGAGGGAGGAGCAGCGGCTTGTCCGCGGTCACACAGCCTGCGACGGCGGGCGTACGTGGACTCCTTAGCTCTGGAGGCTGAGCTCTGGAGGGAGAGCGAGCGGGAATAAGTCTTTTTGGGGGAGGAGGCACGAGATGGCCTGAGGAACAGAGCATTCTGAAGCCAGAGGGGAATGCAGAAGGGGGTGGGGAGGGCAGCACACCAACCACAGGCTGGTTCCGGATGGCCTGGGGGCTCCACGGGGCAATACCCGTCCCTGGCCAAATCCATAGGCCAGCCAGCCCTGGCCCCAGTGCCCCTGATGCCACCTCTACTCCTAAGTTCCTGGCAGCCGTACCCCCATCCCAGGCAACTGGGTCCTGCAACAGTTTGGGAAAATCACAGAGCACAGCATCTTGGGCTCTTAGCATTCCAGGTCTGTTGGTCGTAGAATTCATGACTTATTATTCAGCTAGTTCTCTAACAGATCAATATTAAGGCATGTAATCCTCACAACAACTCATGAGGTATTGAGGAACAGAGAGGTGACGTAAATTGGCCAAAGTCACACAGCTAGCCAGTGATGGAGCCGGGATTTGGACCCAAACGGTCTGGCTCCCGGCTCCAGGCTGCTCTGCACGGAGCTGTTTGGAACTGTGCCCTTTCCTCCGGCCTTGCTCTCTGCCTGAGAAGCTGTGCTCACCCAATCCCCTTTCCTCTCTCCTCAGGGGAAGGGCGTCGAGGAGACCTACTGGCTGGTGGGGAAGGCAGGCTTCCCCGGGTCCTTCCCCACACCTCTGGACATCAAACCTGGGTAAGAGGAACTTCCCCCAAAGCTCAGCCTCTTGTGCTTGAAGTTTGATTTGTTCTTTTTCTGATGAGGGTATCACCCGTCCAATGCGGAAAACTTGGAAAATACAGAATTCTTTAGCGATTAAATGTCACCTCTTCCCACTGCTGAGAGACAGCCCGCGGCTGACGGTTTGCTGTGGATGAGGTCATGCCGCCTGGCTGGTCTCATTCTGATCTGAGCTCTGCGTGCGGGTCAGACCACGTCAGAAACACACATCCCTCGTGACGGCACCAGGATTGCAGCGCCGAGGGTGACTCAGCCTCTCTCTTCTTGCTGCGCATGCCCAGTCCTCCCATTCTGAGCCGGTCCTGGGTGATGCTTTGGTAAAAAGTGACCGGGCGTTTGTCGCCATTCAGACTCTTTCTGCAGGTGAGGAACGTATAGACCAAAGGACACAGACACCTCAGGGCCCAATGAGGCAGAGCCTCCGAGAGCTTGTGCCCGCCTGGAAGCTTGGCTCTTCCCTTTGTCCTCTGTCCCGTGTGGCCCTATGTCCTTCCCTGAGGGCGGTAAGGGCGGGGTGGCGAGGGAGCTGTTTTACCGCGAAGTGCTCTTCTCAAGCAGTGGACAGCCTACACAGGGCTGAGCGCAGGGCGGCCCGGGGCTGCCCGTGGCTGAAAATGACAGTTTCCTAGAAATGAGAAGGTCCAGGGGCCCACAGGCTCAGTGCAGGTGTGGAGGCTGAGCCCCAGTAGGGTTTTCTGTCATCAGAACTTCCGACTGGCTCCCCTCACCTTTTCCAGGACGGCCCCCCACCCAAGGCTGCCCCATCTCTTAAAGACAAGAAATGTGCGGGACGCACGTGGTCTTCCCAGGAAAAAGCCAGCACTGAAGCAACCCAGGGGCCTGGCTGGTGGGGCAGGGGCTACAGGCAGGGAGCTGCTCAAGGAGGCCATTTCCTCTCCACCTGCCGCTGGGGTGCCCCAAGGGCATCTCGAGTGCCCTCCCCCTGACGCAGCGCGGGGCCCAGCGCAGCAGGGCGGGGAGGGGGCTGGTGGGCACACTCTGGTGCGCTGGCCAGGGTGCAGGGCACACGGGGGCACCCTTTTTATAAGGACACCCCAGCCTCCTGGATGCAGAAGCAACTTCTGCTCCCAGAAAGGCCTCCACGCAGCCCGGGGCCCTTCCGTTTCGCAGACAGTGTCCGTGTGGACAGTTTGCTGGGACAGCAGCACGGGCTGAGGAACAAAGTATGGCCTGGGGCCTTCCCGTGCGCCACGGCACCCTGGCTCACCCATCCGCAGGAGAACAGCCATGGCCCTTTGTGTCCTTTTCTTGTCCAGCAAGGTCTTCTGCTCCAGTCCGCCTCTCTTGCCCCTCAAAGAGCAAGCCTCCTCAGCCCACAGCCTTCCAGGGCGCGCCCGGGCAGGGAGCCGCACTTCTCAGAAGGCCTGTCTGCTGACGGTGACTTCACTTCCTCACCCACCACTCCCTGCCCAGCCCCCGCAGTCTGACTTTCACCCCCACGCACCCAGAAGACTCTGTGAAGGTCACCGGTGACCTCCATCCATGTCACTAGATCCGCGGGCTAGTTTTGGTTCTCAACCCGACCCACAGCTCAGCAGCATTTCCCCTTTGCCCTCCCTCTTCCCAGAAACACGCCCCAGGCCTCCCAGCTGGGCTCCTTCCTCTCCAATGCAGCCTCCTCAGGCTCCCCGCCAGCCAGCACCGTGCCTCTCCCGGGCCCTGAAATGCGGGGGTTCCCTTCCCACCCAGACGCTGGTGACGTCTATCACGGGCCTCAGCCTGACCTACCCTCCGGAGCTCTGGGCTGTGGAGCGCTCGCTGTCCCTCAACAGATCTTTCGGGAGCCCCACCTGGCAGCCTGGCCCTCCTCCAGAGCTCTCTCCTCGTGGGTGGCCTCGTCCTTGTCCTCCGTCACAAAGGTGGAGGAGGCCGTCCTGGAGCCCCCAACCGCTCTGCCTTCACACACCCCACCCGAGGGCTCCGCGGCTCCCCACTCCCCCATCCACAGGGCCTCTCCACCCACCACCTGGCAGCCGGAGCAAGGTCGTAAGTACAACACTAACGTGATCCATAGGAAAGTCCCCCCGCTAACACCCTCTGGGTCTCCCTACTACTCCGAGGCTCAAGCCCAAGCTTTCCTGCTGCCCCCGACACCCGTGCCTCTGGGCCGGGCCTGCCCCTGACCTGGGCACTCTGGCTGCCTTCCACGGCTCACCACCTGCTCCGGACCTCTTGCTGTTACCCTAAAACACCCTGAATGTCTTTCTAACTCAGGGCCTTTGCACCCGCTATCCCCCCGTACCTGGGATGCCCTGGCCCTTTCCCTTCCGATCCTGCAGGCCTTGGCTCTGAAGCCCCTCCTTCAGCAAGCGGCTCTGATGACACACGCTAAAGGAAACCCTGCTGTCACCTCCTTCCCATCTCCCAGCATCGCATCCCCATAGCACTTGCTGCTTCCTGACGCTTCTATTTGGTTCCTTTATGGAACTTTCCCCTGCTTACATAAGCTCCAGGAGATCTGGCCGGTGCATGCACCGCTGGTCTTTCAGTGCCAGAAGCCCAGGGAAGGGGAGCTCTCAAGCTCCCGCTGGCTCCCATCAGGCCCCTGGCCCACCCCATCCTAGGAGCAGGAATAGCAGGTCTGGCAACCATTTGTCATCCTGAGCTTGTCAGCTGATGACTTTTCCACTCCCTGATGGAAACTTTAGAAAGTGCCAGAAACGTTTTCATCTTCTTGGCTCAGGGAGGGGAGAGAGCTGAGATGAGCCCCAGTGAGTTCCACCTGACTTGGGAGCCTCCCAGACCTTCGGGCAGGCGGGGGAGAATCGGCACCCTCCTCGCCCACGGGCTCAGACCTAGCACGCGGACACAAACAAGTGTGCACACCCACTTTACACCTGTCGTGGGCATCGGATACACGCACACATGGAAACACCACCACATACCCCTCTGCTTGCCTGGTGATGAGATCACAGACCAAGACACACACACACACACACACACACACACACACACACACACGGAATCTCTGTGGGAAGGGCTTGGGGGGACTTGTCTTGGAGTTGTGTCTCTAAAGCAGTTACGAAATTTTTACTTGAACTATATGCTATAACGTGATTTTTTTTAAGGTCAAGTTTTCTAAAGATGCTTTTATCCTCACTTTCTGTATTTGCCATACCTGCCGAAGTTATTTATCTTTATCTCTTTGGGGATGTTTGGGGAAGCCGGTGAAGGTCAGAGCAAGGAGACCCAAGCCGCCCTCCCATGTCTTGGTGTCGCCACAACAGAAGCTTCCATCTCATGACACAGAAACACTCCACAGAACGGTCCCTTCTCTTTCCTCTATCCCTGCCGACCAGGCTCAAAACCTACCCCTGCCAGGTTGCTGCGAGGCCCTGGCTGTCACTCAGAGCCTTGCTTTCTTCTCCACGCAAAGGTCATAACACTAACCTACCCTCCTCCAGGCACATAAGGGAAGCAAATAAGAAAATGAACGTGTGTGCAGGGAGGGCACCCAGGGTCCCTATCCCAGATATGCCTCGTACCCCAAGAGTCACAGAGCCCCTCAGCCCACGGCATTCTGGCTTCCCAGCAATCATCTGGAGCAGGGGATGGACCTGGGGCCAGCTCCCCATCTCCTGGGAGGCCGCTGGACGCGAAGGCCCGCATTCGCACGAGTCTACACCACTTCACCTCTCTGAGCCTGGTCTGGGTGTGCCCATGGCGGGGCCGCTGCCGGGAGCAGGAGAAGCCCAAGAAGAGAAGGGGCTCCTTGCAAGCAATGCCCACCCCTGTTGTTCTGAGTGGTGGTCTTATTACTTTTGTGTCTCCTTTTCCCCTAGGGACCCCTGGCAGGACCTCATCAACCAAGAAATCAGGGTGGCCTTCGCCAAAGCGCGCCAGAGCACGGCCGGGCCCGGGAGCTCAGGCAAGGCCTTCGCTGGGCCCTGAGGAGGAGGACAGAGGGGAGCAGGGGCCTGTGCCAGCCCAGAAGCTCTTGTACCTAGGTGGCCCCGAAACCTCTCCCTGCTCCAGTGCCCGCCAAGAATTCTCTTCTGAGCAACCTGGCAGCCAACAGGGAGCTCATTACTAAGTGCCCCGGAGCGATATTAATCGATGCATTCCAGTATGAATCCTGCGGGGAAACTTGCCTCTTGACACAAAAACAATAAAAATAGAAATACTCCCTCCCTTTCACGCAGTGCTTTGTTCCTGACAAATCGTTTTGACTCTGAGAGCTTGTTATCATAGACCTTATTATTCTTCGGACCCAGAACACCCTTCCCACTGTATAGCTGGAGTGCTGGGGCCAGAGGCAGGAGGCCATGTGCCCCAAGTGGCACAGCTGTCACAGGGAACAGCACGACGGAGGCCGGGACCTAGAGCCAGGCAGACCAGGGCCCCAGACTTACAGGGACTGCCTACTGCTGTCACCTCGCGTCTCCGAGACTGTGTGTCATCTCTAAACTGGGTGTTGACGAGGCATGTAAGCCCTGTTCCTGAGACACTGTTAGTATGCTGCCTCCTTCCCTCCGCTCCTGCCCTAACCACTTCACCCTCTGGGTATCTGCGAGCACTGTGCGGGGAGTCCAGGTCTCGGGCTCCCAGAATCTCAGGAGAAGGAAGGGAAGTGGAGTGATGATTCCTTAGTTCTTAGGAAAATGAGACTTCTGTCTTACAGAGAAAAGCAAACAAACCCACAACCCACTCATTAAACTGGCTTCTAACATCAAAGAGTGCTCACCAGAGCCCCCAGGCTGATTTCAGAGCCGGCAGACAGAAGCGGGTGGAATTCATTTCCCCCACTGAGGGCAGAGGGCCAGGGGCCAGGGGCCAGGGGGCAGGTTCAGGCCTAAACAAACTTGTCTTTCTTCAAAAGACCCCTTGGGAAGCAGAGCTGGCGCAACACGGAACTGGGGGTCGTTGGAAAAATGTTCCGGTGGGGGGTGTGCTCACAGGAGCTAGGCTGCGTGTGTGTGTGTGTGTGTGTGTGTGTGTGTGTGTGTGTGCGCGCGCGCACGCGCACGCTCGCACTGGAGCAAGAGAGAGGAGATGCGAGAGTCCCGTGGATGATATGTGTATGGAACCACGAACAGCTGTGTGGTGGAAAGTGCTGGACTCAGCTTTGGGAGATGCCACGGCCCGTCCTGACCTTGCATGACTTTGGGCCTAACCTTTTCACTCCCGAGTTTCCGGAAATGCAGGATGGGCCGGTCCCCTCAGCTCCCCTGTGAGGAAGCACTGTGGAGACAGCACACCTGGCCGAGCGAGGCTGCAGTGTTGAGCAGGGAGGACCTGCGCACGCCCACTGGTGGGACACACCCCCGGCTTTGTGCGACCACATCTGTGCCTGGGGTGCAGCTGGGTCGGGGGTGGGGTGCAGAAGCGTGGCCCTGGTTCCTCCACGGAATTCAGTGGCCCACATTCCCCCTGTGGATCTTCTCTCCTCATCTGTAGAAGGGACGTGGGGTCCAGGTGACTGCGACACCTGGTCCCTCTGGGTGTGAGGCTTTGTGCACACTGAGTCTCCGTGAGCACCCGTGTGCGAAATGGAGACCGGTGTGGGGGGCAGACCCAGGAGACCAGAGTCCAAAGCAAAAGCCAGCTTTCCCATGGCATCCCAGACCCCAGTCTCTCTATGCCCTGGGCTCCTCACCGCACAGCGGGGACCAGGCCCCTGCCCTGCATGCCTTATGGGGCTGCTCTTGGGTCCATGGTGGCAACAGCTGTGAATGCACGCTGTCACCAGATGAAGGCCTCAGGGTGCCCATGTGTGTGAACAGACCTGTATGGCTCTGTGTACGTTCCGTGGATGTGAAAGGGCTCTGAGCAGGCGAGTGCCGCTGTCCCTGCACACGCGTCTGCGTCTGCATGTGTGCTTGTCCATGGATGTGTGAGTGTTGTCAGGGCACGCATGTGTGCATTTATGTGTCTGTGTGTGCGCGTTTGTATATATGTGGGCCTCGGGGGGTCGCACATACCCGTGTGTCTGGGAGCAGCGGCCAATCCCCGTGTATTTGTGTCTGTGTCCAGCATTTGTGGCATGTGTCCAAGAGCACACCTTGTACATGGATGGGTTGTATGTCTGATTGTGCCTGGATCCAGCCATGGGTCTCCTTGCTCTGGGGCCCTCCAGAATGGTGGTGTGAGGAGAGTAGGCTTCGGCCTTCTGGCCAGCCTCTGAGCTCCCCATGCTGAGAAGGGCTAAGGCAGCTGTTCTCAGTGTCCCTCTCAGACCCTCCAGGGCGGACGCTGGGGGCTCCAGGAGGGAACTCTCTCTCCAAGGCTATGAATAGATGCCCCCCACACCGGGGTCCTCGCCTTTCCCCAACCTTCCCTCATCAGGGGGGACAAGCTCACTGAGGACAAAGGCCAGCGCCCGCCTGGCTCCTGCATCGTGCCTCCGCCCTGGGGCCGGGCTGGCTTCCTGTGTGCTGGGAGACGGAGGGCTTACCTGTTCCACACCTACCACTACCAGCTCTCTGCCTGGAGCTTCCGTGCACACTGTCTCAACCACAACACTCATCAAGACGGGAGGTATTTGCCCACTTCCTAGATGAGGAAACAGAGGCTCGGAGGGGTGAAGTGATTGTCCGTGCCAGGCTCTGTCTGTCTTCTGATCGGAGGTGGTTACACAGTGCGACGAAAGTCCAGAGAAACAGCAGTGGTCCCTGGAAAGCTCGAGAGCGGGCAGCCGCAGGGGGCACACGGCTTTTCTGTGAATGGGGGGTGAGGGCGAACCTTCCTGTGAGGCTGAGGAGGCTTTGAGGAGCTCCCCTCCTGTCACGAGGAGCCAGCCTGGCATTTGCATGGGGCTTCCGGGCATCCGCCCCGGCAGAACCCCAGAGACGGGGCCCCAAGTCATGACTTTCATGGTGAGTCAGTGCTAGCTGGTCCTTGTGAAGTCCCCCCCCCTTGCCATTAGCCTGCTGCCATCCTCCTGTCCCTTGGTCGGTTTCCAAACACGGAACCCTCCTGACACCTCTAAGGAGTGGAGTTCTCACGATGGCAGACAGAGCCACAGGGCTCCAGAAGGTTGTTGCCGGGCCTGGAAGGTTCGGCGTGTGGCTCCTCAGGCAGGCCCAGTGTGGAACGGACTCCTTGGGAAAGCCAAACGCTTCAGCCTGGCCCTCTTGTACTCATGCTGGCGTCACCCCATCTGCCCCCTTCCACTCAACGTTCTGCTCACGACACACTGCTCTTGCCTAAACCCCGAGGGATGCCACATCTTAGTCTTGCTATTTTCTCTACCTACATGTCTTGATCCTTTTTCCCACATTTGGCGAACTCCCAAACATCATTCAAAACCCACCCAGAAGCCACCTCCTCCTGAAACCCTTTCCCAGACCGTCCCTGTGGGTAATCAGTAGCTGCCAGGCCTGACCCTCACTTGATGGCAGGAGCTGTATCTAGTTCATTCGTTTGGCCCAAGGCCCAGGAGGAGGTGAGCAGTGGGAAACTGAGCGGACGAACTAACAAACCGAAGAAGCAGCTAGCCCAAAGGCTTTCAGCGGACAGTCTCCCCTCTGCAACGCCAGCTCCTGAGCTCTCCTGGCCAGTCCCCCCTCTGCTATTCTCTGTGTTGGGCCTGCTTAGTCTAATGCTTAGTTGGGACCCTGCACGCCAGGTATGCGCAGTGTGTCAGCCCATGGTTTCCCTTGGCTGCCTGTCTCTTCTCACCACCAGCCCTCCCGCGGCTATGGATGCTCTCACCTCCACCCCTGCACTAGCCTGAGTAGTCTTCCCTCACCCCTATGCTTCCCACCCCTTCCGTCCAACTCCTCCTCACCCTCCATACCTCTGTTCCCTGCTGCCTCCTCCAGGAAGTCTTCCCTGAAACCCTCGCTTCATCCCTGCATACTGCAGGAGGGGCACCTCCTCTGGCCCCCCAGCCCCTCAGCCACCCTGTCCCACCCTGTCCTTGCAGACTGGGGGCTTCCTTAAGGGCAGGGCTGGGCCTAAGCCCCCTTTCTGTGACCCCAGCAGGAGAAGAACTAGAAGAGGGCAGGGGAGGTAGAGGAGGCCACAGTGGTGGCAGGTGGACCTCCCTTTGAGGAAATCCACCTGCACGAAGATCCAGGTTTGCTCAAACATTGTTCCAGCTGAGTCTACACTCTTCCAGGGGGAGGTGAAGTGGCGTAGAGCGGGACGAAAGGGCCACATGTTACCAAGCTTGTGGTGTATGTGTTGTCTCAGAGAGCCCACCTTGTAGCCCTAGGTAGGGGGTGTCACCATCCCCACTGCCACTGCGTTCACCAGGGCCCTTCCCAAGGGCCAGCCATGCCCCTCTTGGCCCGGCCCTAGCCCTGGGCTCGCAGAAGCCATTCCTTCTGGGGCTTCAGGGTAGATTGAATCTTCGAGATCCCTTTCCAGTTTGTGGGAGTCCTTGAGACTCTTCAGAAGTCCACTAGGGGGCAGGCAAGCTGTTCCAGAGAGAAGCAGGAGCCCCTCCAGCCACCCCAGGATTCCCGGCCCCTCCCCAGCCAGCAGGCTCCAGGGGTTGACTGCCCAGCCAAAAGGGGAGGGCGCTGAGGCGCAGAGCCATAGGTGGGGCCCACCCCATAGAGGCATCCTGCTGGGGGACTCTCTCTGATGAGTGAGGGACAGTGAGAGGACGGCAGATGTCAGTGTCCTGCCCCAGCCAAAGAGCCTGGCCCAAGGTGGCTTACGTCAGACTTCTGTTGAGTCTCCAGATATTTGCAGTCCTATCGAACAACACCTAGGTGACGTTCACAGGGCCCACCATACCTTCCCCAGGGAGGCAGGTGTAGTGGTCCCCGTGCATGGACAGGAGAATGAAGCTCTTGCTGGCAGCTCTCTTCCATTGCTGACTTAGACCTCCTTCTGGGCTCCAGGCCCAGCATCTGGCTGCCTGCTGGGCAGCTCCCCAGTGAGCCACAGACTGCCCTGTCTGCGCTCTGCCTCGTCACCTGGCCAGAACCAGGAGTGATCGCCCTCTCTCCGCTGTCCTTCCCACGACTCTCTCCCCAACCCCCATCCCCAAATCAATCCGCAAGTCTGTCCCACCCACTACACTGGCCTCTGCCTTTGTCCAGGCCCCAGCATCAGGGTACTCAGTGATGACGTCGACCTCCGGGCCACTCCTGCCTCCATTCCCCATTGGCCCGCGGCATCCCCAGCCTACCTGTAGCACAGAACTTGCCATGTCACCTTCCTACCGAGTACCTTCCCCACCGCTGATGACCAGGGCTCTTCGCCAGGGAGCTCCTGCCAATGGGGCCCTCCCCACCATCTCCTCTGGCGCCCAGCCCTTTCCCGCCCCCGTGCCTAGCCCCACTTTGTCCTCTCAAATTGCTCAGACCCTCAGTTTCAACCTAGAGGATTGCTATTATGAGACATTCTTATTAATGTCTTTATAGTTTTTTATAATTAGTTTTAATAACCACCACGCCCCCAGATCTGGACCCAGTGACCAGGAGACTGGGTGACATGGTGTCCAAGTCCCAAATCCTAGCTTGAGGAACATCACAATATTCACTTGGCTTATCTCCCAATTGTCATCAGGTGCATGGCCTGGGGAAAGTTAGGCTGTGGGGGTGCTCTGTGTTTCCCTTGTGTGATACAGCCCTAAAACCAGACCCAACTTCCCAGAGCATCGTGAGAAGCGGAGAGTTTGCTGGAGATCTCCTGGGAGCCAGAGAAGAGAGCACATTCCTCCACCTTGTACAGCTGGGCTTTATGAGTCCCTCCCAGCCCCTCAGTTCTCCCTCCAGTCCCCTCCCTGGCAGAGCCAGCCCCCGCTCTTGTTCCCCATGTCCCCCTTGCCTCCCAAAGCCCCTATCATTCCAAGCCAACCAGCACCCAGCCTCCACGTCCCGCTTCATTGGCAGCTACCCAAAGAGCAATTATGTGACTGGCCCAAGGTCCAGGAGCTTTTTAAAGGGCAGCATCAGGCTCACCTGTCTGTTGGGGAGCCCGTAGGAGGGTCTTCATCCCCCTGGAAAAAAGGAACTGATGCAGACGGAATACCTGCACTTTAAGCCCCACTACGATCATGCCAGGTGGATATTATTCTCCCCATATTTTCAATGAAGCCCCTGAGGCTCAGTCCAAGGTTCCCCAGCAAGCCAATGGCAGAGCCAGACCTCGACTCCAAAGCCCCCACCGCGTGCGCCATCCTGCCTGCCTTGTTGGCCGCGGCTACACGCTACGTGGAAAAGGCTGACGTGGACAGGGTGACGGCCTCAGCCGCCAGCGACAGGGTGGGAGCAGCCAAAGGAAATGGGGTGAGCTCTGGGGTGAGGTCCAGAGGAGCAGGCTGGTGAGGCCAGGCCCCGGGTGAAGCCAAGGCCAACAGCCAGGTGTCCGGACGACGGCTGGAGTTGCTGAATGGGCAGACATCAGAGCGTGCTGCGGACAGAGGTCAAAGTCTGTGTCTGCAGTGTCAGTGGGGCAGTGGGAGAATGAAATGGCAAGGGCGCCAATGGGCTCAGGCCATCCAGAAGCCTTCGCGGGGCCTTCCAGGCACTGGGCAGGATGTCTTCAAGGCAGGTAGCCCTAGGCGGGGTGGTCCTCTGGCAACTCTAAACGTATAGAGAGGGACAGAGACAGAAAAGAGAGGTGGGGAGGGGAAGCGCAGGACAGAGTGGGGGGCAGGGAGAGAGCGGGAGTGGCAGAGATCACGGAGCACAGTTGGGAGACGGCAAGAAAGGAGCTGGTGGAGGATGTATGTGGGTGCGTGATATGGAATCTGGTCCCTGTGAGTAGTGAAAGAGACAGGAAAATGGGAAATGGGACATGTGCTTGGACCCCCAGGGCCATCAAAGGGTTTTAAGCAGGGAGTGACCTGGTCAAATCTGTGTTTTGGAGAGACTCCATCTGGCCGCCACGTGGAGGATGAATGGCTGGATGGATGAACAGGAAAGGGAGACCCTGGGGCAGGAAGGTCTCCTGAAGGGAGGGCGAGAAGAGGAACAAGCCGGCCCGAAGGCAGAGGGAGACCCAGGCGCTTTCACATATAAAGACCAGATGGAGGAGGAGGAGGAAGAAGAGGAGGGGCCAGAGAAGGATCCGAGATGCTGGAGATACGGAAAGAGAGCCAGGAGAAGGCATCACAAGGTGCCAAGGGGAGAGGCCATATCAAGAAGGAGGGAGTGGGCAACTATGAAGAATGCAGCCAAGGGACTGAGGGACCGGGGGAGGTGGGGATGGAAGAGTGTGCTCCCGCAGCGCTTCTGGTCATGGAAGCTGGGGATGAGCTGCTTGGAACCATGAGGCTGGAGACAAGTGGAGGGAGAAGGGAGGCATGTGGGGGGGTGGAGATGGACACAGCAAGGGTAGGCGGCAGACACAGCAGGTCTTGCCAGGAGACAAAAGGATGGGGCAGTAGCTGGAGGGGACATGGGTCGGCCTGGAAGGGGTTCGGGAAATAGGGGAGTGTCCATGCTGAGGGGAGAGGCTGCAGGGAGAGCGGCTGCCCAGTTCTCCTAAGAGATGGCCTCTGCCAGCAGCAAGCACAGCCCGGCCCCCAGGATGCCAGGCAGGCCCTGATTCGAGCAGCGGTGAGGACAGTTTCAGGGGTTGGGATCAGGCCTCAAGCCCTCGTCTCCTGCCCCCAGCGTACAGAGGAGAGGGAGAGCAAGCAGGCAGAAGTCATACGGCCCAGAAGAGGTCAGAGGACAGCAGTCTGTAAGGCTGAATACCCATTCCCAAGCTTCCAGACCTAGTGAGAGGCGCTGGCTTTGGGGACAGGGCCAGGGCCAGGCCTCCACTGCTTAGGACACGGGATCCAGCCCTCCGCATCCTGCAGCCCCAGCCCGGCCTCTAAGCTCCCGGGGTCCTGAGCTCCCAGCATCCCATCGGGATGAATCACAGGCTCCCTCGGAGGCCACGACAGTCTGTCAAGCTGTGTCCTTTCCCTTCTTCCCTTTCACGCCCCAGGAAATCAGCCACTCGACTCGTGTAGGATCTGCTTTGGAGAAAATCGGAGTCACAAGTCATGCGAGGTCACAGCCTAGTTCCCACAGGCACGTGCACATGTGTCTAGGTATGTGCACTGGGTCTGGGAGCCTGGGGATCTTGAGTCTTTGCCGTGTATGTGGGGTAGGAAATGCGTCTGCGGCCAACGCGTGTGGTACGTTTGTGACTGGCGTGTGCCCAGCACGTATGCTCGGGGTGTATGTTTGTCCTGCGTGCTGCCTGCGTAGCGTTAGCGTGAGAGTGAATTTGGGAGGGCGTGTGTATCTGTGTGGTGTGACGATGTGACTCTCGAGGGTGTCTCTGTGGAATGTTTGACATGTCTGTGGGCAGTGTGTACCTGTGTGAAACGTTTGCGTAAGCTTGGTGCTTGCTGTTCTCGTGAGCTGTCGCCCTGTGTGTCCCGTACGGTCTTCGAGGGGCTCTACGAAGGGCGCATGCGCGCGTGGGCGTGGCGTGTGCTTTTGTAAGTGGGCTGTGTCTGTGGGTGGGGAGCGTGTGTGTGAGGGGACAGCACGGGGGGAGGTGGGACAGCCCAGCACTGCACAGAGGGGGAGTTCTAGCTTCCACGCTGCCGTCTCCTGGCTGTGTGCCATGACCTAGTACTCCAGCCTCAGTACTCCATGAGCACCCCTCCAGCCTCAGATTTCCCCCAAAGCCCCGTACTTGAGCGATTCTAGGAAGGCCTTCTGGTCATGAGGAAGGCAGTGCGAGTAGGACAGGAAGGCGTCATGGTGGCCTGTGCCAAAGAAGATGGTCCCGGTAACAGCTGGGGTGCCCAGCCCTCGGGCCCCTAGCCTATGTTCTGGAGGCCCCGCCGGTCCCCCTGCAGAATGGGAATGCTGCCCACTCTCACTGCCCCCGGGGGCAGCCACAGATGCAGGTTAGACAGGCCCGGTCCCCACATCTTCCAAGCACAGCCAGGGGAGACTTCACAAACCATGTCACTCTGCCCTGGACGAAACCAGCACAAAGTGGATCGAACTGCTGCAAAAAAAAAAAAAAAAAAAAAAAAAAAAAAGCAAACAATAAGCCGCCAGAAACCACAAGCAGTGCCATGGACTGGATGAATGCCGCGGGCAGGCAGGTACTGACACAAAGGAGCTCACCCCTCGAACAGCCCTAGTCGTCCATCATTGCTCCCTGTGACAGAGACGGAATGTGTTCAGAGAGGTGAGGCCGCCGGCCTGAAGTCGCAAAGCAGTGGGCAGCACAGTGAGGGTGGGAACCCTGGTGGGTCCCCCTCTGAAATCTGGGCTGCTTCTCTCCCTCGGCTTTGCCCTCCTCAGACCACTCTTCCTCCCGCCCAAGAGGGGAGAAAATACAATGTTCCACAGAAGGGGCATCGTGGCAAATTTAAAGAGGTTTAGAACACGTGCTCTTTTGGCTAATTAATGTTGCATCAAGGGACAACATGTGAGAATGTTAAATGAGTAGGGGCTAGAGCCCTGCTGCAGACTCATCTGCACTGGCTGTGCAAGCTTGAGTTAATCACTTAACCTCTCTGGGTTTCTTCCTATGTCATCTATATAAAATGAAGATAATAACGACAGTAATAGTAATAATAATGATAATAATAAAAATAATGTTTACTCACTGGGTGTTGTAGGATTAAACGGGTTACAACACGAAGGCTGCATTAGAAAGCTGCCTGGGCCAGCCCATCCCCTTCCCAACTTGAAGGTATACAGAGGCCTCACGCTGGTCTCAGAATTTCACTCATGGTGAGAAAGACTCATAATCCTGTGAACCATAGCTTCCCATCCCCTGCTTCATTTCGGCAGCTCATTGAGGAGGGGCTGTGGTCACCTCCGTCTCACAGAGGATGAAGGCTGTCCCTCACCCTCACACGGGTGGCGTTTCTCCAAGGGCCTGAGGACAGGCAGCACTAAAGCCACTGGGGGTTTGCACAAGCCGAAGCTTCTGGGCCCTACCTGGGACCTACTGAACCAGAGTCTCGGCGGTACCTGGCAGTCTGTTTTATCAAGCCCTCCAGTATTCTGATCGTCTCCACAGTCTGAGAGGAGCTAGGCGAGGCCTCTGAAGAGCCTGTGGTATGAACCGAGGAGTACCTCATGTGGGGCGAGTCAAAGAAAGTAGGGTGGGGGAGGGGACTCACCCCCTCAGCACCCTCTTGGGGCCTAGAATCTGATGTTTTTCTTGGAGTGGAAGTAGAGGACGCAAACAGGATTCTCTGAAACTTCAGGAGGTGATCTTTATCTATGGGGGTCACCTGAGTATGTGTGAGCAGGTTTCTAGAAGCTTTGCCTTGGGGCTTTGACCCACCCCCCCGCTGGGGAAGACAGATCCCAGAGCCTGCTGGGAGCTCGGCACAGTGGGGGAACCGACGTTGGGAAGGGACCTCCAGGGAACCCCTGGATACAGAGTATGCCCACCATGGGATGCCCTCCCTGGGCCACAGCCCTTCCCCTCATGGGAGTCGGGCCTTGCCTGAGGAGCCCAGGGCCCACGTCTGCCCTGGGCCCACTGCGGCTACCTCGCTCGGGTCTCTCCACCTCGGCCCCTCTCACTCACTGTCTCCTATCACCGGGTGCTTCAGTCAACCACAGAGTCATAGCCTCTCAGGTGAGGAAGATGACATCAATAATTATACTGACCCAACAACCCCCATTCCACTCAGCTTTCCATGGTATAGACCCAACGCACCCTTGAGGTGGCAGAATGACAGTCTCCAGTACACAGATGAGAAACTGAGACTATCAGGAGAGAATGACTTGTCTGAGGTGGTCCAGCTCGCCTGTGGCGGGCTGTCCCCAAGGCAGCCTGGCCTCTACTTAATGCTGTCCTCAGGGGCACTCATGTGCTTGCTGTCTCCCCCCGGGCTTGGCTCTGCTGCTGCTGTTGGAAACTGGGACATGACACCTTATGAATTGTGGGCTATAACCCAAGCCCATACCGATAACTCTGGATCATCAGAAGAAAGTTACATGGGGCTTTACCTTGAAATGGTTAAAATGGAAGAGAAAGTTATGTGGCTCAAAGGGACAAACCCTCAAGTTCCCAGCAGCCTGGGTGCTGAAGAGAGCTGTGGTTTCATGGTCCACGGAGCAGCCCAGTCAAGCTCTGGAGACGCTTCTGATCCGGCCTGCCTGCTTTGCCCAGTCTCGAATTTTCTCGTCTACCCTCCCCCCTCTCCCGGGGGCCTCCCAGAGCCTCCAGACTCCTCAGAACCAGTTCTAGACTCAGAGCCCGGAGCCTCCTGTGTGGCGGCGGAAGGGTTCACGGGGCCTCACTTTCCCTGCATTGGTCACTCCTGGTGCTCGTGTCCCCACGAAGAGCAGAAAACTAGCCAAGCTAGTCTCTGGCCATGCGTGAGGGCCTTGGAGTCTGAGGACTCAGATGGAAACGGGGGCTGTGCCCTGTCCTGTCAGCTGTGTGACTGTGGGCAAGTCACACCATCCCTCTGAGCCTCGGTCTCTCTTCTGTAAAAGGGGGGCAACAATAGCCCCCACCTCGTCGGATGACCATGAGGAGGAGATAATTCCACTATAGTACCTAGCATGAGGCCTGGTCTTGCAAGCCCTCGTTACTCCCGCTTAACACATCAGCTATTCCTCAGAGCAAGGGCGCACCTCCCGTCCCTTTCTAAGTGCTACTTTCCCAAGCACCCAGCATTGGCTTTTGGCTCACAAACTCCCTACAGCTGACATCCAGCAACATTTGCTTTCCTTTCCTACTGTGACCCCAGGAGGTGGCCCATAGCCAGCACGGTCTGAACCCAGCTGCCCTAAGGAACACGGGGCGGGGGGGGGGGGTTGGTGGTAAAAGAACTGGGGAACCCAGCGTTCTGCCTCAGAAGGCAGGGCCCCAGGAGGGGCTGATAAGGGACTTCCTGACTCCCAGGGGCCCCCAGAGGTGCTAGGCAGGGGCAGGGAGTGAGGACGGCCATATCCTTGCACTGAGATCTGGCCTGGGAGTACAGAGACCAGGGTTCAATTCCTGACTCCAAAGCTGTGTGACTCGGGCCAGTTGCTTAACCTCGCTGAACCCGTAGCCTAGTCCGTGATCGATAATACAGACACCTAACTGAAAGGCTCTCTGTGGTTGTTTTTATCCTGATTTGCCACAGAAGATGAAAGACTGGCCCACAGTGGGGGTTGGGCACAGAGTAGTGGAAACCAAATTGAGGGCCCAAGGTGCTATGGTCCTTTCCACTTCAGCTTTGCAGTTAGATGGGGACAGCAAGGCCCAGAGGTTTAGCGACTTGCCCAAGGCCACACAGGATGTGCACATCATTGCCTTCCTGGGCCATCCTGTGTGGTCTCAGGGGCCACTCGCTCCTACTTGAGGCTTCTGGGTTTCATCTTGGCCTGAGGTGAAGCCCTCCCAGGGAACCTTGAGCCCAACTTGGTGCCTGAGAGGGTTTTCTCAGCTCAGGGTGGTAGTCCTGAGGACACAGGAAAAGCCACGTCTACTATCTTCACTGACAGAGGGAGGAGGGAATGGAAGCATTTTCACAAAATTACCAACCCAGTCCAGACTGAGCCACCCATCGATGGGCTGTTCTGGAGAACTCCCTGTTCCTGGAGGTACGCAAGCTGGGACCAATGAACGCTGGATGGCAAGCCGGCCTTGGTGGCCTTTTAAAGAAAGCCACCCCCCCCACACACACACACGCATGGCTGCCAGGCAACCCTGACCCTGCTCAGTTCCGACCTCTCCCCCTCCTTCAGATCACACTCAGATTCCTGGACTCGGCCTTCGAGGCCTCTGGACTCAATCATCCTATGTTCTCATCTGCCTCCCATCTGGTCTGGGAGCTCCACAAGGGTAGGTCCCGGATGCTTGTATTCCTCAGCTTTCTGGGGCCCATCAGGGAAGGGAGGTCACGTTCACTGAGCAAGTCCCACGGGCCAGGCCTCTGCCCAGGTACTTTACACACACTGCTGCGTTGGAGTCTTCACAGCAAGCCACGCCGTCAGATGATATTATTAGCCTCACTTTGCAGATCCACCAGCTGAGATCAGAAAGATCAAGCAACCTGCCAAAAGTCACACAGCAACATGACTGCTGAAGCAGTGAAGAGACGAAAGAAGGGGCACTGAGCACGTGGCATTCTTGGCTTTCCGTCGCCCGTGCCAAGGGGCCCCCACAGCAGGGAGGCACACTTGATTGCCCATCTATCTCTGACTCTTGGGGAGCCCCATCCGGACACCGAGTGAGGTGGAACCCCGTGAACTAACTAACCACAACCACAGCCTTTGGCGGGGGGGGGGGGGGGTGTGAGGCAGACCGCCGTCCCCGGGCCCGTCACGGCTCCAGCCCTGCCCTACCCCAACACCAGCCAAAGCTCTGTGCCAGCCCAGCGGTTTCGGCCTGGCAGTAGCTCAGGGAAAGAGGAGCTGGCGCTCAGCCGGCCTGGGCGTGGAGGTGGCCGGAGCAGGTCGCATGGGAGAACGCGGGAGGCGCCGGAATCTGGCTCGGCCACGCTCTGCCCATGAGGCAGGGATGCCGCGAAGCACTTTCTGGACATCTGACCGCTTGGACAAGGATCTGGAAAAGGAAGCCGGCAGGGTACAGAGGAGGTAAAACCAATAAAAACAGCAAGAAGTTACCTAACATCTGCTGGGTCCAGGCCCCAGGCTGGCTTCGCTAGACTTCATTCTGGTCTCAACCCCAAGAAGTTGCTCCTATCTTGTTCACTTTACAGTCAGGGAAACAGGTTCCATTGGACCAGAAGAGCACAAGAGTCCAGAGAGAGGGTTGGGGTGACCAGCTGGGACCTCCGTGAGCATAAATCTGAGGCCTCCAGTGGCTGAGAGGGACGGGAGGGGTTTGGACATCCTTCCCTGTTCCCGCACCCTCTCCTACCCACGCCTTCTTTGCAGTTCAGGCCCCTCCTTAGGGAAGCCTTCCCTGATCTCCTCCACTGAGGTTAGGGCCTGGGCCACCTGCTATCACAGTTTGTCCTCTCTGGACTGTCCCCATCTGTGCAGGCCTGTCCCCAACGTGAGCCAGATGGGAGGAAGTAAAGATGGCAGCCACCTAGGGATTTAGGGATCCCAGCTTCTAAGCCCAACTTTACCCTGGTTTACTGCGAGGCTTTGGGTGGTCACTTTCCCGTGGGTAAAATGGGCCACCCTGTGTCACTGTCAGGGCTGGGAAGAGAAACATTCTCTCCTTGGAACCAGGGCCCGAAGGATGGCCATGACCTTTTTCTCCCAGGCACCCCTACCCTTGGGTCAACACCTAGCAGGGCAGAGTACCTGTGATTAGGGAGGGCCAAGGCCTCTAGGAGAGGGGGTGGCTTTGGGGGAAGATGTGCCTCAACCTCTAGTGTAAAAGACAAGAAGGGCACTGTGCTGCTTTCCCTCTGCACTTGAAACCAACCCAGGCAAGGTGGTGCCTGGAAAAGAGCCCCCTGATGGGCCTGGACTTAGCCTTGTGGACGGACTGGGCACAAATCCCTGCACGACTTTGGATGTGCCATGAAACCTTTCTGAGACTCAGTTTCCCCAAACATAAATGGGGACCTTACTAGTCCCAGACAACTGGGTTTTATTGATATTCGCTGTCCCATCCCTAGCCTCGCTTTCTCCATCTGAAAACTGGAGACTTCGACGGTACCGGTTCACAGGACTGCTTAAGGGTCCCGGAGATGAAGGAGGAAGGCCAGCGCGGATCCGAGAGAGCACATTCAGAGAGGGGAAGTGACCTACCTGGACTCGTCAGAGGGGATGGCCGCGGTGTGGGGAACCCCCTCTGTGGCCGCCCCAGGGCCAGAGAAGGGTCATTTCCTTCCGCGTTCAGCCCCGCCGTCACCTCTCCTGTTTGCTCGCCCTAAGTGCGGCGGCGCCGACAACGGGAAAACGGGGCCAGGCCGGATTTCCTCTGCGGACCTGCGGCTCCTAGAGCCCCCCCCCCATCCCGCCCCTCCGGACCCCGCGGGGCCACGAGCTGCACGTGCGGCGGTCCGGGCGGCCTCGCCCGCCCAGCGCTTCCTTAGCGACCCCCCTCCCTCCCGGCCCTTTCATCCCGCCCCCTGCCACCCCGCCCCTTCCCAGCCGGGGTTCCAGCGGAAAGATGCTTCACCCCCTCGCGCGTTCCGGAGAAACCGAGTCACGCGGGGGCGCGCCGGCCGGGCGCTAGGACCCCGCAGCTTGGCCGAGGGGGGGGCGTGGTGGGGCGGGTCGGCGGGAGAGGTATTTAAATTGGAGCCCGAGCTACCCCCTCGCGGGTCGGGTTCCCGTGGGGCAGTGGAGCAGCCGTGGGCCTCCGCGGGCCGTGACCCCGGGGTCTGGCGCGGGGTGGGGCCGTGGGGGGGCAGGTTTGCGCAAGATGTGCCGGGGCTGCGCGGGAGAGGAGCGGCGGCCGCGCTGAGCCAGGTAGGAGCCGCCCCGCGGGCAAGGCAGCCGGCCCCTCGGGGAACCGGCCGTCGCGCGCCCCTGGAGAGTGCGGGGTGCGGCCGGTCCATCCCGATGGCCCCCTCCGCCCCCAGTAGTCCCCTCCGGCCGCCGCCCCCACTCCACACACGCAGCAAAGCATGACCCTCCCTCGGCCCAAGGCTCCTGTCTCAGCTGATCTTTCCCGCGAAGGGAGAGGCCGGAGGAGTTCGTATTTGACAGATGGGGAAACAGCGGCAGAAAGGCCGGCACTTACTTGCCCGGGAACTCACAGCTAGTCAGGGGCAGATCGGGATTTGAATCCAAGTCTCCTACCGCCCTCGGACTCAGGCGGGCTAGCGCTTCCCATCTCACCGCACCAAATAGCTTGTCCACCTCTGGGTGGGGATGGGGAGCACCCACCTCTCCCTGAGGGGTTCTGAAGCCGGCCTTCTTCATGAGTGGTGAGATGTGAGGGACCCCCACCCCCACCCCCACCCGAGCTGCCTGAAATTCCGCCATCACAGCTACATTCCTTTGGGTTAAAGTCTAATTCCCCCGTGGGATGCACATGTCTCCAGAACGGGGCTTGCCCTTAGTGATTCACTGCTTGGTATGAACGTTCACAGCAGCTCTCCCAGGACCCTACGGTCCTGGTGATTGGAGCTGAAAGGAGGGAGAGGAGCACCCCAGAGCCCAGCCCTGTGAGCTTGTCTGTTTGTGCGTGGTAGGGGTGCGGGTGGGGGTCGCTGGAGGTGGTTAGGGAGGGAGATCTTGGCCTGGTGGTGGAAACGTTCGCTTTGGAGGCATTCAGACCAGATTCTGAATCTGTCTGCTCTTTACTACATGTGTGACTTTGGGTAAGTCACCTCTCTGCGCCTTGTTTTCCTCCTGGGCAAAATAAGGGCGGTTCTGTAGGGAGCAGGTAGCTGAGAACCTAATGGAGAAAACAGCGTTTGGGGCCTGTAGACCTGGGCTAACCCCCACCCCCCAGATGCTTACCAATGGGCTAAGTCACTTTCTGAGCCTCAGTTTTCTCATCTGTAAAATGGAAATTATGGTAACCACCTTACTGGGTTGTGACTTCAAGGAGATAATACAGATCAAGTGCTTAGAACAGTGTCTAATGCCTGGAAATAGTAGGGATAGGCTTATTATAATAGTATAATAGGCATTGCTCTCCCCCTTGTGCCCCCACTATTTCTCTCTCTCTCACACACACACACTGATATTCTCTGGCATTTGTCCTCCCAGTCAGAGTCCTAAAATGTCTCCTGCCTTCTCTTGGCGAGGCCGCTAGTCTGCAGGCTGGGCCTCCCTCCGCAGCGTGCCTCACCTGGGCCTGGTCGGCCCTCCGGGTCATTGCCCCAGCTGGCAAAGGCAATGTGTCCAGGACACCTTCACAGCCATTCTCAGCTCGATCGTCACAGTGGTTGGGGGAAGCCAACGGCAGAACAGCCACCAGGCGACGTGCCATACAGGTGGGACCCTGAGGCACGGAAAGGTTAAGGGACTTGCCCAGGGAGCATGGAAGCAGGAGTGCCTAAATGTAAGCCTGGGTCTGAGTGACCACAGACCACCGTCCTCCCTCTTGAGAATGAGTGGCCCTCACGTGCTGCACCGCGGGTCGGGGGCACTACTGAGGGGGCCCGCAGGTGAGGTGCCAGGGCCGAAGGCCACGTGCTCCGGGACTGGATGCGTAGGCGCCCGCCTTGGGGGTAGGTGAGATCTGGCAGGCGGAAGAGGGGGTAGGGAGGGCTCCTTTGAGCAGCACTGCCTTCAGCTCCAGAACTAATCCAGGTCCTTCCTTGTCCTGACCTCACAGCCCCCTGGAGTAGAGCTTCTACTCCTCACTTTGCCATTCGTTCAGTAAACGTTTGGTCAGCACCACTGAATAGACCCCTGTTCCCATCGAGTCAGAAATAAATTAGCAGGAGGGGCGCCTGGGTGGCTCAGTTGGTTAAGCCCCTGCCTGCGGCTCAGGTCATGTTTCCGGCCGGGGTCCTGGGACGGAGCCCCACATCGGGCTCCCGGCTCAGCACGGGGTCTGCGTCTCCCTCTGCCCAGCCCCCTGCTCGTGCTCTCTCTCTTTCAAATAAATAATAAAATCTTTTTTAAAAAAAGAAATAAATGAGCAGGAAATGATCAATGTGAGGAAGCAAAATGTGTGGGAATTTGGGGACTAGCCTTCCAGGCCCGGAGGCAGGAACGCACTTGCCGTGTGTGAGGAATGGTGAGGAAGCTCGAATCTGGTAAGGGAGGACACACGGCAGATGTGGTCAGAGGGGAGATTGGGTGGAGCCTGGATTTCGTTGGAGGCTCTCAAGCAGTGAGATTCATGCTCTGATATATGATTGAAAGACGTCACTCTGGCTGTGTGTGGAGGACAACCTGGAGGGCGTCAGGGTGGAGGCGGGGTGTTGTGCTGTCGACGAGGCCCAGCGTGTGGTGGCACCCCAGTGTGGAGCAGCGATGAAGGAGGGAGGTAGCAGCCCCGGGGTCTGTCTTTCAGGCAGAACAGACAGAACCTTCTGTGGCGGAAGGGGTATGGCAGGGAGATGAAGGGAGAGTCCAGAAGGACCGCCCCCGCCCCCCGCCCCACGTCACCTTGTGTCAGTTCTCAGTGCCTCCCTGGCCTGCCTGCTGGTGTGAGATGCCTCCCAGCAGAGTCCTCTTTGCCCTGGGGCACTCCCCGTAGGAGCCGGGTCAGAGGAGGAACACACCCCGGACTGCTCGGTGCTGTGCTCACTGGAAGCTCAGGGTCTGTGGGAACCTGGATGAGCTATCCATTACCCAGACTTGGGGAATCAGAGAAGGCTTCCTGGAGGAAGTGATATCTAAGATGAGACCCAGAGGATGAGGAGGCATTCAGCACAAGAGAGGGGAGGAAGTGGAGGTTTGGGGCGATGAAAAGGTGCTCGCAGAACTGAAGGAAATAGGAGGCTGCCAGAAGTCAGAGCGGGAGAGGGGACAGTGAGCGATGAAACTGGGGCGAAGAGCTGGCTGGGCAGGCACACTCCCCAAGGGCCTCAAAGGTCCCACTGAGAGGTTTCCATTCAATTCTGAGTACGCTAGCTTTCAAATGGGTGGTGATGTTCTGCTTTTTAAGCAGCAGAACCAGATTTCCTGTGAACGCAGGTGAGAGGAGAGCAGCTGTGGGGGGCAGGGGGCCCATGGCCCCGAGCTGAACCCAGGGAATGGGGTTGAAAAGACACCACTGTGGCCTAGGTGTGTTTGGACAAGAAAGGGCCTCAGAGTAACCATCTTGATTTAGAATTCATCACGAGGACACTGGTGGATTCCAAAGTCAAAGACTCAGTCCTCGTAGGTCCTGTAGACCTTCTAAGGCAACCTTCAGAGCTGCAATTCAGCGCTCACTTGTCGAGCACCTATGGGTAACCTTCTAGAGTAGAGCTTAAGGGCGCAGATTGCACAGGCCTGCCACTAGTAAGCTATGTGACCTTGGCCATGTTACTTAATCTCTCTGAGCCTCGGCTTCCCCATCTGCAGAATGAGAGTGGTAATCATAAAACCAAGCACTTGAATTACTGTGAGGATTGAGTTAACACATGTCAAGTATCGAGAAGAGTGCCTGGTGCATCGGAAGGGCTCTGTGAGGGCACTTTCTTTCCTACAGTGCCTCTTCTTTGATCTTTACCAAAACTTAGCAAAGTTGGCATTAACTTCAAAAGAGGAAACTGAGGCTCCGAGAAGTGAAGTGACTTGTACAAGGTCCCATAATAGGTAAGTGGAGGGAAAGAGAAAGGAGTCAGTTAGGGGTGACTGAGTCCAGTGCTCTTGGACAGCTCGATGTGTCCTTCCTCCCAAACACTCTATACATTCTGGTCACTTCCGTGCACTGATTTGTGACCCCAGTTCCCAGCGCAGAGCCAGCCTGGAGGAGGCATTCAGTTAAGGTGTGAAAGGGAGAAAGAGAGAAAAAGAAAGAGAAGAAAGAAAAGAAGAAAGAAAGAAAGAGAGAGAGAGAGAGAGAGAGAGAGAGAAAGAAAGAGAAAGAAAGAAAGAAAGAAAGAAAGAAAGAAAGAAAGAAAGAAAGAAAGAAAGAAAGAAAGAAAGAAAGAAATGACTTGATGTATAGGACCTAGCTCTCGAGCCAGGTCCTCAGTAAGTCCCTAGCAGCACTGGGCTTTGACTCTGCTCAGGGCCTCTGCGGTCCCCCTCGATGCCACCCTGCCTGTACATAGAGAGAACACCAGCAGGCCCGAGTGGCCCCCTGCGCTGGTGGTAACTTCAGTGAAAGTAAAGGGCCTGGAGCCTGCTCCTGGGGAAGTCCGCAGCAACAGTGCTGGGGGCAGGGCAGGCCTCCCGGCGGGGCTTCCTGTCAGGGCTCCAGGCCCAGGCTTCAAACAATGGCAGGGACTCCAGAATCAGAAAATCAAAAGAAAAAGGGCAAAATAAAAGTCCGGGGGTGCGGGGATTGAGGAATTCCGTTTGGGGCCTAAGAAACTAGGATGGGGGACCTGCTTAGGACGTGGGTGGAAATGCAGTTAGAGGCCTAGTTCCCCACCTCACCCCACCCCAGCCCTGAGCTTGGCCTGGGGCAGCCCTTAGAGTCCCTCTGTCTCCTGCTCACCCCCTCCAGGCAGTCTTCCATCAGGTAGGGTCTTTTGAAATCCAGATCTGACCAAGTCACCCACTGCTTCAAAACTCTTGCTGCCTCTGGTGACAGCCCAGCTCCTTGGCCTGGCACGAGGGGTTTTGTGGTAGGCTGCAGACCCCAGCATCCACGGCTGACTCAATCACGGCACCTTTGGTCCAGCTCTAGCTGTGATCTGGGGCTCCCTAAAGGCAGGCACAGACAGGACGGGAGTGATGGGGCTGGCCGTGGAAAGCAGCCAGGGGTCTTACAGTGTTTCCCTTTCCTCCCCACCCTCTGCAGAGCCATGAGCCACCAGATCCTGCTGCTCCTGGCCGTGCTGACCCTGGGCCTGGCCACCTCCCAACAGCGAGACAAGGTGCCCTGTAAGATGGTAAGAAGCCCTGCCCAGGTGCGGTAAGCCCCGAGGGTGTCCTACTGCCCCAGCCCCACAAGCCGGAAGTCAGAGGAGTTAGAAGAGGAAAGGGAACACATTTAACGCATTTAAACCTTGCATTTCATGAGTACCTACTAGGATGTTTAAATACTTGATGAACTCTTCCTCCCGTCAGGTAAGTACCATTATTCCCATTTCATAGAGTTGGAAACTGTAGTTTAGAGAGGTTAGGTGACTCGTCCAAGGTCATTCGACTCGGACCGGTGGGGCTAAGATGGGACTCTAGTCCCCCGAGCTGCCCCTGCAGGGCAGTGGACCCTCAGGGTGACACAGAACATGTGTATGTGTGGGGAATTTGGGTCCTTGACTTGTCTGCTGCTTCCCTGATGGGATGCCTCTCATTCACTGCTGCCCAGATCAAATGCCACCTCTTCCAGAGAGTCCCCCCAGCCCTCCCATGCTGACCTAGTTCCGCGTGCTCCTTTTTCTGGACTCTCACACTGAGCACGTCGGGTAGTTGGTGAATGGGTCCAAGCCTGTTTCACTTGCCAGACCAAGAACTTCTTCGGGGCAGGGACAAGGTTTGATTCACTTCTGCTCCTTTTTCTTGCGCTTGGCCAGGGAGACTAGCCCTGAAGTCACTGGGATGCTGCGGGATCCAGGGAAGGGGGACCACCTAGCTCCCCTTGGCAGGCTGGGCAGTCACTGAGGTCAAGGCAGGCGTCCGCCTGGGGAGGCGACAGGCACTCTGGCAGCCCGGCTTGGCCCTGGGGCTGGCAGCTCCTGACTCGGGGGGGCCGGCGGCACCTGTGGGAAAGGACCTCACGCTGGGACTCCGGAGCCTCTGACGACTCTGGGGGGAGCTCACTCCCTGAGCCCCTCCTTAGGGGGGTCAACACGGTAACTGATGCATGCCCAGATTCAACAAGGCAAGGGGTCCTTGCACTCAGCCGCGGAGCCTGCCGCAGAGCTGGTGCTCCAGGACAGCGGTGGTCCCGCTCTTCCTTCTGCCGTTTCTTCCTTAAGTCAGGATGGTCCCGGGAGCTGAGAGGAGGCTATGCCCAGTGGCCTGAGCTGGCGGAGAGGTGGTGATGGAGGAAGCGGCAAGAGCCGGGCAGGGCCGGCAAGGTGGCCGGGCTAGGTTTGTGG
Organism: Ursus arctos; assembly: GCF_023065955.2. Taxonomy (NCBI): domain Eukaryota; kingdom Metazoa; phylum Chordata; class Mammalia; order Carnivora; family Ursidae; genus Ursus; species Ursus arctos. The sequence goes on from NW_026622897.1 coordinate 51,850,446, forward strand.
CTTAGGGTGACGCTTGGTTGCAGTGGTATCCGTGGACCTCTGAGACCTCGACGAAGCTGCTAAGCTGGAGGTGGAAGGGCCAAGTCGCGGGATTGCCAGGAGCAGGGACAGTCACATGGTGCCTGAGGAGCGTGGTTCCATGTGCCCCTCCCGTCCCCCACACTCACCTTGAGCTCTGGGGAGGAAGCCTCGAGCGCAGGGAGCACCCAGGCTGGTGTTCCTGCTCCGGGGGCTCCACCACTCACTGTGACCTTGCACAGGTCACTGCCATCTTCAGGTTCTGTCTCCCCATTGGGGAAATGAGTCTTTTTACTCTAATGGTCTTTAACTCCATTTAGAATACATGGATTATCTCTTTCCTTTCCTTTCGGAAAGGCAATGGAGTCAATCCCTCAGTCCTTTACTAAGCCAGGGATGCCCGCGACTCTTTCATTCATTAAAAAAATATACCTTTTGGGGCGCCTGGGTGGCACAGCGGTTAAGCGTCTGCCTTCGGCTCAGGGCGTGATCCCAGCGATCTGGGATCGAGCCCCACATCAGGTTCTTCTGCTATGAGCCTGCTTCTTCCTCTCCCACTCCCCCTGCTTGTGTTCCCTCTCTCGCTGGCTGTCTCTATCTCTGTCGAATAAATAAATAAAATCTTAAAAATATATATATATATATACCTTTTGTGAGCCAGGTCCAAGGCACCCACATCAATCACACCAATCCCTGTTAGCTCGGAGCTCCCTGCCTGGCAGGTCCCACACAGACTGTCACAATCAGGGGCCAGAGCTATGAGAGAGAGAGCACCGGGGCAGTGAGAGCCCAGAGGAGGCTGCACCTGCCCGGCTCAGTGCGCCAAACCCCAAGTTTCCCCTGCAGATCTGGGCGGGGAGGAGTAGGTATGACCGGCACAGGGAACAGCAGGGAGGAGGCCCAGAGGTAGGTGTGCGAGGGCAGGAAGAGCAGTCAGGTGTGGTCACCGCCTATGGGCTGGGCTGGAGTGGGTTGGGAGGAGAGAGGACAGGTCAGCAAGGGTTACAAACAGCCTTGAACCCTGCTGAGTGTCCTGGATTTTGCCCGGGAGGGGTAGAAGCAGAGAGTAGCACGGAGGGGAGGTTTTCTTTTAGCAGTTGCCAGGCATTAGGCAGGTGGAAGTGTCAGAATGGGTCAATGGATACAGAGAGCCCAGAGCAGGGGTGGGCCCGAGCTGGGTGGTTGTGGAAGTCAGATCCTTTCCTGGGTCTGGATTCCTGGGGTCTTCGAAAAGGTGAAAGGGAGACTGTATTTGCGCAGAAAAAAAAAAAATCAGGCTGCAGAAGGCACTTGTGCTAGGAGGACAAAGTTGGCCTTTTGTTGTGAAAAGATCCAGGTTCAAACCCCAGCTCTGCTCCTCCCCAGCGGGGTGAGCCAAGAGCCGCCTTCCTAAACTGAGCCTGGGTTTCTGAACAGAGCGGTGACCATATTTGATGGGCCTGCTCTGGGGGGGGCTCCAGTGAGACCATGGGCCTCACCGTGCTAAATAAAATGTAAAACGCTGAGTGGGTGCTGGGGAAGGGTGCTACTTTCTGGATAGGAAGCCCGGAGTGGTAATGTGAGTTGGTGAAAATCACACAGCAAAACCATAGACTTGTCACCAAAGAAGGTGGGCTGGGACCCTGCCCATCTTTCCCCTGCTTCCTACCCCCACTCCCATCTCCAGGGGCCAATCCGGACCAGGCCGTGGAAGGCCAGGCCACTGATGGAAGTGGGGCAGGTGGCAGCAGCAGAAAGGAGGTCTCATCTGGGGATACGCAGCGAGAAAGGCAGGCACTGGGACCCGGAGCTCTGCCCCATGGAATGAGGGCTGAGGCTAGGAGGCCAAAACCTGGTGAGAGGAGTGCAAATTGCACTTGGGAAACATTTCTCCCAAAATCGTTTCTAGTGTAACAGCCGCTGGGTGAATTTCACTATCTGGGCCCACAAAAGGAACCCAGGATGTGAACCAGGAGGCCCCGGGTTCCAGCTCGGCCCTGCTGTTCACTGGCTTGGGATCCTTCTAGGTGATATGTGGCTCAGTTTCCTGTGAAATGGGGTAATAGTCAGTATACGGTGTTTTGTGAGTTCATTTGTCTTCATATCTGTGTGTCCTTTCTGTGTCTGGGTATCCATCAAACTTCCTTAAGTCCCCCTCTGATGCCCGGCACAGTACTGAGTGCCAGAGACAGGGGCAGGGAGCAAGATAGGGGTCATCCAGATGTGGCATGATCGGGCCGGGGTGGAGGAATGTGGCGCATCTGGGGAGCCAGAGGAGAAGCGTTGCTCAGCCTGGCTGGGGCGGGGGCGGGGCTTGGGGCATCCTTCCTGGAAGGTGTGTGTGGTTCCGCCCCCTGCTGTATCCACTCATGCCCACTGCTCTCCCTGCCTTCCCCAACCCACCCCAGGTCGACAAGGAGGTCTTGTGCCAGGGTCTTGGCCTGCTCCAGGTCCCCTCGATGCTCCCGCGGGACATCGAGGCCCTCGACCTCTCTGGAAACCAGCTGCGGAGTGTCCTGGCCTCACCCCTGGGCTTCTACACGGCACTCCGACACCTGGACCTGAGCACCAATGAGATCAGCTTCATCCAGACGGGGGTCTTCCAGGCCCTGCCCCACCTGGAGTATCTCAGCCTGGCCCATAACCACCTGGCGGCAGGCACCGTGCTGAGCGCCCCCGGCCTGGGCCCCCTGCCTCACGTGACATCCCTGGACCTGTCCGGAAACAGCCTGTACAGCGGCCTGGCGGAGCGGCTGCTGGGGGAGGCGCCCGCCCTGCGCACCCTCTCGCTGGCAGAGAACAGCCTGACCCGCCTGGCCCGGCACACCTTCCGGGGCACGCCCGCGCTGGAGCGCCTCGACCTCCACAGCAACGTGCTCATGGACATCGAGGACGGGGCTTTGGACGCCCTGCCGCGCCTGGCCCACCTGAATCTCTCCAGGAACTCCCTCACCTGCATCTCCGACTTCAGCCTCCAGCAGCTGCGGATACTGGACCTGAGCTGCAACAGTATTGAGGCCTTTCAGACGGCCCCCGAGCCCCAGGCCGAGTACCAGCTGGCCTGGCTCGACCTGCGCGAGAACAAACTACTCCACTTCCCCGACGTGGCCGCGCTCCCGAGACTCATCTACCTGAACGTGTCCAACAACCTCATCCGGCTCCCTGCAGGGCCAGCCCGGGCCAGCGAGGGCGTCCACGCGCCTTCTGAGGGCTGGTCGGCCTTGCCCTTCTCGGACCCCAGCCGGAACGCCAGCGCCCACCCCCTCTCCCAGCTCCTGAATCTGGATTTGAGCTACAATGAGATCGAGCTGGTCCCTGAGGGCTTTCTTGAGCCCCTGACCTCCCTTCGCTTCTTGAATCTCAGCCGGAACTGCCTGCGAGCCTTTGCGGTGCCGCGCGCCGGCGTCCTGCCTTGCCTCGTGCACCTGGACGTCAGCCACAACGCGCTGAAGACGCTGGCGCTGGGCTCCAGAGCCCTGGGGTCCCTGCGGACGCTGCTTCTCCAGACCAACGCCCTGCAGGACCTGCCCCCGTACACTTTTGCCGGCCTGGCCAGTCTGCAGAGGCTTAACCTTCAGGGGAACCGGGTCAGGCCTTGCGGGGGGCCGGAGGAGCCTGGACCCCTGGGGTGTGTGGCCTTCTCGGGCATCTCCTCCCTCCGCTTCCTGAACCTGGTGGACAATGAGATTGAGCGGCTGCGGGCGGGTGCCTTCCTCCACACACCACTTACCGAGCTGGACCTCTCTGAGAACCCGGGGCTGGATGTGGTCTCAGGGGCCCTGGCAGGCCTGGAGGCCTCCCTGGAGGTGCTGGCCCTGCAAGGCAACGGGCTGGCTGTCCTACAAGTGGACCTGCCCTGCTTCAGCTGCCTCAAGCGTCTCAATCTTGCCGAGAACCGCCTGAGCCACCTGCCTGCCTGGACACAGGCTGTGTCCCTCGAGGTACTGGACCTGAGGAATAACAGCTTCAGCCTCCTGCCCGGCAGCGCCATGGGCGGCCTGGAGGCCAGCCTCCGGCGCCTCTACCTGCAGGGGAATCCACTGAGCTGCTGCGGCAACGGCTGGCTGGCCGCCCAGCTGCACCAGGGCCGCGTGGACGTGGACCCCACCCAGGAGCTCACCTGCCGCTTCGGCTCCCAGGAGGAGGTGGCCCTGAGCCACGTCCGCCCCGAGGACTGTGAGAAGGGGGGGCTCAAGAACGTCAACCTTATCATCATCCTCACCTTTGCGCTGATCTCGGCCGTCCTCCTCACCACGCTGGCCACCTGCTGCTGCGTCCGCCGGCAGAAGTTCAGCCAACAGTACAAAGCCTAGAGGAGCCGGGGGCTGCGGAAGAGCTCAGCAGGGGGACCTTCCCAGGTCAGCGGGGGAGCCGGAGGCATAGGCAGGGCTGGGGACTGACCCAAGGTCACACGGTGAGCCAGGGTCTGAGAACGCTGGTCTCTACATCCCAGCCCAGGGCCCCTCCTTTCCTTATGTCCTGCTGTCTTGGGAAGCGACCCACTTCCCAGGCCACACGTGTGGTCCGGCTGTGGAAGCCGCAAGTTGGGCAGTCTCAGGAGTGGCAGAGAACAAGGTCGACCTGTCCGATCAACAGATCATCTGTTTTGTGTCACATCCTGCTCCGGGCACTGGGGACGCCGGTGGAGGAGACACATCCCTGCCCTCGAGCAGCTCCGAGTCCTGGTGGGGAGGTGGTCGCGAAGCCACGACACAGTGACCACGCAGCGTGGATGGCCAGGGCTCCCGGGCGCTGTAGCCCCAGCGGGCGGAGACGTGGGGCGTCCTGCCCCCCCCGGGGCCAGAGCACAGGAGGGGCAAGACCCAGAAGACTGGTCTGAGACGTTTCCAAGCAGACTGTTTGTCACATCTTCCCATAATGACTTTCAGCTTCTCTGGAACACGAAGAGCTTGTGACCGGAAGGGAACTGGAGCCACATGAAGTCTCGGATCCGGCTGTATGGCAGCTGCGAGCCGGGGTTTCTGGCCCCAGTGCTGGACCATTCCATTTCCTGCTCCGAACGGGCTCTTTCCCTGCCTGGCACTCTCGGGGTGCGCATACTCGCCCGAATACCGCTCTGGCCCCTACGCAGGCACCCTGTTCGTCCCCAGCGCCCCCTGGCTGGTGAGCCAGGAGTTAGAACCTTAAGCACCGGGTCTGTTTGGCACAGGCTTTTTGGCAGCTGGAACATGTTTGCTTCTTTATGGCAGCCCTCTGACGTTGGTATTTCACCCATTTACAAAACTCCCGAGCTCTGCCTCTAGGGTCCTCCAGCTAAGAAATGCCAGACCCGAGATTCAGGCTCAAATCCTCCTGTCCCCAAGGCCCGACCTTTGCCACTGTGGGGGCTGTCGGCTGTTAGGTGGACAGGAAATGGCCCCGTATCGAGGGAGCAGGGCCTGGGAGCCTCCTGGGCTGCACCCTCCCCACCCACTCCTCTCCCTCCTCTCTCCCAGGCTAGGCAGACACAGGCCCTCTCCTCCTTCTCTGCCTCAGTTTCCCTTACTCCCTCCTTTGCAGACTGGTGTGTGTTCACCGTTTTCTCTCGCTCTTGCATTCCCTCTTCCTCCATTGAGCACAGCCTGGAGTTTGAGACCATGGAGTCCAGCCTCCCCATGGCACAGATAGGGAAACTGAGGCTGAGGAAGAGACTGGAACTTGCTCAGAGCTTCACAAGCCAGTGGCAAAGCCTGTGACAAAAGTGGACTCAGACTTCATTGGGGGTGTGAAGGGGATTTGGGGGCCGGACCTGAGTGATTTCCTTCTATCTCAGCTTCCTGTTACAAGATAACGCTGGCTCCAAACACTTTCGGGTCCTCGTCATGCAGGAATTTTTTCCTCCTAGAAAAGTGGGTAGAAAAACCCATCTAGATATAACCCCCTATTTCTTATGCCCTTGGAATCATGGGCTGTCCAGGAAGCCCTGGGGTCAGCCCAACGCCCTCTGTTGTTGTCTTCACTATCTTACCCATGCTTGGCCCATCGTCTGGCTCATGATGGTGCTTGGTAAAGTGTGAGACAATGAAAACACCCCTCTCTTCGCCCCATTTTACAGACAAGAAAACTGAGGCCCAGAGAGGGTCAAGGACTCAGGGAGTCAGTGGCAGAGCCGGGGCTAGAAGCTGGTGTCCTGGCCCCAGCCTGGGGCCCTGGTGGTGTGGGGGGCAGCCAGGTGGACCCAGTCCTGGTTGGGATCACAGCCACAGGTGCTCGCGCACAGAAACACTCCAGCTCAGGCCTGGAGGGCAAGGTGTGAGCCCCTTCAGGCCTGATCTTTGAAAACACTACACAATGCTGCTCTCACCTCCAGGAACTAGGCTACGACCCGGGCCTGGGGACCAGCTCTTTGTATAACCCACATGAATGTATTAAAAAACAATTTTGAAGAAACAGTGTGGGCTGCCAGCCTCCTCCTTGCTGCGGAACATTGCCATCATTGCATCCACTTGAACTCCCTCTACTTCCATCGCGGTCTTCAAATCCTCATGGTGAACCTCATTGAGGGGAGACGGAGGCGGGGGGGGGGGAGACTAAGGCTCTGGGTCCTCACCGCCCTGGGGCCTCAGCCCTCATTCCCCTGCCACACCCGTGACCCGTACATTCAACAAGCTCTGACCCCACCCGGCCCTTCCTTCTTGGCAGTTCACCTTCTCTCTGCTCAGCCCCTACCTCATGGCAAAAGCCGCGCTGTCGGTCCTGCCCACGCTCTGGGACCTCCCTCTGCAGCCGCTCTTCTCTTCACGTCCTCCTTTCACACCGTGGCTGTGCCGAAGTCTTGCCTATCTGAAATAGAGTAAAAAGACCCTTAAATCACTTTCCCTTTCTTTCTCCTTCACCGGGAAACGTCCTGGTGAAGTAACCCCTTCCTCCTCCCTCCATTCTCAACCCACCCCTGGCGCCTTGCCCTCCCCACCCCCCGCCCCCACCCCCGCACTGCCCTGGCTGAGGTTATCCTTTGCTGAACTCCGTGCACTTTCCAGACTGTACCTCCTTGACCCCTCAGCTGCAGGGGGCCCCCACCCCATCCTCCCTGTCACCCACGCCCTCCCCTCGGCACACTGTCCTTGGCATCAAGCCCCACACACGTGGTTTCTGCCCTCCTCTCGGACCACTCCTTCTCACACTCTGTGTGTTCTCATCTGTCTTGAGGCATCTGAATGGCCAGGAAGAGTCCTCAGGAACGCGATCACCCTCATTGTCGTGCTCCATTGCTCTGATGATGGCCAGATCTCTGTCTCCAGCCCCAGGCAGCCCGAAGCACCCAGCCCCGATACCCTGATACCCAGGTGTTGCAGGGGCCAGAGAATTGAGTGAGGGGCCAGGCTGCAGTTCAAGACTGACCTTGGAAGAAGAGCATTCCTGGTTCCCGGAGGGGGAGGGTGTTGGCGAAGGGACAAGCCACCTCACCTGCGGTGGGGCTGGGGCGCAGGTGAGGGGCTCTGAGGTGGGGTCCCCCACCCTGTGCCTGTGCTCATGTGGCCTTGTCGCCCCTTCTCAGCTGCCTGACACCCAGACACTACCCCCTGTAGGGGCCTATCTTCTCTTCCCTACTTCCTCTCCCACGAATCCCAGCTCAGCGCCTCTCCACCAGCTCTATCCCCAAACACCCCGGACGTTTCTCCAAGGCAGCTCCTCTGGGCTCCGTCCTCTCACCTCCCAGAGCCTACTCCAAAGGAACGTTCTAAATGCCTATTTCATAGATGGGGCTGGGGGCAAGAAGGCCTGTGACTCTGGCCTGGCACAGGAAGTGCTCAGGGAGGGCCTAAGGGAAGGCAGCAGCGGAGGCTGACTCTGCGCAGGGCTCTGCGGGCCTCCAAACCGGCTGGAGCCCACTAGGTCCCTGACCCCTTTTCCTGGCAAACAGGGCCGTTTGCTTACCTGGCCGAGACCCCCAGCAAGGCAGAAATTCCTGTTTTCAGCCAAACATGGACACAGCTGCCAACTAGGTCATCAGAGCATCCGGCAAGCTCCAGGGAGAGGGGAGGCCCTCGCTACCCACGTCTCCGCCAGCGGTGCCAGGGCTCCTGGTCCACTGATCTCAGTAAGCTGCCACGGTGCTCCTGGAGGCTCATGGGCCTGGCGGGCAGGAGGGGAGGCGGGCAGCACCGTGGCCCACTAGCTGCCTAGACTTCTCCGTCCCCTGGGCTGTCAGCCACAGTCAGCTTTCTGTGCCTGTGTCTTTCAGGCAGCTCAGAGGGGCCCTGCCGTCCATCTCTCTCTGGCCACCTCCAACCTTGTGCTCAGAGCTGACAATTATTGACTGCTTCCGGGTCAGCCCTGCACTGAGCACGTGATGTACATTGTTACATGTAACTCTTACCATCTTTGAAGAGATTTCTGTTATTATCAACCTCATTTTAAAGAAACGGAGACTCAAGTTCCCATAGCTGTAAAGCACCAGAGGTGAGCCTGGAATCCCGGTAGGCCCTGCTCCAGAGCCAGCGATCTTAACCTTGAGGTTCCCCACCTCCTATCACCAGGCTCTCTTCCACTTCCTCCACCTGAAAGGTCTCAGCCACCCTGGCCCACCTGCCAAACTCCTGTTTCAACGCCGGCCTGTACCACCTCTTCCAGGGAGTCTGCCCTGATTTCCCTCCACAGCTCCAGGCGGCCGTGGGCCACAGCAGTGGGATCTCTGCCTCATCTGCCACCAGACTAAGAGCTCCTGGAGGGCGATTCTACCCGAGTCCTTTCTGTGTCCCAGGGCCCGTGCCCAACACAGAAGGTGAGTTCAGAAAAGATTTCCTTCTGAATGCATGACCCCAGCCTGCAGGACTTAAACACTTGTGGGGATTAAGATCAGCCCTCAGAAAGAGAAGGGGACGATGCACTTCTCAGGCAGATGCCGGGGAGGCAGAGGACACAAGGGGGATGCAGGATGTGGGCTGCCCGGTGCGCCAGGAGCCGGTGAAGACGCAAAGGAAAGATCTTCTCTCCACATCCTCTACATGCCTCCACCTTATTCTCGCCTCTGGGACCCCAGCTTGTCTTCTCCTTCCTTTCCTCCTTGACTCTTCACTTCTCCTTTCCTTCCCTTGGTCGTCTCCACCGCCCCCCCCCCCAACCCAGAAGCAGTTGGGGCTGTGGTGGCTGAGAGTGGGGAGGAGCGGAGGGGAGGGAGGCCGAGCTGTTTATAGGAACTGGAGCAGCTCCATCCATCAGCTCTGTTTGGAGCAGGAGACCAAGCATAATAAATACCTTGGCTCCTCCCCAGCTGTGCTTTTCCTGAACTTGGCCATTCGAACTCCAAATCTCTCTCTGGCCTGCTGGTTTCTCAGGACCCAGCTCCCACCCCACCCCACCCTCCTCCCACCTCCCACCAAGCCGCCCTGGAAAGAGCCCTGCCTCTGGGACCAGAAACGCAGGGCTAAGTCTAGGCTCTGCTTTGGGTGTAAGGGCAAGAGTCCTGCCACTTGTCTCTGCCTCCATTTCCCCATCCCTAAAATGGGGTCATAATCACTGCCCATCAAGTGCGCTGTTCACATTTTCGGCCTGCGTAGCTTGAGCGCCCGCTCTATGCTGGGCCCCGCAGGGCTCCTGGGAAGAGTCAGACAGCGCCTCTGCCTATTGGGAGGAAGGCGAGGCCACAGCACATCGCAAGCAGGAAGTGGTCAGCGCCGTGAGGGAGGTCCAGATCTTGTGCTTGGCAAGATTGTTTGCAGCAGGGAGCGGCCCTTCCAGCTGGAGGAGTGAGAGGAGACTTCGAGGACATCTGGGCTGGCCGGGCAGGGAAGGGTAGGATTTCAACACGCGGAGGTGGGGAGAGGCTCTTCCAGGCAGAGCGAACGGGAGCCAGCAAACCTGGGTCTAGACGGGGCAGAGAGAAGTCTCCCAACTTTGTCTTCTCTGGTCACCTTCCACCCCAACCTTCCAGTCTTCTGGAATCTTCTTTCCTTCCCTGGAGAGCTTCCGACTCATCCAAGTCATGGATGCGTGTCTGGAATTCTGCAGTCATGTCCCAACCGCACCCCCACACACCAAAAGCCACCCTAGAAAGTGGAAGACCCAGATCAGGGGACAAGTCACTGGCCAATAGCGCATGTTTCTGGAATGAATAAGGGAATACACGCATAAAGGAATGAATAGAAGAGTGAGTCAATGAGAAGGAGAATAAGTGAGTAACTGAATTTCTCCATTCAACTGACATTCCTTAAGCCCCTGCTGCACCCCACGCTAGGTGCTGTGCACACGAGACCCCACCCCACGCTGCGCTCGCTGTCTGTGGGAGGAAATGGACCTCCACACCGGGGTGAGCGCACACGTGCACACACGCACACATGCACGCACAGGTAAAGACAGAATGGCACCTGTGATGAGTCCTATGAAGGAAACGACAGAGAGGTGTCATTGAGATGGGCAGACTGAGTTGTCTTTGAGGACACCAGCTGTAAGCTGAGCCTGAAGGAGGACTGCAGATGAGAGATGGATTAATAATATTCCTTCTCGCCTCTTGCCCTCACTTCCGTGGATTTGCCAAATGCCCTAGAGAGTAAGAGCGGTACTCTAGACCCTGAGGCCAATTTTCCTGTGCTGAAAGCAGCCACCTACACTGGGACTCTCTCTGTCTTCTCTCCCCCTTGATGCCTTGACTGCCCTATTCTAGAATCATGGAGAAAAATATAGGCCACATATAGATTGGTGGGAGGGATCACCAAGGGAGGGGTCCCAGGAGTCAAGTATCGTGGGGGTAAGGGGGTTAGGCTGCAGGGTGAGAGTCCAGTTCCAAAGGCACTTGCCTTTTAATCTGGGGGCAGGTGGGGGGGGGGTGGGCAGGTCGCGTGGGCTTGGCTCCCTCCTCCATTCCTGCAGCACCCTTATTAGCTTGCACCAACCCTCCTCTTTCATCCTAGGTAACTTAAAACATTCTCATATCTCTGTGTGTTTAGTCACACCTTCTGTATGTTTTCTCCATAATTATCATTCACAGACACATTTAAATCATATGCAAATACACACATGCATGTATCACTGTTTTATAAAAATAGGATCATAGTAAATACATTGTCCTGCATCTTGCTTTTTTTGTTCAACAATACTTCAAGGAAATCTCCCCTCTCAACAAACTGATAGAGCTCCAGTTTATTTGTGACAGGACGTAATATTCCATCCAGAGTGTGACTGTTCCATAATTTATTCAGCTGTTCACCGCTTGATGGACTTTCACTTTTTTACCTTTTCTTGCAACTATAAACATGCTGCAAAAAACATCCTTGTTCATATGCCCGTATCTCTGGGAGTTATACTTCTGTCAGATAAGTTCTTACAAGTGAAATGCTAGATCGACGGATCGATATTATATATAAACTATAGATGATTTTAATAAAGCTTATTTTTTAAAAAAGACAGTCATGTTTCACCTTTCCATAAGCAACTTACGAGAGTATCTTTTCTGCATTTCCCTGCCAGAAATGCAGGTAATGGCTAGAGAATGGTCTAGAGAGTGGTCTCCCAATGTTCCTTTTTTTTTTTTTTTAAAGATTTTATTTATTTATTTAACAGAGAGACAGCCAGCGAGAGAGGGAACACAGCAGGGGGAGTGGGAGAGGAAGAAGCAGGCTCATAGCGGAGGAGCCCGATGTGGGATTCGATCCCGGTACGCCGGGATCACGCCCTGAGCCGGGATCACGCCCTGAGCCGAAGGCAGACGCTTTAACGACTGCGCTACCCAGGCGCCCCTCCCAATGTTACGTTAAATCACATTTCCCTACTGCTGGATCTGAGCAGCTTTTACTTTGCTTGTTTGCCATTTGGACGGACTCTTCCGCGGATCACCCATTTCTGTCCTTTGCCCGTCTGTCTGTTATCTTTTCCTTGTGAATGTGTAAATGTCATTGCACTCCGTAGCGATTTGACTTTTTCTAGCACTTTTATAACAAATGTTTTCTGAGGCTCTCACTTGTCTATTGTCCCTGTTTATGCGCCTTTGCCCCACAATGCTCTGGAGCCTTGCTTTTCCTTTAGAGTTCTTGATTCGATCGTTTCACGCAGATTGCTCCTACAGTCTCCTAATGTTTTTCCTTCTTTTATTTTTTCCATTTAAATCCTTAAGTAATCCGGAAGAGTCCCAGTGTAGGTGGCTTAAGGATTTTATTTTTGATTATGGCGTTGGGTAGTTGGTCAAATTTTGTTTCCAGATGAACAGTGGTTGTGCCAGCATCATTTATTAAATTAATAGAAGTTCGCCCTGTCAAATATTAAATTCTGATAGGTGTTTGCTATCTGTTTCTGGATTTCCCCCTCTGTAGATTTCACTGATCTATGTCTGTTCTTAGACCAATACTCTAGTGATTGATTTTAGAGCTTGTTTTGATATGCATACGGTTAAGTCCTCTTGCATTGCTATTATCTTCCATCACGTTTTGGCTATTTTCAGGCATTTCTTCCTCCAGACAGACATTTCATGCTGGGGAGTTTGGGCATTTCTGTGATATCAAAGCCTGCCATTCAAGAGTATGGTATGTCTTTCCATTTGTTCAGAACCAGTTTTCAATCCTTCAACAAGATTGTGTAGCTTTCTTCCTGTGGGCCCTGTGCTTTTGTGGTTAAATCTCTTCCTGACTATTTTGTACTTTTTGTCAATATCGTAAGTGGAATATTTTTTCTATTTCCGTTTTTATGCGTTTATTTTCAAAACAGAGAAAAGTGATTGGTTTTGTATTTATTTATCTTGCACCCAATAACCTTATCATTTTTTCTTCATTCAAATAAAGTTTTTTGTTTGTTTCTTTTGGTTTTGCATGTGTTTTTGCTTTTGAGACTCTTGGGTTTTCTAGGTATACAATCATTTAATGACCTCATGGTTCCCATTCCCTTGACACCCCCCCCACCTCACCCCCACCCCCCGACAGCAGCATCTGCCTTAGCCAGGCCTCTCCTTGCCTGGCCTGCAGCCAGGTTGCCGGGACCCACCCCCACTGCCCACCATAGAGTTTCTTCTTCCACATCCTCTCTTCCCAAGACTCAGGGCTCTCATCCTTTGTCTCCCTGATTTGCAGGAGCAGAGTAAGAGTGGAGGTTGGGGGCGGGGGGGGGGGGGGGCGGGGAGCTCAGAATCCCTGCTGCTTTGTTCCATCCTAACTGGAATTCTGTCTTCCTCCTAGAGCAAAGGTTAAAAACTGGTGGCCCATGGGCCAGATTTAGCCTTTAGGTGTGCTTTATTTGGCCCACACAGTGGTTTATTAAAATCTGGTTTATTTGCCAACATTTAAAAATTGGAAGAATTGTCTTATATGAGAACATATCAAATCTGGCTTTCTGATTTTTCTTAAAATCCTGGGAAATTTGAGAACCTGGACCCCAGCCAACAGGGCAATGAGTGGCAGAAGCTGTGGACTGGTATCGCCTACCTAGGCTTTGAGCTCCTCCAAGGCAAGATGTCATCTTGTCCCCTCTATATGCCGGCACCTGACACAGAGCCTGCCTCCAGGCAGGGGTCATGAAAGTTTGATTTCTTTCGTTCTGTATCACGCACATATTTCAAGAACACATGAAGGAAGAGTCTCTTACAGTAAGCGTTCTGACATTTATTGTGCCGTGGACCCCTTGGCAGTCTGTTGAAGCCTGCGGACCCCTTCTCAGAATAAGTTTTTTTAATTTGTAAAACAAAAAGTGCACGTGATTACAAAGGAAATAAATTTTGTTGGATGCAGTTATCAAAATATTAAGAAAATAATCGTGACTAATACTTTTTTTTGCTTTTTTGTTTTTTTAAGATTTTATTTATTTATTTGACAGAGAGAGACAGCCAGCGAGAGAGGGAACACAAGCAGGGGAGTGGGAGAGGAAGAAGCAGGCTCCCAGCAGAGAAGCCCGATGTGGGGCTCGATCCCAGAACGCCGGGATCACGCCCTGAGCCGAAGGCAGACGCTTAACGACTGAGCCACCCAGGCGCCCCACCATAAACATATTAAATAATGAGATCTAGTGGGAGGTCTAATAACTACCGTAATTTCAAAGCACCCATGGGCATGAACGATATTAGAGATCTGCAACGAGTGTACCAAGGCACGAAAACATCTGTGATTTTTGTTGGTGAAGGCACTGCTAACGTAACGGGTACTGCTAATATTACAGGGGTTTGCACAAGGTCTATACTCATGATGGAAAGAGCTCTTACATTTCAATTCAGGGCTAATATGAAAAAAAAATACATATATATATATATATTTTCTCATTCAAGTTCATAGACCTCAAGAATTCTACCCGTGGGTCCCCTGGATCTCGGTTCAAAGACTCTGCCTTGGGGAGAAGGTGTTAAGGGCAGTTACGATGCAGCCACAATAACAGAGAAACACGATCCCATAGAAACCACCCCGGTCTTGGGTGTTCTCGCTCAGGGCGGGGTCGGGGTGTAAATTAGATCACTTTTTCTGGAGAGCTCTTAGGCAATATGTTCCAAGAATCTTAAAAATGTGCATTTCCTCTAACCTAGCGATTCTGTTTCTAGGAGTGTATCCTAAGGAAATAAAGATGTAGCCAAAGGAAAACCGAGCACGAGGGTGCTTATCAGAGCCAAGTACGCATCCAGCTTTCATCGGGCCTGAGTTTCTACAATTGAGAGGGACCCTGCGGCTGAAGCTTCATTAGCTGCACATAACTTGACCCCATCACAGCATTAGTAGTAATAATCTAAGGTCAGAACTAACCTAACACAGCCAACGGTTGGAGTCTGATAGAGTAAGTTCTAGTCTATCTATGCTGATCAGTCATTTAAAGTGATGTGGGGACACCTGGGGGGCTCAGTCTGTTAAGCGTCTGCCTCTTGATTTCGGCTCAGGTCGTGATCTCAGGGCTCTGAGATCAAGACCCTCGTTGGGCTCCGTGCTCAGTGGGGTGTCTGCTTGAGATTCTCTCTCTCTCTCTCTCTCCCTCTCCCTCTGCCCTTCCCTCCGCCCTGCACGCTCTCTCTCAAATAAATAAATAAATAAATCTTTTAAAACACCTCTAGGGGCGCCTGGGTGGCACAGCGGTTAAGCGTCTGCCTTCGGCTCAGGGCGTGATCCCGGCGTTCCGGGATCGAGCCCCACATCAGGCTCCTCCGCTATGAGCCTGCTTCTTCCTCTCCCACTTCCCCTGCTTGTGTTCCCTCTCTCGCTGGCTGTCTCTATCTCTGTCGAATAAATAAATAAAATCTTTAAAAACAAAACAAAACACCTCTAAGATGATACGAATGTAGAGGTGTATTTCCTGACATGGAAAAACGCTCAAAACATAGTATGAAGTGTAGAAACAGGTTATTTCACTTTGGGGAAATACTCTAATAGTTATGCGTAATAGGATGTTAAACTGGACTCGTCCTGTCTCAGAGTCGCTGCTGTCCCCCGGAGCCTCGAGAGTAGCAGCAGACAGACACGAGCAGCAGTACTGGAGCTGAAATGGTGACGTGCTTGCTCCCTTCACCCCTGCAGCAGACACCGAGGGAGAGGAGGATGGTTGCTGAGGCTTTCCATGGGGACAGTTGTCCAAGTGCCTGGCATCACCCCACATGGCTGAAGCCACGAGACTGGGGTTCCCCGGGAGCTTAGAGGACACAGACCCTGAGCCTACCTCTTGCGTGGAAAGGTTTGAAGATGAGAGGAGGGTGGCAGCCACCCTGGTCGTAGCCCGAGGTGGGGACGGGGGCTGCTGTGCGAGTAGCTTGTGCCTGCAGAGTTTGCCAGCAAAGGAGAGGACTGCTTCGGGTGGGATGTACCGGACACAGTGCTCGATGGCTGAGTGTGCGTCATCCTGAGAGATCTCTGCCCTGCCTCTGCAGAGAGACGCGTCAGCAGCCATGGGGACAACAGGCTCCCGGGGTCAGCCAGGTGCATGTCCCCTGAACCCAGGGACCAGGGGGAGGAGACCACAAAGGAGGTTCCGCACAACCCTAAAAAGTGTTGGTCTCATGAGAGCAAGGACCAGAATGTGGGCCTCTGCCACCCAGAGGGGTCTAACGCCAGTCTACAAAACCCCTTTCTGAGCAAATGTAGCACTTTCCTTTAGCCTCCCCCGACCCCCACTCCACTCTGAGCCTTGATTCAGAGATGCAGAGCAGAAGTAGAGGCACAAGATCCTTCCTCTCCTTACCGCAGCTTTCTGAACTCCGGCTGTGAGCAGTAGGGGAGGAGAGGAGCTTTGAGAAACTCAGGTTGGTTCATTTGCTTGCTTGTGTAATTGAGGTGTAGTTTACAGATGGTAAAACCCACCCTTTGTGTGGAGCGCTAGGAGTTTTGACGAACACGCAGTTGTGTAACCACCACCACAGCCAAGACATCAAACATGGCCATCGCCCCAGAAAGTTCCCTGGTGACCCTCTCTAGTCAACCTCCTTCTCCATCTCCAGCCCCTAGTAATCACCGATCTGTTTCCTGCTACAGTTTTGCCTTTCCCAGAAGGTCATATAAATGAAATCACACCGTTTGTAGCCTTTTGAGTCTGGGCCCTTTCACTTTCTCCAATGCACTTGAGGTCCATCCCCGTTGCTGAAAGGACCGCAGTTCCCTCCCAGTACGGAGCAGTGCTCCATTAAACGGATGTAACGTGGGCTGCGTAACCATTCACCTACCAAAGGACATTTGAGTTGTTCCCAGTCTGGGGCCGGAATTATACGTAAACTTCCTCTGAACATTCACAGATAGGTTTTGGTTCAGACATACGTTTTCATTTCTGTTGGGTAAAACCTGGGAGTGAAACGCTTGGGTCCTAAGGCGGGTGCACGTGTAACGTTCAAAGCCATTGCCAAATTGTTTTCCAAAGTGAAGGTTTAATGTTTAATTCCCGTCACCAACGTGTAAGACTTCTAGTGGCTCTTCGTCCTCACCAACACTTGGAACCGTTGTTTGTTGAGCTGCTTAATAGGAATGTTCTGGGAGAATGAAGTTTCTCCCGTGTGTGTGTGTGTGCACGTGTATGTGTGTTTAAGGCAGAAAATTTTTTAGAGCATTTATCAGACGGGTCTTTCACAAATACTTTCTCCCAGAGACTGAAGTTTCAGTTAAATTGGACCGGAGTTGGTTTTTTTTTTTTTTTCCTTTTAACTTTCAGTTTTGAAATAATTTCAAACCTGCAGAAGAATTACAAGACTAGTACAAAGAATGCCCGGAGAGCTTTCACCAGATTCCCCAGCTGTTAACAATTGTTAACATTTTGCTTCGTCACGTTCTCTATATATCCGCATTTTCCCAATCTGTCTGAGAGTAAACTGCATACATCACTACTCCAAATCTTTCAGCATGTTATTTCCTAAGGATAAGAAGACACTCTCTTACGTAACTACAGGACAGTGATCGACTCAGGAAATGTAACCTTGCTCTGAGACTACCATCTAATCCTCGGGCCAGATCTAAATTCCACGAATTGCCCCAGGAATGTCCTCTTGACAGTTTCCCCTCTGATCCAGGACCTAATCCAGGATCCTGCATTTATTTGGCGGCCTCGTCTCTCTTGTCTCATTTAGTCTGGAAAGCTCCTTGTCTATCAG
The DNA here is from genome assembly GCF_023065955.2 of Ursus arctos. Taxonomy (NCBI): domain Eukaryota; kingdom Metazoa; phylum Chordata; class Mammalia; order Carnivora; family Ursidae; genus Ursus; species Ursus arctos. The sequence goes on from NW_026622897.1 coordinate 51,867,901, forward strand.
TGTGTTTCAGGACATTGACACTTTTGATGAGTCTGGGCCGATTATTTTGTAGACGGGTTTAAATTCGGTTTTGTCTGACGTTTTCTCCGTCGGGTTCTGCCTTTTTGGCGGCAAGGCCCCAGAAGCGATATCTGTCCTTCTCGGGACACCACATCGGGAGGACCCTCATGCTCCATGGAGTGTGGCTTTTAATATGCATTAGGGGGAGAAAAGCCTGGAAGGAGGATATTGGCCAAAAAATCAGAGCGGGAGGAGGATTTCAGGTGATTTTTACTTTTCTCTTTGACTTACACTGAATCCAGCCCTCCTCCCCAAACCTCCAGACCATACCCTCTCACCCCCTTGCACCTTGGGAAAAGGAGGTCACAGTCAAGAGGTAAAGATAGTCACACAGTGTCATCTTTGTCCTTTGAATTTCTAATATCCCAGGGGCTTCCTCTGAAGGGATTACCCAGGGTCATTTTTACGGAACGCGATTTTCACCGTATCTCCCAAGCTCCAATGCCACTGTATTTTCAGGTTTTTTTATACAGCAAACTTACCTTACTCAGGAGCGATGAGAAAAAGTGATATTTTAAAAAAGGTGAAAAATGACTTGCTTCCATGAATTGACATTTTCAGTGGGGGACCAGAACCCTCGGCGGCCTGGGCTGGGGGCGGCTCATTCCTTTGCTCCCTCACCAAGACTGCCAGCTGTCAGAGAGAGGCCGGGGGCGGGGTGACGTATATGTCACTGTCGGCATCATGGAAATTCTCAGCACGGCATCTTCAGAAGAAGGAGGAGCTTGGAGGCAGGCACCTCAAAGGGGAACTATCTCCAAATCAGTCATCAGGCCCACATCGCATCCTCCTTGGTGTCTCTCATCTTCTCTCCGCCTGCGGGTTCAGGCCCTGGGCTGCACTGGGCCACTGCACTGTGGCCCCCTGACCTCCCTGGTCTCTAGTCTTCAGTCAGCTCGCTCGTTCCCACACTGCCCTTCCCTGCTGCTCTCCCCTCTGGAATGCCTTCCCCTGACAGCTCTGTCGGTCCAAAGGGACCAGGACGTTTCAAGGGCAAGCATCAAAGGTACCTCTTTCGAGCAGTCTTCAGAAGAACTTTACTGGAGGGCTCCTGTGGGCCAGGGTCTGTCCTGGGCCCTGAGAATAACGCAGTGAGAGTGACACAGGCCCTGCCTCCAGGGAGTTCACAGTCCACCAGGGAGCTGAAGAAAGAGAAACCCAGAAACACGCACACAAAGGGATTCGAAGGGAGGGATTGGAAAATGATATTTGTAGCAGAAAAATAAGTGGCCCTTTCAAGGGGAGTACAAGTTTCTCAGGGCTTCCAGAACAAAGTACCAGGAACTGGGTGGCTTCAAACAACAGAAATCTATGTCTCCCGGTTCTGGAGGCTGCAAATCCGAGGTCAAGGTGTGGGCGGGGCCAGGCTCCCTCCGAAGGCTCTAGTGAAGGACGAGTTCCAGGCGCCATCCCTGGCTTCTGGTCACTCCCTGGTGTGGGCAGCACAATTCAGAGGGCGTTCTCCCCATGTGCTTGTCTCTGTCCCCAATTCCCAGGGCACCGGTCAGATTGGGTCAGGGGCCCACTCTACTCCAGCAGACTCTCTTCTTAATGCATTAACATCTGCAAAGACCCTATTTGCAAATAAGGTCACATTCTGAGGGATTGGGGGGAGGCCTCAACATATGAATTTGGGGGGGCTGAAATTCAACCCATCGCAGGTGAACAGAGGCCAGAGCCCAAAGAGCAGAGGTGAGCGTGGAGGAATAGAATGGGAGGTGCGAGCTCCAGCTCAGGGCCCCAGGTGTTGTGTCCCCCCCCCCCCCCCGCTAAAGCCACAGCGTGCAGGACACGGGGTGCTTCTGACTGAGGGAGCGGCAGGGCCCAGGCGGCAGTTCCGCGAGGAGAGGGAGAAGCGGACACAGCTGCTCGGATCTGTCCTCAGACTCGGCCGCAGGCCTTCACTTCTGAGGGTATGTTTGATCCGGCAGGTTCCGCAGAGGCGGGCTTGGAACCCAGGAGGTTCGACAGCAAAGCCCATCCTCCTTCCAGAGCCCCTCAGCTGCACTCTGACCTCAGCCTCCTCTCCAGCGACTCGGGGCACCTCATGCGCCGCTGAGCCCCAGCGAGCCAGACATCTGGGCTGATGAGAAGCCGAGCGCACACCCCTGGCTCACCTCCGATTTCAGCCTCAGCTCACCTCCCCTGGCCGGCGTCTTGCCCCAGGCGTGAGCCCAGGCTCTTCGCCCCACAGGAGCTGGCTGGGGCGCACGAGCATGGCCAAGAGGTCTGAAGGGCCTTGGAGGCCGCGCAGACATGGCCCTGCAGGTGGCGGGGGGGTCCTGGGGCGATGCAGCCCCGCCCCCCACTGCGGAGGGGACGCCACACACCCCAGCACGGGCTTTTCTTCCTTCCCTGTTTCGCTCTCCCCACTTCCCTCCTCCTGCCTCCTGCATCACCACCCCGGTCGGCTGCTCACACCAAGACCTCGCGTCACACTCTGCTTTTAGAGGAATGCGAACTACCACAGCGGCGCTGGCGCTGGAGGAGATGAGGAGGAACCCCTTCCAAGGGGCTATTCTGAGACGGACTCAACCACACGGCAGGAAGCCAGGAAAGGCTGGTGGCTTATGGAGCAGCGAATAGGGTTTCGCTTTAGAGGGAAAGTTGGAGAGGGAGTCCTGGCAGGTGCACAGGTTAAAAGGCCTAGGCTCTGGGCGCCTGAGTGGCTCGGTGGGTTAAGTGTCCAACTCTTGGTTTCGTCTCAGGTCATGATCTCAGGGTCGTGGGATTGAGCCCTGTGTTGGGCTCCAGTCTCAGTGCAGAGTTGGCTTGAGTTTCTCTCTCTCTGCTCCTCCCCCTGCTTGCACACACGTGCTCTCTCTCTCTCTCTCTAAAATAAATAAATAAATCTTAAAAAAAAAAAAAAGGATCTAGGCTCTACATAAGCACGGAAGAGACATGCTTAGATTTGTATTTCTGAAAAGCCACTCTGGCTGCTGCATGGAGGACGGATTGGAGGGAGCAAGATGGGGGTCAGGGAGACAAGCAAGGAAGCCATTGTCGTACCGAGTGTAGATGATGGGACCCAGACGAGGGAGAGAGGAGGACAGGGTCAAGGGTAGTTGAGAAGGTCAAACTGCTGCACTTGGTCAGAACTTGGAGGAGACACGGGACAGGATACGGGGAGGATGGGGACATGTTGGGTGTGGGTTCTCATGGGTTACGAAGGTCTCTGGGGTATATGCGTGTGGCTCCCGGGAGGGAGGTGGGCTTAAAGTAGATGTGACAGTGTCTACCTAGGGACTTTGGTCATGCCTTCCACTCCTGGGCCTGCTCCTTCAGCAGAACCAAGAGGGGTTGCCTCGATGACTCTTAACGGTCTTGCAGCTCCCCTGTCTCTGGTACTTTCCTCACCACCAATTTGAGGATGGACCAACTGGGTCCAGACCTCTACTCTCCCAAGATCCCCCAGCAGGACACTCTGCTTCTTCTCGGCCTAGAGCCGGGGAGATCCAGCCTTTCCCAAGAGGTAGGAGACACAGAGGGACCCAGGCCTAACCCTTGGAAGCCTCCCTTTCATTGTTTCCACAGCAGCACCAGCCCAGAAACAATTCAGGAGGCCCAGAGGGAAGCAGACTTTGCCAAGTCACTGCCCTGTCTCAGGCGGGTGTGGACGGGGTGGTGGGGGTGCAACCTATTGGAAACAGGGAGCAAGGCGAGAAGGCGAGAGAAGGGTCCAGATCAGTCCTGGCTAGGATCCCAGCAGGTGGGATCCCAGCAGGAAATGGGGCCACTCAAAGTAAGGGGCTGAGGAGCGATGAATGAACAGATGGGCAGGGAAAGGGAACCACCAGGGGGTAAGGAGCACCCGGACGAGCAGCAGCAGGGAGCGGTGCCCCTTCGTGGCCTACAGGGTCAGGAGGTGGCGACGGTGTGGTGGGGTCAATAGTGCCCGGCGCTGTTAGAGCGGGAGCTGCCAGGGCTGCGGCCAGGCGGGGAGGGGCAGGGAGCGAGCAGGCCTGGACCACTCTTTCCTCTCTCGTTGCTCTCCGGCCACAGCCTCCCGTTGGCTGAATCCGACAGGAAGGAAAAGCAGCCCCTGGGACACAGAGCAGGGCAGGGGATGGACTGCGGCACATGGAGAATGACCCGCACCGTATGGGACCTGGGTGAAAGTGCCCGCTGCACGGCTTTCCAGATGCTCGGGGAGACTTTCCACCTCCTTACTTTCCGCATCGGCAGAGCGGGTGTGACCGCAGGTGGCAGGGTGCCAGTCCCATACAAGCCCTCCATATCTCCCTCTGTCATCTGGTCCCCCCACGTTGTATTCAGCAGCAAGCATCCCGCCTCCTGGACCCAGGGGCACCCCACAGCGTCTCCAGTCCTGCGAACCCTTAAATTAACCTGGAAGCTCTCTGAAGCATCTTGGTGTCCAAGGCTTGGAGTCTAAAAACCTGGGTCAAGTTCCTAGCTCCACCCCCTGCCTTTACATATCTGCTTCTTGCTTCTCTTGCCCATTTAAACAAGTCATTCTAAGCATTTCATCTTTATTATTTTTCCCCACACCCCGCATGACGCCTTCCCCCTGTGCCCTGAGAGGTTATTTCAGGGAAGGAGCTGCATTTGCTAATTTATACAAGCAGGTAATGACTGACAGCCAACTCTGAGCTCTTGCACGGGACAGGGGGACAAGCAGATGAGTCAGTCAGCGGGTTTATAGGGTGTATCTAGTCCTGTCGGCATCACTGGTGCCTAGTACGACGTCCTACTCCTCATGGGTAGAGGATAAATATTTGCAGAATGGTTCAACGGCTGCCCTTATGTATCTGTGTCCTGGGCATCCAGGTGAAGGCTGGCGACCAGAAGGTGTGATGGGTATGTGAAGGGATTACTGAATTCAGTGAGGCCCCTCCGAGTGTGGGGTTCCTGGCTGGGGGTGGGGGGCAGCCGCAGACCCCGGGGGCCAGGATCTCTCTGCATGCAAGAAGTCACGGCGTTGGCTACAGCTGCAGCCAGCTGGCACCAGGTCCCGGCGAAAGTCATTGTTTGGCCCAAACAGGAAGCCGCCCAAGGGGAAGTGTGGCCTCGCCTCAGTGAACCCCTGAAGAATGGCCCCCGAGAAACAGGGGGACGTGCCGGCGAGCATGGACCAGTGTGGCAGCTCCAGCACCCCACCTCGGGCTGGGTAGTGGACCTCGCCCGATCCTGGGGGCCTGGTGCAGGGAGGACAGGGCTGGGAGCCGGGGGGTTGGGGTTCTGGTCCTGTGTGCCCTTGGGCAGATTACTGCCCCTCTTTGAACTTGTCTCCTCACCTATCAAATTACAGATTCAAACCAGGTGTTTGTGGTTGAACGGAGCCGCATCTGGCCGCCTCATGGGTCTCTCCGCTGCCTGTCTCTCGGTGTCTCCAGTGCAGATGACGCCCACGGAAGGACCCCTTGCCACCAGAGACGGGAAACCTGATGGCTCCACAGCACTTCACAATTAGTTAAGCATCATCTCCTCATTTCATCTGATCCCCCAACAGTTATGCCAAGAGGTTTAGCTGGGGTTCATGGTCCCATTGCACAGAGGGGGACCCAGAAGTTCAAAGCTAGGATTCGAACCCACACCTTTGGCCTTGGATCCCGAAGCACTTGGGCAGCCTCGCCATGAGTGAGCGTGTGCAGGCTCGGGTGAAGAGGGAGGCAGCCCCCCGGCACATCAAGGTGAGCTCAGAGTCCGAGGGCCGCCGGCGGGCAGGCATGGCGGAGGCCCAGAGGAGGCCGCAGGCCCCACTCCTGAGGGAAGGGGGTCAGGAGCTTGACTCAAGGGCTGGCAGCTTGAGGCCTGCTTGGTTTGTCTGCCGTGTATTTCTTTTTCTTTCTTTCTTTTTTTCTGAAGAATATAGAGTATGCTGGGGTTTTTTTTTTTAAGATTTTTTATTTATTTATTTGTTTGGCAGAGAGAGAGACAGCTAGCTAGAGAGGGAACACAAGCAGGCAGAGTCGGAGAGGAAGAAGCAGGCTCCCAGCAGAGCAAGGAGCCCGATGTGGGGCTCGATCCCAGGACCCTGGGATCACGCCCTGGGCCGAAGGCAGAGGCTTAACGACTGAGCCACCCAGGCGCCCCTGCCGTGCATTTCTTTTTCTCAGTTGGGGCTCTGCCACTTACCCAGTGTGACCCAAGCGAGCCATTCTGCTTTTCTACACCGCAGTGACCTCAGGGCTCATCTGGAGATGAGGCCCGTGTGCCACGCCCCAGGTGGGTAGGGATCCGATGAGCTGATGGGGAGTGAAGCTCGTCGGTATGTGGACCGTGTTGGTTGCCCATCAAGCGTGGATCTCTCTTTCTTCCTCACAGGACCCCAATACTGCTCGTTCCCACCACCCCCAGGTTTACCACAAGACCCCGGTGAATCTAAGCCAGTCCGCGCACGGCAGGCCCCCAGAGACCGTTACTGATTGCAGACATGACCCAGTTGTCCTTTTGAAACCAAGGAGCAGGGCTTCCAGTCCAGGGTTGGGAGACAAGGCTCTCGCCATCTCCTGCCGGACACGTACACGGACACGTACTGTAGCCGCGTTGCCGCTGGCAGCCATCTTTCCGTCCCGGGAAGAGTGACAGCTATCATGGGGCCACGGGGCAGTCAGCTAAGGACAAGAGAGAAATCGAAAAGTCTGTGCTTCCATGACCCCCATGCTCTCTCTGGTGCCACAGCCCCCCACTCTGGACTTGCGGGGGAGGGAGGGGATGTCTCCGTGGCTCACTGAGATGTTGGAGGCAGGCTGTCTCTTACTTGCAGCCAAAGGCATCGCCAGCGCCCCTCATCACCTTACAGTTTTTGATGCACAGAGGGGAGCCAAGCCACCCTCCCCATGTTGACTCACTCTGGATATTTAAGCTGGGAGGACAGTTGCGAAACCTCTGGGCTCCCAGCCAGGGCTGACGACTTGTTCACGGCTTTTTGGAAGTTCTGCATTCTTTCCTCTCTGTTCCTTGAGCCAGAGACAATTCCTCCCTCTCCGCAGCTGGCCTCTGGCCTCGGCCCAGGCCAGCCCACTGACATTAATGCTGCAAGATTGATGGGGTGGGGAGGCAGAGAGCCTGGACCCCGAGACCCTAGCCCCAGCTCTCCCTCTGCTCAGCCTCTGGTTTTTTCCCTTTTCTCATCTCCGGGGACCGTGGCCACTTTGCAGCTTTCAGATCATAGTTTTCAGAATACAAGAGCCCTCGGACATGACCCAGCGCAAATTCCTTGGTGTACAAAAGTGCAAACTGAGGCCAGGACATAAGCAAGAAACTTTACCTGGTCACAGCCCAGGTGCCTTGACTCTCAGTCCAGGATTCTTTCCCATAAGCTACAGGAAAGTTTTAAATTGACTTAGCTCTTTCTGTTGTGAGTATCGACTGTATACCTGGTGTGTCTCTTGTCTTGATTCTCCTTTTCATCCCTATGGCCACTGCTCTGGTTCAGGCTTCATGCTCTCTTGCCTGAGTGTTGGCCTTATTCTAACGGTCGGTCCAGTTCCCACCTGCAATCCTGCTGTTCCCTCGCCTGGCAGCCAGATGGATTGTCCTTAACACAGACCTGACTCTGGCACCTCCCTGCTTCACTGCCTAGAGTACAAGATCCAGGATCTATGACCTAGCTTACAAGCCCCTCAGGATTGGCCATTGCCCAACCTCATCTGTCAGATAAGACCGATATTCCTTACTACTAAAATCAATTGATGCTTCCTCCAGGCAGCTTTCCCAGATCCCTCCATCTCTGAATGGTGCTGTGCTGGAGCCCTTTTCAGGGTGGGAGGGTCTGACTCTAGCTTACTGGATGGTGAGTGCTTCTAAAACAGAGACGCATCCACTCAGCATCACCGGCTGCGTGCACCCTCCACCAGGTTCAACCCATCTGCTGATCTGACTTGGGTGCGAGTGTGTCTCTACTTAAGATCACAGACACTGAGAACCAAGCCAGGCCCAGGGCTCTGGGAAATTACAGGGGCAAATCTTAACAAACAGTCCTCTCTGAGCGCAGCCAAGAAAAGCCCTGAACTTGGAACTCAGTGCTGGGATTCTAGGAGCTCCACTTCCAGGAATTAATCCTAAGGGGAAAAATCTAGAATGTGAACAAAGATGAACACAGAATTTGTTTGTAATAGCAAAAATCTGGAAACAATCTAGAAGTCTAGCAGTAACAGGAAGGTTAAATGCATTAACGTATATTCAGATAGTGAAATATTGTACAGCCATTAAAATTATCTTTGCAAGTTGTTCTTAACACGGAAAAGCATTAAGTGAAAAAGAACAGAATACAAGACCATATCTGTAGTACGATATTAACTGAAAAAGCACACAGACTGCGGGGAAATAGACTAAAATGCTAAAAATGGTTGACCTGGGGTGGAAAGATTAAAATTTTTCCTAGGTTTTTACTTCCCTGCACTTTCCAAATTTCTACCATAAACTTGTCTTCATTCTATTGTCTGAAAACCTCTGCTGTAAATGTTGACTCATTTTATAGCTGGAAAAAATTTAATTAGAGGAAGGGGGGAAAAAGAGATCAATTCTAGTCCTAACTCTGGTGATAACTGGACACATGACCTTGGGCAAGTCGACCACCCTCCTCATGACTTGATTTCCTCATTGGTTTATTCATTCGTTCCTTCCTTCCTTCATTCTAGAAATTTCTCCTAAAAGCCTCACCTGAGCCAGCTGGGCGCTAGGGACCCCAAAGTGAATCAGAATCTAAACATGTCAAATAGATACTTAAGCTTGTTCATAATCAGAGAAATACCAATTAAAACCAAGTTACCAAATCTTATCTCTCAGGTTGGCAAAAACCTCAAAATTGGACAATGCCCTCCTTTGGCAGGACTATGGGGAAACAGACCTCCTCATAGATTACCTGGTGGGAATACAAAATAGTACAAGTCCTATATGAAGGGAAATCTGGTAACTTCCAGCAAAATTACATACGTGTTTATTCTTTGACCCAGCAAATCCCCTTCTATCCCAAAGATACACCGGCAAAGTTAGACAAGAGTATGCATAAAGCTATTCCCGAAAGCACCATATTTCTAATAGGAAAACTCTAGGAACCACTCAAATGCCCATCAGTAGGGATTGGCTAACCACACAATGGATCTAGAAAAGGGAACGGGGAGGGAGGATCTCTAAGAGGCTGTGATGATATCATTTCTAGGGTACAATGTTAAGTGAAAAAGCAAAGTGGAATAAAATGTGTATAGTACAGGGGCACCTGGGTGGCACAGCGGTTAAGCGTCTGCCTTCGGCTCAGGGCGTGGTCCCGGCATTATGGGATCGAGCCCCACATCAGGCTCCTCCGCTATGAGCCTGCTTCTTCCTCTCCCACTCCCCCTGCTTGTGTTCCCTCTCTCACTGGCTGTCTCTATCTGTGTTAAATAAATAAATAAAATCTTTAAAAAAAAATGTGTATAGTACATTGTCATTTATCAAAGAAAGAGAAGGGCATACACGAAAATGCGTATTTTCTTCCATTAAAACAAGAAGCTAAAATGTAAAAAATAAAATGTCAAAGTTGTTCTTTAGCAGATGGGGGAGGAAATATGGTAAAGGGAATTAAGGCAGAAGCTAGACCTCTCTGATCTGCCTCATTTTGTAGATTCTCTTTAGAACCCGGTATATGCTTTACATACAAATAGGAGAGGATTACACCAAAATAAAAGTCAGAAGTAATCCCCAAGTCAAAAGCAAAATGGAATAAATGAATCTGGGGGCGCGTGGGTGGCTCAGTCGGTTAAGGATTTGTCTTTCCGCTCAAGTCACAATCCCAGGGTCCTGGGATCAAGCCCTGTGTCAGGCTCCCCGCTGAGCTGGGAGCAAGCTTCTCCCTCTCCCTCTGCCTGCTTCTCTCCCTGCTTGTGCTCTCTCTCTCTCAAATAAATAAATAAAATCTTAAAAAAAATAAAATGAATCTGTATATTGAGTTGATGGCTTCACCATGCAGAGTTGAATTGTTTAAAGTGATTTGGAAACTTAGTGCCCTGATTGCAGATATCCAGTAGTGCATACGTTCTAAAGACGAAAAAACTGCAGACAAATCATAAAGTGTATTCAGTCATCATATAATTAATAATCTACTGGTATTGTTGTTCTGAAGTTTTTATGTAGAGAAAGTAGGAGAAAACAAATCAGTAATCATGTTAATATTGTTAGAAGCGAAGCTTTTCAGCATTAGAGCAAAGGACATACAAATATAAAATAAAGAAAATGAAACTAAAATGCCTATATAGCCTTAGGTTTTATTTAAAATATTAGTATGAACGTTTGATGTATATTTTCTTAAGAAAAAAATACTTCCCAGCTCTGCATACTGAAGAGGCTAGATGCAGTGACTGACCCAATAGCACAGAGCTCTCCTAGCATCCAGATTCGTGGTCTGTAAATACCATTTCTCATTAAAAAAACCACAGCCTCTTAGAGAAGTAACAGATTCTGTGTCTGGGCAGAAAATGCACAAGGCAAACCTGGACATCTCATCATACTGCAAAGTCAGGAAGCTAATAAACACTACCAGAGTCAGGTCAGGAGGACTCAGAAGCCAATTAAAGAAACTCCCGCTGGCCAGACATGGGACGCTGAGTGAGAACAATGATCCTAACTGAAAGGGATAGAAATATCAAATGTATTACAAACGATGAGATAACCACGATACAAAAAACAAAAAAAAATCTTTTTTGGACATCTTTGGAGAAGACATTAGAGAATCAACTCGTTATTCTGAGAATTGATAAGTAAGGTGCAAGCATCCAGCATTTATCCTGCTTTTCCTAAATAAATTGTACCTCGAAGAAACCAGAGCTGATGAGAAGAGTTTCTTTCTGTAGAAGTATTCCAGCTAGCAAATGAAGAAGCAATGCTTCTTTTCTAGCCAAATAACGGATCTAGGCAATGAGCACCAAAGTCTTCTGAAAGCCCCAAATGACAGACAACCAAATGTATGTGCCTTGGAGGAAAGTGCAAACAGCTCCTAGGAAGTATCTGTGCCAAAACCTTGAATTCAAATCTAATCAAGTGTTTAGATCTAATTGCTACTTTGTAGGAAAGCGAGGGGATTGAAGAATATGGTAAACAACACCATGGGGGATGCAGCGGGGAAAGTCCAGGAAGTGGAAAACGGAAAACAACAGGGAACAGACAACCTGGTTTATTCAAAAAATAAATGTGAGAAGAAATAAGAGAGGGAGGAGACACCTATACATTGCAAGAGATTTAAGAGGCTCAGCATGCAAATAAAATGTATGGATCCCTTGTTTGGATCCCGATTTTGAACAAAGCAACTTTAAAAGACCATTTATGAGACAGACTGGGGAAAATCATTTGATGTTTTGGATTTGCTCTAAATAACCTCGTGGGGGAGGAGCTGGGGGTACCAGCAAAACAAGAGTGGCCTTGAGTTGGTGAGGGTTGAAGTTGACTGAGGAATATGCATTTTCGGTGTGTGTTTTTGTGTGTGCTCTGAGTTTTCCACAATAAAATGTCTTTGCTGCTCGCAGGGAAGTGGAGAGGAAGACTTGGATCAGATGCCTCTGAAGTGGGGATGGGGGCCGAGCCGGAGTGAACTTAGGCAGGAATGTGCGTGTAGGGGGAGGAGTTCTCTGTGAAGGGAACAGTGTGAGTGAGTACAGGAAGGTCCCACAATCTAGGGGTGGCAAGTAATCTCTGCACTGGAGGAGCAAAGGGGCAGATCAGGGGGAGACGGGCCTGGGGGGTGCAGGTCATTGAGAGTGCCCACCGCAGACAGATTTGCACCCAGCCTATGCGTGCATCCTTCTTGCCCGCGAGGGGGTCATGAGTTCTCATCTGGCCTCACCGAAAATCCAGTTGTGTGATATCGATGGCATTTCCTTTCAGAAAAAGGAAATGAGGTTAGCGAGCGTGTTACCAGGAAAGGAAAGGTAGTTGGGCCCCACCCTTTGCAGCCCCACGCTCCTCCCCCACCGCCCCCCACAGCACACTAGGCCCTTCTGCCTGGAGCAGGGGACAGGACCCAGAAATGTCACAGTTCAGACAGTACGGGTGAGTGCTGACTGTTACGGTTTTGACTTCTGAGCAGGGCTAGGCCATCCCCACCAGAGTCAGCACCCTCTCCAGCTCCTGGGCCCTGACCTGGGCCCCACTGGGAGATGGAGGTCACAGGGAGCTCTGAGGTCTCATTAAATGTCAGCAAGGCCCTAAAGATGAGCTCTTTGAATGTGAGGCAGCTGAGAATCAGAGAGGAGAAGGGACATGGCCAGAATCACAGGGAAGTCAGGTGAGAACCCAGATACAGGTCACATGCATCTGGGGATCAGGGGTCCGTGAGGCCCGCCATGCCACCCAGCTCCCAGAATGCCCTGCTCCAGTTAAAACTATTAAGTGTTTGTATTAAACCAAACCACTCCTGACCCTTAGCTTTTGAGCATCTGAACAGTCCTTAAAATGCTGTTACAAAGACAAAATGAGAACAAATTTCAATGCATTGAGTGAAATTGCTGTACACTTTTGAACAGGAAGAAAAAGTTAATAGTAAATTGATAATTTGGTGTGTTCAGCAAACGTGTCTTTTGAAAAATTGATCCCTTGGCAAATTGGCCATCCAGGGGGTACATTGTAAGGGACTTGATCTAGAGCTCCCCCACCCCTCCTCCTGACTGTGAGCCCTGTGAGGAGGGCCCAGGCCCAGCTCTTCCCCTGCCCCAGGTGCTCGGCCCAGGGCCTGGCACACGGTGGGGTCAGGCACTGGTGAGTTCATGGCCGAGTAACCTAAAGATGTGGAATTCTGATGTTGGACCTGAACATCCTGGAGGGTTGAGGGGATGATGGGAGGTGGGTTAGCCGTGGCAGCCCTGGTCACCCCCGACACAGTGAGGTAACAGGGTGGAAAAAACCCTCACCTTTGCTCTTACTGCAAAAGTCAACTTGGGTCATACTTTCCATCGTGCCCCCTGCAGGGAGGGCGTCTGGCTCAGCCTCCCACACACCCAGGGGCTGGGGCTTTTCAGGTGAAGTGGAACTAGGTGCTGTGTGCAGGATCTCTGCAGGATCGCTCAGCAACCGTGCAGCCAGAAAAGGCCGTGTGCACACCTGGCACGCGGCATTGCGAACTTCCGCTTGTGCAGGCAAGGGTGTGTCTGTGTGAGTGTGCAGGTGTGTGCGGGAGTGTTTGCACATGAGTGTACGGACAGCCGTGACATGGTTCTGTTATGTAGATACAGAGGCTTAGGTATCCGTGCTGGTTGTTATTGTGTCCGAACACGGACAGATGAAGAACGCACGCGTACTGACATGGGCACGGGCTGGGTGTGACTGTGCAAGCCTCTGCTTGCACACCGGCTCTCACGACGCAAGTGTGTTGAATATATGTATCTGTTCATGACCGGGTGTGTGTGTGTACATATATATTTGTGCATGTTTGTGCTTTTTGCACAAACACATGCCGCGTGTGACGTTGCTCCATACGTGTGTATGGGGCGCATATGTGTTTGTGTAGGGTGCGTATTACTCCGGAGACACATGGATAGGTGTGATGTGGGTGGACGGGTGCCTGTGGGGCTGAGTGTTCTGTAGGTGCCTTTGTGCACACGCGCGTGCATGGAGATCTACATGTGTGTGTACAGGCGGATTTGCATGTGATGCGCGCACGTGCACGTGTGATGAGTGCATCTACCTGCAGGTGTGTGCACACGCACGCATTCCCTCGTGGCCCTTTGCTTTGCTTTCCTCTTGGGGGACGACAGAGCTTCTGAGTCCTAACCATGCCCAGTGGCTCTTCCAGGAGCATGGTTTCCTGGACCCGAGAAGTACGAACATCAGCGGTCCCAGGTGAGTGAGGAAGCAGGTGGGCCTGCAGCGAGGCCTGGGGGCCGCTGCTGGGGGCCAGGCTCTCTGGACTAGCCTGCTGAGAGCCTTGGGACATGTGGGGCCTCCGTGCCCGCTGTGCCCCGGGGGGGGGTGTTGCCACCGTCCTGGCGCCTCAGCCCACCCCTAGGTGATTTGCAGAGCCTCTTCCTTCCTTCTTCTTCCCTCCCTCCTTTCCTTTTTTCCTTCCTTCCTTCCTTCCTCCCTCCCTCCCTTCCTTCCTTCCTCCCTCCCTCCCTTCTTTCCTTCCTCCCTTTTTTCATACTGCCAACATAACATCTCAGTAGGGCTGCCTTGGTGGAAAGCAGCGGAGTAAGTGGGAGGTACATGGCTGAGGGCTGGGGTGGGGAGGCCGGGAGAGGCTCCAGGGACACAGTTCTAGCTCGAAGCCTAGGTTGTTCCCGGGCCTGCTCTGTTTACATTCTGGTTTGCAGTTTCAAAACCATACCCACATGCATCATCTCAGCTAGCCCTCGCACACTTCTTTTAGTCTGTTTGAGGAGACTGGGAGCAGAGTGGTGTAAAGGACCGGCCTGGCTCCACTCCTGCCTCCTCTTCTATCCGGGCTACGTCTGCCCACCAGCCGCCCTCGCAGCGAAAGTCATGTGAGGTCACCAGAGCTGACGCCAGGAGGTGTCCCATTTGCATTGGGCCCATGGGAAACAGCCCCCAAGGCGGGCTCTTGTGCCTATAGTCATTATTTTACAGATGAGCAAACAGAGCCCCAGAGGGCTCTCCCACTTTGTTCGAATCCACCTGGAGATGCTGGAAAGGGCTGAGGCCCCCCTGACTTCGGAGGCCACCCTCTGTCATCAAATGTGTTTTCTCATTCTTCTGGGCTCAGCTGGGCCGTGGTAAACCCCACCTGTGGTTCTGTGGTTGCCTGCCCAGAGCCACCCGGAGCCGGGGCCCCCCCTTGGTGGTGGCAGCATGCCCCTCCCCCAGGCAGCCGCAGCCTGCTCCAGCCCAGACGCATGGGTCCTGCCTGCGGAGGGCTGGCTGTTCTGGGCACACGGATAACGTGCCAGAGGCGGTGCCGAGCCCAAGGCAGAGATCACGTCATCTCGCTGGTTTGTTTTTAAAGTCTGTGATGTAGAGGTTATGACCCCGTTGGACAGATATGGACATTGAGGCTCAGAGACATGACCTGCCTAAGGTCAAAGGTCTTCAGGGAAAACCCAAGTTGTTCTGATCCCAAAGCCCATGCTCTTAGTCTCTCACCCTCTCACCCCTTCCTTATCTCAAGGCTGGGGACAGCTGGTGCAGGGGCGAGACAGGACGTTTGGAGCCTCACGGGGGAGGAGGTCCCTGTGGCAGAGCGTACTTTCCAAAACATGGCCTTGGGAGTATTTCCCAATTCCACATACTGCAGCCTTGTCATTCTCCAGCAAGAGATGGAGGTCACTGCCCCTCCCCTTCTAACTTTGTGACTGCCTCCGTGAGCAGAATACAGCAGAGGTGACATTACTTAACTTCCCAGGCTAAATCCTACCTGTCTGTCTGTCTGTCTGTGTCTCTCACTGGAATCCAGCAGCCATATTGTGAGGAAGCCCAGATCACAGGGAGAGGTCACCAGGGCTGCTTTGGCCAATAGCTTCAGTTAAAGTCTCAGCTCCCATG
The DNA here is from genome assembly GCF_023065955.2 of Ursus arctos. NCBI lineage: Eukaryota > Metazoa > Chordata > Mammalia > Carnivora > Ursidae > Ursus > Ursus arctos. The sequence goes on from NW_026622897.1 coordinate 51,883,384, forward strand.
CTGGACATATGCATGGACGACTCTCCAAATGGTTCCCGCTCCCGTCTGCAGCCATCCCAGGTAACGTCAGGTGCACCAGAGGTGAACTCTGCCCTCTCTGTCCTGCCCAAATGCAGACTTGAGAACAAACTCAGTGTTACTGTTTTAAGCACTTAAGTTTTGGATACACAGCACTGAATAAGAAGAATAGCCTTCCTCCCCTGCAGCCCTTGCCCTGAGTCACCCACAGCCCAGTATTGGCGAGCTCCTCCTGGTGTCCCACTCCCACCGCCACCCCCACAGGCAGAACCTGGAGTCAGTCCTCTGCCCTCTGCTGAGCCCAGCTCCGTCACTTGCAGCTCTGTGCCCCTGGGTAGGTCATCACCCTCTGTGACGCTCAGTTTCCTCTGTGTCAGATGGGAATTATCACGGTAACTCCCAGGAGTCTGCGGGATTAATGCAAAGGTTTCCTTAAATGGGTGCAGGCCTGTGAGGCCGGGGACGAAGGGTGAGATGTGGCTCCAGTCTCCGACTTGGTCGAGGAAGAGAGGGAGGAGTGTGTTTCAGGGAGGCTGAAAAGTGGTCAGTTCTGGTTGCATTAAGCGTGAGAAGCCCCTCTCCCTGCAGGAATGGGTCCCCCGGAGGCGCGCTGCCCTGGGTTGCTCAGATTGATGGAGCTATGGAAGGAAGAGGAATGGGACTGGGCAGGTTTGGCAGGATCTGGTCAAGGTTGGTGGAAAGAGGGAGTGGAAGGCACAGCAGGTAGGTTCCAGAAGGATGGACAGGGAAACCCGGCCAGAGTCAGGTGGGCTCAGCGGCACCTGTGCGTGGGCTTGGAGGCTGCTCGGAAAAAGGGCGCCCTCCCTCCCCCAACACCGACGGCCAGCTCTATCTGGGGAGATAAAGTCACTGTGGAGGCTCCCAGACCAGAGACAGCCTTATCAGCGGCTGCTGTCGTCTGGGGTACTTAGGAATGTAAACATGCCTGCCATGCAGCCCAGCAATGAGCCAGCCCTGGGAAGACACAAAGCAGTTGCAAAGGGGGAGGGGGTTTGTCCCCCACCCCCATTCCATGCCCACGCTGGGGGGAGAAGGGAATCCCAGCCTCTGGAAGCACCTGGGGTTCCTTTACTCTATTGCTGAGTGATTGGCTCCTATCAACTCATTACAATCACACAGGGCTCTTAAAGTAACCTTGTTAACATTTCCTTTTCCAAGAGGAGGAAGCCAGGGCACCAGGAGGCGACCACATTCGAGCCCCAGAGGCCTGGCTCTGGGGACTGTGTGGTGAGTGCTGTGATCAGGGGCTCTGAGCATAAATGGCCCTTGCTGGCTGAGCTGGAGTGCGATGGAGTGCGAGCCCCACAAGGCTCAGGCCCCTTCCCCACCACCCAATCCCAGGCCCTTGCTGGCCCCATTGAGCTGAGACCTGTGGCCCGGGGCTCCCAGGTCAATGAGGCCCCTTCACGATGTGCCCCCCAGGACCCAGAGGGGCCAACAACAGGCAGGGGGAGGAGGGAAAGGGCATGAGGTTTGGGGTCAGAGAGATGGGAGTTTAAATTCTGGCTCTGCTCCAATCTGGCAGAATGATGCTCAGTGGGGCCTGCTCATGCCCGCACCTCATTTTCCCCATCTGTAGAATGCTCTCCAGGGCCTTGGGCTCTGACCTTCCAGACTGTGTGAACCTCACCAGCAGAAATGCAAGCCAGCGCCATCAGCCGGGCTTCCTGGGGGAGGAGGCACTGAGCAGGAACCAGAAATAAATTCTTTCCTCTCCCCTCCCTGCCTGCCTCCCTTGCATCCCTCTCCTCCCAGCCCAACAAGATCTTGTCCCTGGGGCTGAGGGGCTCCCAGGCTGGGCAGGGGGCTGTCAGCTTTGTGTCACAGGGACTCAGATCAAGGTCTATACACAGTACAGTAGGAGAGGGAGCATAGAGTGAGGGAGAGGCCAAGATTCCTTGTGGGGAGATCTCTGGGGACACGATCGATCCTCAAAGAATGGGTGGGTGTTTGCCAGGCAGACAGCGGGGGAGAAGGAGAAAGAAAGTTTTGGGTGGAGAGAGCTAGGGGCCAAAGCCCGGAGGTGGAAGTCTGGGTGGGAGTCTGTCTCCAGCCAGGAGGGATGGCTGGAGCACAGGGGCTCAGCAGGCCAGCAGGATGCGGCAGCGGCCTTGAACGCCAGGCTTGTGCTTTCCCCTGAGGGTGCTGGGGAGCCATGGAATGGATTTGTGGAGAGGAGGAATGTGATCAGAACAGGGTGTCCAAATGCATCTCTGGCTCCAGTGAAGAGGTTGGACCAGAGTGGGGAGATGGGAGGGAGGCTGGGAGGGCGCTGCGGATGCATGTAAGAGAGGAGACCTGAACCCAGTCAAGGGTAGTAGGCAGGGAGGGGCTACTCCAGAGATGAAGGGAAGGCCTCGGGACTCTGGCGGTTGTCGGGGGAAGGTGGCCCCAGGTGTCTGGCTGGCTTGGGCACCGTGTGGGTGATGGTGTCCATCACTGACAGAGACTAGAGGGGGAGTGGTACTGGGGCCCAGGAACAGGTTCTGTTTGGGACACACACAGCATTATATATGGTGGCTGGATCCCGGGCTCAGGCCTGACCCGAGGAACGCAGGCTCCACATGGGGCATGAAAATGGGACGTGAGGGAGGGGAGAGGGTGGGAAGGGCCATTGCAGGGGGAGTGTAAGGTAGATGACTAGGACAAGGAATAGGACATTGGGAAGATGCCCAAGGTGCCTTCCTCTCCAGGGTCTGCAGAAGAGGCCTCAGGGGTTGGGACAACAGGAACCGGGAGGCAGCATGGGTCCCTTGGCCCATCCTTCTATCTGCAGGCTTACCTCGCCCTATAATCGTAGATGAGCGGAGCGTTCCAGGTTTCTGTTCTGTGTGTGCAGTGCGGGGATTAGACTAGAAGACCTCCAAGCCCCTTGTCTTTCTGACTTTCTCCAACTGCTTTGTTTCCCTCTGCCCCTTACTGACCGCAGCATTATGCAAGGCTTCCCCGGCTCTGGGCCCCAGCTGCCTCTAATCCAGACCCTGTATTAGACAGGAATGATCGCGAAGGTTGCAGAGGGCCTCAGTGTTTGTTCAAAGAGCAAGCCAGCAGATTCCAGCTGCCAAAGCCCCAGACTTTGCTCCTCGCCGGGAGTCCACGCTCAGCCCTGCCTCACAGGACAGTTGGCCTGCCCCCTGCCCTCAATTAGTCAGCTCCAAGGACATGGACGCAGCCCGTCTGCTCCCAGTTCTCCCACTCCCTGACCCCCCTGAGTGGCCTGGAGCTGGAGAGGAGCAGCCTGCAGGCCCGAGGCTTTCCCTCCAATCTCAGGATTAGAGCCAGCTCCTCAGAAAAGCCCCATCGTCCCCAGAGTAGGGGTGCGGCAGCCCTGCCGACTCTCAGCAGACCCTAGAATTCAGCAAGGAGGCAGCTGGCAACAGATAGACAATGACCTTTGTCTGGGTTTTTAAACTTTCTTTGCAAGGCACTGGACGCCATCACATGGACCCCCTGACCACGGCCCCCCGAGGAAGGTAGAACAGGAAGAGCCGTTACTGTACAGATGCAGAAACTGGGGCTCTCAGACACGGGAAGTAGCCTGCCCAAAGTCCCACAGCACTCGGAGAGCTGGGACTCAGCCCTTGGCTCTGCCACAAAGCCCATCACCCACAGAGACTTCTGACTCTGACGCTTCCCACAGTTCCTCCAGACCTCACATCCTATCTCAGGGTCCCCCAGGCAGATGGGAGAGGTCAGGAAGAGGGAAGTGCAGGACAGCCTGAGCTTGGCGAGCTGCGTGCCATGATGCCATCACCTGCACCATGTGGGAGCCTTACCCTGTGCACTCTGCCTCCACGTGGACCTGCGGCCGTGCCATAGCCCTCAAGGCCCTGGGCAGCCTAGCCCAGCCGGCCCTCTGGCTTCTTCTCTCCCCCTTCCCCCTTTGCCCCATGAGCTCCTGCCACATGGTCTTCTTTGCTTTCTTAAACATACCAGGCCTCCAGCCACAGGGCCTTTGCACATGCAGTTCCCTTAGTTTAGAAGACATGTCCCAAGCCCCAGCTCCTTCCATGTCCACAATTAATGCCTCTTCATCCCTCCATCTTTTTAAAATAATAGCTTTATTGATATATAATTCATATATCATACAATGGACCTATTTAAAACGTATAATTTAATGGTTTTTGGTATATCCACAGATCTGGGTAACTGTCACCACAATCGGTTCTAGGACATTTGCCTTACCTTCTAAAATGTGGTACTCACTAACAGTCACTGCCCCCTAAACCCCCCCAACACCATTTGGCAACATCTAATCTACTTTCTGTCTCTAAGATTTGCTTATTCTGGACATTTCATATACATGGAATCTTACACTATGTGGTCTTTAGTGATTGGCTTCTTTCACTCGGCATCATGTTTTCAAGACTCACCCATGTCACAGTAGATACCAGCACCTCATCCCTTTTCATAGCTGAATAATATTCCATCACATGGATGATAACACGTTTTATTTATACATTCGTAAACTGAGGGACATTTGGGTTATTTCTGCATTTTAGCCATTGTGAATAACGCCGCTATGAACAGTCATGCACAAATCTGTGTGTGGACGTATGTTTTCGTTTCTCTTGTGGGGATCCCAGGAGTCGCATTGCTAGACTGGAGTCGTATGGCGACTCCCTGTTTAATCTTTTGAGGAACAGCCAGATTGTTTTCCACAGCGGCTGAATCATTTTCCATTACAACTAGCAGAGTATTAGGCTTCCAATTTCTCCACATGCTCGTCAATGCCGTTTATCATCTGTCTCTTTGTAAATATTCATATAGCCACGGTAGTGTGAAGAGGTCTCTCACTGTGGTTTTGTGTTACATTCTCTGATGGCTAACGATGTCGGAGCATCTTTTCATGTGCTTATTGGCCACGTGGACACCTTCTTTGCGGAACTGTCTATCCAGGTCCTTTGCCAATTTTTAAATTTGTCTTCCTATTATTGAGTTATAAGAATGCCATATATATTTCAGATACAAGTCCCTTATCAGACATACGATTTGCAAACATGTTTTCCCGTTCTTGATGGTGTTCTCTGAAGCATAAAAGTAATCTTTTTTTTAAGATTTATTTATTTATTTTGAGAGAGAGAGAGAGCACAGAAGCAAGAGGGGCAGAGGGAGAGAGACAATCTCAAGCAGACTCTGCACTCAGCGTGGAGCCCAACGCAGGGCTCCATCTCACGCCCCAGAGATCATGACCTGAGCTGAAACCAAGAGTCAGACGCGTAACTGACTGCACCTCCCAGGTGCCCCAGAAGTATTTAATCTTGCTGATATCCAGCATTTCTAATTTTCTTCTTGTTGCTTGTGCTTTTGATGTCATAGTCAAGAAATTATTGCTTAATCTAAGTCACAAAGATTTACAACTATGTTTTCCTCTAAGAGTTTTGTAGTTTCAGTCTTTACATTGAGGTCTTTGATCCATTTCGAGGTCATTTTTGAGTACTATGTGAGATAGGGGATCGACTTCATTCTTTTGCATGTGGATGTCCAGTTGTCCGAGCACTGTTTGTGGAAAAGACCATCCTTTCTAAGACATACAAATGGCTAACAGACACATGAAAAAATGTTCAAAATCATTAGCCATCAGGGAAATTCAAATCAAAACCACACTGAGATACCACCTTATGCCAGTTAGAATGGCAAGAATAGACAAGGCAAGAGACAACAATTGTTGGAGAGGATGTGGAGAAAGGGGATCCCTCCTACATTGTTGGTGGGAATGCAAGTTGGTACAGCCACTCTGGAAAACAGTGTGGAGGTCCCTTAAAAAGTTAAAAATTGAGCTACCCTATGATCCAGCCATTGCACTACTGGGTGTTTACCCCAAAGATACAGACGTAGTGAAGAGAAGGGCCATATGCACCCCAATGTTCATAGCAGCAATGTCCACAATAGCTAAATTGTGGAAGGAGCCGAGATGCCCTTCAACAGATGACTGGATTAAGAAGTTGTGGTCCATATATACAATGGAATATTACTCAGCTATTAGAAAGAACGAGTTCTCAACATTTGCTGCAACATGGATGGCACTGGAGGAGATAATGCTAAGTGAAATAAGTCAAGCAGAGAAAGACAATTATCATATGATTTCTCTCATCTGTGGAACATAAGAACTATGATGATCGGTAGGGGAAGAAAGGGATAAAGAAAGGGGGGGTAATCAGAGGGGGGAATGAAACATGAGAGACTATGGACTATGAGAAACAAACTGAGGGCCTCAGAGGGGAGGGGGGTGGGGGAATGGGATAGACTGGTGATGGGTAGTAAGGAGGGCACGTATTGCATGGTGCACTGGGTGTTATATGCAACTAATGAATCATAGAACTTTACATCAGAAACCGGGGATGTACTGTATGGTGACTAACATAATATAATAAAAAATCATTAAAAAAAAAAAGACCATCCTTTCTTTCATGGAATGGTCTTGGCATCATGTCAGAAATCAATTGCCTATCACTGTCATCCTTCCATCCTAACTCAGGGAAGCTTCTGTTGCTAGCACTCGACCTCGGCTTAGCCAGGTCCCCTGTATGTGTACAACACATTGGAGCTCATAAACGACATCTATATACCTGTGTAACGTAGTAATCGTGAGCACACACTCTGGAGACAGACAGCGAAAGTTCAAATCCCAGCTCTGCCACTTCCTAGATGCCTGCTCTATCATTTTGCCTCTTGTACCTCAGTTTCCCCATCTGCAAATAGAGCATTTACTTATTTCATAAGGTTGTCGTGAGAGCTGATATGTTGAAGGCACCTGGCAGGGAGTAATAAGGTTGAATGCATGAGCTCTTATGGGTCACCGTCATCTCCTTAGACCTCAGACTCCTTGAGGGCAGGAATCCTGTCTGTTGTGGCTTCTGCGGAATCTTCATGGTCGCACCATGCCTGGCACAGAGAGGGCATTCTGGCTGTGTGACTTCTCTGGAACTCTAAACCAGACCTCTGGAAACACAGGTGGTTCACTTCCTTCCTCTGTGGGGATGCAAAACTTTCTCTTCACTTGAAATAGGAGGAAGCCCACATATAACACAGATCAAGGGAACTGCAGACCCGAGGTCCCCCAGAGCGCACAGGACACACTGTGAAAATCACCGTCCAGGATAAGCTCCTACGTGCTTCCCAGGCTCGGCTCCGAGCAGCCGTGATTCAGAGGCAGCTGATGTCTGAGGCTCTTAATTCAGCCCAAATGCTGGAGGTCTGTGTCTTGCGGCATGGGGGAGGTGGACGGCCACATTCCAAAGGGGAAAGCTCTTTCTTCCTTCTCCCCACAGGAGGGGAGAGATGCTCCCTGAGGTTACCCGATAAGCACATCCTTGCTCTCCTGCTTTTCTTCCCTCCCTCCTCAGCTTCCTGACCCAGACCTGAAATGGCCTGGCCGGCTGGGCCGAGCCTTCTCCTGCCTGTCCCTCCCCCCTGATCTCAGCCCCAGCTCCCTTCCAGGGAGGGCTGCTATGCTTCTGCCCAAGTCACCTACACACCCTCATTTCACCCAGGAGACGATCCCTGGGAGGCCTAGGAAGGAGAGCTACTCATCCACGGTCAGGGCACAGCAAATAGGTGGCAGGGCCAAGATCCGAACCCCAGGCTCCTGACTTTGAGTTCGACTCTCCCTTCGATAGCTTCCTCCAACGCACTAATGGGGTGCAGCCATCTGTGTGACCACGGGGGCGGGACCAGACCAGGAGGTGCTGGGGAGTACCCAAGCTCTGTGGCCTTTGGGAGAAGGGAGAGCCCCAACAGAAGCCCCTCCAAGGCAGGTACCCTACCAAGAGGGCTAAGGCTTCCCCCAGGCAGAGGTCCCTGGCCACAGTGGGAGGGAAGGTCCCCACTTGGTAGGCTAGGAACATGAGCTGTGAGCTAGGAAGAGCTGCTGGGGTTACCGCCAACCCCTCTGCCCCACAGTCTCCGCCCACCCCATGACATGAGGGTGCCCACGTGGCTGGGTGGCCGTGAGGGTGACATAAGCAAGGACCTCAGCCCTCTGAGCCCTGCATGGACGCAGCTGTCACACTGTCCTTAGCATGGGGCAGCCTGTCAGCTGGACCCTGCGGGACCTGCCTGGTCCCTGTGAGGGGCAGATCCAGGCCCATAAGGAGGGGAGAGCTGGCTTCCAGATTTCTCTCAGGTCTTTGAGTTCGCTGAGGGTATTTGGTGTTAGGAACGGTATTTCTACCAGAGAAAAGAGGTTTATAATGCCAGCAGTTTGGAGGAATGAACTTGGAAGAGTCACTGGTTAATTGGAGCATCAGGTTGCATTCATTTTTAATTTTGTTCAGCTCCGATTTCCATTAGGGCATTATCTTCAATTGTCTAGTTAAGACAAGGAGAGCGTAGAAATGGGGGTGGTGGGAGCGGCCGAGAGAAGCCTGGGTGGGGGGTGTCTGTGTCTGCCTGCTTTGAATCCTAGCGCCGCAAACTCTCCAGGGCAAGCTGTTTAAGTCTTCTGAGCCTCAGTTTCCTCATCTGTAAAGTAGCAGATGAGGTGCTTCCCAGGACCTCGGAGGCGGCGCCTGGGCCCGGAAGGACCGAGAAGACAGAGGCAACAGCCTGGGCCACAGCACAGCAGCAGCACAAGAAGCAAAAGCAGAAAAAGGTGGGACTACAAGCAACTGAAAAGCTTCTGCACTCACAAGACGAAAGGGAAACCTACTGAAAGGGAGAAAATATTTGCAAATCATATATCTGATAAAGGGCCAGCATCCGAAATATATAAAGAACTCCGGCCACGCAGTCGTAAAAAAACCCAAACAATTCGACTGAAAAATGGGCAAATCTGAGGAGACTTCTTCCAGAGAAGACACACAGATGGCCACCAGGCACGTGAGGGGCTGCTCGACACCACTGATCGTCGGGCAAATGCAAATCGAAACCGCAATGAGCTACCGCCTCACACCTGTCGGAACGACCAAAATCAAAAAGACAAAAAATACCATGTGTTGGCGAGGATGGAGAGAAAAGGGAACTCGGGCGCTGTTGGCGGGAATGTAACCTGGGGCAGCCACGGTGGAAACCAGTGTGGCGCTCCCTCAAAAAATTAAAAATGAACGTTAAAAATGGAACCACGGCACGATCCAGCAATTCCACTTCTGGGTATTTACCCAAAGAAAACGAACGAGATATCTGCATCCTCAAGTTCCCTGCTGCATTATGCCCGACGGGCAAGTTACGGAAACAAGCGCAGTGTGGGATGAAAGCGTCAAGAAGACGTGGTCTGTACAGATATATGCTGGTGAATCCATTTATCTACACGAGGCAGTATTGCTCAGCCATAAAAAAAGAATGAAATCTTGCTATACTGACAACATGGCTGGGCCTAGAGGGCATGATGCTAAGTGAAATAAGACAGGGAAAGACAAATACTGCAGGATCTCTTTCATATGTGGAAGCTTAAAAAGATAATAGAAACCCCAAGCTCATAGATATAGAAAAGAGATTGCTGGCTGCCAGAGGCAGGGGGTGAGGGGTGGTAAAAATGGGTGACCTCTTTTTGTTTATTTCTTTATAAGATTTTATTTATTTATTAGCATGTGTGTGCGAGAGAGAGCATGGGGTGGGTGGGGTCACCGAAGGGCAGGGACAAGGAGACTCTGGGTTGAGCGAGGAGCCGGGCCCAGGCATCGATCCCAGGACCCTGAGATCATGACCTGAGCCGAAACCAAGAGTCAGATGCTTAACCGCTTAACCGACTGAGCCACCCAGGCGCCCCTGAACGCTTTTGTTTAAATAAATTGAATTGAAAAAGACAAAGAGTATGGCGGCAGGAAACCACAGGGCCCGCAGAGATGGAAGTCTTTAGGGTGGGGAGATTCATGGAGGGGAATCCAGGAAGAAGGTAGGGGCGAGGATGCAGCTGGGGGTGGTGGGGGGGAGCTCAGGTGACCCGCTGGCAGTCATCGGCAGAGGCAGGATTCTAACGGGGCCTGTGGGCCTTCCCGGTGCTCTGGGCTGCTTCTGGGAAGGGCTCCTGGATCTATTCTCAGAGTTCCCAGGGGATGGGGAGGGCCTCGTGACTCAGGTCTACGCTGCTGTTGACACAGCTTCCTGACAGCGTGTGTCGAGGGGCAGGTTCCTGGAGGGCGTGGCCTCCCACCCGCCACCCCCGCAGCTCCTCAACCCACAGGGGGATCAAGGGAAGTGGGGTTTGACCCATGCCCAAATCACTCATCAAACAACCCAAAAAGGCCAACAAGAGCCGCCCACGTTAATAATAAAAATAATTCCTTAAATGTGATCAGAAGCATGGAAGCTAACTCTGCCGTGTCACTCCTTCCTGTGAGGTCACTCTCGCTACCCTCCTTCCAGAGAAGGAACCTGAGACTCAGGGAGGGAAGTGGCCCCCCCGAGGCCAGCCATTTGGAGCCTGTGCCCCCAGAAGCATGTGTGTGTGTTTCGGAGGGGGGAGTTCGGGCACAGCAGGGAAGGCACCACAGCCTGGGAACATTAATCCGGTCGTGGGAGGGGTGGCTGGGCAGAGGGTCTCTCATTGCCTTCATCACAGGCCCCGTAGCTGGAACAGCAAACTGGAACAGTGTGTGCAGGGCTGTGGGCGTGTGACCCACCTGGCCCGGGTGAAGCTCAGTGTGGAGCGGGGTCTTGTAGGGGTCGGAGGAGGGAGGTGGGCTCGAGAGGGTGCTGGGGGCAGGTCTCCTGGGCAACCTGCGGGCATACTATGGGGAGGCTGAGGCCCAGGAAGAAGGGGATTGTCTATTCCAGGTTAGACTAGAATACAGCAGCCCAGATCTGAAGCGAGTTGCCGTCCCCGTGTGGCTGTGACGCGGTCCCCACGCGGAGCCCTGAATGGAGGCGCCGGCTTCCTCACCGGCAAGCGCAGCACCCTCCCACGGGGACAGCTTCAAGGGCTGGCATGTACTTGGAAGGGCATGTCCCAGCTGCACCAGGCCACCCCTGGTAAGGCATGTCACTGGCACACATGGGTCCCCCTCCTGCACTGATGGGGGGCCTGACTTGCCTGTGGCCGAGCACAATTTGTTAATGGGAGGACATCGGGGTCTGCACCCCGATCCCTGCTGGCCCCAGCTCTCCCCTCTGACCGGCTGCCCTTCTTCTGGCCTGGCAGCCAGGCCAGACAATGGTCAGTCATTGGACCACTCCCAGGGGTGTCTAGATTTGGCCTCTGGCCTGCCAGGGCCAGAGGGGACCTTCCTGTGTGGCTCTGACTAACAAGCCCCTGGCTCTGTGAAGCGTCACAACAGAGCCTGTTGCCAGGGCGACCTCCAGACCCAGTGGCTTGGGACCTGGGGCTTTGGCCACCCCATACTGGCTGCCGGCCTGAGAACTTACAGTACAGCCCTCTTTGGCTCAGCCGGGCTGTGCAGGAGAATAAGGCCGGGGGAGGAGGGGTCTGGGCCTTTGGGGCCGGCTCAGCCTGGAGGGACCCCCCCATGGCCACCTTATCACGTGGACCAGGGTGCCGGGCAGCAGCTCGGCCACCTCCCAGGCTCTCTCCCACCATCCCATCCACCACGACAGCCTGCACTTCTGCCTTGTCCAGAACTTCTGGCGGTCTCTCCTCCCCACTCCTCCCTGCCCTCAGCCTCTGCCCCGCTCAGCCTCCCTCCTGAGTCAGTCTGGATCAAAGCTCAGCCTTCCCTCCAGACTCCAGGCCTCCAGACCCCACAGTGACCTCGAATGGATCCCGTCCCTCCCTCTGAATCCCTCCCTAGTGCCCCCAGATGAATCTCACGCCCCCCCACACACACACCAGGAAAAGCAAAGTTCACGCAATCTAACCAATATAAGCATTTATTTATTTACAAATTATATACATATGCCACCATACAAATATGGTGGATAAATTAAAATACATGCCAAAAAATAGAAACTGAAAAAAAAGGGAAGAGTAAATAAATATTATTGCATGTTTTGTTTTCATTGTATTTAATGGTATTAAGCAAAGCTTTGCGCTCTATGTAATTACCAAAAGTTGTGATTAAGTGTTTTATTTTATTTATTTACTTGTTTGTTTATTTATTTTAAAATTTTGTTTTTTAAAGGAATCTCTACCCCCCACATGGGGCTTGAACTCACACCCTAAGATCAAGAGTCGCATGCTCCACTGACAGAGCCAGCCAGGCGCCCCCAATGTGTTTCATTTCTAACTAAAATCTTGGTTTAATGATGTGGCCCACTCTTGAGAATCTGGTGCTAAACTCCACATTTGGCGCTTGGTTTCATGCCTTGTTGTAGGTGACAAGCACGGCTCACAAGAGCAGAAGCGCCACGGGGAGAAAGTGTGTCGCTGGCCGCGCTGCCTGAATCTTACGTGAGTTTTCAATTCTGCACAGAGCTTTCGGCTGAAATTCGGTTTAGCTGATATTGGTGGGTTATTGGAAACGAATCCAGAGGTGTTATTTTTTTCAATATTTTTTGACAAATACATTCAAAACCCACTGACACTCTTTACTTAAAAGATCTTAAAACAGGTTATAAAATCCTTGGGGCGCCTGGGTAGCGCAGTCGTTAAGCGTCTGCCTTCGGCTCAGGGCGTGATCCGGGCGTTCCGGGATCGAGTGCCACATCGGGCTCCTCGGCTGGGAGCCTGCTTCTCCCTCTCCCACTCCCCCTGCTGTGTTCCCTCTCTCGCTGGCTGTCTCTCTGTCACATAACTAAATAAAAAAAAAAAATCCTATGTCCCTGTTTCTGAATGTACGATAGGCAGGTGCGCTCTGATGGCCACGCTAGCAACAAAATCGTGGCAAAACACCTGTCTGCAGGGTGCTGCTCGGAGCATGCTTCTTTCCAAAAGGGGTTACCTTCTTAGTCTCACACCCGCATCTTTACTGGGGTACTGTGTATTTCTTTCAGTAACTGCTGGATAACATCCGCTTGTTGTCACAGAAAGACCCAGCACATTTGAGTCATTTGTCTTTTCGTACAAGAGGAAGGCACAACTCATCTTCAAGGTGGTATGAAGTGTTTTGCTGTGAAACAGCCAGCAAATCTCTGTATGTTTCAAAATATTTTCGTGACCCCTGCATTTGTCAATAATAATTTTGGCAAAGATTCTACAATTTAAAGACTTTGCTTTCATAAAGTTAAGTGCTGGCTGACTCCTGTGGCAGGTTAACTAGAAGCAATGCTGTGGGCGGTGGCAGTGGGGGTATCGGGGTTGCGGGGCACCGTTGTCAGGCAAGCCCACACAGTGGACCCCACACCGCTTTCCTCACGACACCTGGGATATGGACCATGTGATCAACCACAGTGTGGACAATGCGAGGGCACCGATGTCAGGCTATTTATTAAATTTTCGTTGAACTAAAATTTTTCCTTCTTTTAAAAAAAAGTTTAAAATAGATGTACATAAAAGTTCTAGAATGTTCTTTCTACATCAATGGATCACCTTGTGCACCCCATTTTGGACCCCTCTGGCTGCACAATAGGGTCTTTGGCCGTGTTCACAGCCCCTCAGGATCTGTGTCAGTCTTCGTCACATCCTGGTTCCCATGCAAAGCTAGATCCCATGTCCCTGAGTACATCACACATTTTTGTCTCTTCAGTACAAGGTGTTTTGCCTGATATGCCCATTCCCAGTGGACTGGCTCAAAAGTCCATCCTTTCTTCAAGAGCCAGCCCCAGGCCCCCCGTCCACAGAGTCCGATTCTGCAGCCAGAGTCGTTTATTCAACTATTCAACAAATATTTATTGAGCTTCTACTCTATGCCAGGTACCGATCTAGAACCCGCTGGGTCTATAGCCAGAACCAAACAGACAAAAATCCGTCTGGGAGCTGGCATCCTAGAGGAGTAGAGGCCGATATTCTACGGTTCGTCCTCGTTCCCTAGACTACAGGTAGCTGGCTATTTACAAGTTTGTCTCCCCAGGAAAGCATTTGTTCCTAAGAGGAGAGACCCCTGAGTGCAGTCCAAACCCAGGCCCTGGCCCAGATCAGGTGGCCAATAGATAAGGTTGGTATGAACGAATAATACAGGGGTAACCCCGCGCCATGACCCCAGCCGTAGAGGAGGATGGGACGCGAAATCCAGACTGAGGCCCTCCAGGCATCTGAGCCCACGACTGGGCCCGGCTCTCAGAGCTGCGACCCACAAACACGGTTCCCGAGAGCCTCGTCCCTGCCCTTCTGAGAAGGAGCTGGACAGCCCCCTGTGGCCAGCAGGAACCACTTCCACCTCCGAGTGTCCCTATATTTAGCGCTCTGCTGTGACCTTGGGGCCCTCTGCTGCCCGTGGCCAGAGGGAATTGCCCAGGAGCTTTGATGGCCTGTTTTCCCAGGCCCTGCTCCTGCTTCCCAGACCCTCAGAATCCCTGCAGGAGGTGGGGCCCCAAGCCCGCCCCCCCCTCCACTGGCAGGTTCCGCATCCCAAAATAGTATCAGCACTTGGCAAGGAGACATGGCCACCTGTAGGGACAGAGCTGCCTGGGGCAGTGGGGGCGGGGGGTGCCTGGAAAGACACCTCCCGGCCAGCACACTCCTGTGTTCCTTCCCGAGCATGAAGTCCTCGGTCCCTAACTCTCCCGCTGTGCCAAGGCTGACTCCTGACTGCCGGCATAAGGCTGCGCCCCTCGTCCCCCACTGCTCCCCCCATACCAGTCTGACACCACCACCTCTGTTCCGCTTACGTCCTGAACGAGCTGCCCACCTCCCCCCACCCACACCCCAGGTTCTCTGTTGGAAGCCAGCCAGTCCGCAGCACACCAGTTCAAATGCTACCTGACCCACAGAGGCCCTCCTGCTCTGTGGGCTCCAGGGAACCGGCTATGCTTCGGGACTCTCGGTCCCTGGTCGCCCGGGCCTGCCCTCCCTAGAGCTTCTGCTTGGCTCGAAGAGCCCAGACTGATGGTTGGAGGATGGAGGTTCCAGCCTCAGCTTACCGCGTGGTTTTGGGAGTGCTGCCCCCCTGTCTGGCCCTCGGTTTCCCTGCCTGAGAAATGGAGAAGCTGTATTCCATGACCTCGATGGGCCGTCCCAGCAGTCTAAACCAGACTGTCACCGTCTGGGAGAAGAAGGTCAATCTGGAAGACAGAACTCGCTCGGCCCCCGCTCCCAGCTCCTGGAGCTGTGGTCCCCTCCCCCTTTCCCCGTCCTGCCCCCACAAAGCCAGGTGGCCCTGAGGCAGGTGCGGGCTCCTGAGGGGGGTTCTCTGGCTGCTGCCCCTGGGACAGGGCGCTGTGGCGGGCCGGCTTCCAAACCGGTGGGACAGCCTCCCGTGTGCGGAGGCCGGCCCCTCGCCAGCTGTCTGGTTCAGGTTTCTCGGCTCTCTCTCTCAGCTGGGGTGCCCAGACGACAGCTCTTGTCAACTGTAATGAGACATCCCAACCACAGCATTTCCATGCTGTTTACTTCCACAGGGCACCACTGGGACCTCGGCGGGATGCTCAGAATCCCAGCAGAGGTGCTCTGGAACTTGCAGAGGGAGCCAGTTCTCGCTGGACTCCAGCGAGGCAACAAAGCTTCCAGAGAATAGTCAAGTCTCTCCAGGTCGGTGAAACCCACCGAATTCTCGGGTGTGCCCGCTCTCCTTTCAGTAGAGGTCGGAGGCTGCTTCTAGGAGCTTTACCATCTCAACCAGACTATGTTCCATCAGGGCAAGGACGCTAATTATTACCGGTAATTTATTCAGGAAATGTCCACCGTATGCCAAGCCCTGTTCTAGGCCCTGGGGTACAGCAGTGAGTAGGACTGGCACAGTCCTTGCCGCCCTGGGACTGACATTCTAGTGGAGTGAAGTGTACAAATAAATACATAATATCCCGGGGAGCCGTAAGTGCTCACGAGGAAAGTGAGGAGAGGCAAGGGCGCTCCAGGAAGGCTGGGAGGGGCGCCTGCTGTAAACGGGTCAGTCTGGAAGGTTGACACCCTCCCTCTGGGAGCTGACATTTGGGTCAACACCTGGAAAAAGTGAGAGAGGGAGCCGAGGGGCTATCTAGAGGAGGAGTGTTCCAGACCAAACAGCCAGTGTAAAGGCCCTGAGGCCGGAGTGCGCCAGGAGTGGTGCAGGACCAGAAAGCGAGGCTGCGGCAGAGTGGGCGAGGCGGGGAAGGAAGAAAAGTATGGGGGTAACAGAGGCTGGGGAGCAGACCATGCTCTTTTCATTTTTTTTTCAGTTTTTAAAAAAGACTTACTTATTTTGTAGAGAGAGAGAGAGAGAGAGAGAGAGAGAGAACGAGTGAGTGGGGGGAGGGGCAGACTCTGCTGAGCATGGAGCTGACAGGGCCCCACGCAGGGCTCAGTCTCACGACCCTGAGGTCATGACCTGAGCCAAAATCAAGAGTTCGACGCTCAACCGGGTAAGCCACCCAGGCACCCCCAGTGTCTTTTAATTTTTGTTGATTACAACCCATAGTAAGACATAAACTTTATATTACAAGCCAGTATGAACACGCACATACAAAAATAACACAAAAGTAGGGGTGCCTCGGTGGCTCAGTCATTGAGCGTCTGCCTTCGGCTCAGGTTATGATCCCAGGGTCCTGGGATTGAGCCCTGCATCAGGCTCCCTGCTCAGTGGGGAGCCTGCTTCTCCCTCTCCCCCTCCCCCCTGCTTGTGTGCTGTCTCTCTCTCTCTCTCTTTCTCAAATAAATAAATCAAATCTTAAAAAAAAAAAACTGAAGTGGGGCACCTGGGTGGCTCAGTTGTTAAGCGTCTGCCGTCAGCCCAGAGCGTGATCCCGGCGTTCTAGGATTGAGACCCACATTGGGCTCCTCCACTGGGAGCCTGCTTCTTTCTCTCCCACTCCCCCTGCTTGTATTCCCTCTCTCGCTGGCTGTCTCTATCTCTGTCAAATAAATAAATAAAATCTTTAAAAAAAAAAAAACAAAGTAAACATTTCATAAAACATAACTTTACTCTTTGTATGTCCTCATATATATTTTATTTTATATTATATATTTTATTTTATATCATATTATATGTTTATTTTATCGTATGTAATCTAAAAAATAATGCTGGTTATGATCCTTCAATTGATTTCCTGACCCATTAAAGGGTCATGGCACCCAGTTTGAGAAACACTGGCGCAGAGCCTTATAGACCATTGCAAAGAGTGAGCTAGAAGCCATTGGACAGGTTTGTGCAGAAGAGTGATGTGGTCTGTTTTGCTTCTTGTTCCTCTTTTAAAGTTAACATGTAATTTACATACAGTAAAATACACCCTTTCTAGCGTACACTTCTGTGGGGTTTGACAAATGCGTACAGCCATGGAAACCTCATGTTTTGCTTTTGAAAGGGGTCACACAAGCTGCGGAGTTGAGACAAGCCTGGAAGGGACAAAAGCGGCCTCAGAGGGACTGACCAGCTAGAGGCTGCTGGAATGGCCCAGGTTGGGGGAGGGGGGTGGCCCGGAGTGGGGTGACGGCTCAGGGGGCTTCGGAGTGTACTTCTGAAGGCTGAGCCGAGGGATTTGCTGACGTTTGGGATGCGGGGTGTGAGAGGGACTCAAGAATGACCGCGAGGTCGTGGGAAGGTGGAGGGACAGAGGGGGAAAAGGATGGGGGAGAAAATCGCAAGTTTTGGTTTAGACAAGTCAAGTGTGAAGGTCAATGAGACACCAGTGTGGACCGGCCGAGGAGCCAGGGGAGAGGCCCAGCCTGCCGATTTGAGCGTTGGCGTCTTTGCTCTCCGATGACCCCGAGGGCCACTGCCTGCCTGAGATGGCCGAGGGAGCGCATGCGTGGAAAGAGCCCTGGGTCCTGGCCACTAAAGGGGTGAAGAGGGGGCGTGGTCAGGCGTCGCAGACGGGGCAGGGACAATAAGCTGCCAGCAGGGACACAGAGACCCAGGGCCAGGGACGTGCGTATCTCCGCGTCGCACTGCTAAGCTGAGCAAGATGTGGACAAGAGATGCAGGGCTGTGGCTCTCTTGGGCTCTATTCCGTAGACACCGGGGGTGTGGCAGGTTTCTGAGCCGGCAGTGGCTTGAGTGGAGCTGTGCTTTAGGAAGATTAATCATAATTATTATTTATACTGATATCGTATTATTTATTTATCATTCGATCGAACTCTCGATCTGACCAAGCCGTGTGCGAGCACTTGGCTAGCCGTGGCCCTTTGCGGCGGGCACTCTACTCTTCCTCACTTCCAGGAGGCGACACCGAGGGGCTCAGGAAGAGGCGGAGCTGGGCCTGGAACCCCAGCAGTCTGGCTCCAGGATGAGACTTGGCAAAGAGGAAACAATTCACTCCTGGGAGCAGAGCCTGCCTTCTTCCTCAAGAGTTTGGGGCCTCTTGCCCAGGTGCTGGTGACCTTGAGAAGGTCACTGAAGGGGTCTGTGCTCCGACTTCCAGCCTGTGCAGTTAGGGTCAGGACTGTTTGATTTCTGGCAGCCCGGCCCCCTTGCCCTTGGCTCCTTTGCCTTCTGGCGCCAGTGCCCTGGGCGTCTGGCCCTGCCCTCCATCCTCCAGGCCCGCTGGCCAGCGCAGCCGAGGGGCTCCCGGGTGGGATTTGGCAGCCACACGACTTGGGTCTTTGCTCTTTGGCTGGCTTGGCCTTCCCTGGGGCCCCTGCTCCCCTGCCCAGGGTGGTTAGTTTCTTGAGGAGTCTGTCACCATCTGGTCCCCATGTGCTGCCTGGGAGTCTGTCTGGGGCGCTGGAGGATTCCATCCCAGCCCGAAGTAATTGTTACCAGAGGTGGGCAAGACAGGGTGCGGGGAGAGGGGAAGGGGTGGGGCGCCGTCCCGAGCAGCCAGCAGGGCCTTTGGTGGCTGGAAGGAGGGAGTGTGAGACAGAGGCAGGGAGCAAATCAGAGACAGAAGGTGACGGAGAGAGATACGGAGACAGAGCAGGGCAAGATGGAGACTGAGGCTGAAGTGACCACGGTGGAGGGGGGGGTGGGAGAGTTGGATGGAGGGACCGGGAAAGAAGGGCATGGAGAGAGAGACCCTCAGGGAGGAGGGAGAGGCACAACAGAGAGAGTAGAGAGGAAGTGAAGGAGCCGGGTTGGGGCTGCTCCCGACAGAAGTTGCAGAGTAGCCTAGAGCCGAGGTGCTGCCAGGACGCCCGGTCCCTGGGCAGGGACAGCGACATCCTGCTGCTGGCCTCTCAGAGCCCCGCCCGCCAAGGCTGCCCTCCGTCCCGCCTCCCTTCTGGGCCCAGTGGCCTCAGAGCCCCTGTGTCTCCTCCTCTCCGCTTTGCCTTCCCACTTGGCTTTAGGAAACCGTTTCTCCAAGGATGTGGGCAGTGCTGGGAGCTGGGAAGAGCACGGGACGGTGAACCTTGGTCCTGTGCCTGCCTCTGTTCAGCGCAACCCCACGTATCGCCCCTCTCCTCCCTGCACCTCGCTTTCTTCATCTGGGGAACGGGCTGGCCTTGGCCTCCAGCTCTACCTCTGAGCCAGGGGGCTGGTCAGGGCACGCCTCAGTCACACGCACCAGTGGCGAGTCCTCTCCTGCACTCCCTCTCCCCTCCCTCCACTTCTTCATCCCTCTTTCTCTCTCTCTTCGCTGCTCACTGAGTGCTCCTTTGTGCCTCCCCCCCCACCCCCGGCAGGGCCCCGGTGCCTCAGAGGTGGATCGTATGGGGTCCCTGGGTCTGGTGAGCTCAGCAGGCCAGATCAGACTCCAGGCATAAATGCCCTTGCCCCAGGCCAGCTGGCCCCAGCTGGTGCCACTCAGCTCAACCCCCACATCCACACAGCCCTGCTTTGGGCAGCTGGAGGCTGGACGCCAATCCCGAGATGCACAGAGGCTAACACTGGCGTATCCAGCACTTTCCATGCGAGGGTGAGGCGTGGCCAGAGAGGGGCTCGCCCAAGGTAACACAGCCCACCAAACCTGACTCGTTCTCGACTTTGCTTTGGTCCATCCTGAGGGGCTGGAGTGTACAAATCCCACACTCGGTGCGAGTGACGGCCTCTCAGAGTGAGGTCACTGATGGGATCCATGTGTTAAGCCTTGTCCTCCACCATAGACCTCCCGGCACAGCCCCAAGAGGCCCAGGAGATGGGGGGGGGGGCTGTGCCTTGTCACTCCAGGCACGGCGCCCAGGGATGATGTACGCTGAGGCCAAGGCTGAGAAACAGAAGAGAAAGGAATCCCACCCTGCCACCGTACACGGGGGCAGGGGCTGGGGGTGGAGTTCTGGAAGGACCTAGCCTCAGGCCAGAGGGGTGTCAGTTTGATGGAGCTGGATATCTGCCGTTTCCATGGCCTCAGGAAAGCCCAGGCTGTGGTCCCGACCTGAGTCCTGCAGACTTACCGAGCCAGCCCTGCCCCCCTCCTGGTTCTGCTTCCCTGACGGAGCCTGGGGAGGGGGGGGGGATGCACCATTCACAGGACGCCATTGTTTACCTAGTCTACCTCCCCAGGTATTTTTCCTGTTGTGACAGAGTCTTCATCTGCGGCCACAGGAGAGCCTCTATCTTGCTGATGGACCATAACTTACTAGGCCGATCCCCTCTTGCTGAATATTTAGGTTACTTTAAATATCCACCACCATATATATATTTTAAATTGTCACAAGCATCTCATTGTATCGTTTGAAAGTTTTTCTCGAGAGGAATGTGCAGGCGTGGGGCGCTACGGCCAAGCCCCTGGACGCCGCGCCCTGTCCCAGCCTGACTTTGCCAGTCTCTCCGCGCCTCTCTCTTTACCCGAGGGCTTCCTCCAGCACCAGAGGGCCTCGTTCAGCTGATGCGGGGAAGTGCTAGAAGTTCCACACCCCCAGGGGCAACCCTGGATCACGATCCTGAGAGGTGGAAGCAGGACAAGCACTCCAGCCTACACCAGCTCGCAAGGCGCCCTGCGCGCGCTCTCCCTCCCCGTCTCACTTCTCCTTCCCTTCCTGTGTTTGCTGGGGTTACCTCCTAAATGAACAACCCACACCCGAGTCCTTGCCCCCAGGGCCTGCTTTGCAGGAACCCAGCTTAGGAGTGGGGGTCTCTTTCTTTCAAAGACTCAGTGTCACCAATGGGAAAGAAGCTATTAGCTCAAGTTTCTTCTCAAACCATCTTGCGTCCACTTCTCTTCCAGACCACACTCAGACTTAGTGCAGTGGAGTGGGGGGGGCACAGTTTTGGAGACAGGCAGCCCCCACGAGCAGCCCTAGTGCCATCCTGGGGCAAGTCACTTCCCTCGATGAGCCTCAGTTTCCTCCTCTGAAAATGGGCCAGCCGGGCTATGTGTCAGGCTACATCTAGCCCAAAGTCTAAGGGGAACTAGAGTCCACCGCCTCCTTCCCAAACCCGCACCACCCCCTGGAACCTTCCTCCTGTGGTTGGATGAGGGAGGCTGTGGCCAAAAGCCACCTCCCTAACTCTTTCCTGTCCCTCTCACAACGACAGCGTGCTGTGAACGAGGCACTGTGCCCGAGGCCGTCATCGGTGGTGTCATTGAGTCCCCCCACAGCGCCATGAAGCAGGTACAATGATGATGCCCACTGCAGAAATAAGAAAGCTGAGGTGTAGACAAGAGGGGACCCGTCCCAGCCACATTGCTGGTGCACGGCTCTCTCTGGCTCCTGGAGCCACGCTCTCCGGCATCACACAGTCTGCCTCTCCCCCTCACTATCCTCTTGAGAGGAGAGAGATTCCTTGGAGCCGACTCAGAGCCTGGCGCAAGGAAGCCACATCCTTGGGGTCTGCGGGGGGGAGAAAGTGACACCGGGAGATTCCCACACAACTCCGAGGTTCTGACCAGCTGGACAGCTGGGGTTTGAAGGGGGCTACGGACTCTGTTGGCCACACTTGTCCAGGGGGCTCAGGTTCCTCGCTTGGGTCTCAGCCTCCTGGGAGGCCACGTGACCCTTGGGGAATCGGAGAGAAGTGAGCAAGGCCACCCAGAGTGGGCTCCAGAAGCCACAGGCCGTCTGGAAAGCAGACATTCCTCAGTGGCTGAGGTTGAGTGGAATTCAGTGGGAATTCCAAAGGCTGCTTCTTCTCGGAGCCACTAGGAAGATGCCCTGCAAATGGCCTTTCAAGTTCTAGGGCAGCGTTATCCCATAAAATGTAAGACAAGCCATATATTTAATTAAATTTCTCTAGTAGCCTCACTATAAAAGTAAAAAGAAACAGGTGAACTTAATTTTAATATATTCTATCTAACCCAATATGTCAAAAGTATTAATCATTTCATCATGTAATTAATACTAATTAATACTGAAATAATTAATCACATTTTTAAAAAGATTTTATTTATTTATTTGAGAGAAAGAGAGAAAGCACGAGCAGGGGGAGGGGCAGAGGGAGAAGAAGACTCCCCACTGAGCAGAGAGCCTGATGTGGGGCTGGATCCCAGGACCCTGAGATCATGACCTGAGCTGAAGGCAGACGCTCAGCTGACTGAGCCACCCAGGTGCCCCCATTAATTACGTATTTTAATTCCCTTTTTATATAAAGTCTTTGAATTCTGGTGTGTATTTTATATTGACAGCCCACCTGCGTTCAGACAAGGCACCATGTGAGATGCTGAATGGCCTCATGTGGCCAGCGGCTACTCGCTTGGAGAACACGGTTACGGAGGCCCTGGGGTGATCTGAGGACACTGGTTTTCCAAGTGGATTGAAGAGGGTGAACCACAGTGCCAGGTGCAGGCCGGGTGAGGGGCCCAGAGGTGACCACAGGGATTAGGTACTGGTCATGTATCATTTAATCCCCTCAACAACCCCACGAGGTATTAGTACCTTGTTAGCTCGATGAAGAAGCCAGCCCAGAGAAGTCAAGTGGCTCACACGAGGTCACACAGCAGGATGCGGGCCTAGTCGTCCCCGCGCACTGACAGGCTGTTGCAGCCCACCCCACTCTGGGCGCACAGATGAGCAAAAGAGGACCCCCTGCCCCAGCATCGCTGAGCTCGCTGATCTCCCGGGCCAGCAAGTGAGGGACAGGCATACCCGGGGAGCCTCCTCAGTAACCCTCCCCTCGTATGCAAGTGGGGAGCCAGGAAGGGGTAGCAGCAACAGCTTTTTCTCCTTCATTTTGCCCCATCAAAGGCTGGTATGGATGGTGCCAGATGGGCCCAGCTAGGATGTGGCTTCTCTCCTTCCTTCCGCATTTTTCTACACAGGCGTGTGTGTGTGTGTGTGTGTGTGTGGCACACACCCAGAGCAGAGCAGGGGATGCCATTCGACTTGGATAGGGGACTAGCAGGAAGCTCCATTCAGCAGATGGAGAAACGCAGTCACCTGCTAAGAGCGTCACACAGGGTCAAAAGTCCCCCGGCCACCCCACCTCAGATACACAGCGTCTCCGTCTTGAGCACCCGCTCTGTGTCCAGGCCTGCGGGACACCCAGATGTGGTCGTCTGGCCAGAGCCTGCCGTTCCTCTCCCATCCCCCAGGACCTGCGCCGCTCTGGCCCCGGGCTTCTCAGAGGCAAGAGAATAAGAAAGCTCAGGCCAACGCTGCAGTCCGAGGAACAGGTCTGGGTCTCCCTTTCTTCCCCATAAAGCCTCCGGCACCCCTGGGAAGTCCATGAAAACTCCCAGAGCCCGGAGTTCAGTCCATCGCACCGCATCTTATCCCACCCCCTGCACAGCGTGGCCTCCAGAGGCAGGTGCCTGGGCCAGAGCCCTTCCGTGGAACACAGCAGAAGGAAAGAGGCCCATAGGGAAACGAAGGGTGGGAGAGAGCACACTGTGAGGACTGGTTAGTCTGGATCCCTCTGGCCCTTCCGGCTGGTCCACATCGACACATATGGCTTCCCGCCCCAGCCTCCCCTCACCCAGCCCGTCCACGGGTACCCACTGTTCAGAGCAATGCCATTCACATCCATGGGCTCAACCAGGATAACCTGAGAGGCTAGCCCCGCAGGGATTTGTGCCCATTATGCGGATGGGGAGACTGAGGCCCAGAAAGGGTAGGGACTTGGTTCCCCTGCTGGCTCTCATTGGACAGGTCATGGCAGGCCCCCTGGAAGGGGTATAGCCTTTGGTCAGAAGAGAAGAGGAGGCAGATTTGCCGACCTCAGCGCGCAACCACAGCCTCTGACGTTGGAGCCACCAACGGCGGCAGGCAGGTCCGTACCGGTGATTAGAGCGGAGTTGGGTCCACCATTACGAGAAACAGCCCTCCCTCCCAAGTTGGAGTCCTCTGCCCAAGCTGAGAGGGAGCTGAGCCAGCAACTCCAGCAGCTGGGCAGGGAACACCTCTGGCACCCAGGGCCGGATGGGGGATGGGGTGAAGGGCAAGAAGGGGGCGGGTCTAGGGGGCTTCCAGGTCTCTGGTATGAGCAGTTGAATGTGGATGGAGGCGCCCTTTGCTGGGATGTGACCCGGGCGGGGGGCACGTGGAGGGGAAGGCTGAGTGCAGGGTGGGCGGGGTGAGTCCCAGGGGAGATGCCCCAAGGCAAGCATGAACTGGGGAGGCTCTGGGAGGTGTGTCTCTGGAGATGCGTCATCTCTGGGTTAGCCTTCCCAGCCATCCTGTTCAAGACCCCATCCCCTCCACACTTCCCGTGCCCCTTCCCTGCCCCATGTCCCCCCAGGGCACTGAGACCATGTAACATGCTATTGACCTGGATTTCACTTACTTTGCATATTGTCTGTTCCCCGTTGTGGGGAGAGGGGGGTCTGTGTCTGTTGTTTGCTTTTCTGCTGGGCCCCTGCGCTCAGAACGTTGTCTCCCTCAAAGGTGTATGGATGGATGAACACCTGGAGAGCCCAGGGCACGGGGTTGGGGGCGGGGGGGGGGATAGGGCTGGAGATCTGTATTTAAGAAGTGGCAGAGAAGCAATCACTGAAGACAGTCATTGTGCCCAGGTAACCTTGGGATAGTCACTTCATAATCTTGCTTTTGCTCTTCGTAAAAAGGAGCTGATTGGTCTGCTAGGACTGTTGCAGCAAAGCAGCACGAACTGAGTGGCTTAAAGGAAGAAACGTGTGGTTTCACAGTTTTGAAGGTTGGAAGTCCAAGATCAAGGTGTCAGCAGGGCTGTTCCTCCTGAGAGCCGTGGGAGAGAGGCTGTTCCCAGCCTCTCCCCTGGCTTGTGCGGTTCGGCCTCCCATGGCTTCTAGACGCATCGCCCCAGTCTCTGCCTTCATCTCCGCACGGCATTTGCCCCGTACAGGCCTATTTCCAAAGTTCCCCTTTATATGGAGATGCCCGTCATGCCGGGGTAAGGGCCCCCCGTGACTCAATCTACCTCGACTACCTCTGTAAAGACCCGATCTCCAAATAAGTCTCATTCTGAGGGACTAGGAATTAGGACTTCATACGAATTTGGGGGGACAAAATTCAACCCATAACGTGAGATCCTATAAAATCTGTCGCAGGGGAGGTCTGAGGATCGATGCAAATTACTGTCCAAGCTGGGCCTAATGCCGGGACCATTAGGACCGAATAATGGCCAACCCCAATGGACCTGGCTGCACCCTCCCGAGGAGCTTTGCTAAAATGCCGATGCCCAGGCCCCACCCAGAGATTCTGGTCTCATTGGTCTGGGGCAGGGCCGCGCGTGGGGATTCTCTGTAAGCTCCCGGGTGATTCTGCTGTGCAGGGGGAGACGAGAGCCCACGGGCTAGATCTGTGCGTTCGCGGACTCAGCAGCTGCCTCATCGCCAAACCCGTGCTTGGCTGGCACCGCTACCCGGAGCCCCCCACATCCAAGCGGCTGGCGCAGGGCCCTGTGGGGGCAGATGAGAGAACAAAGAGGCCTTGTCCTCGCTCCACGCCCCGGGGTGGAGCCTGCGTAAGGGGCTGCCCCTGAGCAGGACGCTGTCCCCAGGGGGTTCCCCAGGCTGGGGCTGTGGGCAAGCTGGGAGTGCGAAGCCACTGCTTTCCTGAGGAACACAGCCCAGAAGTCCCTCCGGGTGGTCTGGGACAGGGGACACGGAAGCCTTCTGGCCCTGCGGTTTTAAGGTGAAACCTGGAGGACGTCAGAGAATAGGATGGTGGGAAGGGAAGGAGGGAGGGCAGGTGCTCACAAAGGGAGAGAGAAAGTTTCTTTGACACAACCGAGTGTGGTGTAGTGGCCTCGGGTGTCACACCCATGCGCATTCCACTCCCGGCCGTGGCACTGCCAGCAGTGGGATCCTCAGCAAGCGGATGAGGTTTCTAAGCCTCAGCTCCCCATCTGTAAAATGGGAATCCTAGATTTCATACCTAAATGGTGTGCATGTGTGGGGTGGGGGTGGGGGCGTGGTATTAGGAGGAGAAATATCAAAACTGGCCCAAAACAGTCCCTCACCTCAGTTTTGGTCCTGTCCTCCAACCATGAGTCCAGTCAATCCCTGCACGCAACACCCCGCCCCCACCTGCACGGAGGGGGAGCGAGGCGCCGGGCTCAGGGTCACACTTCCACCCCGCAAAGGGCAGGCCACTTGAAGTTTCACACCTGCCTTCTCCCCACAAGACCAAGGATCTGGAGGGAGGGGCTTGGGTCTCGCGCTTCTGCGTCCTTAGACCCAAGGTTTACGCTCACCCAGCAGCAGATCCCTTCTCAGAACAGCAGCTCGGTACAGATAAGCATCTGCAAGGGTTCTCGAGAAGCGCCGCACGGAACGGAGCCGCCCGTTCGTGGGATGTATGCGACACGGCACCTGAGAAAGGCTTCGTTGCAACAGGTGCCGCGAAGGGTTTGGCGGAGGGACGGACGCACACATGTATGCAGCAATTCCCCGCGGGGTTCACCCCACCCGTGGGGCGTTCACAGAGCCCGAATGTTTCCGGAGCAGCTGTGCTCGGCTCTTTACGTGCACCCCCTCGTGCGCTCCTCACACAGACCCGACGGGCGGCTGCCTTATGCACCCCTGCTTTGCAGATGAGATAGAGCCCGAAGGAGCCCTTGCTGCAGCCTGTCTGTGCCACAGGCCCCGCCTCGCCTCACCCCTCCTCAGGGCAGAGGACCCTGGGAATATCATCTGAGCCCTGCAGGCCCGGCATCCTCTGTGCCTGGTTCTGACCTCCAGCCAGACTGGGAGCCCCTGGAGGGCAGGCACCGGGTCCCTTACAGCCAGCCCAGCACAGGGCCTATGTGAGTGAATGAATGAGTGACTGTATGAATGAGACAAAGCCAGGACCCCCGTCCCCGAGGGGCCTGTGGCCTAGTGGGTGAGCACAAAACGTGGTCCGTGCTGGCTCCCCTTCCACGTGCACAAAAAGCTGTTCCCCTGGCCTCCTGGCCCTGGCAGGGGTCGGATGAGGACTGAGGTTGGGGACTAAGGGGACAGAACGGTCCTTGACACCACGTGAGACAGTGCCCCCCGTACACCTGCTCTTTGTACAAGGAGGAAGCAGACGCCCAGGGGAGGCCCACTCGGCCAAAGCCGCACAGCTAGTGGGCATCCAGGTAGGTTTGGGGTCCAGGTCTCCCAGCTGCCCGCCGGCTGGGGTCTTCCCCTCCGTGCCTCGTCGTCAGGCTTGGGCCACCATTACCGTTATCATTACGTGCAATCTCGCCCTTTAGGGAGTGTCCTTGAGGGCCCGACTTGTGCTAACACGGGAACAGTACTAGCTGCTCCTGGGTGCACCCCCCCTTGGCCCAGGAAGCACGGCCACATCCATCTGCTTCAGTCCCACAAGCAGCACGGCGCGGGCGTGCTCCCTGGTGTGTGAAGGAGCACATTCAGGGGCAGGGCGCTTACTCGCCAGAGACTCGGGCGCGAGTTCGGCATGGTGACAAAGTGCTAGAGATGGATGGTGGTTGTGGTTGCACAACACCGAACTGCACACTCAAAAAGGATTAAAGCGGTACATTTTATATTTTATCTTTTACCACAATTTGAAAAAAGATGGCCAAGGGTGGGATTCACACCTGGGACTGTGAGTCACCACACTTGATAGTCGATTTTCTTTCCCTTCTTCCACGCTGTGGGGAAGTTTCGGGGCATTCTGGTATCCTGGGCCACCCTCTGCCTCTTCCTTCTTCAGCAAACATTTTCCTGGTTCCTGTTCCATGCCGAGCTCTGGATGAGAAGGGGTGGGCCCAGCCCTCCAGGCGCTCAGCACACAGGCCATGGCAGGACATGGACAGCCCAGCGGGGGGACAGGATGGGTGCCAATAGGCACCTGCGGGACACCAGGCTGCACTGAAAACAATGACTTGATCAAGGACGAAGAAGATGTCCAAGGCCACAGCGCACCTCCACGGCAGGAAGGACCCGCTCATGACCCCAACGCACGATTGTGAGAAAGGAGGTGCGGGCCAGGAAGCCCCCGACTTCAGTGCAAGATAGGGGCAGGAGCACAGGGCTCTTGTGGATCTGAATTTGAGCCCAGCTCCGCACTCACCTGTCGTAGGTCATCCTTTCCAAGCCTCAGTTTCCTCGGGGTGAGACATGCTCCACCCTTCACTTGCGAGGACTTTGTTCATCCACATGAATTACCCAACTTAAAACTGAATCTCCCCTTATCTCCCACCCCTGCACTAATCCTCTTAACCTCCGGCCCTTCCACCTTTCCACCTTGGCCCTGTCTTAGCTTCGAGAACTCCCCGAGAAGAAGAGGACAGGAGGACTTTGAGCAGCTCTGGCCCCACCCTTGTGCTTCAGGGCTCCCCACCTCCCCTGGCCCCAGCTTGAGCCCCTCATAATGCGCCAAGGTCCTTCCCAGGTGGGTGTTTATTTTCTCCTTTGTTAAGGTAGGGATTATTAACATCCATTCTCCAGAAAAGGAAACTGGGCTTAGAGAGCGACCCCTTTCGTGTGTCGGGGCTGCCTGACTCCCAAGTCATGACCTGCCCAGGTCACCATCTGTCTGGATCATCTGTGCTGGATCCCGGCTGCTGAGGCCTATTGCCCTCCATCCTTCCACCACACTTCATTCTGGCAGCTAGACTCAGATCGGCAGCTCAGCCTGCTGTCTGGGCTGTCGTGTGTACACGCTTCCCACGGCCCTCCCGTCCCATTACAGTGGGGCTATACCCACCATACCCCTGCCGATGCCCCAGCTCACTTGGACACCACTGGCGACTGGATGCTGCTGGGCCCTCTGCTCCCTGCTCTCCTGAGTCAGCCTCGAGATGGAAGGGATCTTATCTGTCTTTGTCATGCTATATCCCCAGGGCATGACACATACTCTGGGCTCTATAAAAGCTTGAGTAAATGAAGAGTAAGGGACCCAGTGAAATAATCCAGGCACCGATGTCAACACTGCCTGTGCAGGAGCATGCCACCTCCAGAGCCAGAGCCAGAGCCAGGACCCTGTTCCAAAGGAGTGACCAGGACAATGTTTGCACATGTGGGGAAGAAAGTAGAGGCTTGGAGCAGGCTTAGGAAGGGGCAGGAGGCAGAGGGTTCTGGAAACCACAACCAGAGAAGATGGTTGGGGGAAGAGGGGTGGCAGGGTGTTATCCTGGAGAAGCTCCAGGAGGGCCGGCTTGTTCATACATTCATTTATTTGTTTGTTCAACATGTTTCCTGAGTCTTCCCATGTCCCATTCTGCTGGACCCTGGGGCACAGAGATTAATCCAATCTGCCCCTGGAGAACTCGCAGTGAGTGGGGGACAGCTGGGCCAGACAACAGCCCTTCCCACACTGTCGCGATTGGAGTCTGGGCCAGGGCTGGGAAGCCCTGACCAAGATGTCTGGCTGACGGGCCAGAAGGGATTGGGCAGGGTGCACAGTGATGGCAGCTGGGTGGATGGTGATGGCACCGGAGGTGGGGAACATGAAGAACACCCAGGCGATGCCAGAGAAGACCCGTGTGGGACATGTGGGATCTGAGATGCTGGCCAGACATCCAGGGAGACTTCGCAAAGAAATGGGAAGCAGATAGATGGGTCGGGTGATCCACAGAGGGCTTCGGCCCGGGGACAGAGCCTTGGATACCATCAGGGTAGAGATGGTTCTGGTGCCACCAAGGAGCACGTGTGGGGAGAAGAGCTGAGGAAGCCCCTCCCCCAGGGGAGCCCAGGCCACTTCCTCCCTCTGCTTGGAGCCCGGTGGTGGATGACTGCCGGCCTCAAGCCTTGAGGCGGTGGGGCCTTCCTGCTCAGCAGCAGAGCCTACGAAGGAAATAACTTTATTAGCTCGTGGATGAAAAACAGGAAATGTATGCTGTGCCTCGGGCACCGGCCGAGTTTCACTCACATCTTGTTTCTAGGAAACAGTTATGTGGCCTCAGACTAGGTTGGGGTTTTCTCAGCCAAGTCTTTCTGGAAACGCCATGCTTTTCTCAGGAAAACCATGTCCTGTAGGCTCCCCAGACTAAGGGGTAAAGTGAGAAGAGGCCCTACTTCCCTTCCTAGTCCCTGCCCCCAACAGCCCTCTAAGAGACCTGGGTTGACAATGACTGATTTCCTGAGCACCTACTATGTGCTGTATGGTTGAAAAAGATTGAATACCTCAGTAATCACAATAACAAGATGCAGATTGTGAAAGTAAGTAAAAAAAAATTAGCTCTAAGAACACAGAAAAGTCGAAAGTCAAAGGATGAAACAAGTATTACCAAAAGAAATCTGGTGTAGTCATATTCATGTCAGATAAAACAGACTTGAAGACAGAAACATTACTAGAGGTAGAGTGGGCCATCACAAAAGGATCAAAGATTCGATTAACCAGGAAGATATAGAATTGTTGAATCATATACACATAATAACATGGCTTCGAAACACACATGTTCTCTATCACTTTCAAGTAGAACGCGCACCCACACATGTGACAAGTAGTGGAGAGCTATCAGGGTTTGATAGATCCTAAAAAGAGAGAAAAGAAATCATTAGGAAGATCTTAGCAACTGAATACCTGCGTACAGAGCCCCACATCCAATGACTGGAGAATGACTCTGATTTCAAAGCATAGAGGTCTACGTCTGCATCCTGATGATAGAACTACGAAGCAAGCACCAGCGAATTCCAAAGGATCGGTTTCACACAATCCATGTTCTCTGACCACAGGGATCAACATTAGAAAAATCTATAAATAAATTGCTTTTTCTTAACAGATTAAAGGGCAACAATTCAAATTATTTCAATAATTATATAGATCATCCATTCAATATCCATCCATGATAAAAAATAAGACTCTTGGAGAAGTGGTAATATAAATTTTCTTTTTTTTTTTTAAAGATTTCATTTATTTATTTGACACAGAGAGAGAGACAGCCAGCGAGAGAGGGAACACAGGCAGGCGGAGTGGGAGGGGAAGAAGCAGGCTCCCAGAGGAGGAGCCTCATGTGGGGCTCGATCCCAGGACCCTGGGATCACGCCCTGAGCCGAAGGCAGACGCTTAACGACTGAGTCACCCCGGCGCCCCGAATTTTCTAAACCTGATATCTACCAGAACCAAAACACACGACAAATGCTGAAGCATTCAAAGCCTTCCCTTTAAAAACAGGACTAAGGTAAGTTTGCCTACTATTGCCGTTTCTATTCTACATTGAACTAGAAGCTTCCAAAAACACAATAAAAGAAAAAAGAAAGAAAATTATAAGGACTGAAAAGGAAGAAACAGAACGAGGCTGTGATTTGTGTTATGATTTAGTAGGAGTTTCCAAATAAAAAAGCAAACTAATCTATGGTCAAATGATTAGGACTTAATAAGAGAGTTTAGCAATTTGTCTGATGTAAAATCAATATACAAAAATCAGTTTCCATTTTTCTGGTTTTCTTCGGTTAGAAATGTGCTTCAAAAATACAATTTGTACAGCAATAAAATATACAATGTCTTGGACTAAATCTAACAAAAGATGTGCAAGATTAAAAGATATTAGAAGGGATCTAAACAGAGATACACCCTATACTCATGAACAGGAAGGCTCACTGTCTTGAAGCTGTCAATTCCTCCCAAACTGACCTATAGATTCAATGCAATCCCAAACAAAATTCCCAAAATTTCAATGGAAGAAAAGTTGGCTTGGGTTTGTCTCCTATTTCCTCATGATTAGTTTCATCCGGAAGAGTAAAAGTCCAAGACAGGCTACCACTGATCAAGGATGGGATCATATGAACAATACCAATAATGACAAATAGATTGAAATGCATAAAAATTAGAAAGTTTACAATAATACCTTTTAAAAACCCTTATTGATCACCTTTGGAAGATGCTAGAAAACTAATTTATAGTTATGAACACTGGAGTGTAAAGGGAGAGACTCCAACATTTATCCTGACTATATCTCAAGGAAATGAACCAGTGTAATTCAGGAAAAGGAAGTTTTTGCTTTTGTAATAAAAAAAAAATTCTAGCTAATAAACAAAGAGAAAAATAAAATGTCACCATTTTGCATCTCCTCAGAGAATGCCTGACTACGGGATAGGGACAGGAAAAAAAACAAGATACACCTAGAACATCTCGTTGTGCCAGAAAGTAAGGAAGTAGTCAAAGAATGATGGGGATTTTTCAAAAGGATACAGAAGCCCTCTTGAAGGGACTCCCACCAGCCAAATTGGGGACAATTTGAGCATCAAAATAAATAATGGTAGTAACAGATTATAACCCATTGAATAAAACAGAAAACCATAGTCCACACGATACAAACAAATGAATAAATGAAAAGTTTGATGAGGAATGATATTTGCATAGTTTTAAAGTATCTCCTATAACATCATAAAGGAGAAAAGAGTAACTTCACTGTGGAGAAGACTGGCAGATATCACCTTGACCACTGTCAGTAAGACAGATCAAAATCCCATGCCACCTGAAGACGCAATGTGGAAAACACAGGGTCACTTCCCTGATTACTGTGTGAAAATGCATAATCATGAGGAAACGTCAGACAAACTCACACGGAGTGAGATCTACAAAATAACTTCCAAAATGTCGAGGTTTTTTTTGTTTTTTGTTTTTTTTTTAGAGTAGGGGAGGGTGGTAGGGAGGGAAGGAGGGAGAGGGAGGGAGGGAATCTTAAGCAGGCTCCACACCCAGCGTGGAGCGTGACATGGCGCTTGATCTCGAGACCGTGAGATCAGGACCTGAGCTGAAATCAACAGTCAGCTTAACCGACTGAGCCACCCAGGCACCCTCAACTTGTCAAGGTCTTAACTCAAGTAAAAGCTGAAGAACTTCTCCAGACTGGAGGAAACCAAATACTAAATACCGAATGCCTGAACTGGATCCTTGGCTATAAAAGACCTTATTGGGGCAATTGGCACCTTGCATGAAGTCTAAGGAATAAACAAGAGCAAGGATTCCATGGTAGCCCCCTGGCTTTGATGGTTGTACTGTAGTTATAGAAAAGACCATCCTTGATTATAAAAACTGCATACAGATTGGGGGGTGGGAGGGCTGATGGGAAACCAGGTCCACAACTCACTCTCAAAAGGTTCACAGGAACAGAAGTTCTTTGTAACATTCTTGCAACTTCTCTGTGTTTGTGACTGCTTCAGAATTAAAAAAAAATTTTTGGAGACACAATCAGAAGCAATGAGCAACATCTGGATCTTAGCTTGGATCCTTATTCAAGCAGACACATTACACACACACACACACACACACATATACACACATACTTATACATATATGTAAAAAGATAACCAGGGAAATTTGATACATTGAATGCTTGATTTTATTAGAAAATCATTAATTTTTAGGGTGTAAAAGTCTTTATTTTTTGGAGGGACTTGCTGAAGTATTAACAGGTGAAACTATATGATGTCTTTAAAATAATTTGGAGTTGGGAGTCTACATGCAGCACAGTTAGCAATGAACCCCTCACTGTTGAAGCTGGGTGAGGTGGTTCATTACACCATTCACTCGACTTTTGTGTATGTGTGGCATTTCCTTAATTTTTTTTATTTCCAAAGAAATGCAAGAAAAAGCTAATGTAATAAATATGTGGCAGTGGGGCGCCTGGGTGCCTCAGTCGGTTAAGCATCTGACTCTTGGTTTCCGCTCAGGTCATGATCTCAGGGTCGTGGGATCGAGCTGAGTGCACAGAGTCTGCTTGTCTCTCTCCCTCTGCTCTTCCCCCAGCTCACACGCACACACACTCTCTCTCTCTAAAATAAATAAATGTTTATAAAAAAATACGTGGCACATCTGAGTGGTGGATACACAGCGCCTACTATGTTCTTTGCTCTACTTTTCCTGTATCGGTGTAATTATTTCCTTAGAAACAGTGTTGGTGCCTGTGACCCACAGTGTGCTGGAGTGCTGGTGGGAGCAGAAATCACTACAATCTTCTTGGAGAGTCATTTGTTTACTGAAGTAGAGTGATTTTGAGAAAATGGTCTTTTGGAAATACCAACATACTTCAATAAGGAATTGGTTGACTGTACCAGAGTCCCTATATTCTCTAAAATAGGATACTCTGTAGGTATTTTTTTTTTAATGGGGCAGTTCTATTTTTCTGACATGAAAATAATATTTGACATATTTCTTACTTGAAAAGCCAAATGGCAGACCAGTACGTGAAGAATAATTTTACCATAATGCAAACATAACGTGTACATTGTGCGTGTTGGTATCGACACTGAAAACATTTTACAAAAATATCTACCAAACTGTCAAACTCTCGCTTTCTCTGTTCCACAAATCTTAAGCTATATCATTCATACTAATACTGTGTTAAGAGAAATTTTATATAAATGAACAGTGCTAAGAATTTTTTAATGACCTTTAAAAGATACAAAAAATATAGCAAAGACATTACAGCAGAACAAGATGAGGATGGGGGAGTTTTGCTACACCAGATATTAAGACTTAGTATAAAATTCTAGCAAGGAATATTGGGAGGTGTTTGTGCAGAGACAGAAGACAGAGGGGGCAAGCAATATAGACTGATGCTGAGCTCTTGCTTATCTATATTTTAAAAACAAAACTAGCACCCTACCTCACGCCCTACACACAAATCAATCCCGGATGAATTAAAGAGGTAAGTGAAAGGAAGTATTTTAAATTTTTGGAAAAATATAGGAGCCTCTCATAACCTTTAAATAAAAGTGGTGTTTTTTTTAAAGATTTTATTTGTTTATTTGACAGAGAGAGCACAAGCAAGCAGAGTGGCAGGCAGGAGAGGGAGAGGGAGAAGCAGGCTCCCTGCTGGGCAAGGAAGACGACGGGGGGCTCAATCCCAGGACCCCGGAATCATGACCTGAGCCAAAGGCCGACACGCAACTGACTGAGCCACCCAGGCACCCCGAGATAAGTGTTTTTTTAAAGCAGACAACAAAAGCACGGAGCATAAAGAGAAAAGATGGATAACTGTGACAACATTAAAATGAAGACCCTCTGTTCATTACAAGGCATCATACAGAATATGAAAATGTGAGTTCCAAACTAGGGAACGTAGTCACAAAATACAGAACAAATTTATTATCCAGTAGGCCTATCTATTTTTCGATCTATATATACATTTATGAATTCCCAGACTCAATAAGACACACCTCATGTTCCCATCAAATGGCCACCTGCTCCCTCATGTATATGCCCGGTGATGGGGCCCTCACGCTCCAGAAGCAGACACCGCCTCTGAAGACTTGCTCTGACCGGGAGAAAGTTCTTCCCCTCATGAAGCTGAGACTCGAGCTCTGTTCTGCCCCCGTCCCAGTCCCTCTGTGTTCTGAGGACGCCAGGGGTCCAACCTCAGCTGTATGAGTTTCCCAGGGCTGCCATAACAGAGGACTACATCTGGATGGCTTAAAACAACAGAAATGTATTCTCTCGTGGTTCTGGAGGCTAGAAGCACAAAATCTGGGTGTTGGTAGTCATGTTCTCTACGATGCCTCCAGGGGAGGGTCCTTCCTTGCCTCTTCCAGCCTCTGGTGCTCCAGGCATTCCTTGGTTAATGACAACATGGCCCCAGTCTCTGCCTTTGTCCTCACACGGCTGTCTTCCCTCATCTTATAAGGGTATCAGCCATCTTGGATTACCTCCCACCCTAATGGCCTCATCTTAACTTGATTATACCAGTCAAGACCTTATTTCCCAATAAAGGTCACATCCACAGGTGTGGGATTAAGGACTTCAACATGTCTCAATATCAGCCTCCCTTCTGCCCCTTGATCGGGTCTTGGTGTCTCAGGACCTGGGGCTACCACAGCCCATGGGAAAGGGGAACTCTGCACACAAGTGAGTCCAGATCTCATTCAGTCCACCCACCAGCCTCCATGCGGGCCCTATGAGAGCCAATATGATACAAAACAGTCTCAGAGCCAAGTAACATAAAATCCAGTCCTAGGTCTGCCATACACTGGTTGTGAAACCTTGAATGGATCATGCCCATTCTGAGCCTCAGTTTCTTCATCTGTAAAATGGGAAGTGATAGTATATACTTCAAAGGCTTACTGTGGGGGTCGAAAGGAATGATGTTTGGTGGAAGTGCCTGGTATAACCAAGCACATGGTTGGCTCTCTCTAAATATTAGTGCTGACTCCCCCAGTTTCCAAGAGCGCGTCAGGGAGAGAGGAAGCCCAGCCCTGCCACCACCCTGAAGCTTGTAAGCCCCTCGAGGACAGAGTTGTGTCATAGATTTCTTAGATCCCTCATGCGTCACCAAGTCTGAGATGAGTGACCCCTGGGAAAGGACAGCCTGACACCAAGAGAAAAGCCAGTCACCACTGGGAAAGCCGTGGGAGTCTCCACGCTCATGTCATGAAGCAAAGCCTTGACCCTCAAGAAAGGAACTAAAAGGACAGATGCTGGACTTCGCAGTAGGCGGCCGGGCACGTTCTTGTTCCCTTTCCCCCTCTTTGGAGTCTGGCCCCATTGAGATTTGGGAATGTTTATTTAATTTATTTATTTATTTATTTTTGGTGGGAAAACAGAGTAGGATAAAATATTTCCTTGCGTCTGGAGAGCTATTTTAAGCCGGGCCAGCCGGGTGATGCTGCTGGTGATGGACGCTGGCTGACCCGGGCTGGCCCCAGGCTTCCGGCCTCTCTCCCTCCCAGGCCCACCAGAGCCCTGGCAGCAACGCAGCCTATGGGAGCCTAGGTTCCAACCCCGGCCTTGTGACTCATCCCAGGGTAGGCCTGGGGAAACCTTCAGTGATCCTGGACCTTGTCTCCCAAAGGGGAGACTGAGGCCTGTGCTGCCCCCTCCTGGGGATTTTGACAGGGAACCTCAGCTCATGGCTATGAGTGTGCTGTAGGGATGTGGAAGCCGGCAATGGGACTGCCACACCGCTGGTCCAGCTCAAGATCCCAGAAGTGGAAGGGACTTCATTGGGGGCTCCTCAGACCCCCGCCGGCCTCCACACATCTGGCTGTACCCCTCCTGTTCATCTCCACTCAGTGGCCACGCTGTATGTCTGGAGAGCCAACCTGATTTGGTCCCAAACTTGCCTAATCCTCTATCAGTTCCCACTGCTCCCAGACAGAAGTCCAACTCCATCTGAGGTCTGGAGGCCCCAACCGAGCCGGACGCCAGCCTCCTCCTCCTGTGCTCTGAAGCCAGGCTGGCCTCTGCGCACTCTTCAGACTGCTGACCAGTCACTCAGGAGGCTCACGTGCTTCGTCCTATTTCATCCTCACAATGACCTTCAAGGCAAATGGACCTTCCAGGGCCAAGGGGTCGGCGGAAGTGCTGTTTGTGAATGTGCCCGCCACACAATAGGACCTTAATAAATGTTGGTTTTCTTCCTTCCTTATGAACACACACCCTCTTTTCTTTACAAAACCCCCAGGGCATCCACATAAATCTCACTCCAGCGGCTGCTGCTGTCTGGCCGGTGGGTGTGGAATGGGGGCAGGAAAGGACAGCGGCAGGAGCCAGGCCTCTGGGATGGGAAGCT
This sequence comes from Ursus arctos, assembly GCF_023065955.2. Lineage (NCBI taxonomy): Eukaryota > Metazoa > Chordata > Mammalia > Carnivora > Ursidae > Ursus > Ursus arctos. The sequence continues at coordinate 51,920,940 of NW_026622897.1, forward strand.
CCTAGGAGCCTGCTCTGCGATGCTTCCCAGCCTTCGCTGGGGAGCTGGGAAGCAGTGTAACAAGCTCCCCGCATCCTCAGTGCAGACGGGGCTCTGTCTCCTACAAAAGGCTGGAGGGGTGGTCTTCGTGAGGCAGTCCCAGCAGGAGGAAGAAGAAACTTGAGACTTCTTGAGACTGAAGGTGAAGCAGGAGCAGACGGAGGAGAGAGTTCCTGACACGGGAGGAAGTGCTCCCAAGGAGGAGTTGCGGGAACCTCGGAACAGCTCGAGGACTGGGAATGCTGGGATGAGGGAAAGGGGGGCATTTTAGAGCCCTGGCTTATAGAAGGCTAGACCTGGAAGCCCTTAGGGCTCCTCCAGACTCTTGCTCTTAAAATGTGCTTAAAGACCAGCAGCGTGAACAGATTATGGAAGCTTGTTAGAAACGCAGACTCTCAGGCCCTGCCCCAGAGCTGCTGAATCAGAATCTGACTATTGGCAAGATCCCAGTGATTCATAAGCACGTGCAAGTCTGAGAAGCACTGTTCATGGTGATGCCCTTATTTTATAATAAAGAAATAGAGGCCCCGAGAGGAGAAACCGTCCGCCCAGTTTCCCACAGCAAGTGGGGACAGTGCTAACTCCTGGTCCCATCCGGTGTCTGGGGACTAACGCCCCCTCCTCTTGGTCCCCCATGCAGGAGGCCGTCTTCTCTTCCCGGGTGCATTCAAAGGGAAAAGGACCGAAACTAGAGTAGAAGAGATCTGGTTAAGGAGGCAGGGGGCCTGGAGTCTGCTCCCAGCTCTGTCACCAATTCATGGCATGATCTGTGCTGTAGGGCCTCAGTTTCCTCTGTGGTTCTCTGAGACGGGCTGGAGTAGGCAACGCAATCAAGTAGTACATTTATTTTCTCACAGCGGCCTGGTGAGGCAGGCAGAACAAGAAATCTCATTTCTGTTCTACAGATGAGGAAACTGAGGCCTGATAGCCAGTGGCTCCCCTGAGGCTGCCAGCTCTGGCTGCCTTACACTGTTGTGCACAGCCCAGGCAACTCCGAAATGTGCCCCACGCCCAGGCCGTCCTCTGTAATGGCTCTTTCAGCTCCTGTCAGTTACCAGGGGCCCGGGCTCGGCTGACAGCCAGCGTGTCTGCTGCTGCTGCTTGGATGCCCACATTCCTGGGCTGTGACGGGGAGCACACCCAGAGCCCAGGCGAGGGGCACCCGGAGGGGTTCCACTTGGCTGCAAGCCCTGGGGCCTGGCTGTCTGGGGAGTGTCAGGAAGCAAAGAACTTTCTCTCCTCCTCACTGACAGGGCAACAGATGTCTCTAGAGGTTGATATGGCAGGAGCTGGATAGGGTGCAAGCTCAGCGCGGCCCCGAGGCAAGGCCTAGCCCTGCCAAATGCAGGGCAGCAAATGTGAGCGGGGTCAGTAGCTGATCGGGGAGAACTGTCTGAGCAGCAGGACTTTAAAACCTCCGGCTAGAAGGCCAGACGTGGCTGGATTCTTGTCCAGGCTTTGAAATCTTCTAGCGGTGCGACTGACAGCATGGCACTCATCATCTCTGACCCTCAGTTTCCTCACCTGTAAAGTCCGCAACACAGCCTGGTGCTTACACACTGAGCCTGCGGTGCGACTTATGAAGCTTATGAAGCTAGAGGCGCGCATGGCTCAGCCGCAGGGTGGCGCTGCATTTAAAAAGCGCTCCTAGGGGCGCCTGGGGGGGCTCAGGCAGTTAAGCAGCAGACTCTCGATTTCGGCTCAGGTCATGATCTCAGGGTCAAGAGATAGAGAGCCCTGCAATGGGCTCTCGGCTAGGCGTGGAGGGTGCTTAAGACTCTCTCTTTCTCTCTCCCTCTGTCTCTACTCGCCCTCTTGAGCTCGCTCTCTGTTAACAAAAACAAAAAACAAAAAACAAAACGCTCCTAAACAGATAAAGCCTTTAGAATAATCTAAATAATTACATTAAGTAATAATAAATCATCTAAAATAAGTCATTCTTTACTTGATTCGCTTAAAGAGAAAAGGAATCTAAGTACAGTCCGTGCAATGCTCTCGGAATCCACTCTTCTGTTCGTGTCTATCCTCTGCCTGGTTCAGCTCATCTCTCCAAAACGCTCTGAAAACTTCAAACCCAAATAAACTATCTAGCTCTTCCCACCTTTCCTTCTCCCTCCCCCCCAATACTTTATTATGTGGATCAACTCGGCCTCTTATCCAGCAATAGGGAAAATAAGGGGGAAAACTGCAGGGTCCCTCGCAGGGCTCCCTTTGGCAGGATGGGGATCTTGCACACGGACCTGAGCCCATCCCAATTACTATTTATTATTACTATTATTTAAAGGACAAACATGATTGACACATGGATATCAAGGGCTGCTCCTAAACCCTGCCCACTGACAAGCCTCTGCCTTTTCCCTCCAGTTCCCTCCCATCCTTGCCCTGTATAGAGGGTCTTGAAATGCCAGATAGGGTCTTTTACTCTGGGAATGGAAATGGAGCTGCAGGGCAGCCAGTGAAGAGCCAGATCAGAGGGCAGCAGGGAGGGAGAAGGACTTGGCAAAAGAAATGAAGCCTGTTTACTTTACTAAGAATACAGGGGGGAGATTTCACTACTGCCTAAGATGTAGGAAGCTAGAAAGAGTTTGGCTCCCATCCCGCACCCCCCCACACCAGATAAACTACAAATCAGAACTTTTCTTCAATGCATCAGAGATCTAAGGTCAGAGAACAACGAAGTACTCAGACTCCTCTGGAGGGAGGATGAAACCGGGGAAAGATGAAACCAGGGACTGGCTCACCTGAGACAGAGCTAGACATTATATGGTCACCATACAGGCAGATAAGCAGAAAATAGCTACAAGTTTCATAACTGCTAATGGCTGAGTGTTAGCTCCATGACAGTATCGAGCCCCAGGCTCAAGGAGCGTTAACATCTTTTGAGGCTCTTTCCCATGCACCTCTACCAGGTATTTATAAGAAATATTGGAGGAAGCCTGAGAGACTGCACAGAGCCACCTCTGGGAGTGCAGATGTGCAGAAGGAGTATAGAGGAAAGTACTGTCCCCTGCCAAGACCCTTCTCTCATATGGAAAAAAGCCCTTAAGCTACTTGGGCAGGGTCAGCGAATCTTGTTCCCACGGGTGTGGGCAATATCCCATTGCCGATGAGAGAAGGATACAGGAAAAATCCTCCACACTAATAGAATGCAGAAAACTGTCCCACATACAAAATCCTGAACTGATACCACTAGTCTATTACTGCTGGAAGTAGGCAGGAAATCCTATCCAGTGCAAGACTCACCACAGATATAAGGCAGAGGGTGGCTTTCATGGGGGAGAAGGGGCAAGAATGGGTGGCTTTCATGGGGGAGAAGGGGCAAGAATGCTCAGAAAACCCCACCTCTGAGGCCCAGGCACACAGGGCCAGCATAAGACAGAAGCAGGGGCACAACAAAAAAAACACCTCCCTGGGCCCACAACGAGCCTCTTGTAAGAGTAAGTAGCAAGCAAATCAGTCTACAATTGGGGAAGGAGAAAAGTATAGAGCGAGCCCTTCTGTGGTGAAGAAGTGCAGGGATGGCTGAAGTCTGAGGAGGGGGGTCACTGAGAAAACTCCCCCAGCACCTTAATTCTAATCCTATACATGAGGCAATTCTAGGGGAATTTGAAATCTGTGATACACTGAAGATACTACAGTTATAACAAAAACCCATCCCCAGCTCAACTCCTTAGCAGATCGACTCAATTCCACACACTAATAGTGTGACATAATAGGAGGCCATAAAGACTTTTATCTCAGTCTCTACTATTCTACAAATAATGTTTGACATTCAATAAAAAATACCAGATACATCCCAAAAGCAGGAAACAAATGACTCATTGTCCAGAGACAAAGCAATCGGTAAAACCAGACTCAGAGATGATCCAGACAGTAGAACTATCCAAGGAGAACTTTAAAATAAGTAAAAGTAACATGCTATAGAATCTAGTGGGAAAAGCAGACACTACACAAGAACAGATGGAGAAGGTTCAACAAAGAGATGGAAACTATAAGATTGAGTCTAAAGAAAATTCTAGAAATAAAAATCACAGTATTAGGGATGAAGAATTTCTTCAGTGGTTCATAATAGGCTGAAAAAAGATGAGGAATGAACCAGCGAGGACAGGCCAATAGAAATTACCCAAACTAAAAGCACAGAGGGAACAAGAAGCAACAAACAAAACCAGAGAATCTCAGAGCTGTGAGACAGGGATGCCTGGGTGGCTCAGCTGGTTAAGCATCTGCCTTTGGCTCAGGTCATGATCCTGGAGTCCTGGGATTGAGTCCCACATCAGGCTCTTTGCTCAACGGGGAGCCTGCTTTTCTCTCTGCCTGCTCTGCCTGCTGTTCCCCTGCTTGTGCTCTCTCTGACAAATAAATAAAATCTTAAAAAAAAAAAAAAGCTGTAAGATGATATCAAACAGTCTAAAGAGGAGGGTAGAGATACGAACTACCTTGGATTTTCGTAAATTCACGATGATCTTTTAACTTCTAAAGAAATCACTAGTAAGATAAAAACAGGATGTCTATCTTTCAGATAGTAGAGGGAAAAATGGAATGGCACCAAATAATCCAAATGAAGGGAAGAAAGGGGAGAAAAGGAAATAAAATGAACGGAATAAATGGAAGGCACAAATAAATGATAGATATAAATCTAACATATCAGCACTCAAATTAAATATGAATAGAGTAAATTCAATTAGTAAGCTCAATTACAGTTTTTCTGTTCATCAAGAGGCATTATAAAGAGTGAAAAGCAAGCCATAGAGTAAGGAAAACATGTGCACTATATTCCAGAAAAGAACTTATACCCAGAATATATAAAGAAATATTAAGAAAAAGATAAGAATCAAATAGAGAAGTGGGCAAAAAACTTGAATAGGCACTTCATAAAGAGAAAAATCAAATGGCCAATAAATACATGAAAATAAATTCAAGCTTAATAATCAGAAAAATAAAAATTAAAAATGTGATTACACTCAATCTCATTTGTCATTAGGGAAATAAAAAATTAAAACAATGAGATTCTACCACACACTTACTGGAATGGCTAAAATCCAAAAACCTGAAAATATCAAATGTGAAGCAACATGAACTCTCATTCATTGCTGGTGGGAATGCAAAATGGTATAGCTACTTTGGAAGACAATCTGATAGCTTCTTACAGTTAAACACAGACTTAGCACACAACCCAGCAATCACACTACTGGGTATTTACTCAGTTAAATTGAAAACTTAAGTTAATACAAAATCGTGTACATGAATGTTTATAGCAGCTTTATTCATAATTGCCCCAAAAGCAAACAACCAAGAGGTCTTTCAAAAGGTGAATGGATAAACAAAACTGCATGTAACAGTCAGGGTTCTCTAGAAAACAGAACACACACACACATGTGTGCGTGTATATATATATATATATGGTTATATAGTTTTACGACTATAACAAAAATCACAAGAGCAGTTTTCTCTTGAGAGAGGAGGAATGTGATCAAGAAAGATCACACAGACTTGTGCGGTTCCTGGTGATATTCTATTTCTTAACTTGGGGAGTGGTTACGTGAGTATTTGACTTATAGTTATTCTTTAAACTGTATGTATATGTTTTATACACTCTTCTGCATGTGTTTCTAAACTTAAAAATTACTAAAGAGTATAGAAATATCTATTCCTATAGCACTAGCCTCTCTCCAGGCACTTTAGACTGCTAACCTCTAGAAAGCAGTCAACTTGTCCCCCTCCAGCTACACCAATGCTAGAGGCAATGTAGTGTCACTTAGGCATAACCTTCACCCACTCTTGCAACTCTTCATGCCTTGCTTCCTAGTGCCACTATTTCTACCACCAGTGCAGACTTCTGGAAATTCTCTCTGGCCTGGATAGCTCTTATTCAGTCAACAAATATGTGCCAGCCATTATTCCATGAACAGTGGATACAGAAGGTAGTAAGACAAGAAATCTTTTCCTCAATGAGTTTATACTACGTTTGAGTACAGGAAACACATACATGAATAAACAAAAGGTGGTTTCAGGTACTAAGTTCAATGGAATAGGTAAAATAGGGTAATACGAAGTAGGAAGTAGGCTTTTTCCAGGATAATCTGGGAAGACCTCTCTGAGATGGTACTTGAGATGGAACATAACTGATGAAAAGGAAACAGTTTTTTTGAAGGTAGAAAAGCCTTCTAGCCTAGCCCTCTAGCCTTCTAAGAGTTGGTAGAAAAGCCAGTAAATGTAAAGGTCCTGAGACAGGAATCAGCTTGCCATGCCCAGGAGTAGACGGAAGGACACCGTGGCTGAAACATGGTGAATGAAGACAATGGAGGAAGATGAGGTTGGAGAGGTGGGCAAGGGTCAATCACACCAGGGATAAGATTGGGGTGTTATGCTAAGTGCAATGAGAAGCCAGCAGGTGTTTGTTTGATACTTAACCCAAGAGGTATTTACGAAATTTAGAACTACTTTTTAGTAGCAGCTGAATTGAAATACAATTCACAAACCACAAAATTCATCTAGGTAAAGTGTAAAATTAAATTATTTTCACAATTTAATATGTAGTCACAATTAGGTAATCACCTCCACAATTTTACATTTGCATCATACCGAGAGAAAGAGAGAGAGAGAGAGAGAGAGAGAGAAATACCCCCTACCCATGAGCAGTCACTCCTTCCCACCCCCATCCCCAAGCCCTAGGCAACCACTAATCTACTTTCTGTATGGATTTGCTTATTCTGGACATTTCATATAAATGAAATTATACATCTTTTGTGACTGGCTTCTTTCATTTAGCACAATGTTTTCTTTTTGTTTGGGGTTGGGTTTTTTGGCTTTCTTAGTGTGAAACTTTTTTCTTCATTTATGTTGTTTGTTCTATTAATAAGAAAGGAATGTTGAAGACCATGGGCATAATTGTGAATTTGTCTATTTCTCCTTGCAATTCTATTAGTTTTCTCTAATACAGTTAGAAATTCTGTTAATTAGGTGTCTATGTTTTTAGGATTATGTCCCCTTGATGAATTGACCCCTTTCTCATTAGGAACTAGTGTTCTTTATCTCTGACAATATTCTTTGCTATGAAATCTACTTTATTAATATAGTCAATCCAATTTTTTTGTTTTTTTTTCTTTCTTGGCATATATTTTTCAATCCATTTTTTAAAACCTATTTTTTACTTTTAAAGCGTGTTTCTTGGAGGCAATGTATAGTTGAGTCTTGATTTTATATTTAATCTAATGATCTATACCTTTTAATTGGGGGTAGATCATTTACACTTAATGTGATTATTTATCTGGTTAGGTTGAAATCTATCATCTCGCTATTTGATCTATCTTTTCCTTATTCCCATGTACACTCACCCAACTGCCCTTAATGGACAACATCCTACATAACCACAGTGTATTGTCAAGATCATCACCTTCATTTTTAAAAGTTATTTTCAGCGGGTACAGAATTCTAGGTTGATAGTTATTTTCAGTACATTAAAGGTGCTGTTCCATTCTCTTATTTAAATTTTTTCCAGAAAAAGAAAATGTTACTATCCTTATTTTTGTTCCTTTGTATTGTAATGTTTCTTTTCACCTCTGGTGCTTTTAAGGTTTTCTCTTTATCACTGGTTTTGAGCAACGACTGTGAGGTGTCTTGGTATACTCTGTCATGCTTCCTGTACTTGGAGCTTTTTGAGCTTCTTGCATATATGGGTTTATAGTTTCAATCAAATTTGGGAAAATGCTGGTCATTATTTTGATTTTCCCAGGATGCCAAATTATTCATGTTAGACCACTTGAAGTCGTCTCACAGTTAACTATAATGTTCTGCTCATTTTTTTTTTAAAGATTTTATCCATTTATTTGACCGAGATAGAGACAGTCAGCAAGAGAGGGAACACAAGCAAGGGGAGTGGGAGAGGAAGAAGCAGGCTCCCAGCAGAGGAGCCCGATGTGGGGCTCGATCCCACAACACCGGGATCACGCCCTGAGCCGAAGGTAGACGCCCAACCGCTGTGCCACCCAGGTGCCCCATGTTCTGCTCATTTTTAAAATGTTTCTTATTTCTCTGTTTCATTTTGGATTATTTCTATTACTGTCATTAAGTATACTTTCTTTTGAAATGCCTAATCTATTAATCCCATTCACTATGTATATGTATATATGATATGTTAGATATTGTAATTTTCATCTCTAGAAGTTTGATTTGGATTTTTTAATATCTTCTGTGTCTCCATGTAACATTTGAACACATTTATGTAGTTACAACTTTTTAAATGTTCTTGTCTAATTTTTACATCTGTGGTGGTCCTGGGTCTGTTTTGATTGCTTACTTTTTCTCATCGTATGTTGTATTTTCCTACTTCTTTGCATCTCTGATCATTTTTACTTGATGCTAGTAATAGTGAATATTACCTTGTGGAGTGCTGGATATTTTTGTATTTCTATAAATATTTCGTGAACTTCGTCCTGAGATGCAGTTATATTCATTGGAAATAGTTTGATCTTTTGAAATGTGTGGGGCAGGATTAGAGCAGCATTTAGTCCAGGGCCTGTTATTCCTCCCTACTGAGGTGAGACTTTTCTGAGTGTTCTCCCTGAAGCTTTGTGAAATACAAAGTTTTTCAGACTGGCTGGTCAATATTATTCCTGGCCCCCTGTGAGTGTCAGCTACTGTTTCCTCTAATCTGTCGAGGTGGTCCTTTCCCTACTCCTGAATTGTTTCTTCACATGCATATACTCATCAGTACTCTGGTGAATACTTGAGTCCCTCTGCAGAGCTCAGGAGTGCTCTCTCTGTGAAGCTCTCCCTTTTCCAGTACTTTGTCCTGCATATGTGATTTACCTCAGTCTCTCTGGGCTATTTGTTCAGTCTTCTCGACTCAGGGAGTCCATCAGGCTCTGCCTGGGTTCTCCTCTCTGTGCTGGGGCCTGGAAACTCTCTCTTGTGTTTGTTTCCCACCTCTCAAGAATCACTGTCCTTTGATGCTTCATGTTCAGTGTCTTGAAAACCATTGTTTTGTATATTTTGATTGTTGTTTCAGGCAGAAGAGAAAATCTAGTTTCTGCTACTCCACATTGGCCAGAAATCAGAGCGTGGCCTCAGGGGTCATATTGAGGCATGTTTGCAGGTTGGAATGATCTAGAAGAGAGAAACAGGGATGATGCTGCAGAGAAAAGGAATAATTGCAGGAGAGAAATCCTTAAGCAGGAGGGATGTAATCTAGGTCCCTGGTAGAGGGTGTGTGACCTTATTAAGGAACTGGAATACTTTCTCCATTATTACTACAGGAAAATCAGGTATGTGGGTCCTGATCTAAGAAGATCAGTAGGAAGAATGGTTGAAAGAAGTGTCTTTTTAAAAAAATATATTATTTATTTGAGAGAGAGAGAGAACAAACAGGGGGAGTGGTAGAGGGAGAGGGAGAAGCAGGCAACCCGCTGAGCAGGCAGCCTGATGAGGGGCTCAATTCCAGGACCCTGGGATCATGACCTGAGCCAAAGGCAGATGCTTAACTGACTGAGCCACCCAGGTACCCCAAAAGAAGTGTCTTAATTGGGGTTCCCCTACCAGACCCTGAGATTATGGTGTCCAGTCACTTGGAAGAGGATCCCAGGAAACACTATTATAGGAGTGGCGAAGCAAGGCAGGGAGAGGAAGGCAGCTGATAAAGGCAACATTATCAAGCAAGTTACCACTATGGGCAACTGGGGCTTAATGTGGGGAAAGTGCCTCAGAGGTATCCTGAATTAAGAGAGTTGGCTTATTTTTACATCCACTCCTACCAATCCTTGGCTGACAGAGGGACATGAATTTCCCAGCGCTTCAGTGCCTGCATGGGGCAGAGCATGCCCCGGTGGCCAGAGAAAGCCCTCAGGCAGAGGCCCATTGCTGGCAGAGGGAGTTGGCCAGTCTTTCCTGAAATAGAAAGGCTCAAAATCACTGACAGCATCTCTGCATGTGCTACAGGTCGCTGGGATTCCAGCATTTAGTCCACACAATACGAGACAAAGTCATCATGTGAAGATGGAGATTTGAGGGGAGAGGAAATGTGACTCTCGCTCTGGGTGTCCTACCTAAGACTGCTTGGGTCCCATGCGCTACAGCTGTCGATCAGTCTTTTAGCGCTGGCACATGTGTGCATGCACACGCGCCATTTTCCCCACAGCATTCCCCCAGTGCTGAGTCCACAAGGCTGGGCATGGCACACACCACAGGTGTGGTGGAGGCAGCAAGAAGTAGTGAAAATAGCACTAAACATGGAGCTATGAGCCTTGGTTCTGCCCATTACTGAGCTGTGTGATGTCAGAAATTGGTTTCCCAGTTGGTAAAACAGTGCCAACTTACCTCGCAGGACTACTGTGAAAACGTGAAGAGAAATAGGGAACTTGAGACCACTGTATAAATCTTAGAGCACTGTGCACATGGAGGAATTATTACCACCAGAGGCACCTGGTACTTGTAAGATGCCCCAAAGAGTCGCTAAAGATAAGTTTCCCAATAAAACCCACTAATTTATGTCACAAGAAAATCTCAGGAAGATCAAATAAAGACTTGATATTGAAAGTGTGGTCTGTGGTCCAGCACCACTGAAGTTGCGTGAAATCTTGTTTAAAATGCAGAATTCAGATCGCAGGCTAGAACTGAATCCAAATCTACTGAATGAGAAACTGCATTTTTAACAAGTTCCTCAGGTGGTTCAAATGCACACTAAGGCAGATTCACTGGTTATCACGGGGGTCAAGCTCTGCTTCTTCTCCTTCACGTAGCCCTCCGCTTTCTGGGGCAGCTCAGCTGCCTTCACCTTAGATTTTGGATTCTAGTCTGGGTCTGCTCCAGGGAGAGACTGAGCCCAAGTTACCCCTCTCCTTACTCCTTCAGCGAGGCTCTGTATTCTTATAGCTGAGACGGAAAATTATAACTGTGTTCATGATAATGATTCTGAAGAAATAAAGAGTGGGTAGAATCATATTCAGAAAAGTATGATAATGCATTTCTGAAGTTCACCATCTAAAATGGTTAAAATTAACAACAACAACAACAATGTCCTGTTGCTTAATTTATTTGAACTGTGGCAATCCGGAAAAGTCGTCAGTACAAAATGACTCATTCCCTGAGGGTTCTGAATAAGATTCTAACATCACCACCCATGGTTTTCCTGCACTTTGAAGTGACAGAACAAATGACAACAGAGATGGGCACTGTCTTCTGGGTCCAGGGTGGCTGATACACAAACATTTCACAACAATAACATCCTCATCCCAAAACAACCTGCAATAGGGATGTTATTTCTGGATTTGCTTGTGCATTTTAGTTAATGAACATGTGTGCACCTGTGGGCAGAGCCCCAGGGCCAGTCTGGGAGTTTTCTACACAGCCAATCAACACACTTGTCCATGCCTCCTCCACACCAAGTACTTTTTCCTACGGCCATGAAGATGAATCCAACTCTCAGAGCAAAACTTCAGTGGAACAAAAATTCGGAGCCATAAAGGAGATGTAGAACAGCCATAAAGGAGATACAGATGAGAAGGCAAAGAAGGAGAGAGTCAGGGGAAGCATCCCTGGTGACCTTGGAGATGCAGAGAGAAGGGGTCTGGTCAATAATCAGAGGTCGGTGCATTGTGTGTGAGGCAGGAACAGCCTGTGCAAGGCACAGAGCATGAAAGGATTTGTCAGGGTTCTTCTAGCAGGATAACAATCTAATGCTAAGGAAGAAAAACTCTAAATAAATAGCTCTTTAAATCACGTAACAGCCTCCAGGTGACTGCTCTGAGTTCACTGCCATCTAGTCACTAGACACCCCATCTTAGAGTGCTCTGCCTCGTTCATTTTACTCTCTTGCCCACTGAAGAAGTCCACCCTTCTTCCAGCCTCAGCTCTGGGGTTGCCTTTTTGTTGAGGCCTCCACCCCAGCCCAAAACCTGACCTGTCCTGTTCTCAGCAAGGATTGGGATGCCATGGACAGGTAGTAACACAGCAGGGAGCATGAATCAGAAGGGAGTTGATCTTCATTTGGGACAACCTGAAGCTGGAGTACTTGCAGGAAATCCAGTCAGAGATGTTTCAAGGCAGTGGGCTTTGCCCCAGGGAAGAGAAAACAGTTGTAGACAGTAACTTGGGACTCATTACAAAATTGAGGCAGATGTAGCTACCCACCTACCCACTTCTGTCCCTGTGTATCTTCTTTCTCTTCTGTTATAATAGATGAACCCAGAACCTCCACAAATCCCATCTCCTACCACTACTCAAGAGTACACCAGCAATTTGCCTCTCTTCCGCATTATAAGCATTTTCTCCTCTCCACTGGATCAATCTTAATAGGAATCCCATTTCCTTAAATTAAAAAGCAACAGACCTCTTGACCCCATCTGCCTTGCCAGCAACTGCTCTTTCCAGCAACTCATTGAATTATCGGTATTCTCAGTCTCTAATTCCCTCTTCACATCCTCCTCTAGCTTTTGTCCCTAACTTCCACCAAAATTGCTCTAATGTCACCTATGACTTCACATGGCTCACTCCATGAGTCCACATCTTGACTTAGCAGCTTTATCTGTTTCCGAGATAAACATCTATGTTTCCAAGACACTAGAATCTAAATTTTCAGCTTTACTTCCCATTCTTCTGGTCTCTCCTCCTTAGTCTCTTTTCTGGTTCTGCGTCATCTTCCTGACCCCTATGTGCTGGACTACCCAGGGATCAGCCCTTGGAGCTCTTTTCTTTTCTACCTACCTACTTGACTTCTCCACCTGATGTCTAATAGGTGTCCTGAATTTAATTTATCCCCAACTAAGCCTTTGATATTCTCCTTCAAAAGTAGATCTTCCCAGTCTTTCCTATCAGTAAATGGCTAGTCTACTCTAACAAGTTGCTCAGGACAAAACCGTAGTGTTGAGAGTAATGTCAGCAAAATGGCAGAGTAGATAGCTCCAAGCTCCTATACTACCCGCAGAAACTGAAACACAAGCAGAAACTACCAAATCAGTTTTGTCAGAACTCTGGAAAATAGTCAAAGTTTTATATAGCAACACCAAATGCTAAATCAAGAAAAAGGCAACTTTGAAAGTGTAGGGTGGTTAACAGGGGCTGGGGGAGGGGGGAAGGGGAATTATTATATAATGGCTATGGCGTTTCAGTTTGGGGTGATGAAAAAGTTCTGGAAATGAACAGTGGTGATGGTTGTACAATATGAATGTACACAATACCACTGAACTTTATACTTAAAAATGGTTAAAATGGTAAGTTTTATCTCATGTATATTTTACCACATAAAAAAAAATGAGACAGAACAAAACTATAGGAAAACTCTGTGGTATTTCTACTAGCCTTCACCTTACCCTCTCCCTGGCTCAGGAACGATCTTAAGGATGCCCATGTTGCCAGGGTGAGGCCCTGGTCCCTGCTTTTGAAAGGAACACAGCACACTTTATTTGCAAATTTTTGTGTACATTTATTCCAGCCTGTCTCAGGGCTATCTGAAGGACTGAAGCAAGGCAGTCATCTCTGTTTCACCTAACTGAGCCATGCTGGAAATGCAGAATACATTGTTTGAAAACATGGTAAGGCTGACAAACAATCTGCAGACACCAAAAGATTATGGATGAGACATGAAAGACCACCTAAGGCCTGGGAGGAAAAGACAAGGACAGTTTCTTTGAGAAATTAGGGCATTCAAAAGCACTTTATATAAAAGAGGAATTTAGAAAGCCACATACATGCTTAGAAAAGAACTGAGAAGACCTCAATCTTTCTCCTCAGGCTGGTTCCTAGGCTCAGTGGAAGTCTGGGTAAGTGTTGAAGAAAGACCACAGCACAAGGCCAACCTGTAAAGAGCAAGAAGTGTGAGTGTGTGCATGTGTGTGTATGTGTGTGTGTGTGTGTGGTTCAAGAAAATCTCTGTCAAAACACTAGTTGAACACATGCTGAGGAACAGAGACTTCAGTAACCACACATGAAAAGAATACAGTCTCTGGGGAAAAAAAAAAAAAACAAATAGTTAGAAGACGTCAGTAGACAAATGAACCACTATAGCCTTTAACAATCAAAAAAAGAAAAAAACCCCAGCAAACCCTGGGGGAAAGGGAAACTCTGATTTCTACTTACCACACCATAATGTTCAAATATTCACTTTTCAACAACAACAACAAAAAATCACAAAGTATACACATAAACAGAAAAATATGACCTATTCAAAGGAACAAAATTACTTGATCGACAGTTCTCAAGAAAACCCAGACATTGGACTTACTACACAAAGACTTTAAAATAACTGTCTTATATGTGTTCAAAAAGCCAAAGGATAACATGGACAAAGAATTAAAGGAAATATAGAAAGTGATTTGAGAACAAAATGAGAATATAAATAAAGAGAAATTATAAAAGGAACCAAATGGAAATTCTGGATACTAAATGTATGATTACTGAAATGAAAGCTCCAGAGGTTCCTCAAAAAAATTAAGAACTACCACATGATCCAAAAATACCACTTCTGGACACATTCACAGGAAATGAAATCAGTATCTCAAAGAGCTATCTGCACTCCCATGTTCATTACAGCATTATTCACAATGGCCAAGATATAGAAACAACCTAAATGTCCATCAGTGGATGAATGGATAAAGGAAACGTGGTGTGTGTGTGTGTGTGTGTGTGTGTGTATGTGTGTGATGTGTGTGTACATATGTGTGTGTGTGTGTGTATAATGGAATATTATTCAGCCCTAAAAAAGAAGAAAATCTTATCATTTGCAACAACATGGATGAACATGGAGGACATTATGTTAAGTGAAATAAGTCAGACACAGAAGACAAATACTGCATGATCTCACTTATATGTGAAATCTTGAAAAGTCAAACTCACAGAAGAGTGTACAATGGTGGCTGCCAGGGGCTGGAGAAATGGGGAGATGTTGGTAAATAAATTAAAAAAAAAAAAAAAAAAACTTTACCAGAAGGGTTCAACAGAAAATTTGAGCGTGCACAAGAAAGAATGAGTGAACTTGAAGATAGGACAACTGAAATTATCCAGTTACAGAATCATCCAGAAACAGCAAGGAAAAAAAAAAAAGGAAGAAAAATTAAAAGAACCTAGGGGACCTGTGGGACACTATCAAAGCGCTCAATATATACATTTTCCAGGAGGAAAAGAGAAAGGGGCAGAAAGAATATCTGAAGAAACAACTGAAAAGTTACCAAGTTTGATGAAAGACATGAATCTACACATTCAAGAAGTTCAATGAACTCCAAGTAGCATAAACTTACAGAGCTACACTAAGACACGTTATAGTCAAACTGTCAAAAGACAAAAAGAAAATCTGGAAAGAAACAAGAGGGCAGCAACTTCTCAGGTACAAGGTCCCCTCAATAAGGTAAACAGCTGATTTATCACCAGAAACCATGAAGCCTAGGAAGGCAGTGAGATGACATAAAGTGCCAAAAGGAAAAAAACCGTCAACCAAGAATTCAATATCCAGAAAAACTGTCATTCAAAAATGAGGGAAAAATTAAGACACTCCCACATAAACAAAAGCTCAAGGAGTTCACTACCATTAGATCTTTCCATGAAGAAATACTAAAAGGAGTCCTTCAGGGGCGCCTGGGTGGCTCAGTTAATTGAGCGTCTGTCTGACTTTTGATCTCAGCTCAGGTCTTGCTCTCAGGGTCCCGAGTTCAAGTCCCATGTTTAATAAATAAATAAAATAAAAGGAGTCCTTCAGATCGAAACAAAAGGCCACTCAACAGTAAGTTGAAGCCATATGAAGAAATAAAGACCTCCAGTAAAGGTACCTACATGGGAAAATATAAGAGCCAATATTATTGCATTTTTGTTTTGTAACTTCACTTTTTATTTCCTATATAACTGAAAAGACAAATGCATAAAAATAATTATAAATCTGTTATTGGACACATAATGTATAAAGATGTAATCTGTGATGACAACAACATAAAGGGGGGATGAAGCTATATAGGGGCAAAGTTGTGTATGCTATTGAAATTAAGTTGGTATCAATTCAAACTAGGTATAAATTTAGGATGTTAAATGTAATCCCCATTCTAACCACAAAGGAAATATCTAAATATCTAAAAAATATACACAAAGGGAATGAGAAGGAAGAACATATCAATACAAAAAATCAAACACAAAAGAAGGCTATAACGGGGGAAATGAGGAATTTTAAGATTTTTTTTTTTTTAATTTATTTGAAGAGAGAGAGACAGCCAGCGAGAGAGGGAACAGAAGCAGGGGCAGTGGGAGAGGAAGAAGGAGGCTCATAGTGGAGGAGCCTGATGTGGGGCTCGATCTCATAACGCCGGGATCACGCCCTGAGCCGAAGGCAGACGCTTAACGACTGCGCCACCCAGGCGCCCCGAAATGAGGAATTTTAAAAAGTATTAGACTTGGCAAACAAATATCAAATGGCATAAATAAATCCTTCCTTATTACTAATTACATTAAAAGTAAATGGATTAAATTCTCCAGTCAAAGGTGAGACCGGCAGGTTAGATTAAAAAATGATCAAATATGTTGCCCATAAAAGACTTGGTTTAGATGCAAAGACATATATAGGTTGTAAGTTAAAGGAGAGAAAAATATATTCCATGCAAATGATAACCAAAGGAGAGCTGAAGTGACTATACTATTATCAGATGGAATAGACTTTAAGTCTATTATGTGTTACAAGACACATAGAAGGATTATATCCTGATAAAGGCGTTGATTCATCAAGAAATAACAATTATGAACATACATATACCAAACAGAGCTCCAAAATATATAAGCCAAATATTAATAGAACTGAAGGGAGAAATAGACAGCTCACAATAATGGAGACTTCTGGGGACTTTAGTACACCACTTTCAATCATAGATAGAACATCCACAATGGAATGAAGATACAAATCAGTAACAGAAGGAAAACTGGACATTTCATCAATATGTGGAAATTAAACAACAACCTCTTAAACAACCAGTGATTGAAGAAATCATAAGAGAAACTAGAAAATACCTTGAGATCAGTGAAAAAAACAAACAACAACATACCAAAATTTATAGAATGCAACAAAAGCAGTGCTCAGAGAGAAATTTACAGCTGTAAATGCCTACATCAAAAAAGGAAAGACCTCAAATCAATAACTTTACACCTTGAGGAACCAGAAAACAGAAAGGGGAAAAAGAAACAAAAATCAAAACAAAACAAAACAAAAAACTAAGCCCAAAGCTAGCAAAAGGAAGAAAATAATAGAAGAACAGAATGGAGAGAAATGAAATAGAGAATAGAAAAATAATAGAATCAATGAAACCAAAAGCCAGTTTTTGGGAAAGATCATCAAACTGACAACACTTTAGGAACTGACAAAGAAAAAAGAAGACACAAATAACTAAAATTGGAAATGAAAATGGGGACGTTATTGCTGTCCTTGCAGAAATAAGAGGATTATAAGAATATTATGAACAACTGTACACCAACAAATAAATAAGATTACCTAAATGGAATGGACAAATTCCTAGAAACAACCAAGTTACCTAAACTGACTTAAGAAAAAATAGAAAATCTCAACAGATCTATTAACAAGAAAAGAAATTGAATCAATAATCAAAAACTTCTCAACAAAGAAAAGTCAAGGACTAGATGGCTTCACTAGTGAATTCTAACCAAACATTTAAAGAATTAAAACTAATCCTTCTCAATCTCTTCCAAAAAATAAGAGGGAACACTTCTTAACTCATTTTATGAAGCATTACCCTAATACCAAAGGCAGCTAAAGACATTACCAGAAAATTACAGACCAATATTCCTCATGAACATAGATACAAGAATCCTTAACAAAACACTAGCAAATTGAATACAACGTCACATTAAAAGGATTATATACTGTAACCAAGTGGGACTTATAAAAGGAATTTAATGTAAGAGTGGTTCAACATAAGAAAGTCAATCAATTTACATTTTATAGAACAAGGGGAAAAACCCACACAATCACTTCAATTGATGCACAAAAAGCATTTCACAAAATCCAACACTCTTTCATAATAAAAACACTCAGGAGGAATAGCTTCCAGTTCTCTCTCTGACCTTAAATGTTACCACGCCCTCCCTCCCCATTCATCTGACCCTATCTCACTATTTTTCTTTCTTTTCTTTCTTCTTTTTCCTATTCTTTGAATATGCCAGGCACAGATCTCAGGGCCTTTGTACTTGCTGTCCCCTCCACACTGAACACTCTTTCTGCAGACATCAGCCTGGCTGATTCCCTCACTACCTGCAGGTTTTTTCAAATTCAACTTCTCAGTGAGAACTTCCCTGTCTATTCCATGTAACATTTAATACCCACAGATCCTAGAATTTCATATTATCCTTCCCCACTTTTTTGTTCTAATTATCATAAGATACCATTTATTTTTAATTTATATTTATAGCCCATTTAGAATGTAAGCTACATAGCACAGGTTGTTTTATTTTTCCATTATTTTGTTCACTGCTATATCCCTAGTGGCTAGAACAGTGCCTGGGTCATAATAACTGCTCAATATTTATTCAATGATTTAATTAATTAATCCATATATGGTAGAGGTCAAAATTATAGCACAGATGATAGACCCTGGTGAACTCTACCATGCACGGAAATAGCAGTTGATCCTGTGGAGAACCAAACAGGATGCTACTGACTTGAATATGAGGGTGAATCTTAATCAAGATTATCAATGATCTCACTAAACTCTTTCTAACAAACTTAAATACCAAGCCTTGATATTCAAGGGAAGAGAAAAAAAATCCAGAAAGCTCAGCACCGCTTACTTGAGGCTGAAAGAATTTAGAATGACTCCTTAGAATACTGTATTTCGAGGACTCTCCCAGAGGCACACTGTGAGAAACTGCAAATAATTCACAGCAGATAACCCATTGTAAGTGCTAAGTAAACATGTACTTCTCCCCAAATGCTAGAGGAACCCAGCAGCAGGGTGGGATGAGTTCCCCTTGAACACATCTGGGCAGTGTTGGTGAAGGATGTGGTTTTCAAGCTAGGCTTTGAGGAATGAGTGAGTCTTTCAAATACAGAGCATGAACTGCACGTGTGATGGGGGAGACAGGCAGTAGGTTGGGGTAGTGAAATGCGTTATGAATCTAGAGATGTAGACTGAAGCTTTGGCTAAGACCCTTGAATGCCAGACTCATACTACAGTATTGGGGAACCAGTGAAGACCTTTGAGAAAAGGACATAAGGAGATGAGACTGGCATCAAAAAAAGAAAGGTCAAATATATTTTTCTGTTCTAATGAACTAATGTAACTCCAAATTATTTTGTATATGTATTAATTCATTTTGCCAGGTTCAATGGCTTAAAACTTTTCAGTGACTTCTTGTTGTTCTAAGAATAAAACCTCAAACCTTTATCATAACCTACAAGATCCACATATAGGTCTGTCTCTACTTTCTGCTCCCAGGCTTGCTGCCTTCACTCGCTCTGTTGCTGCCACACTGGTCTACTCAAATTCCCCTCTCCCAAACCCCTCCTACCATAGGGCTTTCATAGCTGCTATGGACAGCTGTCGCCCATCCTTTTCGCCTAGTTAAATCATCTTCCTTCAGATTAAGGATTCCTTTCTGAGCAAAACTCCCCAACCTCTTATACACTACCATGGCACTACTTATTTTTCCATCATAGCACTTAGCAATGAATATATTTAGTTGCGATCTTTGATTCATGTATCTCCTTCTAGGCTGAAGTTCCATGAGGGCAGGGGCTTGTTTATCCCCAACTACTGCACATAGAAAATGCCCAATACCTATCTGTTGGAAGGAAAAGAAAAAGCCAGGACATTTAAAAGTGTGAATTAGATAACATAGTAATACAAACCATTCCATCTTGCGCTATCCAAAGTCTCTAAGAGCTTGTCCAAGACTACATGGCTTGTCAGGATTCAAACCTAGCCTTTTTTTTTCTTTCTTTCTTAAGTAAATGCCATGTTTTCAGTTACAGTCTGTGTGAGCAAGGAAGAGGTAAGAAAGCAGAGCAAGACTTCTCACAAGTACAAATCTGATCCTATGGTGTTTCAATCCTTTTTTCAATATATAGGTCATCAAGCCTCACTTACTTAAAGACATAAACCTGTAAGCAGAGGCCGCAGACTGTTTTCTCACTCTCTTTTCTTGGAAAGGCCTTGCTTATATGGTGCTTTCTCACTCTACTTCCTTTTATCTGGGATTCGTGACACATAATTGAACTCAAAAAACAATCTTGTGTGTGAGCACCTCTGTGTGAAGGCACCTAAGACCAACAAAGACCATTATGTTATTGGGCAACATCAAGTTCCTCTGTCTTTCCAAAGGCCAATCCCGTGTTTGGTGGCACACACACATTCCTATATAGAAAGTAGCAACTTGGGGATCAGCATGATGCTTATGAGCATATAATCTATGCGTTTCGGTATTTCATTGGGTCTCTGAGCCCTCGTTTTCTACTTATCAAGTGGGAGTGGTATAAACACTAGACTTAAAAAATACAGCACCTAACTTTGTGCCTGACATTTTTACATGCACTATCTCATCCAGTCTTCACAATAATCCCATGGGGGTCAGAAACGCTTGGTATTACGAGAAATGGGACTTGCTCAAGTTCATATGATCCTTTAACAGAGGAGCCTGGGGCTCAAATCCAGACCACTTGGCCACTATCTCCTTTGTACTATGTCTTCTATCCTAGCAGGTCATTGAGAGAACCTCACAAAGAAATGTATTTAAAAGTGTTTTCAATTATAAAGATCTACACAGTTCTAAGAATGTTAAGCAATTTGTTACATTAGAGAGGAAGAAGTAAAACGTGATTAAGGTTTTAAGGGTGATGATTTAATTACTAGAGAACAGGTTACTTTTAAGAGTGGTATTATTGCCTGTACTTTGAAAGTTCTCAATTTAAATAATAAAACAGAAAATCATTCAATTTAAAAATGGGTAAAGGACATTTCTCCAAAGATCTATGAATGGCCAATAAGCAGATGAAAAGATTCTTATCATCAGCCATCAGGGAAATGTAAATCAGAACCACAATGAGGTACCACTTCACACACTAAGATGGATATAATTTTTAAAAATAATAAAAACAAAAAACAAATAATAACAAGCACTGGTGAAGACACAGAAAGAGTGGAACTGTCCTATACTGCTGTAAGATGTGCAGTCACTGTAGAAAAGAGTTTGGTATTTTCTCAAATCATTAAACATAACTGTAGGACCCAGCAATTACACTCCTAGATATATACCAAAGAGAACTGAAAACATATATAAAAACTGTACACAAATGTTCACAGCAGCATTATTCATAATAGCCAAATGTAGAAACAACCCCAATGTCCATCAACCAATGAATGGATAAATAAAAGGCGGTATATCCATGCAATGGAATATTACTGAACCATAAAAAGGACTGAAGGACTGAAACATGCTACAACCTTGAAAATACTATGCCAAATGAAAGAAGCCAGTCACGGAAGACCACATATTGTATGATTCCATTTATATGAAATGTCCAGAATAGGCAAATCCATAGAGACAGAAAGCAATTTAGTGGTTGCCTAGGGATGGGGTGGTGGGGTGAGTTTCAAGGGTAACAGCTAAGGGGTACAGGGTTTCTTTTTAGGGTTATGCAAATGTTCTAAAATTGGCTGTAGTGATGGCTGCCCAACTCTGTAAATATAGTGAAAACCACTGAACTGTACACTTTAAATGGGTGAATTGTACGGCATGTGAATTTCAATAAACATTTTTTAAGTTCTCTAAGTTCAGCATAAACTGCATTCTGCAATACAAAGCCTTTATCAAAGTTTACTTTAAACCAAATGGATTTTCCTTATCACTGCTTCTAACAGTTGTTAGGACTCTAATTTAAATTCTGTAATATTTGCAGCATAATCTCTGAATATCTTTCATAAGGACTGACTTAAAATTACATTTAATTTACGGACTTATACGAAATACAAATAGATCTAATGCTAAGACTTTCAGTAAAAGGATACCTGGAGATCCATATACAGCATCACCATCCATCCACTTAATCAAGAAACCTAAGAGTCACTCACTCATGTTTCCTCCTTCCTTCGGCCCTGGCATCCATTCCATCAGCAGGAAGCTCTGTTTGTAAACTCTGTAAGGGTTGGATTTTCTGTTTATTTACTGTGGAATCCCTGGTGCTTAGAACAGTACCTGACACGTAGAAGATGTTTAAATAATATTTGTTGAATAAACAAAAGAATTCATGCTCTCCTTGAAAGTAATACCTTTGAAAGAAAAGAAAAATGTTAAATCCCTCACTTGATAATTTGTTAATATATACACACTAATTTTTAAAAGTAAAGCTTGTGGAGTTTCATCTGCCATTCCAGTTGCTGAAAACATATTAAGGCTAAATTCTCAAAGGGACACAGGTATGCTATGCTGTCAGAGTATGTGGAAATAGAACATAATAACTTTATTCAAGTTTGCTCTTGTTACCTGACCCATGAATATTTAAAAGATCTTTTATTTTGTAAAAACTTACATCTGTAAGTAATGGACTGACCATAACAGAGGGCTTAACCTTGAATACATGGTTAGGCTTAGGGGCCCACAAACCCCTAAGATTGTTTGTAAAATCTAACATGTATATTGGCATGTGTGTCTTTTTGGGGAGAGTTCATAGTGTGATCAGATTTTCAAAGAAGCCTATGACTGGAGAGGTTAAAAAGTTACTTAACCAGAAACAATCACAAAGTCTTTTAAACATGAATTTGTACAATAAAATAAAATCCAACAGCCCCACCTATGGGTAAGTCGTTATCGCTCAGGAGAAATGATGGCGACTAACAGAGGTCAGTGCATCTCATAAATGCTTGTGTTTAAATCTTCAGTGTCACTCTAGTGGGAATTTATTAATTATAGTATCACAGTTTTTTTTCTAGATATAGATGCAAAAATTAGGAGACTGTTGATGAAATCTACTTACAGTACTTCAGCACCAAAACATTGGGCAGTTATGCTGATATATGTATGTACAGTTCAACATTTGTCAGTCTTAAAATGCTTATTTATAGTGAAATCTATATAAAACCGTTAAAAACTTTTCTATTTACATTTTTTTAAAAATGAAAAGAATTGCTTCCTTTGCCACAACTTGTCGAAACTGACCGTTACCCTCCCACCCTCTTACCCCTCATCTACTTGTGACAGACATGTCGTGATCACAAGCCCCAAACATATTGCTTAAACAAACTGTGTCCTAAAAAGGCAGAATGACTAAAAACATTACATTTAGAACTGTAAATGAATTTCTATACATTTCAAAGGGGGTTAAACAAAAGTATGTAAAAGTTATCTTCAAAGTCTCAGTCCAACATGAATGTGCAATTTCAATGTTAAGATAGCATTACATGAATAATTTTTCCTGAACACAGCTGAACATTTCCTTTGGGCCCGAAAATGTTTCTTTTCCTCTCCTTCACAAAGAAACATTTTTCTCTTAAGTTTTCTTAAAGGAGCAGGGAGGGGTGGGAGGTGGAAAGGGCAGGCAATCCTGGTTTACAGGAAATCTGTCAGAAAGAATATGGCCTGCTTTGAAATGTTTACATTTAAATAAATAGAAGGCAAGTGTGCTGCCTAGAGCACAAAGGAACAACAACACAATAAATTAGCATACAATTGATGAGAATGTACAAGCCACCCAAAAAGCACTTCCCACGGGTTAGGGATCTGATTTCCACCATCTAACAAGGATTCTTTAATGCCAGTATTTTTCTAGTTATTTTATAAACTATAAACTGAGCAAATGTAAAATGTTAACCAATTCAACACTTCCAGGGATTTTCAAAAACATACAAGGTTTTTTAAAAAACTGCTCCTGACACACCATTTCAAAATACAAACTATTCACATTCTCCTTTTCTGATGGTGTTTTGCTCAGTAGAAACCAGTTGAGGAACATTCACAGGAAAAGTCTTTCCACTGCATGACATACTTTTCCATCAGCCGTGGTCCAACAGAGAAAGAATATCAGGTCTTCTGTCACTGCAGATGTGCATCTTTTTCTTTTTTCTTTCTTTCTTTTTTTTTTTCTTTTTTTCCTTTTTTTTAAAAAAAAAAAAAGTACATTCCCCTGTGAGTTTTATCTTGTTTTAAAATGCTGCTCCTGCAGCAGTTCTTGTTGAAACACTGCGATTCTGGGGTCCACAGCCTAAGCATGGGCAAAGTGCTCTCTTTAGACATCAAAAATCAAGGGCTTCCCTGGACACTTGGTAACCAAGTAGGTTTTAAAGTGCACTCCTGTTTCCAAAACACTTAGGACCGTTCGGCAGAACTCTGAGAGGGGCTAGGCTCGGTTCCGTCCTCTGTGCTACTGTCTATGTCTTGCTCCATTGCTGTCTCATCATCATCCAACTGCTGGCTAGTGAAGTTGTTTAGCTCAAGAAGCCCACTGGGCTCTACGACCACGTTGGAACTGGAGTGACAAGGAATAGCGTACTGGGGAATGGCCTGGAAGAGAAGACACAGGAGAGAGGCTTTATGGTAAGAAAAAGAAACAAGAGGATTTCCCCAACACTAAGAAAAGAAACAAGGAAACTGACAGTCATTGGACAACTCCTACACGCCAGGCACTGTGCTAGGTGCTTTCACACATGATATTCTGCTAAATCCCCATAACAACAGTATGAGAAAAATGTTACTCCCATTTTACAAATGAGGAAACTAAGAGGGTAAGTGACTTAATCAAGGTCACACAGCTGGTCAAAGTTAAAGTCCGAGGATTCAAGCTCAAGTCTTCTAACAACTTAAAGTGATCTTTCCACTTCCTGATGGCACCTCTTCTAGTAAGGGAGGCTGAAGTCTGTGCCTAATTCAAGAGAGAGACTTTAAAGGACATTTTCATTTGACCATTAAACAAATTTTAAATGTGAATGTAGTCAGATTTCAATCATTATTATCTGCAAGATACATGATTAATTTGCTGACACCACAATATATTTTAAACCCGTCAGTAACCCCATGGTAGTTCAAAGGGGAAGTTATTTATTTGGGTCACATACTGATACTTTCTTAAGAGGACAAAACTGTTTTTAAAAACAATAAAAATACGGGGCGCCTGGGTGGCACAGCGATTAAGCGTCTGCCTTCGGCTCAGGGCGTGATCCTGGCGATCTGGGATCGAGCCCCACATCAGGTTCTTCTGCTATGAGCCTGCTTCTTCCTCTCCCACTCCCCCTGCTTGTGTTCCCTCTCTCGCTGGCTGTCTCTATCTCTGTCGAATAAATAAATAAAATCTTTAAAAAATAAAAAAAAAACAATAAAAATACGAGTAGACAAACACATATTATGGCCATATTGCCTTGTCAGGTTCTTCTTTCTCATCTTTATCAGACACTTCTCTAAAAGGTCTATCCATTCACATCACACCCCTGCTTAAAGTTCTACAACTGTTTCCTATAGTAATTATAAAATCAAACTTCTTATCATGGCTCCAGGCTTATGCCAAACACACTGTTACCCTGGACCTTTGCACTAGTTCTTCCCCTCTGCCTGGAATACTTTTGCTCCAAATCCCTGCACGGTTGGTTCCATCCTGTCATCTGCATCTTAGCTCAAATGCTTAGAGTAAAACGTTTCGAGAAGCCTTCCTTCTATGACCATGAAACTAGATCACTGGGTAGGTCCCACCCCTACCTCTATTACATTGTTACTTTTTCTTCACTGCATTTATCACGTTTGTGAAATTTTTTTTCTCACCCTTAGAATGTAAGCTCCATGAGAGTATCAGAGCACAGATCTTGATTATCTTTTTTCATTGCTAGATGCCCAGAGCTCTGAACAGGGCATGTCACGCATTAGATGCTCAATAAACACTTGCCAAATGGATTCACCTACCTTTAACATTGAAAGTCCTAGGGCAAAATTGAGTATTAGCAAATACACCTGACCAAAGCGGTCTTCTACTGCCAGTGGGGGGGGGGGATGGGGAGAGGGCTATAAATATGATTTTAACACTATAAAGAAAATATTGCAAGATGCCACGGCACTGAAATCTAGAGTAGTGCAGTTCTCTGTTGTTTTCCCCCACTCTGTTTCATACAGCTGATCACTGTGAAAAAGTCTCAGGAGGGGTCAGGAGACCTGGATTCTAGTTCAACTCTGGCTCAGACTTGCTGTGGACCTCCGAACAAGTCATTTCACCTCATTGAGCTTTAATCTCATGTAAAATAAGATAGAGAAGATATACTCTAAAGATCCTCGAGGTTCTAAAATTCTATGAGTTCCACATATATAGACTCCTTCAGAACAGAAGATATATTTGTTTTGTTTACACTTCTAGTCTGCACCTAGCACAGCGCCTAGAACAGAGGTTAAATAATACATGTGGTATGAATGAATGAACGAACAAATGAATGAAATAAAGATTATCTGTCTACAAGAACAATGCTTTTCATTCAAAGCATTTATTATTAAACATGTTGAAGTCTTTTAAAACATTTTTCAAGGAATCAAAGCACTTCTGCAACCTTCTTGCCTTCATCCCCATACTGTTTTACTGAATCCGTAAAATCAGTACTTCCTGTCAAAGCTAAGTGTAACTAGTAAGATCTGAAAATATGCTAACAATATATTCATGATGACTGTAACAAGAGCTATAGTTACTGAGTGTTCCTCTGTGTCAGACACTTAACTAGCTATATTCCATACAGCTTCCCATGAAATCCTCAAAACAACCCTGTGAGGCAACCATTATGGTCTCCATTTCACAGGGAATGAAATGGAGGTGCAGAGGTGAACTCTGCTGCTCCAAACCACAAGGCTGGGAAGGAGGAATACAGGTGAGACTCAAATCCAGATGTTTCTGACTCTGAAGGCTCAGTTCCTAACCACCACACTGTCCTTGCCTCTGACATGGCCATCTAGCACATAGTATACACCGGAAAGTTAGTTGTGTGTTCTGTAGAGAGCCGACTCATTAGCTACTATCCTTGATACAGGAAGTAAAGTAATTTTCAGCCCTGTTCATAAAGTGCAGAAAATAATTTTCAAAGCTATCCCAAATTATTTCCAGTTTAGTGAGTATACCAATTTAAACTCTCAGGAGCCACAGTAAATTTTAGTAAACTAGTTAACAGCTACCATTCACTGGGCAATCACCAAGAGCCAGGTACTGTGCTAGGTGCTTCATCTCAATTTTGTGTAAGCCTCCCATCAATCATGTAAAGTAGGCATTCCTTATTCCCATTTTACTGATGAGGAAACTAAAGCAGAGTGAGGTTAAACAGCCCTGCCTAAAGTCACACAGTGAGTGGCAAAGCTAGGAACCATTCCTTTTCCACCTCTTTGGGGGGTTGGCGGGGGACACCAACGAATCCCTCTGTTAAGAATTACTTAATTCGCTAATAATTATTTTTACAGAGGAACAAATCATTTAACAATTCAATGGTCAGTTCTATTTGCCTTTCAGCATTTTCCCCATACTTATTATATCATATTTGGCTGAATATTGGTCAATTTGCATTCTCTCATAGCCTGGCATCATGGAAAAGGGAAAGTTTACCGCAGAAACTTCCAAGTCACATAACAGTGAATCTATGGTAAACCCTAATTATCCACATTTCAATGAATCCAAATTCTCCATTAACTAAAATGTGCTGTTCTGATAACCTTCCAAGCCATCTATCTATCAGCATAGCCAAAAAAATGACAAGTGTCAAGAAAACAACCTGAAACACTGCAAGGAGAAAACACAACTCCTAAAGGCTAGTTTGGACTCAGTAATTCTTTGGTCTTGATCTATTATGCATGATGACAGATGAGTTTTAGAATGAAGGGAAGGTGAGGCATAGAGGATCTACTGCCAATGAATAATTCATTATGTTCACTAGCCTGTACTTACCAAGGCAGGACAGTAACCATAACAAGATTTTTCAACAATGATTGAAATAAAAAGCAAAGCTTTATGGTTAATCCCAAATTAAATATAAAATTAAATTATGTAGAAACATTTCTTACAACATGTTTCTCCAGATACTGCAGTTAATTAAGATTTAATTGTCCTGAAAACCATAAATTTAGATCAAGATAAAGAACTGTGTTTTTCTAAGGCAAGGGTCCCTGAAATTAACTTGAAGTAAAAGTGCAATCCAATTATATCCCAGGAGTTTTTGAGCAAAGACCGGGGAGTGTGACCCCATCCAGCTGCTGATTTTCTGGGTTGACTTACTGAGTTAACACTGGCAAGCATGTCCTGTATCTATAAATTGAGCTGACATATGGGCTCGGGGCTCTTGATTGCCTCTAAGGGGTGCTGTGTGTTAACATCCACCCATTTTCTAGGATTCTCTTCCAGAAAATATAAATTTGTATATTTGCAATAGGTATTAAACCAAATTTTTCAAAAGCCATCTCAAAAATAATCGCTATATCTTTTGCCATCTTGGCTTGACTCTTCCTGAGACATGCCCAATCACGCCAAACCCACAACCCCCAAGATGCCCAATACTTCTCATGTTCCTTCCAATTCTTACCTGGATGATAATTTCTGCTGGGCTCTCTTCAGCTTTCTTTTGGCCTACATTCTGAATACGCATGAACTGGCCTGTCGTAGGCACTCCTGGTGCATCGATTTTCCTTGTCGTTAAGGGAGGGCCAGCAGCAGATGGACTTGAACAGGACTCTCTACATTTCTGTTGCTGGGGAGTGGAATTCGCCAAGCCTGCCACCACCACGTGGGTGGAGGGTAATGATCCTGCTTCACCAGTGAGCATACTAGTGGCAAGAGCCTTCTTTGGGGGATCCACTACCACATGCTCTACATTTGTATCAATCTGAGCTTCCATCAAAGACATTTTCAAAATGTCTGACACTGCTGTCTTCTCAGAGGCCTGAATGGGAGATATGCTTGTAACTGGTGATGTCAGCTTAGGCACAGAACTGCCACCAGTTATCTTTGTAACTGTGGGAGGCTGGCGCCCCTCAAAAGTTATCTTTGTAACAGAGGATCCTTGGGTTATAATTGGCTGCTCCACCTGAAAACAAATTGGGGTTGTGTGTGTTATAGCTACATCTCTTTGAGAAAACCTATCCAACACCCCAGATAATATGGCAAAAGAAACATTCGTGCGGTACACTAGGAAGACATTCTGAATGAAGCTTGGTGTTTTAAAAGAGGGCTCGATGGGAAAGTATCTGGTTATTTTTAAGAAACCTAGGGAAAGAGGAGGGGTAAAAAGAACCTTCATCTAGCCAGCCAAGGTTCATAGCAGTAAAGGAAAAAAAAATCACAGCAGCCTTGTTTTCCTTTGGGATTTATATCCCCACACAGTGTACCTTCAACCCGTTCCCAAATTATTTGCATCATCTTCAGTTTTTAAAAATAAAAAGTAGGATTTTCAATTTCTTGCTTCAAAATACATCTATACAAATATATTCTCTATATATGTATTTATAATACACACATACACACATATACATCACTGCAAAGCCACTGGTTTTCCCTAATATAATTTTTCTTTCGAATATCCAGATAATTCCTCTGCAATCTAGAAGATAAATCTAGAAGGTAAATTTATTAACTAGATGATGATGATGTAAACTACAAAGGAAGATGTTCAATGAAGCTCCTTAAAAGATTGTAGTTTACTTAGCATTACTGCCATAGATATGAGAACTTACAAGCATGGGAAAAAAAATACTGCATACCTTAAAAATACAAATAATTTAGGGATCTTGCTTCTATGCACTGCTGATCAATGCTGAAGTGATTTCATTAAAAACTGCCTGGAAAATCAAGTTCTGCGTGCTATGTTTTTTTTTTTCTTCCTATATTAATGCGTGCATTTCTTCCCTAATGTCAACCTTCTGATGGGGTAAAGTAATACCAGCATAAATGAGGCTTTTGAGTTTCCTCTTGCCAGGAGAAAGCACTGCTAATCACGATAGGGTCGTGATGGTCTCATTTTTTCCGTGAACAGAGAAGTTTAACTTTGCATGCTACCAATATTCCGTTACCTGGCTTGCCGGCTGTTTCTCTGAGGCGGCTGGGAGCGGCATTTGGCTCTGGGGGGTTTGGGGTTGCACGTAGATTTTTGGTTGGTTCGGAGCCTGCTGCAGTTTAGGGAGCTGCTGCGTGGTTTTCACTGCGAGCACCTGTACTACAGTTTGCGGGGGCTGTGCCATTAAGGTAGGAAGCTGCCTGTCTTTGGCCACCATAGGATGCTGTGTGTGCTGTACATCTGGCTTGGGCTGTGCTTGTTCTTGCTGGAGAGGGGTGAGTTTCTGATGCCTGATGGAAAGCTGGGGCATCTGCGGGAGTTTGTGCTGGAGCTGGTCTGCCTGCAGGTGGATGGTCTGCTTCTGTTTAGTCTGGAAGCACTGCAGAGTTTTCACTTGCAGCTGAGTCTGCTCCAGCTGGGGCTGGCTAAGTTTCTGCTGCTTAGCTGACTGTGACTGAGTCAGGGCAGATCGGTAAAACAGACCTGTCTGAGGGTCTAAAGTGTCCATCTCTTCAACCTCGCCCTCCTCAGTTCCAAGCTCCTCGCTGTGTTTGGTAAAAGCGGTGTGACTGCTTAATGCCTAAGTAAAAAAGGCACAAAGTAAGAATGAAATAAGAAAAACACCTATATTGCTACATTTTCCTCACACTGGAAAAGACTTGGTTATGAGATTCATTCAAAAATTTTCAGAAGGAAGAGCCTAAAAGACCAAGAAACTCAAGTTTTCTAAATCTAAACGGGCCTTTAGATTGAGACTCTTGTAATTTCAACTCTTAGACATTAAGTACTGCAAAAACTGGTCCACCCACTTCTGTAAGAAAAGTCCTCGAGGGCCCAGAATGTATAGGTAGGAGGAATAAGGTTTCCCTGCAAGCACAGCTCAACACAGAAAAGGAAAAGGCTCCCTGGCTCAGGACACAGCTCTCTTGCCTGGTCATCAGAGATACTGACTCATCCAAAGAAAAGAGCGCAGCAACCCAGGAATGAGGTGACCAGAGAAAAGCCAAGGTTCAGAGAAGCCCATGTTGGCCGTGTGTATGTCCAATGCTGTCGTGAAGGGAGGAGTCACTGTCTGAGGGACATGCCCATCTGGGTCCCCACAAAGGGCCTCTCTGCTCGGAGTGGAAATGGTTCATCGGGCTTCACCAAGGCCTGTGTGAACAACGCTCTGCACTAGCCGTCCTCGCCCCTTTGGTCATATTCTGGGCCCACCGAGCAACAGTTTCCCAGAGACTCGGCTGCCAGGAGGGAAGGAGACTGGGGAGGGGACGAGAGCACTCCTGTCCGTGGAAGGGATATTGCTCTGTGTCGGTTATAACAGTGATGGGAGGAGGCATTGATCTTGAGGGACACGGCTAGGGCCAGCCTGTTTGACCTCTCTGGGGGTCCTGAGAAAGCTCAACGTCAGGACCTGCCAGCATCCAGGCTGAGATCTGATACTTAGCTAAACTTTGGGCACCTGGCTTTCCTCAGGGACACAAAATCTACCTCAACCCCATCCTTCCCACTTCCTTGTCATACTATTCCTTCATTCTAAACTTTAAAGCTTTGAGATTCAATCGAAACCCTCCCTATCTCGTAATGACCTTACACATACAGGTTTTTCATGCAACAATTTCTTTATTGCCATTCAGGTTAGTCTGCTTACAATTAGGATCAACTGCTACCACTCAAATGATGGTGATTTATGTGACAACCAATGCTAAGTCACACTTAAATCTGGCACCTCTGATATCACTTTGTATAGAGGCAGGATGCTTTGGGTTTAAATCCTGGCTCTGCCACCCAGAATAAGTTACTTCTGTAAGCATGAGTTTCCTCATTTGTAAGAGGGATAATACACCAACCTTGCAGGATCATAGTGAGAATTAAACAAATTAATGTATTTAAAGCTCAAAGCACAGTATCTGACACAAAATCAACTTATCAATGTAGTCTTCTCTTTTCCCCATTACCCCTGGTACCAGATTTTCTGTTTTGTATTAACTCATTCTCCTTCCTCACGGAGTCTCTTCCTCCTTAATTGGTCACATACAGTAAAAGAAGTCAGATATTTATACCTACTTATAAATAATGTTTCTTATGAGAATTCATTCTAAAAGTGAAACACCTACAAACAGCTAAACAAGCCAACTTTTATTTCACTTAAAAATCTCACCTCAGTGGTAAATGCTTCCATAACAATGTAGATGAAAGAGTGACCAATTCTGAAGTCATAGATTCATCTAGATAGTTCCACACTTTTTAAATGTTCCAATTTTACAGAAGATCCATAAACACTGTTTCTTAATTACTTTCCAGTGTTAAGATTCTCAATTCATTCCCTCTACTCAGTCCTCACAGATGAAAGAACTACACAAATGCTCTTCAAGTCAGTTATTTCCTCTGTTATAATCGATGAAACTAAACCTTATTTCAGGAAGGAGGCAGTTACAGAAGGTAAGAAGAGAAAGAAGAGATACAACCTGCTGCATAATGTGGGTGATTGCTCCAGGGGAAGATGCCGGGATGGACTTCACCACCACTGAAGTCTGTGTTGCGGTCTGTGACTGAGCCACATGCTGGAGCAGGGTCCGCTGGGGCTGGGAGGGCTGTTGGGGCTGGGAGCGATGGCTGACTGAAAATAGAGGAGGTGATGATATTTCTCCAGAAATCACCACAGCATCTGTAACCAGTAGTCATTTTAAACAAATGTCTGTGAGATTGCATCACAGAGAGAATGTGTGGTACTGTGAACTAGGAGGCAGAAGACCAGAGTCTGCCCATCTATGAGCTGCGTGACTCTGAGAAAGTCACTTATCTTCTCTGAGACTCTGTGTTCTCATCTGTAAAATGGGAATAACAGAGCTATTATAAGGATGAGATGAGAAATGTGGAAGCGCCGTGAAAACTATTATCACAAAGGAGGAACACACCCCTTAAAGTTATATCCTCCTGAGAGCTGTATTTAATATCTCCAACAACCTTCACCCCATTAAGGTAACAAAACAATTATAAATTTCTATAATCAAATCCCAGACTAATATCTTCAAGGATACTAAGGTAATACTTTAATTTCTTGGTCCCAGTTCCAAATGCAATACAAAACCTAAAGCATGCATTTTTTTACATGAAGTGACACTGTCTTGCAGCCTTACAGTTTCTAAAGATGTAAGAGGTCAAGATGATACTGCACAGAGAACTGGACCAAGACTCACACCTGGATTCTGTCCCACTCTGCCACCAACCAGCTATGTGAATTTGAACAGGTCATTTAAATTCTGTAAGTCTCTAAACCTTTAGAGGTTTTATTTTTGTTTGTTTGATCTTTGGTTTTTTAAAATAGGATAGTAAAAGAATTTTTCTACCTAGAAGAGGATCAAATGAAGTAAAAGACTGAAAATGGTCCTTAAATTGTTAAGTCTTATAAAGTAAACAAAAGAATAGAAAAATCACAAATTTTGCTCGTCTGACATAAATGGGTGAGAATACAGGGTAACAGGGAAACAACCCCATTTCTTTTTCTCTCACTACAAAGTAGGTCCAAAGGAATAAACTAGACATGTATATATCAGTGTAACGGATGTAAAACGATACGTCTACATTGATACGTCTCTTACCAGCCTCACCTTCAACGTTTTAAAGAGTAAAACATTCACCACTTCTTACTCTACAGAGCCTTTTAAATGCTTATGGTTACTGGGAAATGAGCTTTTTGAATCAAGAACACAGGAAAACAAATATGTAAGATTAGCAAAGGATTTTGAGAGTATCAAAATTCTCTAAATAACCCATGATTCTAATGCTCAAATATCTCCATCTGCAATTTCAAGTAGTTCCCATATTCAAGTGGTTCCATGTTTAGAAAAGTCATAGTGGAATGTCCAAGGAGAAGATGATCACTACAGAAATCAATGTCAAAGTACCACCCAGGTATTATAAGTACAGAACTAAAACTATCCAGTGAAATATAAACAAGCTTTATTTATTTTTATAACTCATTCTGTCTATGTTCACAAACACAGTTTTTCTATCGTTGCTTATACATATGCCTACATGGGATAGAACAGATTATAGGCAGCATCACTGGTATAAATGTACTGCAGTATCTTACTGAATTTCACAGTATGCTTTATATGCACATTTTAAATTATATGAGTTAATAGAATCTTCCATACGTGCTCAACCAAACTGAAAAAAAGTGTTGATATTAAAACAACTATTGAAATAATTTATAATGTGACAGAGAAAAAAACAAATCATACTAATATTGAAATTAAACAAATTAATGAAGTTTTTTACAGAAATGAATGACATTTGAAAAATAAACAAATAATTTTTCATGAAATTACCAGATTATATGGAACATTTCCACTGCCCATACTAATCTTCGTAATTATGACATTAAATTTTTTATTAAGAAAGGAAATGGATTTAATAGAAGATCAACTAAAATCATTTAAGAATAATCCTCATTCAAGATACTGTAAATCCGTTTATAGTAATTCCCCAGTGTGCAGGAAAGTCAGAGAAAACTAACACCTACTGTAGGATAATATAAGAGATCAGGGCCAGGAAGCTGGATTTGAAGTCAAAGAAAATGCTTAATGTGGCTGAGGATATGGTGGGGAGGAGATTATGGAAGGAGGTCAGAGAGTGAACATTCGGAAAACAGCTGAAGTGACCTTATCTGGGCTATATCAACAGCATAAAACAGTCACTTATTTCTTTAAGCAGCTCTTATTTTTTCCAATGTCAAACTGCTTATTTCTGAGAAAGAATCCCACTATCCTGCGAAAGGGAAGTCTCCTTTTCACTGAGCGGAGCTTACCTTTCCTCTACCAGATCAGAGTAGAGCGCATCCATTTAAGTGGTTCCCCCCAAAACAATTATCTTTTACCTTCAGTTATACTACAAATGGATGCACACCACTTACCTAGAAGGGGAAAAGCAACCTCTGTCCCCTCATCAGTGCGTTCTGAAAAGGATAAGTAAGGGAAGAAATCATAGGTCTTTTCCTCTATTTACCATTTGATAATTTAGTCTATCCCCAGAGGTTAATACTGATTTCCCCAACATACTGCCCTCTGCTTTATTTAGCTTTCTGCTAAATACCTCTAAAGAAAGAAGCTAGATGGCTTTCCATAGTCTTTAACTGGATTTTCCCTTCTGGCAATTTTAACCCATTAATCTTTAAAAGTATCTCTTAAAATGATACCAAAGAATTCCTTTTCCGCTGTGGTATTTTTTACAGCCTTTAAATGTCTGTAACTTTATGTTCTCTTTTAATCACTGCTTAAGAAAACTTAAGACAAGTGTTCTTGACATACTGCCTTATAAGTCATTTCTCCTAACCCCTAATTATTCACATTACTATCCTCTGAACTATTTCAAATCTCAAGGTAATGAAGTGTCCAAGCCTTCAGAAAGCAGTGTTTCAGGTGTGGTCTCACCAGAATATGAGAGAAAGAATCTATTATCCTTCCTGCTCCACTTTTCTATCTATGCCATTCAAAAATCTCATTAGTGTTTTACTGCCAGACCACATTTTAAACAAATACCTAATTTGCTTTCCATCAGAACTCCTAAGTATTTACATGGATTTCAAGTTTTCCACATTTTTTTTCTTTACTTTAAAAAAGTATTGGGTTTTATACCTTCTTTTTCCCTTGACCCAACTCCCCTCCCCTACAACTAAAAAACTCAGATACATCAAAATATTTATTCTTATATGAAAGGTATTTTATCCTCTCTACAACCGTCACCCTATATTCACAGACATCATTTATGGCCAACTTGCAATTGTTTATTATTTGCAGTTTGCAACAACCAATTGATTTTTTCCCCCTCGTCATTAAAGATAGGGTAAGTCCCAAGGACAATGTGAATTTGCTCTGAGAGCAAACTGGAAAAGATCTAGAAATATAAAAACTATATTCTCCCCCAAACAACCATCCCGTCAAATCCAGAAAGGTAGCTCTCCCACCTTAATACTACTTTTTAAAAGGACACCTACCAGTAGTGATGTATTCAGCAACTAGTTCTGACTCTACCACAGCAATGGATGGACTCTCAGGAGAATGTCTCTTTTCCTGGGTCATCTGAATAGGCACTGCCATCTGACTCAAGTCAATAGTGGGTTGTCTTGGTTTAGATTCCAATTTTTCCTTTACTGCATAAAAAAGTCAGGGGAAAAGTTAACTTTTATTACAGACAAGAATCAAAACCAGAGTTGTCCATGGGAATCATGAGCCAGACCTCTGGGGTGCCACACTGGCAGTGACTAAGGAGACAGTGAATTGAAAGGAAAAAAGCAGACTGCTATGTATGGTTGTAGAATGCACAACTTGTGCAACCATACCCAGCAGACTAGCAAGAAGAACTCATGTGCATTCAGACTAAAATTCCCCCCTACTATGACTAGGCCAAACAATCTGTTTCCTTTGTACACACTCCTCTTAGAACATTTCGTTTACCCTTCTTCAAGGTAGTCCCTGGTATTCTTGAGTTCACCAACCTGAAAACAAAGGGTGAATAAGCAGTATACACCATGATTTGCTCTAGGGCGTACCTACCCAGAAAAGCACAATACAATGACCGGTTTAATTTGATCTATTAAAAATTCAAGATAATCTTCAAAGAAATTTACCAAGTCTTCAACGACTCTTAAAGAATAAAAATTTTCAGTGTTAGGAAAAAACAACCTCCCTGTTCCTACAAAAATGTTTTATGGAATGGTCTGGAAACAAGAATGGGTTCCATGGATAAACTTACTTTCTATCTTACCACTTTTTCTATAAAATCTACTCATTTGGTTTCCACCATCTATAAGACATTAATGGAAATGGCTGAGTATGTCAAAGACAAGGAGCTGAGGAAGTGCCTAAGGCCAAAAATAACACCAATAGAAAGACTGACCAAAGATATTAAATGCTAGTATTCTTTGGCTAGTGTAAAGTGGATGTTACAACAAATAGTTACCAGTAATTAAGTCCACTGAATGATCATTCAGATCATTCCCACGAAGTATAATGTGACAAAATCAAGCTAATCATTTAAACAAAGAAAGCAAAACAAAATCAAAATAATACCACAGTCACCCCACAAGTAGAGAGGACACTGAATTAGGAATCAAAAGACATGGAGTTTCACTCTGCCACTAGCCAACTGGGTAACCTCTCTGGATCTCAGTTTATTTATGCATAAAATGAAAGGGTTGGATGAGGTCATTGTTAAGGTCTCTTAAGTACCCTAACAATCTTTGACTTATCATAACAGGAAAGTCAGTATAACTGACACAGGTTTTGCCTAGAGTTTACTGAAGATATTTAAGTAACCAGAAATACTGATAGGATCTTGTAAAATGAGGCTGGCTTTGCATGGAAGCTCAAGTGGTTAACTTATACAATGAAATATAAAGACAAAACAAATTAGAATGCTAGGAAGGGCCATTAATGGTGTTTTATGTCCAGAAAGCTGCCCCACCAGTATCAAGGAGGATGGCAGGGACCCTTCGATCTGCCTCCTACTATTCTTACATAGAACTAGCAGCTATACTGCATCTATCCTTGTGCTTAGAAATGACAGAAACTACTGCCTTCTCGTGACAAGAGGCTACAGGATTGCCCTTTTAAGCAGGAGACAGAAAAGAAAGAGTTCTGCCATTTTTTTCTTCCCTGACTAGTCTATCCTTCAGTACTCCTGGGCACATCTTACTGAACTGACAAGTAAACAGACTGCAGCAATGATTACAGACCAGTCCAGAGGGGGGAAATGTGCTCAAATAATAACAAGAAAATATAACAGTGGTAGTATTTTAGCACAACCCATCTCTAGAGAAAACATGCTTCATTCAATTGAGCATGTGAATTCATACCTGTTGTCTGTTGCAGTTCTAATAGAGCTTTGATTGTTGAAGTAGCTGATTGTGATTCACTGGATACATCCTGATAAATTATGGTGGGGCTAGTCTCCATTGCAATCTCATGTTCTGACCAATCCTGACGCCGGGAAGCAATTACATGAACTACAGGCTGGGAATCTGTTTTATATTAGTTAAAAAAAAAAAACCCTATAAACAAAGTTTCTCTTAAAAAAAAAGCAATTTTTTTTAATCTTTGTATTTACTGCACACTTCATGCTTTATCTCCCCAAGAAGACTGTAAGCCCCCAGAGGGCACAGTATCTTCTGTGTCTGTATTCACTTACTCATTCACTCGTATACACTGATTCAACAAACTAGGCACCTATATGCAGAGTCTATATTGGCACTGAGGATATAAAGGAGGAGCTTACGGAATAATCAGAGGACGCTCAAGAAGCACACAATCTGGTTGGGGAGACAGACATGTAAAAAGACAAATTACAATTCCATGTGATAATTGCTATAATGAATAGGTGTGCATTTGTGTAAGTAGATGCGTGTTTGTGTATAAGAACAAAATGCTGTGGGAGTCTTATTTTCCCCAATGCACCTGAAAATGTGTTCTGTATTACAACCTGAGCACCCAGCCAACACTTATTGGATGGCTGAACTACTGAAAAGAAATCCTGTCCACCAACAAGAATGGATAGATGATCTAGAAGCAGGATGATATAATAGGACACATTTAACATTTGGAGTTCAAAGTCTTAGGTTACAGCCCCAGCCGTATCAATTATTCGTAAGTTGAGTCTTTGGGTTTTAGCGCCATCATTTCTAAAGTGACAATGATAGAATTACCTCTCTGCCTCACAGGATTTCTGAGGATATGATGAAATAATATATGTAAGAGAGCTCCATAAACCATGAAGGACAGTAGAAACGTTACTGTTGTTATGTCCTCAAAGTTCTTGATTCTGAGACTCTTCATTAGTTTCAAAATGAATTACAGCCTAACTCAAGGCTTATTATAGTTATGCTATGAAGGGAGGCGTGTAAATACTAAATGTGCATCAAAACAAGCAACAAATTCTTGAGTTTTCCATCTACAGAATAAGCAGATTGGACTAGATTACTGTTAAGTTCCTAAACTCCTTTGTCAGGACGCCACACAGGACAAAAACTATGTTGGATCCCCACTCCCAAGTTTAAATTACAATGGAGGAGACATAAAATAAACATACATATAGCTTTGTATTCTTGGGTAAAATCAAACGACTAGGGGAAACAAGACAAATGCATGGAAAGAAAATGACTGCTTTGATTGGATTAGTCAGTGAAAGCATTACAGAAGAATGAGAAGAATTCATGTAGCCCCCCCCCCCCAAAAAACAAGAATTCAATATAAGTTCAACCTTCCTTGAAGCTTATATTTTTAAAAACCACAAAGTTGTCCAAAAAGGTTGGGGAGGTGAAATGACTCTTAAACAAACAAACAAACCAGCCTTCCCAAAGAAAACAAAATCGATATACAATAGATCTAGAATTCTTAATTACCATTAACAAACTGTATCCCCTGCCCCCCAAACACCAGGTAGAATATACACCACACCAGGGATGTATAATTTGCATTAAACTTCTCCCCAAATTCTAGAAGACTGTGGGACACTATCCTGCAATACCAAATGTCATGTGATGCATATTACAGTTTTTCTTTACTTGTTGTAAGTAGACAAATAGAACTTACACTTAAGAAAACTAATTTTATTAGGAAATAATTCTTCTTATAAAACCTAAGTTCTCACATTTAAGAAATTCTCATGGTGATGTAAGTACCCCTTTGGGTAGGTGAGAGGACCCATAGCAAAGAATGACTGCAACCCAATTCTGTAATATTCACTAATATCCAGAAAAAAGCAAGGATTGCATTTGCAGAGAGTTAAGGTAGAAAGAGACTAAAAAAAGAAAACAAATTTCCACACGGGAGCACCTACTAGAGACATCACCCCAAATAACATTATCCTGTAGGATAGAGATCCTTCACTCTTTCTGCCCATACTCAGAGAGCAGCCGATCACCACACAGTATCACTGCAGCCACCCCAACAGCTCTGACAAAGAATGAAACTGTGAACCCACATGTAAAAATCAATCCTTGAGTGATTTTCCCCTTTACTTTGGCTTTTATGCTTAGACTAGATAAATCTATTGCCTATTAAGTCTGATCCCGAGGTTAGAATGCAACGACTGAGACATCAGGAGCCTGATCTCACAGTACCATTTGATTATGAAGTGTATATCCCTCCAGACTTCCCTATCTCTCTTGAGGATGGTGGCCTGCTAACCCTCATGTATCTTTCCCCACACATCACTTAACAAATATTTACTGGACATCTACTACATGTTAGGTACCAGAAATACACATTGCACTGTTAAATGCAAAGGCAGATCAGGCATCCCTATGGAAGAATGTCTCCTGTGACTTTACCATAAAAGGCCGATATCGCACTTTCACAGAACAGTTAAGACCTCTCAGCTGGCAGGGATCTAAAAGTTCATTTAATGCTATCACGAATCCTATGCTAAAATCTTCACAATATCCCCACCAATCCAGGA
The DNA here is from genome assembly GCF_023065955.2 of Ursus arctos. Lineage (NCBI taxonomy): Eukaryota > Metazoa > Chordata > Mammalia > Carnivora > Ursidae > Ursus > Ursus arctos. Next base: position 51,961,385 of record NW_026622897.1, read on the forward strand.
ACAACACCACCAGAGAACTCACTATTTTCTAAGATAGTTTCCTTCCATTTCTGCAGTTATGACAATCAGAAAATGTTCTTACATGGAATGGAAACAGGGCTTCCTGTGACTTCTACCCAATGGTTCTAGTTTCCATCCACGTATCCACAAGACCAACTCTATTCCCTCTTCCATGTCACAGTCCTCAAGAAAACTGACAGCTCCCAATGTCCCCAACGCAATCCTCATTTTCTCTTCTCCATAAAAAATACCCTGTTTCCACCAACCTTTTCTCACATAAAATGATTCCCAGATGCCTTACCCATCTAAACCACCCCTTTTAAACTAAACCTAAAATGTCTATGTCCCTTCTTTGATGTAACATGTACGTTCCCTCTGAAGTATTGTCATAAAGCCCAAGGCCTTCACGGTATTTAACTGCCTAGATAGCATCACTCAAAATGTCTCAGAGAACATTAGTTCCTCAACACGTTCTGCAAAAGAAGGGTCCTACGGTCAAAAAAGTTGGGGGAACATTTTACATTATATACTCTACTCTTCATCTTTCACAATATATATTAACACATAGTAGCTCTGAAAAGTTCTGCAGTACGTATGTTTTGCTTAACTTGGATTTATTCCCCACCATCACCATGATCTACCAAAATCATAAAGCTTCTGGAAGAATCATCCTAGAAACCAACTGGTGGCCTCCTTAAAGCAAGGTCTTTACAGGATGCATTTTTGTATCTGCCTCATACCTTGTTCCATCTTAAATCCCTACCATTGGTTTTCTCTCCTTGCTCTCTTCCATTTCACTTCACATAATCTTATATTCTACCTAATCTACCTTAAACCTACTGGAAATAAACAAAATATAAATAAAGAAATCTTTAATATTTCTCTTTTTAAAAAAACTTGGGGGCGCCTGGCTGGCTCAGTTGGTGGACATGTGATTCTTGATCTCAGGGTTGTGAGTTTGAGCCCCATATTGGGTGTAGAGATTACTTAAAAATAATCTTAAAAAAAAAATCACAGGAGTTCTTTTTAACTCTTCTTGCAAGTTTTTTGTAAGCTTGAAATTACATTAAATGGAAAAGTTACCAAAGGTGGGAGAGAGGCAAAAACTACAAAAGAAATATAAGGGAAAAATGAACTGCTATGTAGTGCTTACATTCCCAATAGGTATGACGCTCACATACTTTGAAAGCCAGCATGATCTAAGACTGACCAAAATCTTTATCCCTTTCCCTTTAAATCATAGCATATATATCTCCAGTCATTGTGAGAATGCACTACAGAGCTATACAAAGATATGGGGGGATGCAGATTATAAAAACTGGCTTTATAATCTAGATATATGTATTCTGAATTGTTAACCTTTTCTGTATTACAGAATATTTTTAAAATAAATAATATGTAATGATACAGGACAAATAAATAAAAACAGATGCAGCCATGTATAGTAAGAGACTGAAAAGCAGAAAAACCTTCCACTCAATCACTTCCAAAAATAGTCAAACTTTTGTCCCATTCTTAGAATGAAAACTTAAGACTGCTTAATGAAATGGCATGTTTGGGAAGTAATGATTGGCTTACAGCTCCCTTAGGAAAAGACTAGCAATTTCAAAAGATAACCCAAGATTATGAATATAAAAACATCTACTGTTCATGTCGCCCTTTTAGCACAACTCATAAGCTAAACATTTTACCTGTCCTCTACAAAAATATTTCTCAAAGGAAACAATGGCATGTATTATTCAAGGAACAAGAGACTTTTAAAAGAGGAAAATGCAGCTGATGTGCTGAAGTAAGAATGGAATCTTTTCATATCGAATCATTAAGAAATAAAGATCAAAGTGTCATATTGTTTGTTAAAATCAACATTTTTACTTATTTTTGATTGATGAGTTTTCAAAGACCAATTCAAATGTTATCTCCTTCATGAAGCTTTCTTATCCTCTCCTCACTGGAGTGTGACTTTTTCGTCTTTGGCATTTTTGTTTGTTACTAATAAACTTATTCTACTCATACTGACGTTGTACGTGTATTTTTAAATCCCCTATTCTAGCTTTTAACAAGAACTATATTTTACTCAACATTTATAGGGCCTAGCACAATACTTAATATAGAGTATAAATAAATAACTGCCAAATTCAATTAATGGACTAATCAGCAATTTGAACCATGTAAGCAATCTGAAATTCCCACTGATCTGGAAAGACCCTGCTAAACAATTAGAATAACAACAGTGCAAAAGAACCTGCATTAGAAAAGTGAAGATGCTCAAAAAGTCCTCCAGAGAAAATAATGGGGAGGTGAGGTGAGGGAATGGAGTGAGTGAGGAAGGATCAGGGAAAGATGAACAGCTCTGCTTATTAGATGCACTGGAGCATGTAAGCAAGCATAGGCACAGATACACCTACCATCTGACAATAAGGGCTGTCTAGGTAACTGATAAACACGAGTGCTAGATTTGTAGGTCTCAAAGCTTACGATCAAGAATTTATTTCAAGAGACTTCCTAGATGAACAACATAACTAAAACAGCACTGAGGATAAAGAGCTTCCCTCCTATGGAGTCTGGCTTCATAGCTCCTTCCTTATAATTAGGACAACCATACAATATCATCTAAATTGGGATACCTCTGAGAGTGAAAAGGAATGCTATTCATAATTATGCTACAACAGATATAAACCAGGACCTGTCCTCTACAAACTGCAATATATGGTCACTCTACTTACAGCCCATGTATGGCCCACCTCTGGCCACTCTAATTCTTTCTCAAGGTTCAACACTAAACATTCAAAAGATACATTCACTTTCTTGCCCACTTCTCCCACTTACCCAAAAGGAAACAAAAAGAACCACAGCACTATTCAAGTTTGGTAACACCTACCTGCCAAAATCACCATCTAAAGTTTACCAATTATTTGATGAACATATGCCATGCAGGAAAGAATGGTAAAGTCTTACCAAAAACAAAACTTCAGCTCACTGATTACATATCAAAGAAAAATAAAATCAAAAGAATCGATAAATCAAAGCATACATGTTTGTTTGAAACCTCTAGATTCAACTATTTTGGAACTAGGGCACTATGTCAGAAGTAATTACATAAATCAGAAGTAAAATGGGTCTTACCCTGGGAACTCTGGGAGGACTCTGTAGAAGAGGAACTACTATCTGTGTAACTCTGTGGGTCTTCTTTTCCCTCTTGAATAGATGAATTACCAGCTTCTGCCACCCTAGATGCTTGCTGTAATGTTTCTGTGACCAGCTGCCTTGTTTGTTCACTAACAACTGTGGCTTGAAATGTCACTGGTTTGGGTTTAATAAGAACCTAGAAGAAAATCAGAAATATACCCATTTTAAATTTTAGAGCACTATTTAAAATAGTAAACTTCCAGTCATGAATATTTTCCTGACATGGGAAGTTGCATTCTGTATATTTACTATGCTTTGGGCACAACATTGTTCATCAAAGACTAATTCTATCTAAGAACTAATTAGAGTCAAGCCACATACAACATTTTAAGTGGTACGTGCCAGAGTGCAACAGCCATAATTTTGACAAGAGGCTCTCCCCCTGTTTTTTCTTGCCTATAATGACTTCAGAAGTCATTTTACAACCTGTAGTCTATATAGTAGAACGACAGCCACACGCTACAGACTGCAGAACAGAAAGACACAAGGAGCCTGGATTCCCAATGCCACAAGAATAGTCCAGAATTTCTTCCCTCTGGACATTTATTAACATAATAAAATAATTAACATATTATTATTATTAACATAATAAAAACAAAACCCTAATTTGTGTAAGCCACTGTTCTTCAGGTTTCTTTTCATTAGCAACCAAAAGAAATTCCTAACTGAGACACCTGCACAAAGTAAACATGGTTGGGACCCAAGTCATCTTTGAAAAATACCCAGAGAAACACTGACTTAGACAACTATTATTAGAAGCAATACGAAACATGTTATAGATCAACTCCTGGCAAAGGTCAAAACCGCAGACACTTAAATAAGTGATATGGGAGAGAGATTTCAAACTGAACCATTTCACTTCAAAATTTGAACTCTAGGAGTTGACTTCACTTGGGTGCCTAGAATAAAAATATTAACTGACCACATTTAGTTTTTATTTTTCCCATATGTAAGATTCGAAACCTTTTCAGCCTCTACTAAGTCACCCATTTTCAAGAATTCAAAAATGAAAACACGGGTTATACTATGATGCAGACGATGGAGCAAATGAGAACTGTTACCAGTTGAAACTTAAAGTCAATTTGGATTTATTTCTAATCATAAAACTTATTTGTTTTGATGTGTAAACTATTTCGCTATGATTCTGAGGGAATTGACTCTCAGGGCAAATTATTAAAGGTAAATTAAAACCTTTTAAAAGAATTCTAGGAGAACATTTCTCAACCAAAGCTGACATTATTTCCTTTGACATTCTCAAAAAAGCAGTTAAAGTAGGTACTTCATAAAATAAATAGTAGGCTAGCAACATAAGATTAAATCCTGAGCCTCAATTTTATAGGCAAATTTCCAGAAAAACTCCCTTATCTTCTATTGCTTGAAAAATGAACAGATCTCTAGCTTCTCCATCACTTAAGTTTCAAGTAAAACAAATTTTATACGTATATAAAGTGCTTTCAAAGGCAATATTAGCTTATAAAAAATACTTTTTTCTGAGAGATTCCACATAACTACCATTCTCCGTCAAGCACCTACTTCTCAAATAACAATATATACCTTCAGCAAATTTTATTCCAAGGGGGTTCATTTCCTCAATCTTTGCTCATGACATGGCACAAATATTTATATTATCAAAAAAAAGAAAAAAGTATTGAAGAGAGAAACACAGGTTTTGAAAACAGATGATTATGCACATTTGGTCATAACTTTTAACAATCTGATTTTTTAAAGATTACTGATCTTCTCGTTCAAATTTCTAACATAGAATTTTAGGAATGTGAAATCTACCAGAGCCAAGAAAAACCACCATATCTTATAGCATACCTGTGTTTTCCCTTGCTGCCCATAAACAATTTTTGTCGGGATGATTTTAGCTGCTGGTTGAACTGTGGAACCTATTCCTTTTGGCTGAGTTACAATCATTTTGGTGATGGGTCTTGTAGCAGTGATAATAGCTGGCTTTGCTCCTGTTGGCACCGTCTGAATAGTCTTTTCTCCCTAAATTAAAGTCAGTGAATATATGAGACTTATATGTATTTAAATGCCAAAAACTGAAAAATCCTTTTACTGAAAAATCACAGAGAGGTTTTACCAGGATGATGGGAAAAGGACTGTAAACTAAATAGCAAAGTACAATGTTTCTAGGTGATCAAAAATCCTAGACTTAGTTGAGATAGTCCTAAAAGTCATCTGCCCAACTTTCTGCCCCAAGAAGGCATTAATTATTTCCTGACAAGTGAATTTAAAAAATTATCTCACATAAGAATATTTACTACACCATCACATTCATAGAATACATACATTAAAATAGTCTGGAATTTATAGAAGAATACATACTAAAATGTTAACAATAACTATCTCTAAGAGTTGGGATTATAGGTCTCCCCCCAGTTTCACCTTTATTTTCTAAATTACCCAAAATAGGTATTTATGTAATAAAAAATAACTGCACTACACCAATAGCTAAATGTATACATAGAAATAAATGAAGCTCCCCAAATACAAAACTATAAGGACATACAGCAACGTCTATGTGAAAATGCATGGGCAAGAGATGAAATCAGCAGATATTAATAAATGTTCTGAGGTTATATGGGAAAATACGAAGAACAAACTTAGGGCATTTCCCACATTTTACTATTAGTATGTTACTAATATCACTTTAGTCTATTAACTAGATAGCTTGGGCCCATTAACTTTTCACCATTTTTATACTTTCGTCTGCTTTATTCTTAAGTATCTTCTGTCATTCATAGAGTCAATACTTGAGCTTACTTAAATTCAGAAACAGTGATTTTACTAAAATATTAATTTTTAAAAGTTAACATCCATAAAACTGAAAAATTTTCACCTTATTAGTTTTTAACTTTTAGTCATCATCATCTAAATGTGTGGCCATCTAAACTCGGCAGCCAGTAAAAACAAAGCACCCAGGTGAGCTGGCAGAAGGTAATCACTCTGAATTTAGAGCTAAATAGGATTACAAAAATCACAAGTTTAACTATTTACTGTAAGGGAGATAGTTATCTAAGGGAGGTATGAAGTGTCTGTCATTCATGTTATTACTTATTTTAATACAAACACACCCTTCACAGCAGCAGCTTTGGAAGGAGCTCTAGTTCATTTGCCAAGAGCCACTAGTTTGCAAGTGGGCACGCCTATCTATCAAACAGCTTAATGGGCCCTGTCCGAGTATAATGGCCCATTCAAAGCCTATCAAAACCAGCTAGCAAGCTATTTTTTGAAGAAGCTCTTCTGATGTATGTGTGTAGACATGCCCAGGTAAGCAAGCTGTTGAGTACAGTTGCATATACATATGTGTAGTTTTATGCTCTGATCTGTTTGTTTTACTAGTATTTCCTGTGTCAAACCACTGCTGTTAGATATACCTAGCAGCTAGGATTCACATACAGCTCTTCGATGTATGTGACCACAGGACTTTGGGTACATGGCACCCCCTCCTACATACCAAATTCTATGAAACTGTACACCAGACTATAAAAGGGTTCTGAAAATCGGAATTCTAATCCAGGCTTTATTTTGGCTTACCATGTGAACTCAGGCTATGTTTTCCCACATGATGAAAAGATCTAATGCCAACATTATAAAGACTGCGATGCCTAGGAAGCTACTAGAGATCTACTACAACGAAGTACAGCATTTTTTTCTAGCAAAGTAGGGACATTACTAAGCCTAAATAGTTAAGTACCAAGAGTAACAACAGCAAGAGAAAAACTATTGAGGACTTCCCATGCGCCAGGCACTGTTCTAAGCACTTTCAAAATAGCTACTAGTTACAGAACAAACTCACTGGTAAAGATCATCATCCCCAACCTATAAATGAGGAAATTAAGGATGACAGAAGTTGAGTAAATTTGCCAAGGTAAAACAACTATGATATTAAGAGACAAAGCCCAGGTTTGTCTAACTCCAAACCTCTGCACAACTGCCTTCACAACTATAAATGAAGTGGTTATTTAACTTTTTTTTTTTTTTTTACTAGCTGAAAGAGGTAAAAATGAAAGTAAATCCCTGTCAATTAATTTTCTTCATCCCGAATATTTCTCTTTGCCCAGCCTATGCCAATACTAGGCTCGTGTCTACTGGCCAGAGGCAGGAATAAAATCATCCTTTAACAGAGGTCCCCCTGTAGTTAAGCCGGTGGAATCCTCCATCTGGACTAAACTAAGCGTCTAAATCATGGTCTAAGCAAGCTATCTATGAGCAACATGTTTTAGAAATTACTGTGAAAAATGGCACCAGTTGGTGGTGTTTTAACAGTTATGACATCACAGTAGTGGTAAATCAAACCATACAGGCCACTGTGGGGTTCTGAAGTCCTTAGGCCAATATTTGTATAGCTGGTCTTTAAAATCCTCAGGGCATTCGCTGAGTCTGCAGGACAAGCTCTTACTTACTCCAGCATTTAGCAATGTTGTGACAACGTTTTTGCCCGGGAGGCCTTGAATGGTCGTTCCTTTTCCTGTAGTCTTTTGCACAACAATCACATTGGGCTTGGAAGTCATTGGGATTGTAGTGATTTTGGTAGTCGTTCCTTAGAGAAGGGGGGAGAAAAGGAGGCCTGAGTTAAGGACTAGTGATATTTGGTTATTTCTGTTTATGCTGTATATAATTAATACATGTGGTTAATGTCATCCTAAGATGACATGAAGGTTGTCATAAGGATGAAAATGAAGGCTTGGAACAGTAAGTAGAAGTTGTCCTAGAATGAGAGAATATTAAGAATTGACTTTTACAGCAGTCATCTTTTTGGAATATGAAAAACTGCACACCAAAACCAGAATCTAAAAATATCACTATCAGTTTCCCCAACAATATTCCTCCCCTGACTAGTTAATTGAAACAAATAAAAATCTGCATTCCACAACAAATGTTTCCCCAAACCCAGTATTATATTTATTTGACTAGTGTGATGGGAAAACTCTTCAAAAAAGAACATTAAAAAGAAGTAAATACTTATCAAAATTCACATAACATTAGACATGAGAAAATTTATGAAAATAAGCCATTTGTTTAAAAAAAACAACTCATAAACCAAGGCACAGATTAAACACATGCTCTTGTAATCTGCAGCACTGAGGATGAAACTCTAATTTATATATTTATATAAATCAATTTCTAGTTTCAACAGTTAAGATCTACTCAGGAGATCTACATCTACTGATCCAAACATATTATCGTGCTCTCCTCCCCACATCCTTCCACAACCTGCTTCTCTTATACCTATCAAACTTGTACCCTATATTCTTCCGATTGTTGCAGTGAGAGATCCTGGTGCAAATCTTGCCTTGTGAAAGCCCCTTGAGCTCCAAACTCCATCTTTTTGCATCCCTAATTCCTGAGTGCTTAGCACATACTGTATGGCAATTACGCAGTAAACGTTGTTCGATGAATATGTGAACAAACTCAATTTGTCACCAATTATGTCTTCTTTCAAAATGTTAGCAAATGTCAACTCAACAGACAGACCCTCACCTCTTTTGGCTTCCCATATTTTCTCCTGATTTCAAGTTTCTCTATCATACAAATAGCTGTCATGCTCCCACTATATCAAACATCCTTAAAAAACTAGTTTGATCATGTCTAGAACCCAGAACGTAAAATTGGTCAAAAACCTTCCCAGGGCAACTGGTTGACTTAATCGGTAGAGCATGTGACTCTTGGGCTTGTATATTTGAGCCCTATTCTGGATGTAGAGATTACTCTAAAACAAAACAAAACAAAAAAACCCTTCCTAATCCCTATTTTATCTAGTTCTAACTTTCTGTCTTAGGTTTCACAATCCTAGATGACCTGACCCTTAATCTACCAATTTGATCTTATTTGTTCCTAATCCATAAACACTCCACAAACTCTAGTCTAATAAGTAATTTCTTCACTATGGCTTCCTATTTCCTGCCACATAGAGCCCAAATTCCTCTTAGGTTTCCAGGTTCTGCCAGACTTTAATTTTAGGAATAGCCAATACATATCTCTCCTTCAGTTTGTTGGTTTCCACACTGGTTCTTGAGCGTATGAGTCTCAATGTAACTTCTATGACTGTGATCTCCTCTTCTCATGAAAACAGAGAAGTCATACTTTTCTTCTCTAGGCTTGCATATCATTTATCAAATGACTAAGTACAGAACAGGTACTCATTTAAAAACATGATTGATTAATATGTTCCCAAGAAGAAAAATTAAACAAAATTTTCTTCTTTTCTACTACAAAACCAGCATTCCTGACTAGAGTTTTAGAAATAAAGTTCCACTAAGAATAAGAATATTCTAGTCAATTTATGGCAATCTTATTACTTATTACTTTATATATCTTTATAATATACTTGCCATCATCTAATGTCTTGTCAGTCCAAGGTAACACAGTCAGGTTACATAAAAACGCACTTTTATCCACACACCAGCTTCACAAATGTTTTTCCCTTTATCTGTAGTTTTTGAATAGTAAGCTGTTAAGAGCCACAAAGACCACACTGCCCATTATTCATATGTATCAACTTCAACTCTTACTTCAATCCCTCATACATGATTGATTATAATGACTCCTTCAACGATACAGCCTCACTAAATATTTGGTTAATAAAAGTGTTTTTTAGAAAGTAAGCATTAAAAATTATCTCAAGGAAATGTTAACTAACCTTTAACCAAAGTACAAGGACCACTTTTTTGAAACACTTGCTTAACAAGTGAATTATATTTGTATCTAAGTCATTGTCTAATCCTTTCCATTACAGGGATCTGTCAACTTATTAAACAGTTGCAGATCAAGTTCACCAGCTCAACAAATTGAAGGGTGAGAGGAAGAAGATAGAAAACAGAAGAAAAAGGTGTAACATAAGGAAAAGTACAGTGTCATATTAAAACGGAAGACTTTGACTAGAATTATCAAGTTATTAAATTCTAAAATTCCAGTGAGCATGCTTCTATCTTTCAGTTGATAACTTTGTTGTATTGATGAAACAAGTGTTACTCATTTTTTTTAAAGATCTTTCTCTAGGGGTGCTTAGGTGGTTCAGTTGTTTGAGCATCAGACTATTGGTTTTGGTTAGATCATGATCTCAGGTGGTGAGATCAAGCTTCCAGCTGAGCCCCACCTCACTGGGCTCTGCACTCTGTGGGGAGGCTGCTAGAGATTCTCTCTCCCTCCCTCTCCTTCTGCCCCTCCGCCCACTTGTGTGCACACCCATTCTCTCTCTCTCTAAAATAAATGAATCTTTTAAAAAATAAAAATAAAGGTCTTCCTCTACACTTTCACAGTAGTCAGTCTTTTTTGCTCAAAGCATGTGGGGGCAGAGGAGGTGTCAAGATACATTTAAAAGAATAGGAAAATATTATTCTATGAAAAAAGTGTAAAAGCTGATTATATTAGATCTCAATGTGATTTTAAAAATACACACATACACACATACATGCTACAACAGAATGTATAAAAGTTCATTTGTTTAGCATTCTCTAGCGCAGAGAATGCATCCACGTACATCCCTATGTATCACAGCACCCAGCCCAAGATCTGGCTCATAGGATATCAGAGAACCCACTATATATATGGTCTTCAATTATAAAGAGTTAAGACACAATGGTGTAAATTAACTGTAAGTCACGTTTGGATCACGGCCTATGATATTGGATGCATTCCAGGATTTCTATTTAAAAAAGAAGATTCCTGTAAAAATGTGAGCATTATGGTAGGATGGCTTAAAGAAACTAATTTATTGGCCCAGATTTTACTGTTCAGAGATTTTTTACATCACCCTAACAATGTGGTCTCTTGGGTAATGTTTTATGTTGCTTTGCTCAAAGAATGAGCAAATGAATGAACTAATGGATGGAAAAGATATATTAACATTATCTCCTTGTCTGAACATCATACTAAGGATCAAGAAAATCAAAATCAAGTCTTGCCACTGTCACAGGTTCTCATAATGTCCTTCGAGTGAAGATGATGAGTTCATCTCTGAAGGATCCAATCTTCTGCATAAAATAGACATGGTTCCTTAACCAACCCTCAACAAAGTTCACAAGAAAACATACGTATCTGATAGGCCTCTCTATATGTACACATATAAGTAAATATCTGATTCTAAGGAGTTAAATAACTGCAAAAATAGTCATGCCTTCCATTTAGTTGCTTATTCTAATGAAAAGAAAAACCTGACCTTTCTAGAAAGCACTCTGGAAGCATGACCTTGCTTTCTAGAGAAAAGGAAGTAAAGTCTTCACATAATAATTTATATATAATGATGTTTATCACAGGATTGTTTATAATGACAAAAAAATCGGAAGCAACCTAGAACATTCAACAATGAGAAAATGGCTAAATTATGGTGCATTACATAATGAAACATTGTGTAACCAGTAAGTGGGGGCAGGGAAGGTGTCGAGATACATTTAAAAGAATAGGAAAATATTATTCTATGAAAAAAGGGGAAAAGCTGATTGTATTAGATCTCAAGGTAATTTTTAAAATACACACACATACACACATACATTTATAACCAAAAAAATGAACAGAAAAAGGAATGAACAGAAATATATACACTTAAATTTTAACATATTTCTCTGGATGGTAAAAATTGTGTTTTTAATTTTCTTTATATCTTTCTGTATTTTCCAAATTACCCACAGTAAGGGGGAAAGTATCATTTTTATTTTTAAAGCCTTCTATTCTTACAGCTAAATGTCTGGGTATCTTTTAAGAAAAGCATTTCATTTTTGTTCGGGGGGTAGGGAGGTAGGGTAGGCACAAATTCTAGAATCCAGCATCTAATTATGGGTTATCCAAATTCATCCAACTAGGCTTACCAGTTCACTGTGAATAGACAACCAGGGACTGAAAACTGCATAAACTAACTTATAATCCCACTATCACGAAATAACAAAAACATTATAAAATAAGAGAACTGCCTTTATAAAGAGTATTGATATGTAATGTAAGGATCAGTCAGAAGAGCAGTAAAGAGCAGTCAGAAATGAAAGATTCCTTAAAATAAAAGTGTCAGTGAAGCAGAAGTACACACAAAACAAGCTCCATGCAACCAATAGCACTGTTTCAACTTTGTGCCAAGTAGATCCTCTTGTGCTAGAAAAGTTGAAGAACTCTTCTCACGTATACCCACTATACTCGAAATAGCCGCTAACCATGGTTGCTTCATACAAAGGTGAATAAAACGTATACATGCATAGGGTATATATCTCTGCTTCTAGGAAAATATGCTTGCTTACTGTACTGCTCTAACCTGGTACAAAGCTGCTAAATCATAAAGAAGGTGTGAAAACACTGGCCTTATGACATCTAGACATTCCTTCAAGCTGTAAGGTTACTATGAATTCATATGTAAGTAAAGAAAAAACATTATGGTGATAAAAAGCTACATACCAATGAAGAATGATCACTTTCTGAAAAATGTTTGAGAATGTGCTCTATACCATTAAGATACTGTTAGGTAATAAATCATAATTTGAGTGTTCACTGTGTTATTTAAAAAATCCTCTTAAAGCTGGAGTATGATGATTCCCTACTGGTTTCACCCTCCTCAGTTTGGCAAACACTGGATTTTCTCACTTACACTTAAAAATAGAGCCAGTATTAGCAGCTTTAAATATAGTGCTTTATGCCAATACCATGCCCTGCCTTGTTTTTTGGTTTTGTTTGTTTATTTGTTTGTTTTTTCACTCCCTGAGTTATCAGCAACATCATATATTGCCAGGAACTTCAATCCCTTCACTTTAAAATGTCAGAACAACTCACCTGGGGCATACAAAATATGGCTAGTCTACAAAAATGGTAGACAGTTAAAGTCCATAGGGCTTGCCTGATGAGAGATTATTTACATAATTTTAATTAAAAACTAATAATGAAAACAGATGCTATGTTAACATTCTACTTCAGAATCCACAGTCCAAATACTTCAGGAATTAATGAGCTGATAAAAACCAGGTAAAGTCCCAAAATACCAATAAATATTAGCTTTCACTATCTGAGTAACATATTTCTTAAAAGTAAATAATCAATACAATGGTGAAAAGAAAATAAAGATATTCAAATATTTTTATTTTTAATAAGCTAAAGTGACATTAGTAAATGAAATTATGAGATACGGTCCCTAAACATATTTAGACAAATAAATCCTAATTTTTTCTTCCTCTATCTAGCTTGTGTGGTCTTGGATAGGTCAATTTCATCTCTCTAAACTCAAATCTGTCTGTACCTGTCAACTGGATGATAACAACTATTCAAATTTATCAGTCCTGAAAGGACTGACACATGGGAGAATACTTAGTAAATGAAAAATCTCTATACAAATGTAAATCATAAAAGAAGGAAAAAAGAAAACAAAATGTAAATCATAGTATTTCCATTCTGATTAAAAACAACTAAATGTTCTATTTTAAAGCTATCAAAAACTTAATGTGTGAAAATTTAATACTAGAAATAAAAAAAAACTAGACTTAATCACTAAACATCAGGACTAAAAACAAAGCTCCAGATTTCTAAGCAGAAAACAGATCAAACAGAACCCTTCAACAGTGAAATGTTTTTTTCTCTTCCTAGTTACTTATAGCTTTAACATATTTCAGATATACCTACCAGAGACTATATTACTGCTAATTATCTTGCCCCCCAAGGTGGCTAACGACTTGGGTACTACTGTAATGATGCTACCACTGGTAGTTTTCACATAGGTTGCAGCTCCAGGGGTTGCAGCCATCCGACCTATGGACGGGCTCACTGTTGGCCTGGTATAGGTTGCCTGTGTGCCTATAAAAAGGGAAAAGCCAAAAGAAAAACTTGTCATTACTTACAGAAGAATGATAATTTATACAGTTTAGCTATAATTCAATGTAATCTACATTGCTTTAACTTGAAAATGGAATTTCAAGGTGTCAAGACATTAAGTAACAATTTATAGCCCGTTTTCAATACACATAGCAAGAACTATAGCCAACTCAATTTGAATTAATTTTACACATAAAATTTTGTGATGTGTTGCATCAAATTACTAACCTCAAGAAAAAGGGTAACTATGTTCCTTTCTTCCACTACCCTTCTTCTACTAGTTCTATGCCAAAAGAAACTAAAGTTTAATCATCTTTCCTGCCAGAACATTTTAGAATTTCTGTTATAGATTTTAAGGTCCCTGCATCTGTTTTATGCTGTCTCAGTGCCAAACCCAGTGTCAGCACTCAGCAAATAAGGCAGTACTGTTTGCTTAAAATTTTATAAACTTTTACTATTTTGTACTCTGCTACTCTCTAAATATATTTCCATCTTTTAAAGAATTATTCCATCATTTTACTAGAGATTGAAGTTGAAGCTGCCAAGAGTTGCCAGGAATATTTCTTTTAGCCTAAAAAGTTCACTATTTACACATTTCCTCAACTCTAACTGACCTGTTAGAAGACTTTTCTTCATATCTCTCAAAGGATTTTGCAGCACTCTTCCCCACTATTCCAAGGACTTTTTTCTTTTCCCAAACAGGAATTAAAAATTAACCATATGAGTCTGTTGTAGTTTCCTACAAATCCAGTAACTCAGAAATACTATTCTCACACTAAGAACTATTAGTCTGGGGAAGAATGAAGATGACTAAGATAAAACCTTAACAGGAAAGCATTTTTTTATGATAATTAGAATGGTCATTGTGATAACTGTTTTCAACAACCCCCTCCCTGAAAAATGCTTTTAGCAAGATATTTAAAATTATTTTTAAATACAATCACAACCGAAAAAATGGAAGAGGGGAAGAACGTTAGGTAGAACTAATTTAAATCAGTTACAAACATACATCTGAATCCCCCTCAAAAAATCTAGTGCAAAGTAAACATGCTACAGACATAATGTGAATCAGCTGAATTTTTAAAAAAATTATCCACTTAAGCTTTTGTTTTAAAAATAGAAACACCTTTTCTAACATAGATACACAGGCACAGACAGACACATTATTATTTTTTACTACTTTTCCCTAGGGTAAAGAATCATATAAATAACACTATTATCTTTGTACCAAATGGAAAAAGTTCGGGGCGGGGGGTGGGGGGTGGAGTATGATCAATTTAATGCAAGAATAACGTGTTTTTAAAGCACAGGCTTTGCAGAGACAGCAAGCAGAATGCTGGTTGGCAGAGTGGGGGGAAGGTGGTAATGGACAGTTATTGTTTAATGTGCAGAGTTTCAGTTTGGGAAGATGAAAAGGTTCTGAAGCCTGATGGTAATGATGGTTATAAAACAACATGAACGCACTGAATGTCAATGAACTATACACTTAAAATGATAAATTTCACGTTCTATTTTACCACAAATAAAAAGAAAAAAAGAGAGTCAAATAGATGGGGGTTCAAATCCCCGATCTTCCTTTTATTGGCTGCATGACTTTGAGCAAGTTGCTTAACATCAGTCTCTGTTTTGCCACTAAAAGGTAGGGGCGCTTGGGTGACTCAGATGGTTAAGGTTAAGCATCTGCCTTCCGCTCAGGTCATGATCTCGGGGTCCTGGGATCGAGTCCCACATCGGACTACCTGCTCAGTGGGGAACCTGCTTGTCCCTCTGTCTGCTGCTGTCCCTGCTTGTGTTCTCTCTGTCAGATAAATAAATAAAATCTTAAAAAAAAAAAAAAAAGCCTAAGGGAGATTAAGTATAATGTCTGTATAGACCTTTACATCCTGGCCAATAAATGAGAGCTTTATAAACTTGAGATGGGTATCATTTTATACTATTTAGATTCCATCATCTAAGTACTGGCTCTTCTCAAAAAATCTGGTAAGATTTATACAAATTTAAAATAACACTAATGGCTATTTCTTACATTAATTAATAGTAATAGCTATTGAGCATTCTGCTGGGGAATTTACATACCTGATTTCCTCTAATACTTACAATAACCTTATGGTACAGGTATTGTTAACCCACTTAAATAGACGATGGTAATCTGCTCAAGGACACAAAGGGTGGTACTATCTAAAATGTTCTACACTGTCACTTCGTTGGGCATAGCTTGGTTGCTCTCCTACCTGGGGAAATAGCATTCTGTGCCTCTCCCAGTCTGAGTAATGCTTACCACACTGCAATGTAATACAGACTTTCGACCTCCTAAGAGTGCAATCCTTCTGGGGTGGGAGAGGTGTTTTCGGTCCCTCAACAAGTCCTGACTAAACACCTACTTCCAGACCAGCTCTACATATATATGGTGAATAAAACAAAGACGGTCCCTAATCATGGAGTTTATGGTCTAATAAGGTGAACTACATTAAATCAACAAACAAGTAGAGAAGAAATTAGAAACTGTAGTATGTGCTATAAAGTAAAAGAACGGAAGACCATGACAATAATAAAAGAAAGCTATTTTTAGTTGGGGGAAAAGCCTCTTAAAGAATTGTCTCATTAATCTCTATATCCCCAGTGTCAAGCACTATGTTGAGACAAAGAAATTACTCAATGAACATATATGATGAATGAATGGACTGATGCTCAAGAAAACTTACCAGTAGGAGTGGTTACCAGTTTAGTTGTCATAATTGCACCATTACTGCTAACC
Organism: Ursus arctos; assembly: GCF_023065955.2. Taxonomy (NCBI): domain Eukaryota; kingdom Metazoa; phylum Chordata; class Mammalia; order Carnivora; family Ursidae; genus Ursus; species Ursus arctos. The sequence continues at coordinate 51,978,117 of NW_026622897.1, forward strand.
ACCATAATAGGGGAATTGCTACTGGTGGGCAGAGTTGCTGTCACTGGTTTAGGTAAGATTTTACTTGGTTGAACTTGTTGTGTGATGATTTTAACACCTTTGAAAGAAGAAAGAGAAATCTCAATACAGATAATTTTGAAAAACATGTTCCTTATACCAACCCAAGAGGGCAGTAGTTACACATATTTCCTAGGTCTTGCCTAAAGAGAGGCTTTTTTCAAAATAATGAAACTCTCAATTTTTATTCCTTAAATTCCTATCTTTTCTAATTTCTCTCATTCAAGAATATAATTAAAATATTACAGAAACTCTTAACAATTTCTTTAAAATTTTTTTTTCTTTTGCCTGTGATCATGTCAAATAAAAGCTTTCAAACCAAATTAGTGTAATGGTGTGGATTTTTTTTTTTTTACATTTTTCAAAATTTTTACTTAAATGTTGTAATTGTTACATTGACTTTCCAAATATAAAATATCCATTTAAAAGAAATCACTCAAAAATAAGTAAAATAAAAAAATAAAATGAACTTCTCATGCTAACTACAAATTTAAGTACTAATAATTGTTAACTGAGGAAGGAAATTTTTGGTAACACCTTCCCCCTACTAACTTCACTGAAAAAAATCCATGGGATGGAGTATATTGTTATAGACAACTAAAAATTATATTACTTTTTGGACAGTGACTTAGGTTGAGACATTAGGAAGCAAATAAATCTATTTATTTAACAACCTTAAATAAACTTAAATGTCTTGTAGGTGAACCAAGAAGTTAAAATTATGATCATCACCTAGGCATAATTGGGCAAATTATTATCTCTATAACTCAGTTTTCTCATCCATAAAATAAAGATACTATCAGTATATACATTCTTGGGTTGTTATAAAGATTAAATAAATCAAAATTGTAAAGTGCCTCATACATAGCAAGAATTCAATAAAGTATTATTACTGTAGAGATAATAGAGAAACTGATTATAAGAAATCATAACCAGTGAAGTGGAAGGGAAAACTTTTTTTCTAGCATTATCTCATTAGTGAATTACAATAAATGCTTAAGATACATAAAAAGAAGTACACCCTCCCAATAACTAGACAGAAAAAACTTAATGAAATCATAAGAGATTACTTTGTTCAGTCCTTTGTAAATAAGTTGAAAATTCAGATCAAATAGATAATTATCTAGAAAAATATTAGTTATCAAAATTGACTTCAGAAAAGACAGGTATCTAAATAGACAAATTTCCTTAAAATAAATTTTAAGGAACTCCTCCCCCTTCATCAATAAATAGCAGGCCCAGATAGTTTCACAGAGCAATTCTACAGTTCTGTAAAAAGAAGATAATTACAATGTATTTAAAACCATTCCTCTTTAAAGTTCTCATCATCAGAAAAAAAAAAAATTGTAACTGTGTGGCGATAAATGTTAACTAAACCTGTTGGGGTGATTATTTCATAATATATACATGTATCAATCAAATCATTATGTTATACACCTAAAACTAACACAATGTTATATGTCAATTATATCTCAATTAAAACCAAAAATCGTTCAGAGATCAATTTTTGACAAGAGAGCATGAGGAGCTCTGCTAATCTGGTAACCCAATGGAACTAGTAAAATGATAACCAATGAAAAGCTCTGGAAAGAGTCCCAAGGACAAATGAAGAAACATCTATTCAAGAATATGCAGCAAAATTCAGTAAGAAAGGAGAGATCTATGGTATTTAAACTAAGACCTGTCCCTCCTTACCCACTATGAGTGAGGCAGACTCCTCTCCAACTGCTGTAGTCAAGAACACAAGGTTTCCTCTTATTCCAGCTCCCTGATGCAGGGCTTTCTTCTGAGGAGCAGCAGGACTTCAGTTTACCCCATCCTGCCCCCAGGTAGGTATTGCTAAGCCCCAGGCAAGTGATATTAAGAAGTGGGCATTCCCTTCTTCTGCCAAGCCCTCAACTATGGAACAAAGGCTATACTTTGGGCGCAACGCTACTGAGAAACCAGAGTCCTGATCACCATTGCCCTGGCTAGTGAGGTGGTGGCTCTACCACTAAGAGAAGCAAGCCAAGAGGATATCAGGCTGCTGCCCACACTCCTACCCTTGCCTTCACTGAGTGCTCAGCTTCTAGAGCAGGGGTGTCATTCAGAGGAAAGCCTGTCACTGACCTTACCCCCAGAGCTCCAGAGCTGCCTGAGGGTAGAAATAGATAATAACAGATAGTTTGTAATCTCTTCCCGAAGGAACTGACTTCATTTGTAATAGAGCATGGAGAAGTTCAAGTTCTCAAGAACAGTTGAGGATGTGATGAAAGGCAACAGGAAGATTTGTTGATTTAAGAAAAAACATTCGGGGCACCTGGGAGGCTCAGTTGGTTAAGCGTCTGCCTTTGGCTCAGGTCAGATCTCAGGGTCCTGGGACTGAGCCCTGAGTCGGGCTCCCTGCTCAGAGGGGAGTCTGCTTGTCCCTCTCTCTGCCCCTCAACCCCGCTCATGCTCCCTTCTCTCTCTCGTTCTGCTCTCTCTCAAATAAATAAAATCTTAAAAAACTACCCAACATTCAAGACAATAGGCCAGATAGCTTGCAGGAGAGAACTTAGGTATAAGGAAGCTGAGAGGAACCCTCCTGTGGTCAGAATAAATACACCTCTGAAACTATTCCTTCAAAGAAGTCACAATTTAGACTAGTTTGTAAAGCAACTTAAGAGTCCAAGACACTGTTGAAAATAATAGAGCAGTAAATGTAGTTTAATGGTTGGGTGTGGTCAGATAAAGAGCGGGAGAGAGTCACACTGATTCCACTGTCATCTCAGAACAACTGTGGGCATACCCAGAGCTATAACTCCCTGAGCAACAGCATTAGAAGCTTACTTCACTAAAATAATTGATCTAGTTACTAAACAATAAATAACCAAGTAAATAACAACAACAAAAAAATCACAGATTGGGAAGGTACAAGAAGACCAGTATCCAGCTACAATATATAATGTCTAATACCTAAAATATCAAGGAGTGTCTGGCTGGCTTAGTTAGTAGAGCATGTGACTGTCAATCTCAGGGCTGTGAGTTCAAGCCCCATGTTGGGCATGGAGTCTACTTTTTAAAAAATAATCACGTAAACTAAGTAAAACATCAATATAAATATCTAAAATGTCTAGTTCCAACAAAATACAAGGAGGCATACAAAGAAACAGGAAAATATGACCCATATACTGGGGGAAAAAAGCAGGCAACAGAAATTCCCTATGAGAGCAAACACACGTCAGATTTAAGAACAGCAAAAGACCTCAAAGTAGCCTTTATAAATATGTTCACGAAGTACAGGAAAGCATGATTATAGAAGTAAGAGGGTATGACAACAAAGTTGCATCAAACAGAGAATATTAATAAAGCAATAGAAATTACAAAAAAACACCAAAGGGAAATTTGGGGGTTAAAAAGTATAATAACTGAAATAAAAAATTCACTAGAGGCGTTCAAAAGTAGATTTGAACTGGCAGGAAAAAATAAAAAAGCAAATGTGAAAATAGAGCAATTGAGATTATGCAAGCTGAAAAATGTCAGAGAAAAAAGAATGAAAAGAAATGGACAGAACCTCAGAGAAATGTAGAACAAGTGCCCAAACATACATGTAACAGAACTACCAAAAGAAAAGAACATCAAGAAAAGAGAAGAAAAAATATTTAAAGAAATTGCTGAAAATGTCCTAAATTTATTGAAAAGCAATAACTTACACATCCAGGAAGCTCTACAAACTCCAAAGAGAATAAACACAAAGAGAACCACAAACAGATACATCATACTAAAAATGCTAAAAGTCAAAAGCAACAGAAAAAACCTTGAACGTAACAAGAAAAAACCAACTTTTCACTTATAAAGGAACTGCATTAAGGTTAATAACTGACTTCTCAGCAAAACTGTGGAGTTTATCAGGCATTAAGATAACTATTCCAAGTGTTCAAAGAAAAAAAACTGCCAACCAAGAATCCAATATCCAGCAAAGCTATCATTCAGAAATGCAGGCAAAATAAGACTTTACAAGATAAACAAAAATGGAGAGAATCTGTTGCTAGTAACAATGTGTTGCCTTACAATAGACGCTAAAGGAAGTTCTATGAAGAGAAGAAACAAGGTCCACTCTTGAAAGTTATACTCAACATTTTACTAGAGACTCTAATCAGGGAAATTAGTCAAGAAAAAGAAATGCAAGGTATCCAGACTGTAACAGCAGAAATCATCTCTATTTGTAGATGACATGCTCTTTTATATACAAAATCCTGAGAAATTCACCTAAAACTATTAGAACTAAAAAATGAGTTCAGCAAAGGTACAGGATATCAAATCAACACAAAAATCAGTTGCATTTGTATAAATTAGCAGTGAACAATCCAAAAAATGAGATTAACAATTTCATTTAAGGTAGCTTCAAAAAAATACTTAAGAATAAATTTAACAAAAGAAATGTAAAATTTATACTCTAGAAATCACACAACATTGTTGAAATAGATTAAAGAAGATCTAAATAAATGGGAAAACATCTCGTGTTCATTGATCACAAAATTTAACATTATTAAGATGGTAATACTCCTAAACTGACCTATAGATTCAATGCAATCCCTGTCGGAATCTCAGTTGACTTCTTTATAGAAATTGATAAGCTGATTCCAAAATTCATATGGAATTGCAATGGACCCAAATAGTCAAAACAATCCTTAAAAATAGAACAAGATAATAGTAATTACATCCTGGTTTCAAAATGTACTACAAATCAATGGTAACGAAAACAATGTGGCACTGGCATATGGATACATATACCAAACTAATGGAATAGAATTGAGAGTACAGAAACAAACCCACATATGGTCAATTTTCAACAAGGTGCCAAGACCATTCAACAGTAAGCGTGGGTGGGGGCGGGGGGAGGAATAGTCTTTTCAGTAAATGGTACTGGAACAAATAGATAGCCATATGCAAAAGAATGAAATGGGAGGCTTACTTTCCATCATAACAAAATTAACTCAAACTCAAAATTGATCAAAGACCTAAATTTAAGAGGTAAAAGTATCAAACACTTAGAAAAAGACAGACATAAATCTTTATGATCAGGGATTTGGCAAAAGATTCTTAAATATGATACCAAAGCATAAGCAACATTGGAAAAATTAAATAAATTGGACATCACCAAAATAAAAAACTTCTGTAATAGGACATCATCAAGAATATGAAAAGACAACCAAGAGAATGGCACGAAATATTTGTAAATCATATACCTAATAAGGGTTTATTATCTAAAATATATAAACTAAAAAAAAAACTTCTTACAATTCAGTGATAAAAAGACAACCCAATTTAAAAGTGGACAAAGGATATAAATAAATATTTCTCCAAGGAGGACTGGAATAAGCACAGGAAAAGATGTTTGACATCATTAGTCATCAGAGAAATGCAAATCAAAACCACAATGAAATACCAGTTCACACAAACTAGGAAGGCTAGAATCAAAAAATTAGAGAATAACAAGTGTTGGAAAGGAGGTAGAGAAATTGGAACCCTCATACACTAATGGAGATGTAAAATCGTACAGTCATTTTGGAAAACAGTCTAGTAGTTTCTCAAACATACATAGAGTTACCATACAACTGAGCAATTCCACTCCAAGGTATATACACAAAAGAAATGAATACTCAAAAACTTACACATGAATGCTTTCCACAGAATTACTCATAACAGCCAACAGGTGGAAAAAATCCAAATGTATATCAAGGGACAAATGGATAAACAAAATGTGAAATATTATTTGGCCATAAAAAGAATTAAGTACCAATACATGTATGAACCCTGAAAACACTGTTAAGTGAAAGAAACCAGTCAAGAAAGACCATGTATTACATGAGTCCATTCATACGAAAATCTAGAGACACAAAGTAGATTAGTGGTTGCTTAGGGCTGGAGAGGCTGTCATAGGGAGTAAAGAATGATAACTAAAGGTTACAGGGTTGCTTTTCGAAGTGATGAAAATGTTCTAAAATCAACTTGTGGTGATGGTCACACATATCTGTGAATATATTAAATACTACCGAACTGTATACTTTGAGTGGTTATTTGAATGGTATATAAAATATATCTCAATAAAGCTTTTTTAAAAAATTCCAAGCATTTTTAAAAAGGAAAACATTACACAATTCTTTCTTGAAAGCACACATAACATTAAACTAAAGCCTGACAAAGACTGTACACAAAAAGAAAACTACAGAACAACTTCCCAATACTAACAATACATAATTCCTCACACTGGGATAAATTGCAAAATATTTAAATGTAAAAAATGTGAACTGTGACTAAAAATCTAGAAGCATTAAACACTACACTGATAAATTCAACTATATAAAAACAAAAAAAGATCTACGCAGCAGAAGTCCCCATAAATAAAGTCAACAACAGACAAAAAAACTGGGAGGAAAATCTCTGCAAATCATGAAACATACACAGGGCTTGCTAATTATCCTGATATAATAAAATTCCCAGAAATTGATGAGAAAAATACCACAGCAGAAGTATGGAGAATGAATACAGACTGCACACAAAAAATGAAATACAAAGGGCTCTCAAACATATAAATAGTTGTTCAAACTCACTCTCAATATAAGAAGTGAAAATAAAACAACACAGAGAATATGAAATACTTAAGTATAAATGAAATAAAACATGTACAGGATTTGTACACTGAGAACTGTGAAACACTGATGAAAGAAGTGAATGAAGACCTAAATACATGGAGCGCCACATTCTGTTCATGAACTGGATAACTCATCAAGATGTCAATTCTTCCTAAACTCATCTAGAAGTTTAATGCAATTCCTAGGAAAATCCCAATAAGGTTTTACTACACACAGATACATAAAATCTTAAATTTATATAGAAAGGCAATAAAACTAGAATAGCTAAAATAATTCCGAAATATAAAAATAAAGTGGAAGAAATCACTCTCTCTACATTAGAGCTTACTATATAGCTGTAAGTAATCAAGACAGTACGGTACTAACAGAGAGATAGACATAAACATCAATGGAACAAACGGAGTACCTAGCAATAAACCCACACAAATATACCCAACTTATTTATGACAAAGATGCCAAAGCAATTCGATGGAGTTTGATAGCCTTTTCAACAAAGGGCACAAAAGCAATTACATCCACAGGCAAAAAAATTAACCTTGACCTAAACCTCACACTTTAAATAAAAATGAACTCAAAATAGATCATGACTTAAATATTAAAAAAAAAACAACTATAAAACTTTTAGAGAAAAAAAAAGAAAAATGTTAAAATACCAAAGGCATGATCCATAAAAGAAAAACTGATAAACTAGACTGAATCAAAATCTAGTATGAGTAAACAACCCAGAACTATTATTGGGATTTTATTAATAACATATTCCTCCTATAACTATGATGGTTAGACTCTTAAAGCAGGCATGGCTTAAGACTACAACTGAGGAACTTAAGACGTATGGGGAAAATAGGGTTAGAAGACTGAGGTTTTTGAGTCAATCTAGAAAAGCTTTTATAAGCATTTTCACATGGAGTAAAAGAGAATCCAGACAACATAACAAATATATATCATACAGCTTTTATTAGCCACACTAGATTTTGTATAATTAACTATACCTTGCTCACTAGAAATTTTTTAGTATCTCCTAACCCTGCTGTTCAAAAGAGATGATTAAAAAATCAGTCTTGGAATAAGACAAACATTACTCTGATACCAAAACCAGATAAAGACACCAGGGGGGTAAAAAAAAAAGAGAACTATAGGCCAATATTTCTGATGAACATACAACGTAAAAATCCTCAACAAAATACTAGCAAACTGGATCCAACAATACATTAAAATCATAAAAAAATCATTCATCACCATCCAGTGGGATATATTCCTGGTTTGTAAGGGTGATTCAGTATTTGCAAATCAATCAACATCACATCAATAAGAGAAAGGATAAGAACCATATAATCATTTCAGTAGATGCAGAAAAAGCATTTGACAAAGAATAACATCCATTCATGGCAAAAGCCAAAAAAAGGTGTAGAGGGAACATACCTCAACATAATAAAGACCATATATGAAAACCCACAGCAAACATCATACTCAATGGGGAAAAACTGAGAGCTTTCTACTCTCACCACTTTTATTCAACATAGAACTGGAAGTCCTTGCCACAGCAGTTAGCCAACAAAAAGAAATAAAAGGCATCTAAATCAGTAAGGAAGAAGTCAAACTTTCATTATTGGCAGATGATGTAACACTCTACATAGAAAACATGAAAGACTCCAAAAAAACTACCAGAGCTAATATATGAAGTCAGTAAATTCACAGGACACAAAATCAATGTACAGGAATACGTTGCATTTCTATACACCAATAATGAAGCTGCAAAAAAGAAATTACGAATACAATCCCATTTTTAATTACACCAAAAACAATTAAGATACCTAAGGAATAAAACTAACCGAAGACGTAAAAGAGCTGTACTCTGAAAAGCGTAAAACACTGATGAAAGAAAGTGAAGATGACACAAAGAAATGGAAAGACATTCCACGTTCATGGATTGAAAGACCAAATATTGTTAAAATGTCTATCCTACCCAAAACAATCTACACATTTAATGCAATCCCTATCAAAATACCACCAGCATTTTTCACAGAGCTAGAACAATCCTAAAATTTGTATGGAACCACAAGAGACTCTGAATAGCTAAAGCAATCTTGAAAAAGAAAAGCAAAGCTGGAGTCATCACAATTCCAGATTTCAAGTTATATTACAAAGCTGTAGTTATCAAAACAGTATGGTACTGGCACAAAATCAGACACACAGATCAATGGAACAGAACAGAAAACCCAGAAATAAACCCACAAATATATGATCAATTAATCTCTAACAAAGCAGGAAAAAATATCCAATGGGAAAAAGACAGTATCTTGAACAAATGGTATTGGGAAAACTGGGCAGTAACATGCAAAAGAATGAAACTGGACCACTTTTGGGGTGCCTGGATAACTCAGTCAGTTAAGTGTCTGACTTCGGCTCAGGTCATGATCCCTGGGTCCTGGGACAGAGCCCTGCATCAAGTTCTCTGCTCAGTGGGAAGCCTGCTTCTCCCTCTGTTTCCCTGCTGGTGCACTCTCTCTCTTTCTCGATCGCTATCTCAAATAAACAAAAGAGAAAAGAAAAGAAAAGAAAAGAAAAGAAAAGAAAAGAAAAGAAAAAAGAAAAGAAAAGAAAAACAGAAACTGGACCACTTTCTTACACCGTACACAAAAATAAATTCAAATGGATTACAGACCTAAATTTGAGACCTGAAACCATAAAAATCCTAGAAGAGAACACAAGTAGTAACTTCTCTGACATTGATTGTAGCAATTTTTTTCTAGATATGTCTCCTGAGGCAAGGCAAACAGAAAGCAAAAAAAAACTTGGGAACTATGTCAAAATAATAGGCTGCTTCTGCATAGTGACAGGAAACATCAACAAAACTAAAACCTCCAGAATGGGAGAAGATACTTGCAAATGACATACCTGACAAAAGGTTAATATCCAAAATACATAAAGAACTTACAAAACTCAACACCCAAAAAACAAGTAATCCAATTAAAAAATGGACAGAAGACATGAACAGACACTTCTCCAAAAAAGACATCCAGATGGCCAACAGACACATGAAAAGATGCTCATCATCACTTATCCTCAGGGAAATGCAAATCCAAACAACAATAAGGTATCACTTCACACCTGTCAGAATGGCTAACATCAAAAACATGAGAAAGAACAGGTGTCAGCAAGGATGTAAAGAAAAAGGAACCCTCCTGCATTGTTGGTGGGAATGCAAACTGGTGCAACCACTGTGGAAGACGGTATGGAGGTTTCTCAAAAAGTTAAAAATAGAACTACCCTATGATGCAACAATTGCACTACTGGGTATTTACCCAAAGAATATAAAAACACTAATTTGAAGGGATACATGCACCTTCTATGTTTACTGCAGCATTATTTTCAATAGCTAAACTATGGAAGCAGCCAAAGTGTCCACTGATAGATGAATGGATAAGGAAGATGTGTGTGTGTGTGCGTGCACACGTGCACACGCTCGCACGCACAATGGAATATTATTCAGCCATAAAGAAGAAGAATGAAATCTGGCCATTTACAACAAGCTAGAGAATATATGCTAAACAAAGTAAGTCAGCTGGAGAAAGACAAATACTGTAAGATTTCACTGAAATGTGGAATTTAAGAAACAAGACAAATGATCAAAGGGAAAGAGAAAGAGAAACTAAGAAACAGGTCTTTAACTATAGAGAACTGATGGTTACCAGAGGGGAGGTGGGGGGGGAATGGGTTAAATAGGTGTAGGGATTAAGGAATGCACTTGTGATGAGCACCAGGTAATATATGAATTGTAGAATCACCATATTGTACATCTGAAACTAATTTAACACTATGTTAACTAACGAGTTAAAATAAAAACTAGAAAGAAAGAAATCCTGCCATTTGCAACAACGTGGATGGACCTTGAGGGCATTATGTTCAGTGAAATAAGACAGAGAAAGACACATACTGAATCATCTCACTTACATACAGAATCTTAGAAAAACAAACAAAGGACTCACAGATACAAAGAATATTGGTGGCTGCCAGAAGCAAGAGGTGGAAGGCTAGCCAAAATGGGTAAAGGTGGTCAGAAGGTATAAACTTCGTTATAAGATAAATAAATCCTGAGCATGTAACATACAGTACGGTGACTGTACTATATCTGAAAGTTGCTTAGAGAATAAATCTTAAAAGTTCTCATCACAAGAAAAAAAATGTGACTATGTGTGATAATGGATATTAACTAAACTTACTGTATCGTTTTGAAATATATACATAAATCATTATGTTGTACTCCTATAAATACAATGTTTGAGATATGTCAATCATATCTCAAAAACTAATAATAAAATGTTCATATCAAAAAAACAAAACAAAACAAAGCTGAAAATGTCAGCATCTTCCAAATGCTTTTTTTACCACCAAATACAGTCCAGATTCACTGGAGGAAGAAAAAAAGCCGTTTCCATTTCTTAAAGATATTAAGTATATTAAGAGTCTTTTTAATTTCCCTGTGTTTGAAACCCCATCCTATCTGCTCTTCTATTCAATATTTTTATGATTCAGTAACTTACACTGACTGACTCCTACTTCTTAGTTCCCACTGTGCTGGAGATGTTTTCAATAAACTCCTAAATTATTATTCCACAAACTTCTTCATTGTACGCAACGTCTTATAATCTTAGCACCTCTGCTCATACAATTTTATGCCAAATTCATAATACATCTTTTTTTTTTAAGATTTATTTATTTATTTCACAGAGATAGACAGCCAGCGAGAGAGGGAACACAAGCAGGGGGAGTGGGAGAGGAAGAAGCAGGCTCCCAGCGGAGGAGCCCGATGTGGGACTCGATCCCGGAACACCGGGATCACGCCCTGAGCCGAAGGCAGACACCTAACGACTGCGCTACCCAGGCGCCCCCATAATACAGCATTCTAACACAAAACTCTCCAGACTAATTTTTCAACTGCCTACTTTCTATATCCCCAATGCATCCAGAGTATAATTCTAAAATCTGGGGTTGCTTCCTCAGCTTCCTTATCTCCCTGGAGAGTTCATTGAAAATAACTGTTCCTGCTGAGCAAACTGCTTTTTTTCTCATTTCTATTCCCAAGCTCCAGTTCTTTCTATATAAGTATTTCCAACAGGAGGCTCTCAAAACATAGTTTGGAATTAAAACTCCGGTGCTTGAGGAAACTATGTATCTGTATGTACACGACTGGGGAAGATTTACATCTTGTAAAATTTTCCAGTTACCTGACTCCTGTTTGATTTGAATGGTAGGCTTGATCCCAGGCGGCAAAGGAGACTGCTGAGGCTGTTGCTGATGAGAGACTGGCGCCGGCTGAGCCACCTGCTGCTGGGTCTGCTGCTGCACTGGATGCAACTGCTGCTTAGGAGACTGCTGATGCTGTTTGGGAAACTGTGCAAGAATCTGAGTTGGGGCACCCACTAAACTTTTGGGGGAAGGAAGTCTGGTTGATGCCATTTTGATCGCTGATGTAGATACGCCTGTAGAAGAGTAGGGGGAAAAGAATTTATTTAATAGTAAAGCATACTTGAAGCTACATCTTGTAGCAGATGATAAAGACTAGGTAAATCAATAGGAATAATGATTAAGCACCTGTTAAATGTCATACATAATACGTGGTAGTTTACATATTTGATATACAGTACTCAAACTTTTCAAGGAAGGTATCATTGTTCTCACACTCAAAAAATATTGATTTTCCCTTGGTGAACACTTGGAGTGAAAGAGACAAAATATCAGAAAGGATACTCACATGTCTCTCAATAAATTTTCTGGTGGAATATACAGGTTCTTAATGTGAATAACACAACAACACAGCAAACTAAGTTCTGAATCTTATTTGTAATACGTTTTTAAAATATTTCTTTTCAGGTTCCAATACGTCAATTTAAACAAGGCAAGAGAAAATATTTCACACTGAACCATTCATCTTTTGACCTATTCAGCATGGCAAAGTAGTTTTTCTATACCTCATTGTTGATGATCTATAAATTAAAGTCATTTCTTGAGAACTCTAAGTGGGTCATTAAGTAATCTGTGAAAAATGACAAGTGGGCATACTCAATACATCCACAGCGAAACAATTCTGATGACATAAGGTATTAAAGACATTGCTTCTCAGTGCAATGCTAATATTAGCAGCATGCATAGGTAAGGAGTACCAGTAACTTCCACTAAAGATGTATGAGTCTGAGAGAGATTCTTCCCTCTCTATATCATCAGTAATTTTCTTTTTTTTTTTTCCATCGGTAATTTTCTTATAATTCTTCAACAACACAACAGGACTATTATCTGTAAATGATTTAATTTCCCTAAGAACCTGTAATATAACTCATCAATTTGTTCAGCACTGCTGAAATGAAATCAAACTCATAAATTAATACCCTAATTGTCAAATTCTTAGGCTATGTCACACTTTCTTCCATACCCCCCTTTATGACAATTATATTGCATTATAGAAAAAATTTTAAACAATATCACATTCCTATGTAAAATGTTTCTGGTGAGTGATAAAGATGGAAAAGAAACCTTGAGAAGTCATTCTGATTCCCGTGGCCTCAGCTCCCCCATCTCTTGAATTTCCCTTGGCCTACAAGTCTCTAAAGGTTGCTGTGTGGATCAGGTAAAAATCAGACTGAGACTACTTTGAGAGACAAGAGGTGTAATCAGAATCACCTGGAGGGCTTACCCACATTCCCTACACATTCTCCCACCTCATCCAAACCCATCCCTCCCCAAATACTAGTATTTTGGTGACATGTGTGTGTTATACTGCTTAGCTGTGCTGAACTAGATTATCTCTGGAGCCCCATCCAGCACCAACATTTTAAGACTCAATAGGTATAAAGTTTTATACAAGTTAAAGATACTATTTTTAAACTATTTAAAAGCTCTAATCTTTATATTGAATTTATAATGAACTCTTGTATTAATTGAGATAAAGTGTGCACAAGGGAAATTCCCTCTTGTTCGCCAAATAGTTTTTAAATAGTAGAAGTATGTGATGTAAAAAGCAGTCAGGATAACTTTAGAATCAGAAAACTATGTCCAAATTGCGCCTTCAACACATAAACACATTAACAGCTGTGTGATCTGACTGAAGTACTTACTCTGCGTATTTGTTCATTCAGTAAAAATTTACTGAGCACAGACTTTGTGCCAGATCCTTGGAAAACTATACTGTGTCCATGAAACAGTCCTTACCTTCAGAAAGGTTACAAGAGAAGACGATCAAATGATTATACAGATCTATTACTACAAACTGTAATGAAGGCAATTTTTAACAAGTGAAAGGTCCTCTTCCTTTTGCCCTTTGTTTCCCAAACAATTCAGCACTAAAGCTGTCAGCTGGTGCAAAGCAAGATGAACAACTACGTAGCTAAACAGAAGAGTGGCTTAGCATGAAATGTCAGAGCCCACTGCAGAAACTGGGCTAGCATGGGAATCAGAGTAAGATGAGGAGGGTGTCCATGCTGGGGAAACGCAGGGGACAGCATGCATGTAGTTAGAGCCCAAGTAAGACACAGAGGGGTTCCATGAGTGTGAGCCACCTAACACAGAGCCTCAAAGCTTGAGAAGAATGTCCACTGGAAGGGGTGGCTAAGGCAGTATCAGAATCCAAACTAAATGAAAAGGCCTTCTGGGTGGAAGGGCAGCCTGTCATAGGTGTTAGAGCTGAGAAGGGTGAGACTGGCATCCATGCAAAAGGGTGATGTGGAGAAACGGGGGGGGGGGGGGGCAGTGATGCAGGAGTCTGCAGGATATCAGAGCCTGAGAGGAGTGAGAAAGCATCTGCGTGGAGGTGGGGGCAACAGCAACAACAACAGACTGGCTGCATATGGGGGAGCTGACAAAATAAGTAAATACACGAAAGATAATGGAAGTCAGGTTTTTCACAATCAAAGAAGGGAAAGGAGAAAACTAGAGTCGTTTGACTGAAATTAGATGTATCAGTATGAACCCACAGTTTTCAATATATAGAAATAAACACAGATAAAAATATGTGTGTGTTGGGGCGCCTGGGTGGCACAGCGGTTAAGCGTCTGCCTTCGGCTCAGGGCGTGATCCCGGCGTTATGGGATCGAGCCCCACATCAGGCTCCTCCGCTGGGAGCCTGCTTCTTCCTCTCCCACTCCCCCTGCTTGTGTTCCCTCTCTCGCTGGCTGTCTCTATCTCTGTCAAATAAATAAATAACATCTTAAAAAAAAAATATGTGTGTGTATAAATGTGCACACATAACACACCAGCAGCATATCTAGCATCCAGGTTCTAGCTAATTATTACTTTCCACTAAAAGGAATCAGGGTTCCTTGGAAAAATGGCTGATTCCAGGGCTAGAGTAGGAAAAGTACAAGATGAGCTTGGTAAATATAAAAGATCTGTACTCCTTTTTTGTTATGCCTTTAACAGAAAATTGACTGTTTGAACCAAAAATAATAACAATGCAATATGGGGTTTGTAACATACAGAACTAAAATGCAGGACAACCATAGCACAGGATGAGAGAGAGAAAACAGAAGTGTACTATTCTAAGATTCTAACACAATATGGGAAGTGGTATATTACAAGACAGAATGTTATAAATTAAAAATGCATAATGTAAATTCTAGGGCTGAGTTCTCAACCAAGGGCAGCTTGCTCCCTCCTACTTCCACAGTTGGCAATCACTGGAAACATTTTTCATTGTCATGACAGGGGCTATGGCTACCAGTATCTAGTAGGCAGAGGTTAGAAATGCTATTAAGGGGGCGCCTGGGTGGCACAGCGGTTAAGCGTCTGCCTTCGGCTCAGGGCGTGATCCCGGCGTTGTGGGATCGAGCCCATCAGGCTCCTCTGCTGGGAGCCTGCTTCTTCCTCTCCCACTCCCCCTGCTTGTGTTCCCTCTCTCTCTGGCTGTCTCTGTCAAATAAATAAATAAAATCTTAAAAAAAAAAAAAAAAGAAATGCTATTAAGCATCCTATAATGTGCAGGTTAGCCCCTCACAGCAAAGAATTATCTGGCCCAAAATGTCCATATGTGGAGGCTGAGACCCAACTCTAGAAAAACTATTTAAAAAGTATTAAAAAAAAAAAAAATTACACACACACACACACACACACACACACAGCTACGAAGCCAATGGAAGAGATAAAATGATACCCTTTAAAAAAAAAAATCCAAAAGATGAGAATAGAGGGAAAAGGAAACAAAGAATAGAGAAGATGAATAAAAAACAATTATCAAGATAGCAGACTTGAACTCAATCATATTGATAATTACATTAAACGTAAGCAGACTCAGTAATTCAATTAAAAGGCAGAGACGGTCATGGATTTAAAAAAGTAAGCCTTAATTATATAATGTTCTTAAGAGATGTATTTTATTTATTTAATTTTTTAAAAGATTTTATTTTTAAGTAATCTCTACACCCAAAGTGGGGCTCAAACTTACAACTCCAAGATCAAGAATCACATGCTCTACTGACTTAGCCAGCCAGGCGCCCCAAGAGATGCATTTTAAACACAAAGGAGATATGGGTTAAAAGTAAAAGGATGAAAAAAGATATATCATGCAAACACTAATTATAAGAAAGTTGGATGGCTACATTAATATCAGAAAAGGAAGACATTAAAACAAGAAGTATTACCAGAGGAAAAAAAAGCAATGCTTTATAAAAAGGAGGTGATTTCATCAAGAAGAAACAAAAGTCAACTATACTTCACTAATAAAAATGTAAAAAATAAATAAAACAACGATCCTAAATGTGCATGCACCTAACAACAGAGATCAAAATACATGAGAAAAAAACTGACAGTGTTGAAAATTATGCACAAGGCCACAATTATAGCTGGAGATATTTCCACTCCTCTCTCAGTAACTGATATTACAACTAGACAAAAAAAAAAAAAATTAAAAAAGGTATTTGAGGGGCGCCTGGGTGGCTCAGTTGTTAAGCGTCTGCCTTCGGCTCAGGGCGTGATCCCAGCATTCTGGGATCGAGCCCCACATCGGGCTCCTCCGCTAGGAGCCTGCTTCTTCCTCTCCCACTCCCCCTGCTTGTTTCCCTCTCTCGCTGGCTGTCTCTGTCAAATAAATAAATAAAATCTTTAAAAAAAAAATAAAAAATAAAAAAATAAAAAAGGTATTTGAACAATTCTATCAACCAATTTAACCCATTGACATGTCAAGACCAAATAAAAAGTCAATTGTTCTAAAACTATTAAATAATCTAATACAGTATATACTCTTAGTTGCCTGGTTAATTTTCTTTCTCCTCTGCCTTTTGTCCTTTCTAACAAAAACCCATTTTCTCCCTTCAAAAGGATCCACCTTCTTGGGTACTGCCATTTATTTTATGGAGGGCCCCAAGCCAGCCCCAGAGGGAAATTTCTAATTGATCTAAGCCAGTTACGATGGCTCCATTCCTCTTGACAGGGACTAATTTAGGCTAGGGCGTATGACACAGTTGTGGCCAACAAGACAGAAGATCCTTCTCCTGGAAACTTCTGGGAAAGGTTTTCTCTTCCCTGAGAGAGACTCACAAAAGGGGACTGTCTCTTCTTCCTGTGCCCATTGTCATATCTGGATGAGATACATGAAATTGTTGCACTCATCCTGCGACCGTGATGTGAGCTACCTGAGAAAAAAGCTGACACACCAAGGAAAGCCAAGAAGAAACTTCTTGATGGCTCCAGTGAGCTACTATTTAACTTAATTGAAACTTCTCTGCTTCTGGACTTTTGGTTTTATGAGATAATAAATTTTCTTATTAAAAACCAATTGCTCAGTAGATTTATGTAAAGTCATTCAATCACTTATCGAATTTTGCAATTCAAGTTACGCATTAATAACCCAGGGCTCCATAACAATCAAACATATGAATGCCAAAAGAATATAGGCTACTGTGAATACCACCGAAGCAAACATAACAGGCCATAATTGGAGAAATTAAATACAGTTCAGGCTACATTAGTAACTCTGAATAAACATGAACTACTTGGAGTTTTAACATGAGCCCCAAGGAAAGAATGAAGCCCAAAACACACACAAAAAAAACAAAGTCATGTAATTGAAGGGCAAAGAAGATACATAACTGTAAGAATATTACCTGTGTTTTATCTTATACTCATAGAGATTATAGGGAAAAACCAGGTATTAAACAACTGGCTGGTTAAACAGCATGCCATTCAAAAATTTTTTTAATCCTGGAAATTATACTCCCTCCCCCCAATTTTTGTAAACAGAAGGAACAAAGACTTAATAGTGGACACATACTAGTAAAATATTCTAAGATGATATAGTTCAGGGAAATAAAATATAATATTTAGCAACCTCTACAAAAAAATTTCGTGCCTGGGTGGCTCAGTTGGTTAAGTGTCTGCCTCTGGCTCAGGTCATGATCCCAGATCTGGGATCAAGCCCCATATGGGGCTCCCTGCTCAGTGGAGAGTCTGCTTTTCCCACTCATTCTTCCTCTGTGCTCTTTCTCTGTCAAATAAATAAATAAAATCTTAAAAAAATATATTTGGGGAGTACTTATAAAAAAATTCTAACCCTCTGATTTGGTAATCCTGCTCTTGAAAGCTGGTTCTAAGAAAAGAGAGGGCTCAATTAAATTCACAAAGATGTCTGCTATAAGTAAGTCTACAATATCAAAATCTAGAAATACTCTAAATATCCAACACTGAGAGAATAATTTAATAAACTGCAATAGTAATAGAAATATTAAATAGCACTGAAAATAATTAGGGTAATTCAGAAAAATAGAAGAATGTTTTATGAAAAAAGTATGATACTAAACGGAATATGGGTTTTTTATTCCAAATAAAAAAATTTATTCACACAGGTAAAAAGGCATTAAAACATAAAATGGAAAGTGCTACTGTGATACAGTGGTAGGATTACTGATGGGCATTTGTTCTCTAAAATTATTTAATCCATTAATATTTTAAGGTTTTAAAAAAATTTAGGTGCTAAATGAGGACCACGTTTGAACTGACGGGGTTGGGGGATTTCATGAAACAAACGGAAAACAGGAACTGCATTCAGGGAGAGCCTAAAGAAAATCAATATAGTGAAGAGAACAGGAATATTTAGTGGATACAACTGAAAGCAATATGTTACTCAGGTTGAAGTGGGGTCAAGGAAGGAAAATAAAAGGTCAGTGGACAACAGACTCAGTATTGGGTAAATAATTCATGAAGTCCACAAAAGAATATGAGGAGAAGAATGACATGAAAGAAAATTTCTCTCACCAAAATATGAGAAAAGACAATGGCAACAGGATTTATCCGAGAAATAGGATGAATGAAAAGTAGAAAAGTCACAGTAATCAACCTGTGTAATGAACAATAGCCTATCATTTGGCTTACGAAGAACAAGAAGAGTGACACAGATTTAAGAGGTAACAAAAAAAGCTATGCAATCTACATGGGAAAAAAGGGGAGGAATCAAGTATGAAGCAGTCACCTAATAAACTATTTCCTTCTATGCTCATAAAGCACATTTCAACTATCACCTTCTTTTTGTATTACCAGCACCGGACTTACAACCACCAAATTAAAAATTATCTCTTCCAAACACTAAAGTGTACGGTGTGTATGGGTACGTTACCTTTAATCAAACAGAAAAAATATAATATGTACATATGTACTTACATATCTAAAAAACAGAAGGATAAATAAAAAACTAATTAAAGGCAAAAAAGGTTACCAATCAGGGAAAGACAAAAAAGGGTATAAGAATTGCAAATCAAAGATAGACTTCTCAGAACACACCTTGTTTAGTGCATTTGACTATGGAAAATGAACTTTTATGCAATTATAAATTAAGTAAAAGATGTTTAAATTGCAATCAGTAAAAACAAAACATAATGACACAAAGTGAAAGTACCCTAAGAACCAAAAGAACCATAATAAAATCTTAAATTCTGTTCAATAATCATACTGTTAGTCATCACACTGGTTTTGTTATTCTGAAACTATTATATGTTACAGGGTAAGTCAAATACATAACTTTATTAATTGTTAGAAACCAGGATTTTCAGCGTAAAGCGAACAAAGATACAATTATACAAACAGAAAAACAAAGAAGTAAAAAACCATAATTCTAAATGGGAATTGTTAATATTAGTATGAACGGATGATGTATTTCCTCCTCGAAAAAAAGGGAACTCCAGTTCTGCCCACAGAAAAGATTTAGAAACAATGACCAATCCAGTAGCAATGACCATTCCCACAGTGCCCAGACTGTGGTATCTAAACGCCATTTCTCACTAAGAGACCAGGGCTCCTTGAAAAAATGTCTAACTCCAAATCTGGGGCAGAAACCATATAAAATGAACCTAGAACATCTTGTCATATCACAAAATAAGGACTATTAAGGGCTAATGTCATTGTGTCAAAAGAATCTATGAGCCAACTTGAAGAGACTCCCCCTGGAATGTATGGGAAAATGTGAGCACCAAAAGAAGATCTGCAGTAGATTAACAGACATCAAAAATCTTAATAATATGGAGAATAAAAATTTCACTGGTCACTGAACTAACTCATTATCTAAAAACACAAAGAGAGGGAAATACTTGGGCATTTATATTGCTTTTATGAACTACACCTCAGAGTAACCAGTGGTAATAAGGGAAAGTTCTTCTTTAAGAATTCCATCTAATAAATGAAGAAAATAAGATAAAATTCATTTTGCAACTATCAATAAAATAATGACTCGTAGGCGAAGACTAGCAATAGCTATTAAAACAGTTGGTAATACTTGTACCTACTGATCAATGTTAATATCATCAGAGACAAATCAAACGCTATGTGCCTCCTAAAGAGATACAACAGCAAGTACACAATACCACTTAGAAAATGTTCAACCCCGGGGAGTCTGGGTGGCTCAGTCAGTTAAGCGTCTGACTTCGGCTCAGGTCATGATCTCAGGGTCCTGGGATCAAGCCCCACTCAGGGGGCAGTCTGTTTATCCCTCTCTCTCTGCCCCTCCCCCCACTCGTGCTCTGTCTCTCTCTCAAATAAATAAATCTTTAAAAAAATGTTCAATCGCCCACCTCCAAAAACAATCAGACTTAAATCCAATCAAGCTTCTTGATTCAACTATCAGTTTTGTGGAAATACATCAAACAGGAGAACTTGGTACACCACAACATGGGGATAAAAATCAGTAAAATCTAGACTATGGGAAACGCTCATGAAAAATGATGGATTTCTTCAACAAATTGCAAAGGAAAAAAAAAAGAAAAGGAAGAGAGACTTATTAAGTTAAAAAAGACATAACCATATCAATCAATGTGTGGACTTTGGATCCCAGTTAAAGAAAAATTTTTTATGGCATGATCGAGAAAACTTGCATAGGAACTGAATATTTTATTATATCAAGAAATTATTGTTAAAATTCTAGGTAATAGTGTCATTGTGAGTTGTAATTTTTTTTTAGGGATACATACTGAAGTATTTATAGCTGAAATTATATAGTATCTGGGATCTGCTTCCAAACATTCCAGGTCAAAAGTGTGTGGAGGGAAATAGTAGGTACAGATGAAACAAGACTCACCTTATATTGCCCATCTCTGAAGCTGGGCAATGGGCTCTTGGAGGTTCATTTTACTGGTCTCTCTACTTACATATGATTGGAATTTTCCATAATAAAAAATGTTTTAAATCATCCTGTAAACTTTTTATTTTTTTAAAGATTTTATTCATTTGAGAGAGACAGAGTGCAAGTGAGAGCACAAGCAGGGGGAGCAGCAGAGAGAGAGGGAGAAGCAGATTCCCCACTGAGCGGGAAGCCTGATATGGGGCTCGATCCAGGACGCCGAGATCACAACCTGAGCCGAAAGCAGCCATTTAACTGACTGAGCCACCCAGGCGCCCCTAAATCATCCTTTAAACTTTTAGATGACAAACTCAGAATAGCCATTCTAACTGGTAGAATTTTAATTCCCATATTCGAAATACTAAGGGATTCCTTTTCCTTCCCACAGCATGAGCCAACCATATCTACACCCCCCCGCCCGCCACCTTTAGAAACATCTCTACCCTTATAAACATGGGTTCACCTACCAGGTTACTGCCATTAAGACTCTTCCCCCTCTACTACCAGCTGCCCCTACAAGAATAACCAGAGACAGATACATCAGCTCTAAAATAGCCTGTCTCCCAGTCCCCAACAGAAGCAGACACTGAATGCCCTTGTCCCCCAGTTAGCCACAAAGCTGCTACAGAAGCCCTACAGTCAGAATGACATCTCTGGTCTGTATATTACCACTTCTACTAACATTTATCTTTTTTAGAAGGAATCGCCCTAATTTTTTTAGCACTAATAATAGCTAAATTAAATATCTCAAAGACTCAAAAGAATCATAGTTTCCCTGAGTATCTGCATTCATGAGTTTATATTTACAGCTCCCATGCTCTATTGAATTCCAGTGAATTTCCAAGAAATCTGAGATATCTTGTTCAGTTCTCCTAAAACTACCTGAAGCTCAAAAAGATACAGGATACTAAGAAGCAAAGGAGAAAAAGGGAAGTCCTAAATTCCCAAGAGTTTGAGAGGATATGGAAAAAATAGTGTGAAAAAGAGAAGAATGGAATATTCATTTTGCCTAAAGATATTTCATTAGTAGCGGGGCACATGGGTGGCTCAGTCCGTTAAGCAGCTGTCTTTGGCTCAGGTCATGATCCCAGGGTCCTGGGATGGAGCCCCGCATCAGGCTCCCTGCTCAGCGGAGAGTCTGCATCTCCCTCTGTCTCTCCCCCGCTAGTGCTCATGCTCTCTCAAATAAATAAATAAATAAAATCTTAAAAAACAACAAAAGAAAGATACTTCATTAGTAGCCAAGAGAAAGACCCTTTTTATCTCCAGTAATAACACCTTCCTTTGGAAGAACAGAAATCTTTCTAATAGTTCAATAAAACATCAACAAACTGTGTGATGAGTACTAGAAGGGAAAAATAATTATCAGTGGATGATATTTTGACACAGGGGTCACTCAGGTAAGGAGAGAAGTGGCCGTTCCTTCTCTTACTTTCAAATTTTAAGAGTGAATTTGGATTATGTTTGCAACCAACATTTTCAACAGACCTTCTGTATAAAAATTATTTCTATTTTTAATAATACTGTATTATAGTTGACTGCTGCACAAACAGAAAGGTTAGAATGTTTTTTAAAAAATTACTTAAAGAAACAAATAAAAGAAAATTTTTAACCTATTTTCCTGTCCTTGATTGAGACATTAGATAGGTATTAGAGCCAGGAAATAATGACAGATGCTTTCACATCCTAGCATTAGGGCTGTAGGGTAAAGGAATACTGACGGCATCGCATCTATGTAGCCTCTTCCTTGCCTAGAGGGTTCCACAGAACACACTAAACATTACTAAAACAAGGATGAAAAATACTTGTGTTTTCCTATTCTAGTGCTTATATTCACTACTAGTTCATAAACTAGGATATTTTCAAGTTCCACTCTATCTTTAGCTATGTATTGTTCAAGTAAAATCCAAGGGCAACTAAGCTGTGTTCTATATTGTCTCTATGCTCCCTTTGACGGACTACAACCATGGGTATGATTTCTGTACAGTACATGCTTCTCTCCCATCCTCACCTCAAGACTCACCAACAGTAAGATTTCTGACAGGGTGCTATCTGCCTTTCATAGGGAGAAACACAAGGACATGGAAGAGAGCTAAACTTATTTGGGCTAACATGGAACTGAGATTTCCACATTTCCTTTCCTCTGCTATTACTAAGCAGCAATTGTTCTTCGTTCAGCCATAGTTCTTCTTAATACCTCCCATCACCACCAATACAGAAAAACTTAGGGAGACTGAAGAAAAGGTGAATGACATGTCCTTAAAATCATCCTCTTCCTCCTGCTTCTTATCGCTGGGTAACTTACTCTGAAGAGGCTGTATACTTAATGTTTCCCCTGAAGACCCTTGAGTAAAATATGGTTGACTCAAACAACACAGGTTTGAACTGCATGGGTCCACTCATCCACAGATCTTTTTCAATAAATACAGTATGAGAAATTTATTTTCTCTTCCTTATGATTTTAATAACATTTTCCCTTCTCTAGCTTACTTCATTGTAAGAATACAGTATATGATGGATACAACATATGAAATATGATTGTTATAATCTATTGATTGTTACCAGTAAGGCTTCCCGTCAAAGAAGGCTATTAGTAGTTAAGTTCTGGGGGAGTCAAAAGTTATATGTGGATTTTCAACTGTGCCAGGGGTCAGTGCTCCTAATCCCTATGTTGCTCAAAGGTCAACTGTAATTTCAAGTTCCTCATTTAAGAATTTCGTTGGGGGGGACCTGGCTGGCTCAGTCAGTAGAGTATGTGACTCCTGACCTCAGGGCTGTAAGTTCAAGCCCCATGTTGGGTGTAGAGATTACTTAAAAATAGTAAAAATATTTTAAAATAAATAAATAAATAAATCCTTATACTCAAGATATTTGTATATCCCTTTGAAATTTGTTGTTGACAGGATTAATGTACATTTTGTAAATATTAATTGCCTAGATGATTAGGTATTATGTATTTGGAAAAACAATCTTGGAGAAAAGATGTTAATATAGGAAAACTGAGTAACCCACTATCTTGACAGTCTCAGACTGGGGTAAGGGGAGTGGTAATTTCTGATATAAAAGCAGGGATCTTCATACCCAAAGCAGAAAAATACACCCAGATGGTTTTCTTCAAAATTCCCATATATCACAGGTACAGAATTACATGGCATATCACCACTCACCTTGTGCTACTGTTGACATGACCACAGATGGTGTGGAAGATACCACAGCTGTTACTGCAACTGTATTAGGAATAGGTGATGGTGTAGAACTGCTGCTGCCACTGCTGCTACTACTGACCAGGGAGGACTGTGAAGCAGTTATAACCACTGGTGGCTTCTGGGTTGTGGAAGCAATGACTGATGTTGGTACAAGCTTAGTGACTGCTGCATAGTTATGGGATTTGGAGAGAATGTTGGGCACGAAGGTTGAACTTGGTGATGTGGTCACTATAATAACCTAAGGAAGGAAAAATAAGTTATTTTCATGAACCCACTATACTACTAATGTATCTAGACTCATAGTTATATATAATCCAAAAATAGCTTATGAAATATGAAGAAACAATTCATCAAAGAGAGATCTGCAACTAAAAATATGTGTAAGCTTTCCTTTACTAGCAATCATGAAAATATGTTTAAAAGAAACAATTTTTACCAACCAAATATTTTTAAAAACAATGTTCAATGCTGTATAAGATACAGTGAAATAAGCACTTCAATATACTGCTTAGGGAGTATAATGGACACAATCTTTCTAGAAAGTAATTTGGATAATCATTCATTTATGAATATTTGTTGAGCATCTACTATGTGCCAGGCATGGTTCTAGATGCTGGGGACAGTGGAATGAACAAAGCAGACAAAGTTCATACTTCCATGGAGCTAAATTCTAATAGGTGGGGAGGGAAACAATAAACAAATTAGAAAAGTAAATATATGTCATATGGAGATAAATGGAAGAGACAATAAAGCAGGATAGGAAATAAAGAATATTAGGAGTACCATGCTATTTTTTATACAGTATTCAATGAAAATGTCTCTGATAAGGTCACATTTGAGCAGAAACTAGAAGCGGGGCTGTGAACCATGTTGCCACCTTGAGGAACTGCATCCAACGGCACAGAAAGCGCAAATAAAAAGGACCTGCGGCAGAAGCAAGCTTGGTGTCTTCACTAAACTTCAAGGACCTAATGAATGGGATCGGATTTTAGGACACAGAGAAGTACTAGGAGACAGAATCGGGGAAGTAATGAGGGACTAGGTGATGGAAGATCACGTTGATGCTATATACCCTTGATATGATATGATGAAAATGGCACTTTATCAATGTGGTCTTCCTTCCAAAAATGGCAAATCCTAGTCTAATCATTTGAAAAACATCAGACAAACTCCAATAGTGGAGCATCTTACAAAATATTTGACCAGTGTTCTTTAAAACTGCCAAACACAAGAGAAGGCTTGAGAAACTTTCACAGCCAAGAGGAACGTAAGAAGGCATGACAAGTAACTGTAATGTGGTATCTGGGAACAGAGGAAGACAATGGGTTAAGAAATCTGAATAACCACGGACTTTAGTTAATCCTAATGCATCAATACTAGTTCATTAATTACAACAAAGTACCATAGTAATATAAAATGTTAAGAACAGTGGAAACTGAGTGTAAGACATATGAGAATTCTCTGTACTATCATCTCAATTTTTCTGTAAACTTAAAAAGTACAGTAGGGCAGAGGTAGTAGAAACAGGGAGACAAATTAGGATGCTCGTGGAATAAAGCAAGCAGAGATGATCATGACTAAAGTGTTTATAGCAGAAGGGGTGAAAAGTAAACAGATTCTGAATATACTTTAAGGTAAACCAACAGGATTTGCTCGCAGCTTGATACAGGGAATGGAAGGGAAAAAAGAAGCAGGAAAGAGACTTCAAAGTCAGCCTGTATGGCTAGAAAAGTGTAGAAGACATAGGGAGGCAAAGAATTTCAGATGAGAAAGAACAGGACGGAGCAAAGAACCTACCCCTGGAATCTTGATGTATTTTAAAACAGAAAGAAACCCGGTGTAGCAAAAAGTATATAGAGCAAGGAGGGGTTGGCAAAGTAAGGAAAGGCCAGCTCAAATTTATAAGCCAGAGTAAAGGATTTAAATTTTATACTAAGTACAATAGGAAGCCATAGAAGGATTTTAAGTGGGGAAACAACAAAATTTGATTTATATTTTAAAAGATCATTCTAGCTATGTGGTGAGTGGCAAGAATGGAAGCAGTGAGACTAGTAAAGAAACTACTGCAGTAGAGCAGGCAAGAAATGACAGCGGCTGCTTGGACTGGGGTGTTAGTAGTAGAAATAAAGAGCCATAATCACATGCAGATTCTTTGAAGAGGTAGAGTCAATAGGACTTGTTGATATAGGGAAATGGTAGGCCTAAGGAAAATAACATAATCAAGATGAACTCCTAGAGCTAATGTTCATTGGCTAAATTTAAATCTCCCCAAAATCCTATGACACAGACACTATTATTATCCCCATTTTACAGTTGAGAACACAAAAATCATTTACAAACCTATAGTATCACAGTTTTATTCTATATAATGGTGGTATGGTGATACCCAAAACAGAGCAGAATTTCTTTCTCTTCTTTCACCGAAATTACCTCTAACTATCTAGGGCAGAAAACTGTTTTGAAAAATCCAAAGAAATTAAGGGAGAAATTATCTTTCATTTTCGTATTAGTCCTAAAGAAGGCCTGATCTTACATCAGTTGGTCAAAATTTACTGAGGATGTCTGCACTCGGTGCCAACATCTCAAAAATGACTATATCATCATTATTTTGACTATATCATCATTATCATATATTTGCAGTGTCATGGAGAATTATAAGATGTAACTAGATATTCACTACTTTAAGCAGTTTGTTAATTATTTGACGATTCAAGAGAGATATCTGAGTCTTGACCAGCAAACATCTATATAGAGTTGACCAGCATACTTCTAGATAGACTCGAACAGCAAGTACCTATATAGCATTACGACAAAAACAATCATAAGCCATCATATAAACCGAGAAGTAGTAGACCAATATGGTAAAAAGACCAGATTTTAAGAGTCAAATACCCTGAGCTTAATTGTGCTTCAGCCACTGACAAATGGCAGGCCCCTGGACAAGTTAAAATCTCTGAACTCCAATTTTCATCTATAAAATAGGGATAATAATACCTACCTTTCAAATCATTACAAGGATTAAATGAGATAATGATGTGAAGCATCTAACATAGTGCTAGGCACATAGCAGGTGGTCAATATCTGGCAGTCAACAAACAGTAGTTATTATTTTACTATTACTATTCAGTAAGGGTGTTATAGGTCAATCTGGAAATATATTTTATGTATTCTTTTTTTGTTTCATTAAAAAATGCTATATATCTTTTTCCCAAACTCTGATATGCCTGAGAATCTAAAGAACTCATAGCTACTACCACAGTCAAACCAATTTTAGTGGTAATGGCAATTAGGTTTCACATTTGCCAATTCTGAACTCATAGTAGTAGCTTCCTGGAGCAGCGTTTATAAGGACTCTGCGACACAGATAAGGATTCACCAAGGTGTGGAAGAAAAGTATACCACAATCAATTAACAATGTCTGTCATGGGCAAGGGAAGGGGAAGCATTCACACTTGCGTCAACTATTTCCGATGTTAAAACTAGAGTATCCATGTAGGCTTCTAACATTAAGACAAAATTTCAGCAAAATAAATCTAGAG
Source organism: Ursus arctos (assembly GCF_023065955.2). NCBI lineage: Eukaryota > Metazoa > Chordata > Mammalia > Carnivora > Ursidae > Ursus > Ursus arctos. The sequence goes on from NW_026622897.1 coordinate 52,006,120, forward strand.
GTCTTTAAGAGCATGTTTTAGGCTACAGATACAAATGATAAAATATATTTTAAGATTTCAGTCTGCATGTTGATTTCTGATCTGAAAAGGAGTTATCTAAAATTAGAGATCCACCCTAAAGAAAATTTACTTGTACTTTAAAGTTACGAATTACAACAGGGGAAATACAGGGATTTTGAAACCAAGTGAACCAAACAGTGTTTATTCAGGCCATAATTCAAATTACTGACCTTCTAGCACTCACAAAAACTCCTTAAGAGTGCTGGGACTTGCACCCTAAGGATAAAATGAAAAATATCAATCAAGCACGTGAAAGCATAAAGCTATATTTTGTTGCTTTGTTCATATAAGTGCTGTACCAATGTTAAACTTAAAATGAAGGCACCACATTAACATAGGTGGAAATTTGTCTACCCTGAAAATATATGACCTACTTGAATTTGAATCAAGTCCACAAATTCATAAAGAATTATACTTAATGTAAAAGTCATTTTACCTAAAATAATTCCTAAGTTGACTTACACAGGATTTGTGAGAAATCCAAGGTGAATGCAATAATGAAAACAGCCTTACAGAAATTTCAAAGAAGTCCAATTACCCAGCAGAAGGAAAACAAAAAACAAACAAAAATCCCAAAGAATATCTATTAGTGCTACCATACTCGGCTTGTCCAAGAAGTAACAAAACCAATGGCACTGGGTACACATGAAATAAAAAAGTATAATTTTGCCTACGGAACATAGTAGATACTCAGTAAATATTTGTGGAATGAATGAGTCTTATTTTTAATTTAATTTGTTTTACATGTTTATTTTTTAGGTACAGTAGGACAAATCTAAGGTTCTGAGCTTGGACTCTCCTGGTATGGTTCATATGACCTTGGAGATAAATATGCCCTCTTATAAGCATCAATATGTATGACAACCTCGACTATCCATTCTCAATTGGCAATTCCGAAGAGAAAACAAAAATAAAAATAAGATAAAGTCATTGAATCAAAACAAAACAAAAAATGTTAACTTCACTTACAGGTGAACCTTCCCTCTTTTACAACTATTTTTATATATGTCTACCAAAGAAGATTCAAAAGTTAATAATGTTAGGTGACATTTACTTAGCATGCATCATATGCACTATGTTAAGTACTCTCCATGAATCATCTCATGTAGTTACCCTGATAACTCTAGGAAGTAAATACTGTGATCTTTGTTTTATGAGGAAACTGAGGCTCATGAGAGGTGGCAGAGTCAGATCTATTTATTCATTTTTTCATTCATTCATTCATTCAACAAACATTAATTAACACCGTCTATGTGTCATGAACTATTCTAAATACTAGGGAATACAGTGATGAATAAGATAAAGTATCCACCCTCAGCAACATACACCCTATGGGAGAAATGGGAAATGAATAAATATATAATATGATGTCAACCGGTTATAGGTATAATAAATAAAAATAAAACAAGTAAGGGAACATAAAGACATGGATGGGAGATGGGTGCTCTTTTAGCTCTAACTTCATGACACTATTTCTCAAATACCAAATTAAAAGAGTAGATGAGAAGGAGGAAGATAGAAGAATTACAGATACATAAGTCCCAGCAAAAAAAGGCAAGTAAAAAATTACAGTAAGTAGACTTATAAACTCATAAGAGTATAGCAGGCTGATAATCCTTAATATAGGGCTAGTCCAGAAAGCAATATCTATATTATATTATTATATAAAAAGTGATATTCAGAAGGATTACCTTGGAGTCATCAAATACAAATGCAAAAATCATGTTCAGTGTAACATTTAAAAAGTCATCAAAAATAGTCAATTTCTACATATAAAAGTGTAAGCTCCAGTTAATTGATGAATTCATTTTGGAAGAGCTCATTCTCAACAGTGCAAATAAATAAAACACTGCCTTACATAAAATACCAGCAAGGAAAGTGAGCCAGTATTTTTTTTTGAGTACATACCTACTGCTGTACTTTAAAATACCCAGTCTCATTTAATCCTCACAATAACTTTTTAAGATTGGCATTTTTCTCATCTCACAGAAAACAGATTTAGAAAGACTAATTTATCTCAGGTCATACTAGAAGAGCAGGGGTTCCAACCCAACCCAGGCCTCCCTGACTACAAAAATTCTTGCTTGATTTTAACACTATACTATAATGCCTCATCCTAAAACTGAGAATAGAATTATATTCCACAGATCAGCTCATTATTGCTTATGGTTTACTAAGAAAATAATTTCTCGTGTATTATATAATGACATCTTCCAGAAAACTCAGAAGGTTCTTTAAATGAAAGTTATTGTGTATCTGAGGGTTCAAAGGTGGGAAAGATCACCTGCTGAAGATAAGAAGTACCTCCATTCCTTCCCCCAAATCCCTCTAAAATGGTATGAAGGGATTTTTTTTAAAGGGGAAGAGGCATGTAAACCCTAAAGTCAAAATGAAAAGAAGGTACCAAGCTGTGAAGTTCTGTAAACTAGAAAACAGATAAGTAGTAATCAATCAAGCATAACCTCGAAAGTGGAAACCAGAGAACCCCAGAAAGACTCGAGCATGAGATATGTCTTACGTGGGAGCAAAAGTGGCACTAGAGAAAGGAAAATTAGTTGAAAATCGATGTAAAGCAGCATTTAGATCTACAGCTATCCTCTCCCATCCTAAAGGAAGACTAGGAATTTATTCTCTTGAGGGAGAGGTTGAATCCAAGAGAATTTGCTAACACTGGGCCAAGGGGGCTGAGTACTGCGCTACAGACGGGTTAAGTGAAGTTTATATACTGAACGGTGAGACTATCTAGCCTGTTCCCTTCATTTACTCCCCAAATACAGGCAGACTGGCTAACTATTCTAGGGAGGAGACTGAAAAATTCTTCTCTGAGGAAATCTGACCAGTCCATGATAAAGCCCTAATGACAATGATAACTGACAGAGGTAAAGGGGTAGTGGGTTTTTCTCCACAAAACAGCCCAGCTAGGTCAACCTACAATGAAAGTCACCAGCCAACATGCCCCACGCTATACATACAGCTTTCTGTCAGCTTTTACTGCCCATATTTATATATAAGCACACAGATAGCTGGCATTTAAGAAAACTCTAAAATGAAACAGATCAAAACAAATAGATAAAAGGAACTTACAGGTAAGAGAGAAAACATGAAAGAATAAAATATCAAAAAAAAGTCATGAGTATCTATCACAATACAGTGATTTTATGAAAGAACAAGATGCTGTTTTTTAAAAAAAGGAATTTTCAGACATCAAGAAAGAGTTATCAGAAATTTAAAGTATGGGGGCGCCTGGGTGGCACAGCGGTTAAGCGTCTGCCTTCGGCTCAGGGCGTGATCCCGGCGTTCTGGGATCGAGCCCCACATCAGGCTCCTCCACTAGGAGCCTGCTTCTTCCTCTCCCACTCCCCCTGCTTGTGTTCCCTCTCTCGCTGGCTGTCTCTATCTCTGTCGAATATATAAATAAAATCTTTAAAAAAAAAAAAAAAAAGGAAATTTAAAGTATGATAGCAAAAATGACAAATACAGAAAAGTAGTGAAGGATAACATTAAAGGATAAAGAAAATAATACAGAGCATTTACTATATGCTAGGCTCTATTCTAACAGTTTTATATTCATTATCTCATTTATTTATACCCCAAAACCTTATAGATTGTTTTCCCTGTTTTTCAAATAAGAAAATTTAATTCCAGAATTTAGTTTCCCAATAGTAACAAAACTAGTAAGTGGCAAAAACTGAGATTCAAATTCAGAAGTCTAGTTCCAAAAATCCAGGTTTTCAACCACTATGTTATAGCAGAAAGAAAAAGCAAACAAATGGAAAATGGGAGAAAAGAAAAGAAAGCAAGGATAAATCCAGGCAGTTCGACATCCTAAATAGTTGATCCAAAAAGAGAGAACACAGAAAAATCTAGGAAATAATTCAAGTAATTCACCAGAACTGAAGGACATGAGTGTCTAGAGTGAAAGGGACCACTGAGTGTGCACCAATGGATAAAATAAAGACCCACACCAAGAAAAATTACCTTGAAATTTCAGAACTCTGAAAGTTATCAAGAGTTTTCAAAGAGAAAAAGCTGAAATTAAAATGGCATTGGGCTTCTCAAAAGCAATACTGAAGGCAACAGCCAATGGAGCAATATCTTCAAAATTACAGGGAAAAGAACCTCCAACCTGAAAAATACTTTACCTAAACCATCAAGAAAGTGGGAGAGTAAAATAAAGACATTTTCAGTCCACCATACAAGGTCTCAAAAAATTTACCTTCCATCCACCCATACACCAAGAAGCTACCAGAGGGTGTTCCAGCAAATGAGTAATAAACAAAGAAGGACTATCAGAATGATGGTGAAGGGAGACCCCAGAAATACAGGTGTGCAAAAAGCCTAGGATGCCATCAGCATCCAGATTAGTATGGAAAGTTAGAGGGTTCTAATAACGTACAACTGACAGAATACTGATGATCTGAATATACTGAGAAGAGTTTAGGAAAGAACTAAAGATAGCATACAAAGAATAAAAAAAGAAGGCAACAATAATTATTCACTTAATCGTATCTTTCCTTTCTTCTATAAAACACCCACTTCTGACAGCTCTGTTACTCTGGCAAAGTAAAAACTGAATTCCTAAAGGTAAAGTTATCCATATACAGGTAAAAAAAATCTTATATTTTTTTCCCAAATATCATTATAATAATAAAATAGAACAAAAGTCTTAGAAGTATGAGATCTGCTGGCTGTGTGACATTAGGCAAGTCATTTGGCATCTCTGAGCCTCATCTATAAAAAGTGAATTAGTAATACCTATCCTAAAGCTTTCTGTGCAGAAATAAAGTAAGAGACCTGATCATTCCCAGCATAATGCCAAGCACATAGTAAGCACTCAGTGCATGTTCGTTAAATCTGAATCATACTGACTGAAAGAGATGGAAACAGCAATTGGCATACAGAGACTCCCTCCCGCACATACCTTCTGTGTTGTTGTGTTTGTCGTCTGTGTTGATGGTTTGGTGAAGGTTATTTTCACAGGAGACATGTGGGGCGGTAAGGAGTTGGCAATGCTCTGCATGATGTTGCTCATCTTGGGACTGCCACTCACAGGCACAGTGATCGTCTTTGAGACTGGAACAACAGCCTTTGGAACTTCCTTTAGGACAACGGGGGAGGAGCTAGAAGAATTTGTTCGCCTTCGTTTTCTAGGTTTTTCATCTTCATCTGAACAGCTAACACCTAAAAGGCAATGACAATTTGGTTGTATTTATCACTATCTAACCCTGTATTTTATACTTCATTTTAAAGCTTTGTGTCATCAGTCATCCTTGACCTCTCCCTTTGCCTCATGCCCAAACAAACACTAAGGCCTATCAATCCTCCCTCAGAAGTTTTCTCTGAATGCCTTTCCTCCTTTCTTTAACCCTGGGGCTATGTCAGGCCTTCTTATCTCCTGACTGTATTTTAGCAACCTCCTAAAAGGTGTCCACGCTTCCAATCACTCCATTTCTACCCTCCATCCTACTGCCAGTTATAGAATCTCACATCTACCTGTGTCAATGCCTTGCCTTAAATCCTTAAGTAGTTTTTATCTCCCTACAAGACGAGGCACTTAAATCATTACTACATCATTCAAGGTTCTACAGCCTTCCAAGAACGCAATACAGCTGACCGTCAAACACAGGTTCCAACAGCGCAGGTCCACCAATATGTGCATTTTGTTCGATAAATACAGTACATTACTGTAAATGTTTTTCTTTCCTCTCCTTTACGATTTTCTTAGTAACGCTTTCTCTAGCTTACTTTATGGTAAGAATACAGTATATAATACATATACGAAATATGTGTTATTGAACTGTTTATGCTATCAGTAAGACTTCTGGTCCCTATAGACTATTAGTAGTTAAGTTTTTGGGGAGTCAAGTTATATGCAGACTTTTGACTGCACAGGAAGTCAGCACCCTTAAGTCCCACATTGCTCAAGGGTCAACTATACCCTATTCCACCCAACCCTGTGCACCCCTATAATCCTGGTACACTGAACTGCTCACCATTCCCCAAAGCCACTTTATCACATTCTATCCAACCAGAGTCTCTATACACTACTGTTCTTTGGGGAATACTACCTACCAACAGTGAACTCGTCATCATCCTGCAAACCGTCTCCTCAGTGATGCTCTTCCTTACTCCTCTAAGCAAAACTAAGCCACATCTCCTCTGAGCTTAAACACTTTGTATATTCTCTTCTGTATCACTTACCCCATGGCAATGTGGCTGTCGGTCTGCACATCTCCCATTATTAAGGGGCTCCCCGAGGGCCATGACTAAGACTTATTGGTTTGTTTCCCTGGCACAGTGCCTTGCACATATGAAGCTAGATTAATGAATGATTATATCTCAAACTAATGTTGCAATAATAAAGCAATAAACTTCCTATTATTTCAAGCTACATTTTATGTGAAAAGGTTTCCTCGGGTTTGGGATTCACTTTCAATGTTTTAAAAAATGTTTAAAAAAAAGGGGCGCCTGGGTGGCACAGAGGTTAAGCGTCTGCCTTCGGCTCAGGGCGTGATCCCGGCATTATGGGATCAAGCCCCACATCAGGCTCCTCCGCTAGGAGCCTGCTTCTTCCTCTCCCACTCCCCCTGCTTGTGTTCCCTCTCTCGCTGGCTGTCTCTATCTCTGTCGAATATATAAATAAAATCTTTAAAAAAAAAAAATGTTTTAAAAAAAAAAAAGAAGATTGCGGGATGCCTGACTGGTTCGGAATAGCATATGACTCTCGATCTCAGGTACGTGAGTTCAAGCCCCATATTGGGTGCAGAGATTAACAAAAATAAACTTTAAAAAAAGAATTAAAAAAAATAGATCTCTTACAATCACCCTCCGCTAAATCTACAGAAATCAGATATAAACTTAATAGTTATAGATTCTTAGTTTTTTCTTTATGAACTAAAGCCTCAACTGTTTTTGTAGACTTTTTTTTTTAAAAATCAAGTGAACAAAACATAAAACTTTGCAACATACAAAAAAAAAAAGTATACAGCATGACTCATGGAATTGTTAATAAAATATAACTCCTTATACCTTCAATTTTTAGACTTTAATTTAAATAAGGCTGACAATGACCTAAAATCATTCCTAAAACAGCAAACTCTACCTCTAAAACTTACAAAGAAATCAAGTTTATAACTATATTGAGAAAAATGAAAATCAAATATTAATAATCTCCAGCTGATAACAAAAGCAAAATAGTATTGACACATAGACACTAAAACCAAAAAATGACCTGGATATTAAACTGTTCCACAGGATAGAATCAAGGGGTTAAAAACTGCAAATAAATTTCAAAAGCTTACAGTCAACTAGAAATATAAAAGATGGACTCTCTAGAATGTATCGCTGAATGTAACAGTTGGATGATATGCTAAATAAATATTTTTTAAAAAATTACAAAGATTACAATTATAGGAGTAAACACTGAATAAATCACATAAGCACATTTCTTCAGTTTCCATTCACATTTCTATTCCATGACAATCAAAACAAGTGAATACTTGGAAGACAGCACTGTTCAAGGCAGATTTCCCACAGAAAACAAAAAAGAAGTAAATTTTTCAACCCCCGGAACTGATTAAAAAGCAATATATACCCAGTCACGTGTAAAGAAAGGAATTTACAACCTTCAAAAACTAACCACTGCTAATAGCCAGTGGACCGATGATTTAATCCAGGAAGGAAGATCTAATCAGAGCCTATGTTGCAGCATTTAGCCAAGATGGCCCTGATAACACTGAGAATATCACTTACTTTTGACATAAACAGTACTTCCACTTGGCAAGACAACTACATTGGAGGCAGGACTGGCAGGTCTTGGAGACTTAACCGTTGCTATGCTGCCACTTGGAACAGGGGTAGAGGTTGGGGTTGACGTGGTACTTGTGTAGGAATAGCAAACCACTACTGAAGGAACGATAAAAAAGTTTGCTGTTAACTTTCACCAAAACTGTCCACGCATATACAGAAAAATAATTTTTTTACTGCAGGCCAATTTTAACATTTTCACGTGATCAGAAGTTAGAGGCCATTACTAAGTATTAGGTCCATTAGGTTAAAAGGTATTAATAACCCTTCCTGAAAATCATCACTTCACTGGGTTTTCCTCAAGTATTTAATAGCTGGTCTGCAGGTGACACTGCCAATGGAGAAGAGCAAAGTTACAAAGAAATCAAGTTTAAAACTATACTGAGAAAAATAAAAATAATTTTTCATTCATGGCAGGAGTTAGACAAAAGGCACGTACTTGTATTCCCTTTTAATACTGATAGTAGCACCAATGATGGAGTGATGCATAATTTTTCCCTAACCATGGCAATTTCCAACATAGCAAGGTTACTTTATTATAAAACAACTTACTAGTCACTTGCCATCCAAGCAGTGCAACAATAACTCAACTAAAGTAATGACATCATATGTCAATTTCTTGAATAACAACAAGAAGCAAGAATAGTTCATAAGGTACCATTTACTGAGTACCATGCACTATGCTAAATCCTTTCCATATATTACCACTAATTCGTACAACACCACATCCTCATTTTAAAGATGAGGAACCTAAGGTTCACAGACGCTAAGGGTTGCTGGAGGTCACATAGCTAGGAAATCGCTAACTAGGACTCAAACACAAGATTTGACTATTGGAAATCCTGTATTCTTTTCACTCTTCCAGACAGTTGGTGGATAGAAAACGTAAAAGTGGGAAGAGAAGAAAGATACCTCTCCTACAACAAAGAAAACAGGAACTCAGTGGAGGCCAAATTTGTACATTGGTACCTGGCTCTTACAATACAAATATAACTTCCTTCAGCCTAAAACAGAGTCTGGCATGCGTGAAGAGTGTCTCGCTCTGCTCCACAACCCACTGCTAAGCAAGAAACAACAGTTCCCCAAAGTAATTTGACAACTGCATTATTTTCAGGGTTATTTTCAAGCAACACCAAACTCGGCTACTAGAATCAATCCAAAAATGCGCTCTCAAATTTAATTTTACTCTTGGTGACCTCAAAAGAATTCAAGAATTTGTAAAGCACATGTCAATTACTAGATTAATAACAATAAGAAAGCCTTCTCCTCTGCCAGGTAATCAGTCCCTAATGGATTCAGAACACTGACTAGAACAGAGAAGCACCATATACCATTGATTCCAGAAGATAAAAACAGAGTTTTATTGTCGAAGTAATCAGTTAGGCATCTTTCTCCAGCATTCCACCATTTATTTTCCATGTCACCCATTAAGGCCTTTTATCCACTTCTAACAAGATACACTGATACCAAAAAATCACTTCAAGAAGGCTTTTTGCAATTTTGTGATTAACAGAATTCACACTTTTAACAAAAGGGAGATTTAGTTTTGAATGAGACTAAAAACTTAACAGTTTCTACTTTCAGAATAAGAGTTGCTCACTGTGTTTTGCAACCTTCAGACACTGGGATTAAAAACAGATGAAAAACAGGACACCTTTTCTTGAAGAATTTGAGAAAAGTCATCTTCACACACAGAAACAGTTTTCTACTCACCTTCCTTGCTTCCTGTTTCTGCAGGCACTGGAAGAGACGCATTGTGCTGGACAGCTGCATTGGCAACAGCGTTAGCTGTTACAGTGAAGGCGGTTTGGGGAACCAACCGGGGCATCAGTGGAACCAAGCGACGACCCTCAATGGACCATTCTGAAGAGCTATTAGGTCCAGACATACTAAACAAAAAAGAAAACGCTGCTACAAGGGTTCTCAATCACTAAAAATGAATCAACTATTTTCTCAAGCAAATGTAACTTTTTGAAGTATAAAAAGTATCCTGAGTGAATAGGAGAGGCTTTATTTTAAGCAAGCAAAAATCAAAATTATGAGTAATTATCAGAATTCAAGGGATTTCACACACACTTAAGTTCTTACACATTTTATTCTATAATCCGAATCTTATAATTAACACAATTGAAACTATGAAAAATTTTCCTATGCCTTCTAAATATTGACATTATTTTCATTAGTTTAATCTGGCATTGCTAATGAAAACTAGTACACCTACTAACTTTTAGAACTTAATTTTGTAATTCAACTAAAAAGGTAAAAAGTACTTGTAATTTTTAAAATTAGATTTTCTTTAATAATTGAGGACAGAATTCACTGAACCTTTGCAAAAATAATCTAACTGCCTGCATGGCCAGAGGTTCTAAGGCTTTCAAACAAGGGAAACTGAGGCAGTAAACGAGGGAGACTAAGTATGGAGGGAGAGAAGAGGGCTGCTGCATGTGTCACTGATGATGTGTTATATCAGTATCCTTCCTGTTAAAAAACAGACCAGACCTGAGGTCACTGGAAGACACCTGCCCCTACGTTAATTTTACATACACCACTCTTCACTCTAAGAAGTATTTGAAGCCACTGACCCACCCTCCTAAGCAGACACTATTCTGTTTCTCTACTCTAAACCTGAGTAAATTTTATCCCAGGAATCCAACTGAAATATGGTTGAAATATGAAAAGACAATTGTGTCACTTCTCTTGATCTGGCTCCACAAAAGGCAGCTTCATCACTTCTAATGATTAGTGTCAAGGTTTAAAATTTACCCAGAATCAATTAATCAATCTCTTTACTAAATCAGAAATATTTCTGCATCTTTTCCAAACCAAAGATTCTACAACCCAAACTAGGGCTTAAGACTCAAAATGTCCACTGATTCTTCATACTTAGATAGCGTACACAAAAGCCCTTGTTAGTGGATAATGGAATAATGATAATGATGATGATGATGATGGTAGTTAACAGCAACTAAGCAATTTTTCTATGTCAGGCACTGTTCTAAACATTTTCTATGTATTAAGTCAGAATTTCCTCAATAATCCTATGAAATTGGTAATATTATCATCTCTATTTTGTGGATGGAGAAACTGAGTCACTGAGAGGTTAAATAACTTCCCTAAGGTCACACAGCCGCTGAATGTTTCCTTCAACAAGCATACATCATACTACTGACATTTGTTCCACACCACAAGTAGAAAGCATAAAATTTTTCAAAAGGATTTTATGTCTAACGTTTGCCTTTGATTTATACTAATTGGGCACTGTTGTCTAATTACTACCAAATTTCCCTGAATGGAACAAATAAATTCTTTACAACTTGAAAAGGATTTACATTCATTTCAGAAAGGAATTTCTGGGAGTTGATGAATCTAGCTGGGTTACTAGGAGAAACAGGCTGTTTAACCAGTCCTACCTAAAACAAGGGAAAAAAGAGCTCCTAAAACCCCAATTAATTCCATAAATTTATCATATAATCTCAAATTGACACTAGTTCCGAAACATAGAATGGTATAAACAAGAAAAGAGAAACAGAAATGTGCTATGGCTCATTGTCAAAGGAAAAAATTCTAAAAGCTATTTAGAATTTTCTTGGCTTACTCTTATTTTGCTATCATTTTATTAGAACATCACCAGTAAATTTGCTAGGTGATCGTTTACACACAAATAAAGTGCTGTCTACACTTACCTGGTGCATTGTTTAAATGGTGGCAGAAATTATGGAAGATTAATAATTTGAAACACATGAATATTCGCTATTGAAAAGAGAGAATTTGCAGTGCAAAAGACACAACTGCAACTTTTAAAAAAAGATCTGTAAATCTTCCAAATTTCTACTCATGCAAACATGCTCAAACTTTTTTTAAGTAAGTGAAAAATTATGTTAGAATTAGATCAAAAATTCCTATTTGCTTAGTAATGAGGGTGTAAATATGCATTAGTTGCACAAATCATCTAAACTGAATTTTACAGATTTTTGTAAACATCTTACTCCAGGGCTTCCCTGGAGTACCTAAATTTCAATGTAAGGATCACTTCTCTACTGAAATTAAGGATGGCAAGGGAGGTTGAAACCTTGCTCCAGCCCCTTTCCTGAGAAATCTAACAGGATACTAATGAAACTACCTGGGTCCCCACATCCTTTGGTATGCAAGGCACTGGCAAAAAAAACCCTCTACCCTCGTATAGAAACTCACACAGTATCCTATGAATGTTTAGCTTATGGGGAAGGAGTTCAAGAGAACAATAATTGCAGATAGCCACTTTCTTTGAACGATAGAGAAAATGCTGGTAAGAGTGGCACAATTAAAAACTCCGAAGCCCCTTGACATTCCAGGCTTTAATATTATAATATTCTGACATGTTTCAAAAAAACTGAATTCCAGTATCAAACTTAATAAATGGTCTGGTGCCAAATAATAAACACGTGTTATGCTTCAGGCCATAAGCAAGGCTTTTCTTTGATCCCAGACACCCTGCTCCTTTTGTCTCCACCTCCTTTGTGCTCAATCTTCTCGGCTTTCTCTTCACCTTTCAACCACATTCCTTCTGGCCTAAGCTGCGATTTTGAGTGGGGGAGGGAAGGGAGAGGAGAAAGGGAATGTAGTCAGTTCAGATGCATTCCTCCTTGGCTCCAGTTGCTTTTTTCGGGCTCAGAGTATGAAGCCATCCTACAGATAATCTTTGGACTTAGGTTCTGTTGCTACTTCTGAGGAAAAGAGGGCAGAGGAGATGTAGAGAATAAGGGATCTACGCCTTCCTCACCATTCCACACTCACCAACCCCTGGGCTCAACAAGTAAAATATGACACCTACTCAAACTAAAACCACAGCATAAAATATTAAAAACAGGAGTACAGAGAGACCTAAGAAGCTTTTAAAATTATATGCTGAAGTAAACTTCTCAGAAAATTAAATTCATGTATTAAAGAAATCAGAAAGGAGAGAAAAAAGGAAACACAGGCAGATAAAAGCCAACTCTCAATTATCCATGCTAATAGAGAGAGGAGGGAAAGGGAGAGGTCAAACAGATTAAAGAAATCCACATAATATCCAAAAATACTTTGGCAAATACTTGTAAATTCATCCACCAAACCATTTCCAGGACAACTAACAAGGAGTTAAATGACTAATTAAAATTTTCACCTCCTCTCCCTTCCCACCCTCTGACTAGAGGTACTCCCAAGCAGCAAAATGGCTAAAGGGTGGGCAGTATTAGGAGGGGGAGGAGGGGAAGAGAAGGAAAAGCAGAGGGCACTGTTAATTCGTAAATGGGAACACGTGCCCCTGAATAATTGAGAGCTTCAATTTTGAAATAATAACAAGAAAAAGCCTGAAATAATAATAACCTATTTGCATACCTGTAACTTGGTCTTTCACCCAAATATAAGGATAAATTCATTCTTTAAAGGGGAAAAAAGGAAAAGGAGACTAAATAAATGTTATCCTTTAAGTATGAAACTGATGCATCAACTTACAACTAATTGCCCCACAATATTTTTCCAATGCTTTTAAAGGCACTAACTTTGTCTCTAAGTGCCTCTGAATGTAAGCTATTGTTTACTACTTTATTACCTAGCACACAAGTTTCCTATTACCTTCTCAAATTAGAATCTAGATTCAGTTATTATTTTTAGAGCATCCCAATTCAAAAGTTTAAAACAAATTGAAGGAACACATTAATATTTGAATGTTTCAACCATGTTGGCCTGACAACTATATACTTAACATCTCTAGTGGAAAAATTCCAAACTTCTGCAGTGCATACACACCCACCACTGAAAAAATCTCAAAATCCAGATACCTCAACTTTCAAACTATGCAATGAAAAAGGTAGCACCCCATTTTATAAGTTAAGTAAAATGAGGAACAGCGAAGCACAACATGAAGCTATGGATCTACAGGGTCAATTCAAATACTGCCAATTGGTTTAAACACACTATCACATTATGGAAATGCACTGAATTTTTTCCTTTAGTTTTATTTCACGTTAAAACATAAAAATAAAAAATGAGTTATACTGTAGTATATCTTATTTTTAATGAAATGTGCCTGTCATCTTGCATTAACATTTAAGGATAATTTCTGTTCCTTTCTATTCTTTAGGAGGCACTATCTCCATAAGTACTCTACTAATGTTTGATCCCTGCCCTTAGTCCTCCACCACCCTCCACCCCATCTGTCAAATAGTTACAACGATCTGGAAACAATTTGATAAGAATCCTTTATAATTTTATTTTGTTGGCTTTTTTAAAGTAAATTAAGATACGTTATATTCATATTTCTTAAAACCAGAACATATATTCTTACTATCTTTTTTCTGAATCTCAAAATACATGAAATATTAGTCAGTTAAAAAATTTATAATGCCTATTTATAAAGTAATATATATACCAAATACCATTACAAAGAACCTCTAAGGGGCTGTCAGATACTACTTCATTACTGAACTTTGCTTTAAGTAAGTGAATCATCTGCTAAACTGTGGTGGCCTTTTATGCAGAGATCACATGGTAACGGGATTTGACCTGAGTACTTAAAGCTTGCCTAACCAAATGCAAAAACATAACCAACTGAATAAACAGTTAACACCTCTATGGTCAGGATCCCTGAGTATAGAAATATTACTATTAAGATAAAAGACTCAGGAACCTGCTATACAATAGGAAGACTGTTTCAAAACTACGTTATACTACGTCATAAAAAATCAGGGGTTGTATGACTAATGGCTTACTTATGTGCAATTGTTGTTAACCGTTCATCGTTTACTGCTCTCCGAACTTCAGCACGGTGGCGCTCTGTTGAGATGCTATGAAAAAAAATAGCCATTATAGAACTCTGCCAAGCAGGCAGCTCTTTTCTATACTTTTATTAATGTTTAAGTCAACATTTTGCTTGGGGAAGTGGGAGGACAAGATTGATTTGTGAAAAGATATAGACGGGGCCTAAAATATATCTTCAGATGCTTTAATTAAAATCACAGAAAAGGGTTCATAGTGATTCTATAACTGCAGAAAGAATTAGTTGCAAATTAGAAATCACAGGATGACAAATCAGCTTCATATCAAGTCATTACTTCCAAAACTCAGAAATGTCAGACCATGTTCAAGATTAGCAGAGGTTCCTGTTATCTAAATATGCAAGGAGCCACTGTATGACCCCTAATCGTGGTTACTAAGAGGATTTTGGCACTTAGAAGAAAGTCTTCCAAAGTCCTTTCTAAAGCTTAAGAGTCTATAATTTTATGTTCAGTGAATATAATAAAGAAACAAAAGTGGCAAGATAATCTGTTTCCTGTGGCTATATGCTGTGAAATTTGACACCAGGACATTACTCCCTTATTACTCAACACTTCAGCTGTATGTCTTCTACCTTACACTATGTTACCTTTACAGTAAAAATGTGCTTATGTTGATCCTGATTAAGTATACGTAAAGTTAATACTAAACAAGTGGAAAAAGGCTACACCCATTCCATTCGTAAATATTCAATAAAATGAATAACCACTCTTCAAATTGTAATCTTTACTGCTTAAGCTAAATCTATATCACAGACTAAAATAGTTAAGGGGCTGGAAAGCAGATTTACGAGGAAATAGAAACAGCAAACAAAAAAAATATATAAGTCGTTACATATGAGGACAATAAGATTAAGGATTTGACTTAATATTAATGTCAACCAAATACAGGAAAAGACTCTTCCCTATTTTCATTTTAAAAAAAGGATACGACAAAATGGTTTTAAATGTTGAAAGGAAACCTCCGTTAAAACAACATTTTCTGAGAAAGCTCAAGATGTCAGAATGGATCAAGACAAGGTATCAAAGAATTCCATTCATTAGAATTTTTTAACAGATTCAAGTGCCACTCTAGCAGGAAACTGAGGGGATAAACTGTCTACAGGGCTATGACTATATAAAATCCACCCATTTCTATAAATTAAGACAACAACTTCCTAGTATCTCCTTCTTTCCTCCCAACAAATGCAACTGGGCCACTCCAAGTCTTCAGATCTTGTTGCTACCAGCTCCTTTCCTTCATCCATGTCAAAAATACCTCCCCTTCCCAGTTGACCCTAATCTAAAATAACCTGCCTTATACCCTTTCTGATTACAGAATAAATGATAAATTACATAACTTACTGTAACAAAGCACACAACTGGGATGAGACATCTAAGTACCGACAACTTGAACACCTCTGTCTTCAACTTGAGAATGAAAAGTATTAAAACCCCTCAAAATGAAATTTCTAGAGTCATATCTCACAAACTTTTATGATAATTTACCTAAGAACTTTTGAGAGTTCTCCAAGAAGATCTTTCTTTTCCTTGGTGAGATCCCCCTGTGCCCGAAGTGCACTGATAACTCCAGCATATGCCTCCAATTCTAGAAGAAGAAAATTATTTTATCAAGATAGGCCTTCAATATTTTAATACTGTGGCTACATATAGTGAAACTTAGGGCAAAAAACCTAGAAATCAATAAAAAAAATCAATACACAAAATTTTAAAAGTTCCTCTCAAAAATTTTATCGAAGAGCATTGATTAAAATGTGGCTTAAATAATTGTATATCTTTTTTTTTTTTTTTATTGCTTCACCGAAGTCACGTGTACAAAATGTTTAGGGAGAAAAATCTAATGGTAAATATTTTATCTCACACATTATCACTGAAGAACATTTAACTCAGATGCCACCAACAATTGGGAAAAGGCTCCAAATGATACAAGGCTGATAAAAGAAATTTTTAGCTCTACTGACAGGTACCTACAATGACCAATCCTTGAAATACAATTCCTTAGCCCTGCCTAGAATTCAAACTACATTCTACCTCCCTCCGGGGTTTGATAATACCATGAGTACTGCAAAATAGAAAAACTCCTAGAACAAGAGTCAAATGACCAGATTCTGGCTCCAGCACTCCCACTACTAGTTGTGTGACGCTGGGCAAGTTCTTTCTCACCCTTGAACCTCAATTTCTTTATCTAGAAGAGACATCAAAGGTATCTTCCAGATCTAAGATCCTCTGCATCTACCATCGAAATGACTAAGACCGGTTGGGAAGCATGAGTTGCTCTTATAGCAACTAGGATACAATATATTGAACCCTAACACCAGACAGTTTCATTTCACTATCATCCCACAGCAATAACCATTATGAAATGAAACTGTCAGTCTCCAATACTGTTTAAGATATAAAAGCAAAATGTCCTCACTGGCTCCCCATGAACCATGCCTGCCTCCCAGCGCACTCCTTGGGAATTGTACTACTTCATATAGTCCCTCCCCACACTGACTTTGGGCTTAGCATGTGACTTGCCTTGGCCAGTGGAACATCAGCATACATGATGCAAACAGAACCTTACTACCATTTGCCCGCAGGGCCTTGCTCTCTTGAAACCTTGAGATAACCAAGCTGTGAAGAAGCCCCAGATCAAAGGCCACAGGGAGAGAGACCCAGCCATCTGAGCTGAGCCCAGAAAAGCAGCTAAGCCACCAGGGGAATACAGCCACATGACAGAGCTCAGGCAAAACCAGCAACCACAGAATCAAAAGAAATAATAAAATAGCTGTCTTAAGCCATTAACACTATGAGACAGGTATATCTGAGCAAAAATGGGAAATAAGTATCCAAGATACAGTTATCTTCTTAGTCAATTCAGGTTGCTACTAGAATTTGGTATTTCCCAAGGCCTGACACACAAATAATGAAGGTATACATATCTGCATCCTAGGTAGTACACCAATACTGAACTTAGTAGCCTCATTCAGTTCATGTTATTCACAGTTCTGAGAGTCAAAAAAGAGTGAGCTGACTAATATATTAAACAGAAATGTCTGATCCAAGGGGCGCTCGGGTGGCTCAGTCAGTTGGGCATCTGCCTTTGGTTCGGGTGGTGATCCCAGGGTGCTGGGATCGAGGCCCCACATCGCATCCCTGCATCCCATTAGGCTCCCTGCTCAGAAGGAACTCTTGCTTCCCCCTCTCCCTCTGTCCCTCCACCCAGCTCCAAAGAAAGGTCTGATCCAACTGAATTATCCCATGTGTAAACATCTTGCATATTCAATCTATGTTGAATACTATGTAGATGTTCCATGGGTCTCTCTGGAAGGACAAAGCCTTCCTGCTCTGAATAGTAAAGGAAATACTTAGTACCAAGAAACATATATTTCAGCTTTTATCAGGACCCAAAGTAGAGTTCAGAAAGGCCTTGAGGATAACCAACTAAGAAATCACTATACTAAAGGTTTGTGCCTCATTTATGGAATATTTTATTCAATAAATCAGTACTGAGTCCTATTATACATACCAGATAGTATGCTAAATCCTGCCTGCAAGTAGTTAACTCTAGAATAAAGCTACAGTGAAACAAGTCATCAGACAATGATGATACAGTTTATAATACAGTGGTAAAAGCATACAGAAGAAACACATCATCCAGCCTAGAAGCGTAAGTTTTAATCAGAAAGAGAAGTGTGCTCTAAGCAAGCAGGAGGGAAAAAAGTGCAAATATGCAAAAGGAATACAGTAAAAGAGCAAATAATATCTCATATAGATATTGAACTTCCAGTAACAGTCAGTGACTATTTTCAGAGTTTTACTTTAGGGAAAGTAAAAATGTCTGTACTCGGATAGTCACTAATTCAAACCAAACTTAATTGCAATTGCACATTACTACTACAAGGTACCATGAAGAATATTTATATGAACAAAACAAAGTCCCTATTCTCAAGGTAATTAAAATCCAAGAAGAGACGCATATACAAAGAACAGAAAAGGATAAAAATGGAAAAGTAGTTTGGGGCCAGACTAAGCCTCTAATCCAGGCTAAAAAGTTCTTATTTGCTAGGACTCAGTAGTTGATTGAATGTGGAAGGAACAGCAGAAGGAAAGGAACCAGATTTTGTAGTTTGCAAGATATTTAGGAGAAGGGCAATACCATAAAAAGAAATGGAGAGGTCAGAGAGAGAAAATGGCATGAGGAAAAAGAAAAAGAAGTACACTTTTGGCTATGCAATTTATAGTGATCAAGAAACTACTTCAAAAAGAGTGAAATTAACCAAAGAAATGGGGCAATGGTTTTTGACATTTCAAGTCTCATTCCAAGTCTAACTAAAAAGTCATGGACAAATGTACGAGGTGGTAACCTCACACAAAACTGGAACTCAGACCACAGTTAAGGGTCACACAATCTGAGGCACTTCGTCCATTCTCCAGAAATTCACTCAGTGTAAAGAACCTCTCTTTACTAGCTTCCCAACCTCCTTGACATTTGATTTCCATTTTGATGGGTATCCTCAGATCCTGACAAATATCAAACTTAGTTGAATTTCTGGTATTTTTGGTGCCGTTCTACTGTAGTGCTAACTCTAATGACACATAAATATAGTAAGAGATATGTGCAAACACCACGGAAAACAAAAAGATTTGCCAAACCACTTGATAAAGTCCTCAACATTCCATTTAAACAAATCACCCATTCGATTATACTATAGTCCGTGAAGCCCCATGTTGGAGTTGTAACTCAGGAATGGTTTTTTAAAAATAAGGCCAGGGAAAGGCAGGATAAGAGGAGGGAAGCATTTATCTATCACTGGTATGTTCAGTATATTATTAAAAAAATTCTCGATCCCAGAGTTTTTATATTTAAGTAAAATTTAAATGTTTAGCATTTTATGTTATTTATAACTATTTTTAAAAGAACAAACTTAATTCTTAAAATATTTTAAGTTAATTCTTAAATACAGTACTTTCTCTAAACTTTGGACCTAGAGCTAGTGTTTGAAGGCAATTCAAAAGTTTCATTGTTATGATAATGAGCCAACGGGTGGGGAGGAAGTCTTTCTGCAAATCACTATCGAGGCTCACCTCCCAAAGTGAAGGGTCATTGAAGATGACATTACCCTGCAGGAAGGCTGTTTTCTTTTGTATAGAAACAGCTCTCCAGCAACATTACCCACACAGCTCTGGCTAAAGTTAAGGATAAATTTAGACTTAAAGGTTACCATTTTTATATTTAAACATAATCTCTTGACTCAAGGCCCCAAAAGCCCAGAAACTCTAATCCAATCTACTGTAGTTGGGATCTGTTCATCTGCAATTATTTTAGCTATGAAATAAACACCAGTCCAATTTTATAAATGGTAGCTAAGAAGCTATGGCAATTGCATGCAAGTGTGTAGAAAATCAACCTTGAATTAGTACTAAAAGTTTGGATATAAGGTTGAAGGAAAAAAATGATAATGGGATGACTGCCCAAAAAAGCTCTCTAAACATGCTAAAATACAATGCTAAGAAATAGTTTATAAAACAAGAGAAATCCTCCCAGTAGCCTGACCTGAAGGGAAATAGAAAGGGTAAATATTACTAGCAGACAGGACCAGGGCAGCTATGATTCAGATTTACACAAAAGAATTCCCAACAAAGATTTCCTTTGAAGATTCACCTGCAAATAAATAAATTAATGTCTGAAAGCAACTGCTCTAAAACGCTATACCCTCAGATGTCAGCACTGTGTAGGCCCCTTTTATATACAATTAATCCACATAACTTACGAGGCAGATATTATTATGCTTCTTTTACAAAAGTGTCAACAGATTTAAAGAGATTATATAAACTGTCCTTATCTTGTGGGTCATTAGTGACAAGACCAAGACCCCAGGTCCCTCTGAATTCAAGGCCCACACTTACCCCCTCAAACTCATAGATTAAACAATTAATTCATATCCACTTACAAAACATTTAATGTTTTTTTCATTTACTGAGCACCCACTATGAGCTAGTCTGGGACTGCAGTGGTAAAGAAAACAACAAGGTCGTTCTTGGACCTTAGAGTCTAAAGTATTAGTTCTCAACCAAGGATCCTCATTTGAATCACAGAATATAAAAAATGACTTGAGTAAGTCTCTTATTTTTCCAAGAATAGTACAAAACTATTACCATTCCAAATGCATAAAAAGAAGTTAGTTCATTACACACAATGGATTAGGCTTATTAGCATTAGTGCTTAATTCTCTCCCTAAAATGCTAGTTGAGAAAGGCTGCTCTAAAGGAAAAGAAGCTCAAAATAATTAATTATAAACATAAAGCGTGTTTTATTACTGATAGTAAACATAACTTAGGAAAGTCAGCATAGCTAACATTTACTTAGAATTCAGAAACAGTTTATAATTCACACATACATTCATGACTGGAATCATATTCCCTGGGTTACAATCCTGACTCCATGACTTAACTATCAGCACCGCCTTGGGTTCTAAGCTTCAGTTTTGTCATCTGTAATATGGAAACACACACACACACACACACACACACACACACACACACACACAAATACCCACCTTTCCCAATGAGTGAGGATTAAATAAGATATTGAACGTAAAGAACTCAGAATAGCCCAGTACCCCTCAAGAACTCTTAGCTACTATTTTTATTATTATGGTCCATGCACCTACTAGGTACAAAGCACTATGCTAGGCACTGGGGAAATAACAATGAGTAAGATGAAAAGTATACCTCCAAAGAATTTCTAATGCAGCATGAGATATGACATCCAGGCAAACAGCCATGACAAAAACAGAAAGGGAAAAGTATCATAGAAGGCATAAACATCAAAAATGAAAATCGTACCCAATTTTCTAAGAATCCTTTTGCATTCATCCCTGCTGAGATCCAAAAGGGTTGGCCACACAACAGGCATTGCTGCTTCTTTTTGGTAGCCCCAAAGAGCTTGTCTTCCCTACCAAAACAAAATGAAACAAAAATCAAGTCACCAAAGTGAAGTCAAAAGGCCACTTACCTGGAGATCTACACACTAAGAAGTAAAACCAGTAAGAACATCTCACAATCCTATTTCACCACCACACTTTTCAACTTCTGATAAATGAAGAACGAAACAACCATTCTGCAGCTTATTATTCCCGCAGAGGACAGTGGGAAGAGCACAGGCTTTAGAGTCAGACACCTCCAGTTTCTAGTTCCAGCTTTCAACTCACTGACTGGGTGATCCTGGGTAAAGCGGACTATCTGAGCAAAAGTTTTCCACATCTGTAAAACAGAGGTACTATCATCCAATTTGTCATAAGGATTAAAGAACAGTATGTGAAGTTATGATAGTGGCTGGCGTGTTGTTCAATCAATAGGGGCTACTACCTGTGTAACCCTGCGCAGGCTACCTGATTTGCATCGGCTTTCTCACTTCTGAGTTATAAAAGATAAAATATATAAACCTCCTAGCAAGTTACATGGGCTAATGGAACTTAACAAAAAACTTTCCTCTCAAGTCTTAACAATGAAGGATGAATTTACACCCTGTAGTCATTAAACAATCATTTACCAAAAGTTTAGATGTCAGGAACTTACTTCATACTGGGAATTGCCTGGTCTAGAGGATAAAAAGACAACAGCGCTGGGCGCTTGCACAATACCTGCTTAGCACACGGTAGATCCACTGTAAATATTTGTTAAGTAGATGAATGAAGATAGAGAAGAGTGGGTAAAATGAATGAATGAATGAGTGAGTGAGTGAGTGAGTGAGTGAGTGAGTGAATGAGCGAGCTCAAGGTCTAGCCGAGGAGTCAGGCACCGAACTGTAATAACTGCTATATCCCGTTCCAGGCACTGGGGCTGCTAACTCCAACTCTGCGCCCGGAGTTGATCCCCCCCTTCCTCCGACTTCCCATAGTCCTCTCAGCTACGAACCAACCCAGAGCAAGGAGAACTGGACTGCGCGCCCCAGCCGGCAGGATGACATAAAGAAAAGGGGTGGGGAGGAGGAAGAAGGGGCAGAGCCAAAGGAATCCGCTCCCTCCACAAGCCAGTCCCCGCCCCCCGACAGGATCTTGGAGGCGGCCGGCGACCGCCCGAATCAAGCACCACGTCACGGCATCCCGACGCGTCCCCGCCAGCGCACCCCACCGCGGGGCCGCAGCGCACTGGAAATCTGGGCAGCAGTAGCGGGAGCCCGCTCCGGAGCCGGGATCTCCTGTAATCCTTCCCCCACTCAAGTGTCAAGGAGGCAAGCCCGCCCCGCCCCCTCCCCAAACACGCACTCTCTCGCAGCACCACAACAAGAGCAGCCCGCCCACCCTCCTCACCCGTGCCGCTCAGCGCCAACCCCAATGTCAAGCCCACTAGCCAAGCCCTTCAGGACCAGTAGCGGGTGTCAGGGGCCCCGGCTGGCATCAGCGCCTCGCTCCCTCCTCAGCGGAGAGGACAACGGAGAGAGAGTAGGCGCGCGGACAGCCAGGCAGACGACCGAGACTCACCAGGAGGCTCCCAGAGCTGGACCCCCAGGATCCCAGCACCAGGCCTGCCAAAGTCCCCCTCAGTCCACCTCGGGGAGCCCCACGATCCCGTTAGGAGACAACGGAGGATGGGGCTGGGCGCCCCAAGCCGGGGACCAAATTCTTGGCCCGGCGCTCCTCCAGCCTGGCTAACCTGCCAGCTCTTCCCATCACCCTGTCTGAGAGTCACCCACCTGCCCGGCCTTTCGGGGCTCATCTAAAAGGCTCCTCCGCCAAGACTAGGGAACACCAGGAATTGGGTTTGTTTGCGGTGCCTCAGAAGGGGCAAGATGGCGACAGGCATCAGGGCGCAGGCGCAGCCGCGCGCTGCCAGTCGGGAGGTGTAGTTCGCCTTTCCCGCCTTTCGGAGAACAGACTCCAGAAGGCCTCCATTCTCCCAGTCCCTCTTTTTCTCCGCGTTTTGAAAGGAAAGAGGAGACATCGCGGGAGGTGCCGGGAGTTGTGGTCCGAACCCAAGCTCCCTTCTCTTTCGCTCTCGGTATGCTGTCGCAGGCGCAAGGAAGGCCGGGATTGTAGTTTCCTTGGCTTCTCCTTCATACCCTCCTATCCGGCTTCGCGCGCCTCTCCTCTGGCTGCCGTCTCCCAACCAATGGGCTGCGCTCTCTGCTACGTGTGGCGTCACACGTAGGGGCCAAAATGGCGTCGGTAGCTGGAGCTGAGGCTTTGCCGCGACCTTTACTCTAGGCGAGGTTAGAGACGGTAGGAAAGCAGCTTTGTCCCTGAAGCGCCGTTGAGCATTGGGATCGGATTCCTCAGAGTCATGGGAGCAATTATCAGCGGCCTCCAGCCCCCACCAGACGCAATTCAAGGAGAGAGAATCAGCGCTACAAGAAACTACATAACGGACGTCGCAATTGCTCGAACCCAATCTGGGGGTTGCGGAGTTGCCAGTGGAGAAGGGGGACCCGAACGTTCTCCACTTCGGGGTCCTCCACGTGTGAAGTGGGAATGATAGTGGTATCTCGTGCTTTAGCTGTCAAAGGGAAGAAGGAGAAGGTATTTATTAGAGGCCTTACGATGTGGTAGGTTCACCCTTCAGCCTTTGTTCTTATTTAATCACAGAACAATTGTGTGAAGAAGGTATTGTTGCCCCTATTTTACATAGGAGAAAAGGGGTCCAGTGTGTAGTTACTCGCGGCCATGAAATTGAAGCCAGTGCTTGGTATTGTGGAAGATTGAATCCAAGTTTTGTGATTGTCCTTCCTCTTAAATTGTGTACTTTTGGAAACATAGGATCTGGTAAAAATGCCCAATCAAAGGGGGTTCTTAATATATTTTCTGACATTAACAAAGTGTTCATGTAAAATGGGGTTAATCCTACCCAATGGGGATGTTGTGATAGACAACGTAGAAAAAGTTATTTGTAAGTTGTGGATCACTGTGCAAACGTGTGAGACTGGTCATATTCTTGAATGGAGCTATAGATTAAAAAGAGAAAATAAACAGCATTTAAGTTTCTTACTACTATTTACCCATTAGCTAAAAATACTCTCTGAGGGCCCAGAAAATTGTTACTGTTGAAACCCAAGTCTGCTGCTCCAGAAAGTCATGAAGTGGGACAGATAATACCCAGGCCCCTCTCTCCCTCCTTGATCTTACAGTGCATTCTCTTCCATCTATTTCCCACCTGTTTTCAGGTCAATTACTTAACTTTTGGAAAGATGGTAAAAGAAACCTTAATAGATTTTGTAGTTTAACTCTATTCTTTGAGCCGCACGGCATCTCAGTGAGGTAGGTGTAATTTAGATCTTCCCCCCACCCCCACAAACAGTATGAATGAGGAAAACACAGAAATTGAAGAACTCACCCAATTTCACAAAGCTAGGAATTGAAGGGAGCTGGACTTTATAACCCCAGGTCTTCTGACTTCCAAGTGTCTTCCTCTACAACAAATGTCAAGGTGACAGTAATGGAGTAGAAATGGAAAGACAAGCTGCTTATAAAACTGACTCTGACCATAATAAGTAGCATGTAAGTCAAGAATTGTAGCTTACTCTTGTGCTTACCTGGTGCCAAGTGTTATTAGCATCTCACATATAATTTATTTAGTCCTTAAAATTTTATGAGGTAGAAACTATTATGTCTAATTACAAATGAGAAAACCTAGGCACAGGAAGGAGGTTAAATAGCTTGCCTAGAGTCATGCATTATAAGTAAATGGTAAAGCCAAGACTTAAACCTAAGCAGCTTGACTCCAGTGTCCTCAAGACCAGTGGTTCTCAAACTTTCATGTTCAGTAGGAACCACCTGAGGATCTTGTTAAAAATGCAAATTTTGATCGAGTTATGTCTGGGTAGGGGCTAAGATTCTATATTTCTTTTTTTTTTTTTTTAAAGATTTTATTTATTTATACGACAGAGATAGAGACAGCCAGCGAGAGAGGGAACACAAGCAGGGGGAGTGGGAGAGGAAGAAGCAGGCTCATAGCAGAGGAGCCTGATGTGGGGCTCGATCCCAGAACGCCGGGATCACGCCCTGAGCTGAAGGCAGACGCTTAACCGCTGTGCCACCCAGGCGCCCCAAGATTCTATATTTCTAACAAGCTCTCAATCTACCACATATCCTCCCTTTTCCTCCTAACTATATATATTTGTATTTTGTGGCTAGAGTCTGCCTTCCCCATTCTGCCTCTGATTGCTCCATGTTCCTAAATATTCCTAATATTAAATTCTTTTCCTTAAGGGTCAAAGTCAAACTTTACCCTCAAGAAACTTATCCTGCCCTTGACTTTGCCTCTAGGATAAGACCGGCATTCCTTCCTCTGTTTCTACACATCTTATTACAGGATTCAGAACATTTAAGTTATGGTCGTTTGTTCAAAAAATCTTCCTGACTAGAGAATGAGCTCTTCAAGGGAAGGTCTTTGCACTCCAGTGTCTGGCACATAAAAATAATAGCTAATGTTTATCTAGGGTTTTCTCTGTTCCAGATGCTGCTTTATACATTAACCTGTTTAATCTCTACAATAGCCTTTTGAGATACAGTATTCCCATTTTATGGATGAAGAAACGGAGGCACAGAGAGAATAAGTAGTTTACCTAAGGTGACAAGCTAGTACAAGTAGCAGAGCCATGATTTCAAGTTAAGGCACTTTAGGTCTAGGAAGTATATGATGAATGAGAGCCGTCCTCCACTTTCAAAAAAGAAAAGTCAAGACTTATTGTCCTACTAGACACGAGTATAACTACCTCTAGTCTGGGAAAATGTATTGGAGTACAATATTTGTCTCAAACTTTATTTCTCTATTGACCAACCAGGTTAAGCAGCTTTCTTGAAATAGACTTCAAGAGGCTTACCATCCACTATTCTAATTTTGTAGTGCTATATTGGAGAAGGTATTCACAATTATCATGAAAATATCTGTTGTGTTCCCTATATTATATAGGTAGGCAAGTCGCAATGGATAAGACTATTCATTTTCAAAAATGAAAAGACAGGTCCAAAGACATCAGTTGAGTTAACCAGCGTCATACAGGAACTTCATGGCAGGACTGGGACCGGAAACCAGCCCTTTTGACTTACAGGCGGCTTGTCTTTCCACTGTACCACACTGCCCTTAGATTCTTACCTTTGGAAAGCTTTATTACCACAATGGTATAGCCAACGTGTATACTAAAAATGAGAATAGCAAAACCAAAAAAATAAATTATATTTAAAAATAAATTAGTAATAAATTATATTAGTGGAATATAAAATACAGATCAAGATAAGTAGATTTGAGGCACAAAAAAGGAAAAGTAAAGGGGGGGAACAGCAGTTACATACCTAGGTTTCATGGAAGATCAAATGCTTTGAACAATCTAAAACAGCTTCAGAAACGAGGTGAAAGACCTGGACCCTGCCCTGTCAACTGCCTTAACTCCTCTCCCTTACTGCCCACTAAATTCTGTAGTCTCTACTTCGTAAATAGCTGGCCCCATTGTTTCAGTGGGCTGATGATGAGGCCTCATCACCTGTGTGGATTGGACCTTTTTTCCCAACCGTCTTCCTGCAAAAGAACCTCTCTACACTCCTTGCCTAGTACATCTACCATACTGCCACTGCTGTCAGGGTGGGCTTTCTAAAATTCAAAGTTCACCATGTCAGTCACCTGTATAAAACTTTCCAGTGGTTTCCAGTTGCCAACAGAATAAAGTTCCAGCTTTTTTACAGGCAAACCCATGTCAATGCAAAGAAATTTCCTTGCATATCTAACATTTTCCTAGAACACTGCCATCACTTCTTTATCTTGCCTAAAATCTGATATTGTCCTAAAGTTAAGTGCTTCTCTTAAAGCCCTTTCAAATGGAGTTCTTCTGTCCCCATCTTTAGTATCTTGAACCAGGAGTAAAAGCTGGCATTCTCCTCACCTTGTAACTACAACTTCCAGACCAGCTACCCCTGCATTGAGGCGTTTACTATCAAGGTATGCAAACTCCCATTCCATCTTCATTCCATCTCTCTAGGGATGATGGGATCTTAGAAACTTTTTAACAGCTTGCTATCATTAGTTTATGTTGCCCCATTGTCCCCTCTGCCCTTGTCCTCACCAGAAAGATTTAAAAAAAAAAAACAACAACAACAAAAAAACAAGCTTCCCCAGCACTGCCCTTAAACCACCCATTTCTTTGATCATATCCTGTACTTTGTTCTCCAGAACTATTCCACTTCTGAAATCAGTAACCAAGGGATTCCACCTTCTAAACAAGACCTTCTTTTATTCCAGATTTTTTTACTCTTTACCCTCACCAAATCTGTTCTTCAGCTTCAGTGAAATCTGTAGTTTATAGTCTACCCGTTCCAAGTTTGTTCCCTTCCTCCAGCTTTACTTTCTTCCCTTTCTAAGCTGGGCCCTGTGATCATTTACTTCAAACTCCGTCTCATTGGCACTTTCAAGTTCATTCAGCCGTTTCTGTCCTTCCACATAAACCCTAAAACAGCCCTCAACCTTGGATCAGTTCCTCGCCTACATCCCTTCCCATGTTGCTGTAGCTATTAGCTAACTATCGGTGCATAATAAATTATCCCAAACCTTGACTTAAAACAATAATAAGGGGCTTTTTTTGGTTTTTCCGTTTCATTTCGTACAGGTTTCGCAGTTTCTATGGGAATTAAATTAGCTGAGTGATTCTGGCTTGGGATCTCTGTCTGAAGACTGACGGGGGCCAAAGGGTCGGCTTCCCAGGTAGTTCCTTCCCGTGGTTGGCACTTGAGCAAGGGAAGAGGTCTGTTTCTCGCTCTGTGGACCTCCCTGTAAGGCTGCTTGAGCATCCTCACAACATGGTGGCTGGCTCCCCCTAGAGCGAGTGAGGGGTTAGAGCAGCATGGAAGCGACCCCATTGCAATGTGCCCGCCCATTTGTGTGTGGACAAAATCAGGTGGTAGGCATTTGTACGAAGCAGCAAATCTAGAACAACTTGATGGAAGTAAGGTGAAAAAATATTCAGTAGCATTTCTTGAAGTCCAATTATAAAAAGAGCACCGCGTGTGCGTTACTTCATTTACACCTCACAACATTCCCGTGGCATAGTAATCATTGTCCATTTCATAGCTGAGGAAACCAGGACCTAGAGAGAAGAGTAATTTGTGATCGTCAGATATCACCAGAAGACTCTTCGCAAGAACACGGATATTATAGAATTCTGGTTATCTGTGGTTGCGTAGCAAATCAGTGCTATAGCACTTAAACAATTTAGTTCACTCACATCTTCTTTTTGGTAGGGCTTAGTGGAGGCAGTTCATCGCTCCTCCTCTGGTGTCCACTGCGGCAGCTTGGCACCAAGGATCTAGAATCATCCGAGGTCTCATTCATTCATATGATCAGCAACTGATGTTGCCTGGAATCTTTGTTGGGATTATCAGCAGACACATCCATACGTAACAACTCCATGTGGCCTAGGCTTCCTTGCAACATGTGGCCAAATTCCAAGGGGAAGTGTCTGGAGAGAAAGAGACAAAACTATGGAAGTTTTTATGACCAAACTATGGAAGTCATGTCATTATTTGTGCCATACTCTTGATTAGAACAGTCAAGCCCACCCAGGTTCAACGGGAAGGGAAATAGATTCCATTTGCTAATGGAAGAGTGGTAGAATTCTGAAAGAATACCTGGAACCAGAAATACTGCTGTGGCCATTTTTGAAAAACATCATCTGCCATAATCTCCCCTCTGTTCGCAACATATCCTCATATGCAAAACATACTCATTCCTCCCCCCACCCCCGCATCCTCAGCCACCCAGTCTCTTCCCCCTGTGACAGCAGGATTGAGCTGTTAAGAGGCTAAGAGGTTGCAGTCACACTGTGAGATTCCATTTATATAAAGTTCAAAAGCAGCAAAAATAATTTTTGTGAAAGAAGCCTGAATAGTAAATAACTTTAGAGGAGTAACTACATGGATGGAGCACAGAGGAACCACGGAACTGTGAATGTTCTAGATCTTGATCTGGGTAGGGGTTATATGAATAGATCTGCCTAGGTAAAAGCTTATCAAGCTGTACATGTGAGATTATATCCTTTATGTAGTTTTACTTAAAAGTAAAATCACATCTGTCAAAACCTATAGAATGTACACCAGCAGGAGTGGACACTTAGGTGACCTATGGACTTCAGGTGGTAATGACACCTCAGTGTAGGGTCATCAGTTGTAACAAATGTACTACTCTGCCATGGGGTGTCGAGAGGGAGATTGTATGTCGGGGGGGCAGGTGGAGGGGCTGGGTAGGACTGGAGGTACGTGGGACCTTTTTACACAGTTTCACTGTGAACCTGAAAGTGCTCTAAAAAGCAAAGCTTATTACTTAAAAAAGATAAGTAAAAAGGATTTCTTTTTTTAAAACAACTCTATTCATACCAGTTAGGAGTGTATCTGTGTGTCAGTGAAGGAATGAATGTGTGGAGGAAATGGTTTAAGGAACAGTGAAACTTTTTGGTTCACTTCACTGCAAAGTAAGTCCTAGAATAGTTCTGGCTACAGGCATTACTGAATCTAGAGGATTCCCATCCCTCAGCTCTGTCTTCTCCTGTGTTGGCTTCATTCGCAGGCTCCATGTGTTGACTCCCAGCAGTTGCAGGCTTCTACCATCCTCCCTGCTGATAGCCTCAGCAGAAAAGCACATGCCATCTCTTCCAACAGTCTTATTTAAAGTCTTGCTGTGTTGTTGCTGGCTCCATCTGGGTCACATGCCTATCCCTAAACTGTGGCCAGGGGAATGTAATACCCTGATTTGTCAGGCCTTATCCACATGTTACTCTTTGGAAAGGAGGGGGCTGAGTGGCAAAGTCAGTTATTCCAAAGCATGTGGTAGTAGGGTGGGGGTGGGCTTGGCTTCCCTTAGGAAAAATAGGGTACTACACAGCAAAATCACAGATGCTTATTAAAATAAGGCAGGGTACTGTGCGAGTCATGAAAATGTTCATATCCTTTCATAGAGGATTCCCATTTGTGGGAATAATCCAAAATATGTATTATTATTATTATCCAAAATAATCCATAAAGTTATATTTATAGAGATTTTAATTTCAATGCTATCAAAAAATTGACAACATAATTATCTTGCAATAGAAGAGTATTTGCATGTCCTACCTATTTACTCAGTATGTAGTCATTTAAAATGAAAATTACAAATAGTTAACATCAAGGAATATGCTTACGATATGTGAAAAAGCATGTACGTACATATATATATATGCATATATAAGAGGACACATATACATATGAGAAGAATGGAGGAACACATACCAAAACAGTCACTTATTAGAGTGGTAGCACCATGGATGATTCTTTCCTTTCTTTTGCAAGGTTCTTCACAGGTGTGATCGTTATGATTTATGTCATTGTTATGATGTATTAATGCATTTTGTAAAACTCCTTAGCATCTTAATAAGACTACTCCATTCCCCTCAGTACTATGGAGTAGAACCAAAATAAAGGAACTACTACATCAGTTTACTGGTGATTCTGGTTAAGGTCATAGAACTTTGGAGTTAGCAGAAACCTCAGAGGTATTCGGTTTAATGCCCCATTTTACAGAAGAGACCCAGAGGGAAGAAGTAACTTACACAAAGTCACACAGGAACCACGGGCAGGTCTCCTGATTTTTCAGGCTAACATTTCCTACACTGACTGAACCAATCAATTTAGATTTGGATTTTCGTGAGATTGTCTGCTTTCCTGAAAACAAATCCTCAAGTTCAAGTTGCTATCCAGCCGTTCATTACTAATTCAAATTAAAGGAGCTATTATCACTTTCGTTGGGAAAGTGATGTTTTTAAAAGGATATTAAAAACGAATATGGCCCTTTAGGTGCTTGCCTAGAACATCCTCGCACATCTCTTTTTGTAAGCAACTCAGTCAAGAAATGCTGAGGAAACCCAGATCTGACTAAACTAAATGGGCCAATGCACGGTCTACTTTTGAGTATCAACCTCCTCATTCATTCGGTGAATGAGTGTTAGGCCCCATGCCAGCCCTTGGAGATATGAAGATGAATAAGTTACCACCGTTATTCTGGAGCTCACGGTTGAGTGGGGAGGTTAGACACATGCAGATGGCTCTATGTACCATAGAAGAACGTGATAACACAGAATGTTCATAAAGATGTTTCAGAAGTGCTGTAGGATCGGGGAGAAAAAGATTTTCATCACAGAAAGCTTCATAGCAGAGGTAGCATTTGGGTTGGGCCTCTTGAGTGAACAGGATTTTACCAGGCAGAGAAGTGGGGGAGGGGGTTATCAAAGGTATCACAGCAGAAGAATAAGAAGCAAAGGTTGGAAGTATGGAGGGACACATAGAATGGCAACGTCAAGGAGTGAAATGAAGGATGTTGGACTCTTAGTCGTCCTCAACTGGGAGTACTTGTTGGACTAACTTAGGGAGCTCTATCAAATTTCAGAAGATTGTAATGTACACCTTTGGCTAAAAACCTTAGATGGCTACTGAGATCTTGTGAATACCCTCAAGGTTTCTTGGGTCTGTGATTACCACGGTAATGAGAGAGCACCAGACTGAGTAACACAAGTTATTGCCATTTAATCCACATTGGAAGCCAAGTGGTAAATACACTGTCTGTGCTCTGGATGGTGATTTGACACTGATTAATGACTTGATCATCAGAAAACCAAAGGGAATTGCAAATGAAAATAGAAATAAAGACATAATCTCACACATTGAGTTTTCCTTAGTACATATTTTGGAAAAAAAAAATATTTTTCAGGTTCACCCAAATGCTAAAACGCCTCAGGTGAGGAGCTGATGATAATCAGTAATTATCCAAGGTGAGATCCAAGATATTTCATAAAGATGGAAATAATAACCCTGTCGGAAATGGAAATCAGCTATCACGGGGGAGGGAGCAATAAATCCAAACATAATATCCCACTTGTCTTCACCTCAGAGAGTTTCCAGCTGTTTATGACGTTTTGCTGTGATTTGCCAGAGATGAAATGCATTTTTTTAAACTAGGCTCCAGCCGGCTGAGCGAAAGGCTTGGGAACCATATTCTCTTTCAAGAAGTGTTGAGCACTTGCAAAGTCTGCAGAGAAATGGTACAGGGTGTCCGCTTCCTTGTCAGCTCCAGTGAAGATCTTTTCCCTGCAACCCTAGGATTGATCATTATTTTCTAAGTGTGCTCGTGGAAGACCAGATCAGGTCTCTCTTGGATTGAAAGGGCACTTGCTAAGATGCTGTGAGCTCTAAACTTATCACGTCAAGGCCAGCAGGTCAAATCCACGCCCTGCTGAAGGCAGAGGAAATAAGGAATGCATACCTTTGGAGAGCCTGGGGAATCTATTTGTTGAGAAATGATTGTGGGAAGGAAATGGTCCAAATAACGCTTGTATGAGTATGTGCTCACGCACACACACACACACCCACACCCACCCACACACACACACACACACACCCTAAGCTGAAGCGTACAAGGCAGTCTAATGGTGACAGCAATTAATCTCACCAGACTGATTAGAGACTTTAAGAACAGAGGTTGAGTTCTGAATGCCCAGCACTGTTGAGTAAATTACCGAATGACATGTGGAACCCGAGAAGACAGTGATATGGGCATGTGGCAGTGTCTCCCCACAGTCACTCCAGACTGCCTGAGCTTCTTGAGACAAACCCTGGGGCTGTTCTCCTCCCATTCTTCATCTGGAATCCTTTGATGCCATCCCTTCTTGCACCCTCTGGCCTTTTGAAGTGTATTAAAATCTTCATTCTTTATAGTCCATCTCAAATGTCTTTTGAAAATAATTCTCCATGCACGGATGGGAGCAGGGCGTGTTCTTGGAAGTCAAACAGATATGGGTTTGAATCCCAATTCTACCTCTTTCAAGTTCTTGAGCAAATTACCTCCGTTCTTTGTGCCTCAGTTTCCTCCAGATGGGTTTTGGGAAAGGTTAATGTGATAACACAAGTACAGTCTTAGCTCAGCAAGAAGCACAGGGTAGATAATCAGTGACTGTTTGCCCTCTCCCCTTGCTCACCTTCTTCTGTGAAACCCAGGTCTGTGCTTAAAATATGTTGCCTCCTGGGGCACCTAGGTGGCTCAGTTGGTTGGGCAGCCAACTCTTGGTTTTAGCTCAGGTCATGATCTCAGCGTCACGGGATCCAGCCCCACATCGAGAGCGCTTTGCGTGGAGTCAGCTTATCCTTCTCCCTGCCCCTCTGCCCCTCTCCACACTCTCTCTCGCCCTCTCTATCTCTCTCTAAAATAAATAAAATTTTTTAAAAAGGTTGCCTCGCTCTCCCTATACATTCTTTAACACTTTTCTCCCTTCCCATTGCCAATGATATCGTCAGATATGATTGCTGCCTCCTCTGTTCCAGAGTGCTTTGCTTATGCCTCTTTTCTAGCACTTATTATAGGCTGGCTGAGCTATAACTCATCGTGTTTCCCTCCCACTTTGGCTGAAAACACCTCAAGAGCAGTATCTCCAACAACCGGTGTAGGGACTGGTTTAGGACAGACATTCCATAAATGGTTGATTAATTGGAACAGCATTTAACCCAGCTTTCCAGGAGGCAAAGTGAGCATGTAACATGTCTTCTCCCAACAAGTGCTGAATGGTGTAAGTAGCAAGGAGGAAATTCCCCTGCAATTAAGTGGTTCAAAGTTGATTGCTGTCTGTCCTCCACTTCCAGATGTCTTTGTTTCTCCCACTTCCAACTCAGCCAAGCCAGAAGAGCATTCCCATAAGGGTAACCCAATATATCTTTTGGGGCTGATTTGATTAGAGTGTGAAATACTTTCTTTGGAGAAAATACACAAGAGTGAGGTTTTTCTCTGTTTTTGCAAGGGACAGAAGGTGAGGGAGAGAGAGGGAAATTGAAGCCAGAGGAAAATCTATTGTACCCCAGGAGATGAAGAACACATGTAGCCAGCACAACAGATATTGTCCTGGGTCAGAATTTCAGAGCCTGAGCCATAAATGACTCCATGCCCCCGCATTGATCTTGAGAAAAGAATTAAAAGAAGAAAAAACAAAACAAAACAAAAACAAAAGAAAAATCTCTTCCCCAGAAACTATTCCGTGCAATGATATTTGTACCAATGAAGAACCAGAAGCAACCTAAAAATTCAATTCAACAAATATTTACTGAACTATGAAGTACAGGGGCACTGGAGTTATGGAGATACTGGTGAAGCTGGACTTCTAAACTTAGGCTGTTCTTCTCTCGGCTCAATTATTTTCATCTTTGGGGAAAGCACAGTATTTCAGTCGGCATTCAGCTAAGGAAGGAGAATCACTATGAGTTGTGGGATAAGGGATTTATTACAGAAATTAGAACTTTTTTTTCTAAGATTTTATTTATTTACTTGACAGAGAGAGAGACAGCCAGTGAGAGAGGGAACACAAGCAGGGGGAGTGGGAGAGGAAGAAGCAGGCTCATAGTGGAGCAGGGAGCCTGACGCAGGGCTTGATCCCAGGACTCTGGGACCACGCCCTGAGCCAGAGACAGACGCTTAAAGACTGAGCCACCCAGGTGCCCCCAGAAATTAGAACTTAATCAATTGTGGGAGGAGGGGCTGGGGCAGTGCAGCTCTGAAAGGGGGCTGATCAGGGGAGTCACCAACCAGTCAGTTCCAGAAGTCAAGCACATCCAGCTGACAGGGGGCTGTGAAAGCTGATAGAGAAATCTACAGGAGAAGCCTGTGGGTCCACAGCCAGGGGTCTGGTGGTGGGCTTGGAGCTTCTATTGACCAGCAGAGTCGGCAGTTAGGAAGAGCAGGGTGTGAAGTGGAGGAGAGTGAAGACAAGCTGGAACCTTCTGGGACCTCCACATCTGTCCATGACTTCAGTGATCAATGGCTGCTGATTCACTTCTGCTTCCCAAATCTCAAACAACTACCTTTTTTTTTTAAAGACATTTATTTATTTATTTATTTGAGAGAGAGAGAGAGAGCATGAGCAGTGGAGAGAGGGAGAGGGAGAAGCCGACTCCTCACCCAGCAGGGAGCCAGACACGGGGCTCGATCCCAGGACCCTGAGATCATGATCTGAGCTGCAAGCAGCCACTTAACCAACTGAGCCACCCACCTACCCCTCAAACAACTATCTTTTTAAACCAACTTTAACGTAGAGTCACGCAGTTTGCCGCTTAACCAAGCCGGCACACCTAAATTTCCCCCACCACCATAAAGTCATTTCTGTCTTTTCCCAATTTCTTCAATGAAAAAGAGTGGGCTTTTAAGTCTGACAGGCCTGGGTTCTAATCCTGGGTCTTCCACCCCTCCACTCCCAGCTGTATGACCTCAGGTAAATGACCATTTCCGGACCTTAATGGATCAGGGATCCTTCCTCTGCGCTACTGTAGTCCCCTGTGCTTCTCTCGATTGTAGCATTTACTTCGTTTTCTTGTCATTATCTATTTATGTGTCCATTTCGTGCGCCAGACCACAAGCTTGAGCGCAGGGATCATATCTGATTCTGCTCTGTAGTTACGGTGCCTAACAGTGCCCGACACAGAATAAAATGCTCAGTAAATGCTGGCTGACGGTGAATCCTTGGAATGGAGAAGAGAAACCCACCAGACTATCGAGCTAACAACAGTGGAGCCCAATACTAAGACTTTAAGGCGGTGAGACCCACCTCTGTCCCTATCACATTCGGTACCCTCTGTAAAAACAGGCTCCGGACACCCTTACCTCATCCACAGCTTCTATCTTGAACCATTCCACTTCCTGACCTGTTTCAATCATCCTGATTCCTGGCTCTTGGGCTTGTCTTCCGTTTATCACCTGCCATCACCTCTCGGACCCATTACTTTAAATGCTCAAGTCCCTGGCTCTCTATCTTGTTTGAACTTTTCTTTTCCCCTTTGAGTAAGCTATTTTCCCTTTCTTGGCGTATTTCCCACCATCCTACCCAAGGTTCTCAGGTCAGAGACCATGAAAGTCCCTGCCCTCGGGGAGTTCTCGGGCTGGTGAAAAACAGACAAGGAAACCAGCAGTTCCAGGACAATGTGGTAAGAGGTCTGTTGAGGTATGTTCAGGGTACGGTGGGAGCATAGAAAGAATAAAGAGCACCTAATCTTACAAGGAGAAGGAAGTGTACATTGATCTGAGCCCTTGAGAAATTGCTTAAGAGATTCCCAGGCAGAGAAAAGGAGGACATGTGTTGTAGGAGCCCAGAAATGCAGAGTGTGCAGACGGGAAAGACAGGGTCTGGGAGGCTGCAGGTGCATTGCTGTGGTGGGAAGAGCATGCAAGCACAGTTGGGAAGTGGAGGAAAATGAGCCAACATTGTAAAATTGGTAGATTTCACATGAGATTCTGGATCTCCAGTTTCTGTTTTAAAAGCAGAAGATCTGGCCATACTGGGCTCTCACTCTCATGTGAGCTGAGAGTTGTGCATCCTTGTTAGATGCCATAGGCACTTTTGTTTTTTGCTGTTGCTGTTTTTTTTAAAGAGTGGATCTTTTAGGGGCACCTGGTTGGCTCAGTTGGTGCAGTGTGGGACTTTTGATCTTGGGGTTGTAGGTTCGAGCCTCACGTTCGGTGTACAGATTGCTTAAAAAAATAAAATCTTCAAGAAAACACGAATGGATCTTTTATTTTTATTTATTTAGTTTTTAAGTAAGCTCTAGGCCCAACGTGGGGCTTGAACTCACAACCCTGAGATCAAGAGTCGCATGCGCTACCAACTGAGCCAGCCAGGGGCCCCACTGTATCTCCTTTGTAACTCTCTTGTCTCCACCACACTATTTTGTCATGATACTTGCACTCTTGTTTTTCTTTAAGGAGAGAAATATTTCTTAATACCTGGGTCTCTGTGAAAAGTGGGGAAGTGGAGGGGCGCCTGGGTGGCTCAGTCGTTAGGCATCTGCCTTCGGCTCACGGCGTGATCCCGGAGTTCTGGGATCGAGCCCTGCATCAGGCTTCCTGCTCCACTGGGAGCCTGCTTCTTTCTCTCCCACTCCCCCTGCTTGTGTTCCCTCTCTCGCTGGCTGTCTCTCTCTCTGTCAAATAAATAAATAAAATCTTAAAAAAAAAAAAAAAAGATAAGTAGGGAAGTGGAGTTTAGACCCAAGAGCTAGGCATTCCAAAAGTTGGGATTTAGCATGTTTCTTGTGGAAGTGCAGAAACAAATGTGTCCGCTGGAGGACTGCAACTTTCACTTAAACTCCGTCCCCTTCACTCATTTATGTTACCTGCCAGGTTTGTTACATAGAGTGATGACTTCATGGGGCCACTTTACTTTTCATAAAACCTTGCAATGTTCACAGACCATCAAGAAAGAATGTGCCAAGAACTTAATCTTAAAGAAGGTGTAGGAGACACGTACATGTCCGTCTAGAGCTTGTCAAAGAGACGCCAGTGCTGACTCTCAGAGCCTCAAATAGGTGATGAATCAAATAGAAAGTAATTGAGGCGGCTCAGAAAACGGCTTGCCGATGGCCCAAAAGCAGCTAATGGCAGGAGTTCTCCGCAGCCAGTGACAACATGGAGGAAGTGTAGTGCAACCCTCACTTCCAGAGCCAGAGCCAGAAGACCAAGGTGCTCCCAATAATCATGCAGAACCGGCCCAGCTTCTTAGTAAGAGGGTGACGTTAGAACCCCCCTTGGTCCTCAAATCCCATGTAGCCGCACTGCATTCCCGTGCAGCGAAGGCTTCCAGCCTTCCGAGAGCCTGGAACTCCTGCTCTGAGCTCTGAGCTCCTTGCAGCTGGCTGAGTGAGGAGAGACTGCCTTGGGCTCCTTTGGGGCCTCTTGTTTTCAGTGCTGATTCTCCGCAGCGCAGTGCTGGCAGTCTTACCTCCTCTCCCCGTGTAACTGATCCCAGTCCTCCGGCGCTGTCAGCGCCTCTGCTGCGTGCACCAGGACATGCGCGAGTCTCGAGCCAGCCAGGAACCCACAGAGTGAGGTGTGAGTGTGCTCACGAGCCATTGAAGCCTTTCTGCGGGATGCCAGACATTCGGGCTCTGCTCGTCAGCGAGCGGTGCCTTCGTGAGGTGGTCAGGGAGAAGGGACCCCCAAAGTCTTAAAATTGAACTCCCCCTCCCCGTCTTTTCCCACATCAGTTCTGCTTGTACCTGCTGAATTAATGCACATTAAAGCACGATGCTAAATGTGTTATACTTCTGCTGAAAAGCTTTCATTGGCGCCTCATTTTCTACCAAATTCAAACCAAGTCACCTGCCCTGGCATTTTGGGCCTTTCCCAGGAAGACCCCAAAGGCTTTTCTAGGCCCGTCTCCCCTTATAAACACCAAATACTCCAGCCAGAATGATACTCTCCTAGGCTGACTTTCCTTGTGATCAAAAGATGACTGCCGCAGTTCCAGCCATCACATCCAGACACTGCAATATGCAACAGAAGAGGGTCATCTCTTTCTTTTGTGTTTGGGTTTTTGTTTTTTTTTTTAAGTAGGCTCCACGCCCAGTGCGGAGCCCAATGCAGAGCTTGAACTCGCAACCCTGAGACTGAGACCTGAGCTGAGATCCAGAGTTGGTCATTTAACTGACTGGGCCACCCAGGCATCTTTTGTGTTTTATTAAGAGTGAGAAAGGGGGCGCCTGGGTGGTGCAGTCGTTAAGCGTCTGCCTTCGGCTCAGGGCGTGATCCCGGCGTTATGGGATCGAGCCTCACATCGGACTCCTCCGCTGGGAGCCTGCTTCTTCCTCTCCCACTCCCCCTGCTTGTGTTCCCTCTCTCACTGGCTGTCTCTATCTCTGTCAAATAAATTAATAAAATCTTAAAAAAAAAAAAAAGAGTGAGAAAGCATTTCCCTGTCTCTCCCCTCCAAGTCTTTACATATGTTACTTCCTCACTGATGGCCCTCCCATACCTTTGGCTGGAGCTGGGTCTCAAGTGATTTAATCCTATCACAGACGAAAGGGAATAGATCACAAGGATTGGCTTGGGAAGTCATATTGGAGATAGAATCCCTTTTCCTGAGGGATGGATATCTGAACAAAATTAGGATTCTGTGAGCAGAAAGATGGGATGGTTGTTGGGTGGGTAACCAATAGAGTGTGCTGCAACTTGGAATCTGGCAGATGATAAATGTTAAATATGCATTAGTTATTGTTATTAACTGACTAGCTGTGTGAACTTACTCACGTCACCTATCTCCTAGAGCCCCAATGTCCTCATCTGTAAAATGGGAATAGGATTATCTAATTTGTTGGATGCTTATACAATTAAATGAGATGATATATGTAAAGTCTTAGGTGCTTAGCAAATAATGACTATTTATTATAATTGTATATAATTATTGCCAGAGTACTGGGCAGTAGGCTGAGGTCTCCAACAAAGACCAGGGGTTCCTAGGGTTAACCTCAGCCTGGAAAGGTCAAAAGCATGAGTACTAGGAGCAGTTCATACTTAATGTTCTGTGGTTGCCAGACCCTAATCTGTCAGGAATGGTTGCCCCCCGCCCCCCCCCCCCCCCCCAGTTCCTTGGTTTCAGGAGATCCTGAAAGACGGATTCCTGCTAAAGGTCCCACTCTCCTGGTGCTCTTGCCCCTAGAGGGCAGTAGACACAATCCTGCCTCCCCTACAGCAGGGATTGGATGGCCTAAGACCAACAACTCATTCAAAAGTAGATGTCACTTCTTGGCCTTTGAGTCCTCCACTTCGGATGGGAGATTGATGGGCAAGAACCCCCTATACTCTCCTTCGCATCTCCTCGCACCAAGGACTATAGCTTTCTCAGATCCACGTTCCCACCCCAGCTCTACCATTTACTAGCCGTGTGACCTCAGGCGAAGCTCTTTCTCTCTCTGTGAATATCATTTTCCTCACCTGTAAAATAGGGATGATAATACCCTATCTATTTCATAGAGTTGGGGTAAGGATTACCAAAGGTTTACACTTTTACAAATTAAGTTTTCCAAGTAGAGGTCGAACTTAGCCTTATCCGAATTTTTACACATGATGGTACTGAGGTTCAGAGAAAAAGAACCTGGTCCAATTTACACAGTAAGTTAGTGACGGAGCAGGGATTTGAACCCATGTATCTCTGGCTCCGAAGCCCCATGCTCTTCCACTGGCCCGTCTTTCTCTCTTAATCTATTCATGTAATCCCCTCTCTGAAGTCAGAGGCCCTTACTGATCACACCGCCACATCCCTCCCCACAGTGGTGTCTCCAGCCTCTGAGCCCCTAGGGCACTGGCTCGAACCTCCCATTGGTTCACACTTAGGAGTATACCCAGCTAGCCAGGCCGTAAGCCTGAGCTCACCCTTGACTCTGCCCTCTCCCTCATTCCTCATATCTAAGAGGTTAATAAAGTTTGTCAATTCAACCTTTCCAATAACCCTGAAATTGCTGCATATTCTGCTCTTCCTGCTATCACCACCCTGATTTAGACCCTCAGCGTCTCTTGGAGTAATGCAGCAGCCTCCTGACTAGTCTCTGTGTCCCAAAGTCACCCTCCAGAATGCCATTTCTGATAGAGAAAGCTGACCGTGTCACTCATGCACTTAAACCTCTTTCAGAACAGGTGGCCCTCGCTCCTATGCAGCCTCATCTTTCATCACTTTCCCTTAAAATTCTGTTCACGGGTCACTTGGAATGATCTGCTGTTCCTGAAAAGACCACACTGTCTGTCCTCCCCAAGCCTTTGCTCTTGCTACTTCCTCTGCCAGGATCAATGCCGGCCCCACTTCCATGCTTGCCTGGAAACCCCTCCTCATCCTTTAGGATGGGGTTCAGGAAAACATCTCCGTTTTCTCCACCTCCTACCCACAGCTCAAATGATCTTGAAGCATTTGGTACTTATTTCTTCCATTGCATTTCTATAATGGCTGGTTTGTAACTGTGTTTTACTTTATCTTTGCCACTAGATTATAAGACCATGAGTGGAGGGTTGGGTCCCCCAATTTATTCATCAGTCTACCTTCAGGTGAGTAGAGTGTTACAGTGTTACCACTACACTGAAGTCTTATCAATGAAGGGGAGTTCTGCAATTTCCAATGAAGTTGCCATTGATGTTGTGTGGGGCCCCAGTGGCACCACAGAATCATTCACCCTCCCCCCCTCTGCACCCCCAGAATCCCAATCACAACAAAATAGCATGATGACTTACTTTCTTGGGAGACTGCCAGCAAGTGGAGCATTTCAATAAACAAACAATAAAAGTAGGGGACAAATGGGAGAGGGAAATGTGGGCTCCCAAGAGGAAGATTGGAGTTGGACTTGGCAAGAGGCTACGAATGCTCCCAAAGCTGACAGATTTATGACTGGGAATTTTGCGTTTCCATATGGACCTTCCCTGCATTTAGTATGCTAACAGGCAGGGCTGGACATAGAGTTAAAGTGAGTTGGAGGATGTAAGAGCCCTAGATTCATTTGACTTGGAAAGAGCTTTGAATTTTTATGTTCCGTCTTCAAACATAGGGGTGCTGAATGGGCTTAGTGGCGTATAGATGCCTTTATGCAGAAGTGTGCTCCCTGCTCTCCCTCTCTTTCTCTCTCACCACACATATGCACTCACAC
This sequence comes from Ursus arctos, assembly GCF_023065955.2. Classification (NCBI taxonomy): domain Eukaryota; kingdom Metazoa; phylum Chordata; class Mammalia; order Carnivora; family Ursidae; genus Ursus; species Ursus arctos. The sequence goes on from NW_026622897.1 coordinate 52,048,199, forward strand.
ACACACTCATACACATACTTCTGTATGTAAGGATTTTTCTAAAAAACTTGATCATACTTCCATGCTTCCCCAAGAAATTAGATAGAAAGAAAAAAAACCCCATAAACTTCTTTTCTATTTCTCTAGATCTCAAGGATTTAGGTATTCAGATTCTATTTGTCTGCATCAAACCGAATGTCTCCATTCTAAGTCCCAGGGTTCCATTCCTCCCCATTCATGCCTTAACGTTCATCTAAGAAACTTGGGAACTTGTGAATTCTAACATTATAACTCTATAGCCACAGTATCAAAGCTTGGGTGTGATTTTCAATTATATTCGTCCTGAAGCTATAATACATAAATTATCTTAGAGCCATAGTAGAAGCTCTTAGGTTCTCAGAATGTGCATAGAACTGAGAGTTTAGAATTCTGAGCTTGTAATTTTCTTCCAGTAAGCCCTCCAGTGTAGTCAGAAGCAGCCAACCCATCTCAAAATCCTTGTAGTCACAATTCCTACCGTAACAGTCCATTTCAGCAGCAACTTGATCTACCAGAGACTTGCTTTTCCATAGCATATCATCCCAGGAATTCACAGGTATAGTTTCTAAGTAACTCTTTTGCCACTGCATGCCATCGATTACTAATTATTGGAGAAGGCAGTCCACCAGGGATCCCAAGTGTCCCCGTACATCCTTGTTGAGTGTGCCAAACTGGAAGACCTAACCATGCTCTGTTCCTGAGTCATTTCTATAACTAGTTTCAAAGGCAGTTAAGGCAATTAGGTCAAGGTGATCATAACATGGCTACTGTACAACCCTTCCCTCCCCAGGGGAAGGAGACTGGCTTGTTGGTTGCCTGTTATAAAAGGTTCTGAGCCCTTGGCCCAGGGTTTCTCAACTGCATTGTATGAGTGGCTGCCATCTGGGCCCACTGCATTGCCCATGGGACTTGGGGGCAAGGAGACCAGCCGTACCATGCTGTTGCCCCTGCTGTTGGCAGTGCTGTGAAATAGACTGTCTTTCTCCAATCTGCTGAATCTCGTTTTCTTACCTTCAGCACCTACAGAGTGTGGCAAGCCAACCTAGAGTCCTGTTACTCCTTGCCATCTTCCATGAGGTGGGGGCTTTTCCCTGAGACAACAACCTGTTTTCTTTTTCCTTTCTTTTTTTTCTTTTTAAGATTTTATTTATTTACTTGATAGACAGAGAGAGAGAGCACAAGTAGGCAGAGCAGCAGGCAGAGGGAGAGGGAGAAGCAGACTCCCCGCTGAGCAGAGAGCCCGATACAGGGCTTGATCTCAGGACCCCGGGATCCTGACCTAAGCTGAAGACAGATGCTTAACCAACTGAGCCACCCAGGTGCCCCAGTATCCTGTTTTCTACTGGCAATGAGGTCATTGCTGAATTCACGTCCAGTCAGGTCATATAACAATCTCAGGGTTCTCTCTTTGAGGGTCAGTTTCCCACAACCACTTTCCATATCAACTACTATATCACCAGTGTCCCATGAGATGAAAAACAAGTCGTTCTAGATCTGTGCTGTCCAGTATGGTAGCCATTAACCATACTTGGCTTTTTACATCAAATTATGAAAATTAAATGTAATTAAAAAGTCAGTTCCTGGTTAGTAGATACTGTATTGGCCAGCATATTAGGACATTTCTGTCATCACAGAACATTCTATAGGACAGTACTACTCTAGATTATTTGAAGCAGAAAGGGATTTAAAGCAGGCAATTGTTTACAGAAATGTTAGGCGCATGGAGGAGTCCAAGGAAGGCAGGGCTCAGAGGAGTTAGAAGAGAGAAAAGGAGATTACAAAGGTGCTGCTGCCACCCTAGGTAAAGGCTGGCCCACAGGAGGTCCTGATCTATTAGGGGTACTGCTGCTGAGAAGGAACCCAAGAGCCTGTACTTGGTGCTGCTGCTCCTGGAGACACCATAAAAAAGCGGGACAAAACAATGGCTTCTTCCTTCCACACACCCTTCAGTCTCCTGCCAACACCTTCCATCTGGCAAGAGAGTCTAAAAAAAATGTAATTTGCAAGTGTCCATACGTCTTATAATACTACAGAGAGCAAAGAGGGTGGGAATGTATCTTTAGACAGACAAATAACTGCATAGAAGGGATTTTTATCAATAATGATATTATTAAGGGTGGCAGGGCTCCCGCCCTATAGCTCACATCCATTCTCTTTTCTCTAGCAACTTCCCCCTGCCCTGTATGTCCCAGCCATATGGAACTAATTTCAAATATGTTCCAAAACCTTATGCTCTTGCTCCTCCTCCAATCTTGCAGATAGTGTTCCCTCTGCCTAGAACACGCCTTTCCTTACTCTTTGCATAGGTGGCTATTTTCATCCTTCAAATATCAGGTCAGTTGTTACTTCCTCAGAGAGACTTTCCATGACCCTGCCAATCTGCCTAAAATAGCCTAATCTTCCTGACATTCCTGATGCCACAGTCATTCCCCATCAAGCCACCTTGTTTATTTTATAGTTCTTGTTTCCATTGAAAATTATCTGTGTTTGTTATCTGTCTTGTCTCACTAGAATGTAAGCTCAATGAAGGCAGGGGCCTTGTCTGTGTCGTTCGGTGCTGTGTTCTCAGCATTTAGAACACGTCCCGGTTATGTAAGAGAAATTCAGTAAATGTATGCTGTCTGAACGAATAGTTTCCATCCATTTTCAGGTTTAGCTGGGTGAGGTTTATCTGGTATGTGTTCCCATAGAACCCACTCTTCTCCCATTCTGACACTTAAAAAAACAAGTATAATTACTTATATCTTATCCCTTGCTAGACTATAAACTCAGTGAAAGTAGGGACCATGTCTGTCTTGTTCCCAGTTGAATCCCCAGCACTTAGCACAGTGCCTGGGATAGAGCTGGAAGCAAGAAATTACTTGACGGATTTGGTCATTGTATTATTCTGTCAAAGAGTTTGGGAGATGGTTTAGTAATAAGTATATTGAAACTAAGCAAAAGAAAACAACAAGGCAATTATTAACTCTAGGAAAAACTAAAGTGTTAACAAAAGTGGAAATATAATCACAAAGCCCTACGTGGCTTGGCTGTGAATAATATTTACATAGTCATAATCAGGACCAACAGGGCATATTAGTGATTTTAGACTTTATGAGTTGTTGACATTTTTCTATACTGGTTAGTAAATAATAACTATCCCAAGTTCCCAGAGTACCCCACTGCTATAGTTCCAATTGCCCTAGCTCCCTGTCTTAGAATTCCCTGAACCTTCCTAGAATCCAGCAACTAAAGAGACAATACCTAACATAGCCAGGGGCTCTAGAAACCTGCTGGAAAGGCCAGCATCTCTATGGCTCAGTCAGTGTTTGTGCCAATACGTAGCCTCCAGTCCCTTCTGGGTACTCCCTTTGTTTCCCCAGAAGGTTTACCTCAGCCCTGCTTGCTTGGGCCCAGGGAGCCAGCCCTACATGGGAACCATCCAGAGACACCAGGCTGCCAGCCAATGGCTGGCCTGCCCACCTCCCACACATCAGCCCCTGTCCCTGAGTGTTCTGCCTTCCCTCAACAGGCTCTGACCTTTCTAGGAGAGGCGACAGTCCTGGAGGGAATGTGGGCATCTCAGAGGGCAAATATTTTTAATGATACTTCTCATCAGGGATGCCTTGGTGGCTCAGTCGGTTGACCGTCTGCCTTCAGCTCGGGTCATGATCTCAGGGTCCTGGGATCGAGTCCCGCATAGGGCTCCTTGCTCAGCAGGGAGCCTGTTTCTCCCTCTGCCTGCCACTCCCCCTGCTGTGCTCCCTCTCTCAAATAAATGAAATTTAAAAATGATACTTCCGGTTATAATATGTAAGTATTATATGATGATTTAACTAAAATTCATGATACAATTATATCAGAAGATGGGGCAGGGAAACGGCGTTAGAGAAATCTTCCATTGCTCAAAGTTGGTAGGTAAAGTCTGAACTTAAAAATCACAAAGCAGAGCTATATGGTGAGAAGGCATGTTAAGGGAAGGATATTCTCAGGCAAGGATGGCGGTGGACAATAGGAAATACAAAGGCACAAAAGCATGGGAGAATAATTTGGGGAGGGTGAGTCATCCCTTGTGGCTGCAGTATGGGTGGCATGTTGGGGGAGAAAATAGTGGGAAATAAAGCAGGACCAACAGTTTGTGAAGAGCCCAAGAGCCTATAGTGTAGTCCAACTGGTCCTCTCCCTTGAGCTGGTGACAGAGTAAAAGGCACAAAGCTTCTGAACATTAATTTGGAAATATATATATCAGAAGCCATTAAAATGATTCTAATCTCTGACCTAGCGATCTTGATTCCTGGAGATTGTTCCTAAGAGATTACTTTTTAAAGGATCAAGGATAAAGGATGAAATGAGCAATATTCATTAAGATATTTATTGCATCATTATTGGAAATAGTGAAAAATTGGAAAACAATCAATGTTTCCCTCAAAGGAGAATACTTAAGTAAAAGATGGTACATTCACCCGATGAATAAGAAATAGGCAGACTTGGTGTGTCGGGATTTAGATGGGCCAGCCCAGGAGGGCTGCTGGGCCCAGGGGAGGGGAGAAGGTCCAAAATGGACCATTTTGCATCACTCCTAAAAGAAGGAGCTGGCTTCTTCTGGACAAAGGAGGGAAGGAGAGCAACTTAGTGTGTGACTCATGCCAAGGGGCTTCAGGTCTTTGCCATCATGTTCTAGATGGTGTCATTGCTACATCCCAGAGCTGGGAAGGGTGGCTATGACCAGTGCTCCCCAGCCCCAGCCTCTTTGCCTCTGGTGGTTGCGGTTCCCTGTTCCTTTGCGGTGGGCTCTCCTGGCTGGGGGTTAGGTCCCACCTTGCTGGAGGAAGGGCTAGCATGAGATTCTCCCTGACTGAGGGACGGAGGCCACGGTGACCCCAGCCAGCAAAAAGAGCAATGAGGCAGCAACATCCATGACTGGGTCAGAGCTGGGACCTAGTGATTTTTCCTTGGTTCCTGCTCACACCCCATCCCTCACTTGATCTCACTGTGACCTCTAGACCACCATTCCTCTGACAATTTCATGCATTTGCCTGTGCCGTTCTTTTGGTCTGGAGTGCCCTTTCTTATGCTTCCTGACCGAGCTAAACCCTGCCTGTCCTTTCATACCACTTCCTTGATAAAACTTTCCCCAATTTCCTTTTGGGTAATGAATCGTTCCCCCCTCTGGCTCCCACAGCGCTTGATTTGTATCTTTCCTATGGCAATTGTGTTTTTCTGTAGCGTGTTATAATTAGTCATGTCCATGTCTGTCTCCCACTACCTGGTGAGCCTCTCAAGGTGGCCAAGGAACTTGTCTTATCCAACTCTGACTCCTCACACAGTGTGGCCGACCGCTGGCATATGGCGGGGGTTCAGTCGATGGGTGGAGTGATGTTAAATTACAATGGCTGAGTTCTTCTACTTTCTATGTCATGGACTATCTGGGAAAGCTGTTGAGATGGTAGACAGATGACCAATTGGTTTGACATCCCTTTCTTCCCCGTGCATTTTGAAAGGGGCGGGAAGAGGAAGAGAGTTAAAGCTATCTGTGGATCCATATTCCAGAGGTTTCAGCCAAGGATCCTGAGCGGGGGGTAATAATATATATAATAGCTACCATGTGCAGAGACTCTTACTTATTTATACTTTCACACCCATTAACTCTGCTGGGTCTCACCAGGACTCTAGGAAGTAGGCTGGGTGGTAGCACGTGGCTTGTCCCAATGTTACAGTCGAGAAAACCAAGGCTCGGAAGTGATTTGCTCAAGATTCCATCAACTCAAAGTAGAGCTGGGACTCAAACCCAGATCTGTTGACTCCAAATCCCACGCTCTTGACATTGTAGAGGTGACAAGGACACGGTCTCTCCTTCTTTTGATAAACATTTGCAGAAGGGCGCCCACGGCTTAAGCCCCGGTAAGGTGCATGGGGATCAGGCCCCAGTTGTTCCTCTCATGCATGTTTATCTGCTTATCTAGGGGTTTAGCCCCTCAAGGGGAAGGACCGGTCCTATTCCTTTATTTTGTGCCCCCAAAGCCTCAGGTCTTTGGCAAACCCCACACTTTTGCTGGGTCTTGGTTTCCGTGTCTGTAAAATGAGGAGGCTGAGCTGGAAGTTTAAATTGGGTCCCATTCCCACCAGCACCCACCACCTTCCCCGCGGCCGACTCCCAGCTCCAACACTAGAGGCCTCCAGGACTCCAGCTGACAAGCCGGAGTGTGTCCCCTGCACGGCGCGGCCTCTTCCCAGGCTGGCTGTGGAAACGGAGCCTCCTCCAGACAGCGGGGCTGCTCCGCTCACACGGATCAAGTCGGGAGCCTCATGAGTCATGACAGATGACATAGTTAACGCTCGGGGCCGGCCCAGCCAGTTCATCAAAAGCTCCTGTGTGCCTGGCTCCACGGGCACAGCCACGGAACTACGGTGTGTGCGGCGCAGGAGCAGCGCCAGAGCGCTTCCAAATTGGTTTTGATTAATTGCATAGACATGTCTTTAATTGGTGCCAGGGTAGCAGCCAGAGAACTTATGGGAAAGCAGGATGTTATGCTTTCATTCCCTGAAGTCCCATAAAGCCGTGAAAGATGAGGAACAGAATCACTGCTCGTTGAAAATTTATTGACCGTGCAGACCCAGAAAACACAAATAACTATCTGAATCGAAACCTAACCTCATTTTCCCAACTCATTGGAAGCCAGGCATGTTCCTCTCTGCACCCCTGCTTGCCTGCTGAGATGTATAACTGACCAAAAGGTGTGATTTCTACGAAATGAGTGCCCTCGTACAGAGACGGTATACTCAGCTTTCCCAGGTGGGCGCAGAGGTGATCTGGGAAGGCGCCTCCCCTCGGAAACGTCTCTCCCTCCAGCCCATTACCATCCCGTGAAAGTGATATTAGAGGCTGATTCACTTTGGGTGAAAGGTTCATTCATACGTTCATTCTTTCTTTTCCACCTCTTGGAGATTTAAGACACATGGACTGAGTAGGCATGAAATGCAAACACTGTGTTGGTGTCCGGAGGAATGTAGGAGGCAGTGACGCACAGACCCCTCTGTCGAGCACGTGGTTATCTAGAAGAAAAGAGAGGACTGGTCCACAGACGAACTCATGCGTGGTGAGCACATCACATAAAAGGTGAAGCTTTGGGATTTGGCACCAAGAGGACTTGGTTTGACTCCTAGCTCTGAATCGTATGACTGAGCCACCGCAGAAGTCACTTTGGGGGGCGCCTGGGTGGCTCAGTTGGTTAAGCATCTGCCTGCGACTCAGGTCGAAATCTTGGGGTCCTGAGATCAAGCCTGCATCGGGCTCCCTGCTTGGCGGGGAGCCTGCTTCTCCCTCTCCCTCTGCCTGCAGCTCCTCCTGCTTGCGCTCTCTCTTTCTCGAATAAATAAATAGAATCTTTTCTTTTTTTTAAGAAGTCACTTTGATTCTCTGAGTTTTAACCACAAAATAGGATAATAACACAGCACACGGCGATCATGAGGCTTGTGAGAGCAGAGCTGAAAGTCCCCAGCACAGGGCCTGGCACTGATCAGTAAGTGGTTGCTAATTCTTACTGTCACTAGAGAGGTTCTGATAGAGGACCATGTGACAGCTCGTTTATTCGAGGAGCAAACAAATGTTTCCCAATCACAGCCTCTGTGCCAGGCTCCGTGCTGGGCATTAGGAGTTTAGACAGGAAGCTCTGCCCTGGATGAGACTGAGCTCCATAGTAGCCATGTTATAGTATGGAAGGGATTGCAAGTTGTTACAGGTGTGCTGACAGAAGTGTGCTCAGTGACAGTGCGGAGGAAAGGAGACAGTCACTTCGACCTGGGGAAGTCCGGATACATTTGCCTAAACAGGTGATGCTTGAGCCACGTCCTAAAGACAAAAGGATTTTCACTTGCAGATAAATGCAAGAAAGTGCAAGAGAAAGCATTTTATACACAATGCCAGTTTCTGTCTTTTTTGCTCCTCACCCCTTGATCTTGGAATCAGCTGCTTTCTTTGTATGGAAAGTTCTTCCCTTAGATATTCCCAAAGCTGCCTCCTTCTTGACCTGATATTTTCTAATTTGTTCCTTTGTTTATTGTATGTGTCCCCCACTAGAATGACAGGTCCATGAGAACATGAGATCTGGGCTGGCTTTTTCTCCACTCTATTACAACATATAGAACATTGCCTGGGGGCGCCTGGGTGGCACAGCGGTTAAGCGTCTGCCTTCGGCTCAGGGCGTGATCCCGGCGTTATGGGATCGAGCCCCACGTCAGGCTCCTCCGCTATGAGCCTGCTTCTTCCTCTCCCACTCCCCCTGCTTGTGTTCCCTCTCTCGCTGGCTGTCTCTATCTCTGTTGAATGAATAAATAAAATCTTAAAAAAAAAAAAAAAAAAGAACATTGCCTGGCACAGTGTCGGTGTTGAATGCGTGTTAGTTGCATGAATAAAAAACAATAGGAAGCACGGGAGGGCACACTGAAATCAAGGGACTACGACCACCGCGTGTGGCGCACAGTGGGCATTGACTTTTTTTCTCATAAAGTTGAACAACGAGTTACGCTTGAAGCATAGCCCAGAGGAATCGAGGTGGCAGGTAATCGAAGAGGTGGCCTCCGAGCTTTGCCGCGAAGGCAGAGAAGGATGACAATGGGTGGGAATGTTGGGGAAGGGATTGGCAGGATGAAATGAGATAATTTACAAATCCTTTCCAACCTTGAGCCTCTAGGGATGTATCGCAAACAACTCGTCTCTTGCTACCTTTCCTGGTGCCCTCACCCCTATCCCTCCTTTCCACTCCACCCTGTCTGGAGGCTGTAAGGGCATCTGACACACCATTTCCTGCCAATGTAAATCATGGGCTGATGTGTGATGCTCATTCTTGGTTTTTACCATCCCCCAGGTGGAGATGGTCCCATAACTCAGGGTGGAGGCCCCAGGCGAAGCCAGCCTTTCCACAGGGTGGCAAATAAGGGGAACTGTTTACCCACCAGCACCTTCCTGGCCCTGCTCCAGATAATTTTATGTCCTCAGGTCCTGAATCTGCCCCGTAGCTGGATGCACCTCGGTTCACTTGCTGGAGCACTGACGTGTGACTGTTTAACTGCTGCTGCTCCCTGGCCCGGGGATCCTGGGCTTCAGGGAGCATGGGAAAGAGACAAGAAAGAGAGCTTTATATGAGGTGAGCTTTGACAGTAATAATAACGGCCCCAAACTAACTTACGCTTACATAGTGCTTAACAATTTACAAAGCCCTAGAGAACTCCTATTCATCCTTCAAGACCCTGTGCAAATGTTACCGCTTTTCACCAACCTTCAACTCTCCCAGGCAGAGCTAATCCTTCCCTCCACACTTTGTAAAACCTCCATTATACCCCTAACTACCTTGTAATAAATTTATTTGTGTACATGTCTCATTTCCTCCATTAAACCATCAGCTCCTCAGGGGCAGATCTCTTCTCTCCTAGTAAAACCCATTTCTTTCTTTCATAAAAAGTTATTTTCATGATACATATTTTTCTAATTATAAAATTAATACTTATAGTTACAATGATCAAAAATTGCATATATAAAAGTATAATGAAGAAAATTTAAGGGCGCCTGGGTGGCCCAGTTGGTTGGGGGTCCCATCCTGATCTCGGCTCTGGTGTTGATATCAGGGTCTTGAGTTCAAGCCCCATGCTGGGTGTGGAACCTACTTTAAAAAAAAATGTTATCAGTGTCTTTATCTGGGTGATGAAATTATAGGTGACTTTGTTTTTTAATTTTTATTTATTTATTTATTTATTTATTTATTTATTTGACAGAGAGAGAGACAGCCAGCAAGAGAAGGAACACAAGCAGGGGGAGAGGGAGAGGAAGAAGCAGGCTCCCAGCAGAGCAGGGAACCCGATGCGGGGCTCGATCCCAGGACCCTGGGATCAGGCCCTGAGCCGAAGGCAGACGCTTAAGGACTAAGCCATCCAGGTGCCCCTATAGGTGACATTAAATTTTTTCTTTCTTTTTTTTTTTTAAGGAGGCTCCACACCCAGCGTGGAGCCCAGTGTGGGGCTTGAGCTCACGATCCTGAGATTAAGACCTGAACTGAGATCAACGGTCAGATGCTCAACTGACTGAGCCGCCCAGGCGCTCCAGCACTGATACACATTTTAAGTATATCTTGAGCCTTTTTTTTAGCATACAGAAAGTCAATCTGGGTTTATATAATGCACGTAGTTTTACATCCTATTTATCACCTATTCTATTACGAACGTCTTTAAACATCATTGATGATTTTTCAAAATCATCATTTTAAATGACTGCATTATTTCATTTAATGAATATACCACAATTTACCCGACAATTTCCCCCACTGTGGGACATTCGGGTTAGCTGCTTCTTTTTACTATTTTGCAATAAAATGAATAGCTGCATACGTAAATCTTTGTCTCCGTCTTTGACCATTTCCCTAAGAAAGATACCTAGAAAGGGAATTTCTAGGTCAACTGGTTTCAACTCTTTAAAGGTTATCAACACTTCATGCCAAATTGCTCTGAGAAAGTGATAGCATTTATAATTTCACCAAAACATGAGTGGGCCCATGGCCCAGTGCTCTGACCTGCATTAGGCATTATCCCACTGGTATCTTTACCAAGTCCAGTGGTCTTCTCACCATGCCCCTCAAGGTGAGTATTTTTTCTTAAACACAGCAGAAAGTATACAGCCAAACTCAGTCTTCTTCCAATATTTCAACCTGGGAGGGTATATTTATCGCAACAGTGACTCAGCTACTTTAAACATTTCTGTTCTTTGCTTTGAAAATTGCCTGGGAAGCAGACAACCTGGGCTTTCATATCTAAATTGTACAATTCTGTCTTTGGAGAATGATTTTTTCTTACTTTTGGCAACGGTCAGAAGGCATTTGGAACTCACAGCAAATGAGATGACGAGCTGCCCCTGGAGGTAGGGCTGAAAATGAGGTATAATTTGACAGTAATGACTGAGGTCTTTTCATGACCTGCAAAGGGGTGTCTCACTGGAGTGCCGGGCAGTGGCGGCATCACTCAGGTGGAGGCATGGGGCGAGCACATGGAAGTTATGGAACCTCTTCTCATGACGTCACGGTTACTCCGTGTACAGCCCCGGCGTTAGGCACCAACTTATTTTAGAGCTGATCCCTTTCCACCTTCTCTCTTTGTCAAGCCCGCTTGGGCCCGATATGTCTCCAAGACCCAGAGCTTAAGGGCCAGTTTAGTGGAGAGGGAGTGCATGGCGTGGCAATGGAAAGAGCCCTCAGAATGCGGTCGGAAAGAACTGGGTCTGAGGCCTGGCTCTGCCTATTACCAGCTGTGTTAGGTCTCATTTGTAAAAGATCTTATTTCACAGGATTGTTACGGAGAAATGGAGAACGCATATAACCACACGCAGACACGGGTAGGCAGGCAGACAGACAGACAGACACACACACAGATGCATAAAATATGTATTGAGCACTTTTCTTCTGTCAAGTCTTGCTAAGTACCATGTTTTTTGTTTGTTTGTTTGTTAAAGATTTTATTTATTTATTTGACAGAGACAGCCAGCGAGAGAGGGAACACAAGCAGGGGGAGTGGGAGAGGAAGAAGCAGGGTCCTAGGAAGGAGCCTGATGTGGGGCTCGATCCCAGAATGCTGGGATCACGCCCTGAGCCTAAGGCAGACGCTTAGCGACTGCGCCACCCAGGCGCCCCTGAGTACCATGTTTTATACGGAGTTGGCCATCCAGAAGCCATTTCTCCTATGCTACCTCCCACCACCTCTCCCTTGTTGTTGGGGTGGTCGTGCGGCCCAGCTCTGGCCAATGAGATTTAGGTAGCACTCTGCTGGGAGTTACTGGGGGAGCTTTTGCTTTCCTGATGAAACAGGACTGCGGAGTCTGAACTGCCACTCACCCCCACCGCTTCCTGCCTTGAACTTGGAGGTGAAAGCTGAGCACTGCAGTCATCTTGTAATCAAGATGGAGAGGACAAAGGAGCCTCTCAGGATTCTTGGTATGTCAGAAAATAACTACCTGTTTGTTCAAGTCACTGCTCGTCATCATGACTTGCAGCTAGAAATATTCCAAGGCACACCCACAAAAAGTGTCCATACATAATATATGCTCAATAAAGGGTTTCTCCTTACACTCTTATTTACATACAATTCCTCCCTCTAAAGAGCTAATGATACTGATGATGGTTATCTCGTATTTATGCAGTACTTGGCAATTTTCATAAGATTTTCACATCCATCGTTTTCATGTGATCCTCACAATTCTGCAAGGAAGGCAACTTTTTATCCTGAAGACTCTTCTCAATTGCAAAAGGATATATCAAACGTATTCTAGAATGCTTATATGTTACATATAGGCTTGTCTTCTCTCCTCTCCTTTTCCCCTTCCTTCCTTCCTTCCTTCCTTCCTTCCTTCCTTCCTTCCCTCCTTCCTGCCAGTCCTGGGCCTGTTTTCCTCAGACCTATTCCCTAGCCCTCTCCTGCTCTGTTCTGTTCTGGAACACAGGCGGGCAGATCCATTTAGCCTGTGAATCCAGGCTCTAAGACATCTGGCTTCCAGCTGTTTGGCCAAAGGGAGGTACAAGCCAGAGACTGGGAGTAGGCGTGTGGGGGTGTTTCTTCTCCTTTCCAACTGCCTCAGGTAGCATCTCTGGCTACCTGAATTATCGTTTCTGATCTGGCAACTTCCAGAAACATGACCAGGTCTGCTAATATAGATAGGTTTCCCATCCCACTCCCTGCTACGGACACATAAAGATGCTGGGTGAACTATAACAGAAATGTTTTATTTTTACCGCCCAATTCGAAAAATGTAAAGAGAAATCCCTAGACGTCGGAAATAAAAAAGAAATGAAAATGCAAAGCCAGAACCGGGTACAGGTGACATGCCTTAGCAGAGCCCAGGGATTTCGCACTTAGCTACAGACCCTGAGAGCTGCAGGCTAGGGTTCCACTGCACGCCAAGGAGTACGAGATGGGGCTTCAGTCCCAGCCAGGTGAGGAAGCTGGAACGGAGCCCCCCCCCCCACCCTCCCCACCCCCCGCATAAAGCCCTGACATTGGAAGCTCCGCCCCCGTCCACGAAAAGGAGACTGGGAAAAGTGTACCCCAGCGTTAGTGAAGTCGCAAGGAAGCTTGACGTCTGAAGAGGACTTACGTGGGGAACAATGACACTCATGAGAAATAAAAACCCTAACCTCTGCCAAAAGCATATGGAGGTCTAAATTTATTTTGCGTGTATGCACAGGCACCTACTGAGATAAATTAACGTAAAAAGTGGTCCAGACCATTAAAAATCTTAGGTTAGGGCTGAAGTAAGACCTATGAAAATTCTTAGGTCAGAGCTGATGGTGTATTCAGAACAGCCCCGTAGGGATGCTTAACAAGCCAGAGCTTGAGGAATCCACGAGGAAAAACAACTCCTATTGGAGATGCTCACAAAACGTAAGAAACCACATGTGGAAAGAAACGACCAAAATGGAGCGTCAACACACACGGCTAACTAACTGGAAAAAGGGTAAAAACAGAACCATCTGAAAGAGACTATGAATTCAGGTGATTAAAATAGAGATGAGAGAAGGAATAGAGGCATTAAAAAAAAAAAAAAAACCCAGAATAGTATGAGAGAGTTGGGAGATTTGAAAAAGACCCATGTAGAACTTCCAGAAATGAAAAACAGCCCCTGAAATTAAAAACTCAAAGGATGAGTTGAACTACATATGAGAGCTAGCTGAAGACGGAATTAGAAGAGAGATGGAGGAAATCACCCAAAATGGAGTAAAGACAGAAAGGGTTAGAAGACCTGAGTAAGAGTTTAAGAGATATGAAGGATAAAAAGAGAAAGTCAAGCATATGGCTAATAGGAGTTCCAGAAAGATTTAATAGAGGGAAAGGTAGAAAGTCATTATTAAAAATATTATAGCTGTATTAGTAAGGGTTCTCCAGAGAAACAGAACTAACGTGTGTGCGTGTGTATATGTGTATGTTTGTATGCGTATGCACACACACACACACACATACACACACACACACACATAAATTCATTTTGAGGAATTGGCTTACACGACTATGGCAGCTGACAAGTCCCAAGATTTGCAGTCGGCAAGCTGGAGACCCTGAGACCTGGTGATATAGTTCCAGTTTGAAGGCCCAAGAACCAGGAGAGCCCGTGGTGTAAGTTCCAGTCTGGAAGCCAACAGGCTTGAGACCCAGGAGAAGCCAATGTTTCAGTTTGAATCTGGAGGCCAGAAAGGGCCAATGTCTCAACACAAACGGCTAGGCAGGAAGGGTTTTCTTACCTGTTGGCTGCAGGGAGAGTAGCCTTTTTGTTCTCATCAGACCCGATCGGATGAGGGCCACCCACTGAGGGGGGACATTCTGCTATGGGTCATCCCCAAACGCCCTCAGAGACACACCCAGAATAAGATTTGGCCAAATATCGGGGTACCCCCTAGCGCATTCATACCCGGGTGAAATTGCAAAACAAGAAAAAAAATGAAAGCTCTCAGTGAAAAGGGACAGATTACCAAAAGGGGGGGTAACTACAACGACGGCAGCCTTCTCATCAGCAACAATGGAAACCAAAAGACAGGAGGGTAATATTTTCAAAGTGTGGAAAGAGAATAAATCGCAACACAGAATTCTATACACAGTTGAATTCATAAGTGAGAGCCAGATTCTCGGACATTTTCAGGCAAGCAAAGCCAATGAGCTTACCTCACACAAACTTGCTGAAAAGCGCACGAGTGGACATACTTCGCTGAGAAAATTCAGTCCAGAAAGAAGTTACAAGGAATGTGATTACAAGTGAGATTGGGGCCACAGCCAGCTCCCATCAGCCCAGAGAGCCAGCTGCTAAAATTTCAGCAATTTCGAGAACTGGTTGTTAAACATGGTCGTTATTAAGCATTAAATTGTATTAACTTACAATTAAGTGAATTATTTTTTTAAAACAAGGTTAAAAAATCCTCACAATGCATCACTTCGTAATTATTTTACTACGACGTTGCTATTATCTGTGCTTTCGAGGTAATCCCTCTCTCCCATATCTATATGGTAGAAGTCATATAGAACGGTATGCTACCGGGCATTTGTTCCCATCTCTGTATTTCAGTGACGTCACGTTGGCAGTTTGAGTATTTACAACCAGACATCAACAAATGCTACAAATCAGGGCTCCCTTACCCCCTACCACGTAAGAGCTGGTTGTAAATATCAGCACACCACGGATGACAAGAAATAACAGTTTCCACTCCTAGGTGTCTATCGAAGAGAACTGAATATATCCACGAAAATACTTGTACACAAAAGTTCACGGCAGCGTTATACATAACAGCTAAAGGGTGGACACAATTTAAATGTCCATCAACTAATGACTAGTAAATAACACGTGGTTTATCCATACAATGGAATAATATTCAGGCATAAAAAAGAATGAAGTACCCATACATGCCCCGACATGGATGAACCTTGCAAACATCACGTGGCTTGAAAGATGCCAGAATGAAAAGCCATACATTACATGATTCAATTTATGTGACATTTCTAGAATAGGAAAATCCATAGAGACAGAAAGTAGTTTAGTGGTTGCTAGGGGCTGGGGAGAGGAGGGAAGGGGAAGTGACTGCTAATGGATATGGGATTTCTTTCCTTTTTTTTTTTTTTTTTTTAGATTTTATTTATTTATGTGACAGAGAGACAGCCAGCGAGAGGGAACACAGCAGGGGAATGGGAGAGGAAGAAGCAGGCTCATAGCGGAGGAGCCCGATGTGGGACTCGATCCCATAACGCCGGGATCACGCCCTGAGCCGAAGGCAGACGCTTAATGACTGCGCTACCCAGGCGCCCCCGATATGGGATGTCTTTTGGGGATGATGAAAATGTTCTAAAATTAGTGGTGATGGTTGCACAGTTTTGTGAATATACTAAAAACTATAGAATTGTACATTTAAAGAGGGTGAATTTCATTGTATGTAAATTATATATATATTTTTAAGATTTATTATTTTTTTAAACTTTTTTTTAAAGATTTTATTTATTTATTTGAGAGAGAGAGGGCAGGGGCAGAGGGAGAAGACTCCTTGCTGAGCAGGGAGCCCAACATGGGGCTCAACCCCAGGACCCCAGGATCATGACCTGAGCCAAAGGCAGATGCTTACCTGACAGAGCACCCAGGTACCCCTAAGATTTATTTATTTTAGAGAGAGAGAGAGAGAGTGGGGGGTGCGGGGTAGGGATAGAGGGAGAGAGAGAGAGAAACTCAAGCTGACTGCGCTGAGCACAGAGCTGGACGTGGAGCTTGATCTCATGATCCTGAGGTCAGACCTGAGCTGAAACCAAGAGTCAGATGCTTAACCAACTGTGCCACCCAGGTGCCCCATGAATTGTATTTCAATAAAGAAAAGGGACTGAAGAAAGAAAGGTAGGCAAAGAAATTAATATGCAGGCTTGTAAATCTAAATAAATACTGGCTGTTAAATCATCTAATGGGGGGGGTGGTTAAAAGTAAGTTGGAACCAAAAAACTAAAACCTAAATTACTTGGAAGATAGAAGGGGGTGGAGATCAGAACTGAAGAATTCTAAGGATCCCGAAATCTTCACAATGAGCTAGAGATAGTGATTAACTTAACAAAGGTAGGTCAAGTATGCACATTCATGATGTAAGAACATCCACTGAAGGAACCGAATTAGAACGTGTAACTTCCAAACCACTCGTGAGAATAAAAAGGGAGTGAAGAGGACAACTAAACCAAATACAAGACAAAAGAATAAAGCAAACACATGGTAACAGACAAAACAAAATAATGGAAAAAAATCCCAATATGTCATCATAATAAGAAATAGAAACATGACTAAGAAAAGAAAAATATTCTCAGATATTTCTTTTTAATCCAGCCGTATGTTGATTACAAGAATACATTCACAAGGTAACGACCCAGGAATGTTAAAGGCTGGGGGGAAATACACTGGGTAAACACTAAGTGAAGTAACGCAATATAACAGATTTTAAGGCAAAAAGCATTCTTAGAGATATAGCCATATCTCTTTTTTAAAAATTTATTTTTAAAAAAAATTTTTTAAATTATTATTTATTAAGATTTTGTTTATTTGAGAGACAGAGTGAAAGAGAGAGAGCACTCAGAGGAAGAGGGAGAAGCAGACTCCCCACCGAGCAGGGAGCCGGATGCAGGGCTCGATCCCAGGACCCTGAGACCATGACCTGAGATGAAGGCAGACGCCTAAGGGACTGAGCCACCTAGGCGCCCCACAGTCATATACTTTAGTGACAAAAGGAACAGTTCATCAGGAAGATATGACCCAGAACCTCTCTGTACCAACTGGAAACACTGCCTCCAAATACATAGGAGTATGAGGAGAAATGGACAAATCCACACAGTGAGAGTTTCTAACGTATCTCCCTCAGTAGCTGGTGGAGTAAGCTGATGAAACATTTGTAAGGCTATAGAAGATTTAAAGAACACAACAGTCCAGCTTTTTCTTTTCATCTTTCCATACACACACTCTTGGCCTCGGAAGTTCCTCTTCCCTATTGCTACACACTGAGTCCATTGCCAAAATTTGTGGATTCTCACAGTACAGTGGGTTGGTTCTGTGCCGACCCCCTTTCATCCTTAGCTAGTTCTTGGCTCAGGCTTTAGTTGCCTCTTCCCCGAACCGCTATAACTGTCTCCTAATTGACCACCCCCCTATATTTATGGAGAATCGCCCAAATGACATGTGGTTGAGTAGTTTCATTTCGATGCTATAAATTTTTGGATTAAGCCAGACTAAAGGTATTGCGAGATTTCAGTCACAGTGGACGCACTTTTACTATACTGAGCTCTAGTGTGAAGTTATCGGGTATTTGGAGGGATGGTAAAGATAAAATCCTAGCAAGCTCCCTCTGGCTGGTATATTATTCCAGGTACATACGGTATTCTCTTTATGAGGAATCCTGTGGGGGGGATATTCTGAAATCTGTACTTCTCCTGTCCAAACAATTTGTATATATTTTATGGACACCGAATCACGTAACTGATATTTCCACTTTGCTAGGGCCACTAGAAAACTCACAGTCAAATTTGCTGGCTGCTTTTAACAGGTATATAAATAACTAATACCTACTGAATACTTGTTTTGACCCAAGCACTGCTCAAATCTTTACATGTTTTAATCTATTTAACCCCCATCTCATGCCAATGAAATATGACCATTACGGGCCCCATTTTAAGATGAGGAAATTGAGGCCTGGAAAGGTTATATAATTGGCCCAGGATAACAGGTAGTAAGACAGAATTTGTACCCAGGCAGTCTGGTTCCAGAGTCTATACTCTGAACCACAATAAGACATTACCTTTTTAAGTCCTATGATATGCATGCCTGTGTGCTAATCATAGCCCCTGGCTCTATTTTTTTTTAAAGATTTTATTTATTTATTTGTCAGAGAGAGAGAGTGAGAGAGAGAGAGAGAGCACAAGCAGGTGGAGCAGCTGGCAGGGGGATAAGCAGGCTCCCCACTGAGCAAGGAGCCGGATGCGGGGCTCGATCCCGGGACCCTGGGATCATGACCTGAGCCAAAGGCAGCGTTTAACCGACTAAGCCACCCAGGAGCCGCAGTCCCTGGCTCTATTAATTTCCTATGCATATACTGTGGCTTCGGGCCAAGATGTAGTAGGGACTATACTTACCTCCCTAATCGAAGCAGCTACAAATTTGGACAAGACATATGAAACAGTGATTTTTAAGACATTGGATATCAAGCAACTAAAACCAGTGATCCCTGAGAAACAGAAGACAAGCGAGGTAAACCCTATGATTGTCCCTGCTTACCTCCTAGAGAGGGTTTCTAGGCCCTACGTAGTGCTGAGAGTAAACCCAGGTGGAACCAGTGGTTTTCCCGAGTTGAAGAGATGGAGGTCAAGGTGGCAAGAGTTCACAGGGAGGAGTGCCAAAGAGAAGAAAGCTGCACCAGAAGAAAGCTCTGGCTATCTGCTGAGCTTCCCCCTTGAGTCTTCAGCATGCAGGTGAGGAAAATACCTGAGACCAGAGAGCACCATCCAAAGGAACCAGAAGGAACACAGGTCCCGTTCCTGTTCCCAACATTCAGAGCGGCAGGCATATTTTATGAGGCATCGGGGGGCTTTGCCACAATAGTGGGGCAAAATTCGCCCCAGACTAATGTTGTTCTGGCCCCATCTAACAACATTGAAAGGTAACAGCCAAAAGCTATTTCCGAAAATACAAAAATCCCTCAATTGAAACTGACCAAGATAGGTAGAATGGATTGATAAAAACATTAAAACGGCTACAACTGTATTCTATGTGATCAAGAAGCTAGAGAAGGGGGCGCCTGGGTGGCACAGTGGTTGGGCGTCTGCCTTCGGCTCAGGGCGTGATCCCAGCATTATGGGATCGAGCCCCACGTCAGGCTCCTCCGCTATGAGCCTGCTTCTTCCTCTCCCACTCCCCCTGCTTGTATTCCCTCTCTCGCTGGCTGTCTCTCTGTCGAATAAATAAATAAAATCTTAAAAAAAAAAAAAAGAAGCTAGAGAAAGCACTGAGCTTGTTAGAGACACAGAAGATGTCAAAAAGGTTAAGTCACAGAAGCAACAAACACAGTCCACGCCCATCTCTTGGTTTCTAAATACCGTTCTCCAATAAAAGGACCCAGAGTTCTTCAGAGAAATGTTTGATTGCAGATCTAGAACAGGGAAAATACAAGATGACTCTGGAGCACGCTGTAGTATTAAAAGTAAGGAAGTGTTCAAAAACAAGAGAATGGGAGCGCGTCGAAGAGACACAGAAGCCAACCCGAAAGAGCATCCGATGGCCCAAAATGGAACAATCTGAGCAACAAAATAAATAACATAGCATTGGATTATAATGCAAAATATCAAATAAATATACATGAGTCCAAAATGATATAAATAATTGAATAAATAGACTGGGAAGGAAGATAATTAGTCCATACAGAATTCCAAACAACAGATGCAGATACTCCCCTTTTGCAGGAGGCGGAACTTAATCATTCCCCTTCCCTTGAGTGTGGGCTGAACTGGGCGACTTGCTTCCAAAGAACAGAGTATGGAAAGAAAAAAATTGTGTCTTCAAAGTAGGAAAATCTATCAAAACTACCTAATCAGGTGATTATAGTGAAGGCCACCAATGATGTGATGTGGCTATCATGTGTCCTTTAATTTGATGTAATAACAAGCACACTTTCCCTGGTCTTCTTTCTCAAAACCCATAACCCCAGCTAATCATCAATCAAACCAGAAAAACATCGGCCAAACCCAAATGAAGGGCTATTCTGTAACAGACATGACCAGTGCTCTTTAAAACATTCAAGGTCATGAAAAACAAGAAAAGACTGAGAAACTGTCATGGGTCAGAAGAGACTAACAAGACATAACAAGTAAATGAGACCTGATATCTTATTGATTGCTGGGACAGAAAAAAAAGACATTGGAAAGACTGTTGAAATCTGTATAACGTGTGGGGTTTCAGTAATCGTCGTGCCCAAATGTTTGTATCTTAGTTTTGGCATAAGTGCACCACAGTAAGATAATAACATTGGGAGAAACTAAAACTGGATGAGGGGCATTTGGGAATGCCCTGTACCATCTCTGCAAGTTTTCTGTAAATCCAAAATTATTCCAAAATAAAAAATATATTTAAAAAACCCAAGTCAAATTTCTTTTTTTTGTTTTTTAAAGATTTTATTTATTTATTCGACAGAGATAGAGACAGCCAGCGAGACAGGGAACACAAGCAGGGGGAATGGGAGAGGAAGAAGCAGGCTAATAGTGGAGGAGTCTGATGTGGGGCTCGATCCCAGAATGCCGGGATCACGCCCTGAGCCGAAGGCAGACGCTTAACCGCTGTGCCACCCAGGCGCCCCCCAAGTCAAATTTCTTGAGATGGAAACCACTGTACTTGAGATGAAGAGTACACAAAATGAGATTAAAATAGAGTAGACATTTCAGAAGAAAGCAATAGTAAATTTGGGGACACAGCAATAGAAAGTAAAAGAAAGAGAAAAAAAAGGGAAAAAAATTGAACAGAGTATCAGTGAGCTGTGGGACAACTTCAAGTGGCCTACTATACATGTAATTGGGGTCCCTAAAGGAGGGAAGGTGGAAAAAATATTTGAAGAAATAATGTCCATGAATTTTCCAAATTTGGTGAAAAGTTCAGGCCCACAAATCTAAGAAGCTCAATGAACCCCAAGCACAGGAAACATGAAAAATACTATACCAGGGCATACAAAATCAAATCACTAAAGTCAGTAATACAGAAGAGGCCTTAAGAGCAGCAAAAGAGGAAACAGTACATACAGAGAAACAAAGATAAGAATTACAGCAGAAATAATGCAAGCCAGAAGACACTGGAGCAAAATCTTCAAGGGACAGAAAAAAAAACTGTCAACTTATAATTTGAAAATATCTTTCAATAACAGATGTGACAATGGGAAAAGAGTTTTTTCAATAAATGGTGCAGGAATAACTAGAGATTAACATGCAAAAGAATGAAGTCAGACGCTTACTTCACGCCATATACAAAAACAAATTCAAAATGGATCGAAGACCTAAACATAATAGCTGAAACTACAAAATTCTTGGGAGAAAACATAGGGATACATCTTCATGACTTTGGATTTGGCAATGGTTTCTTAGCACAAAGCAACTATAAAAATAAATAAATAAATAAATAAACAAACAAACAAACAAACAAACAAACTGAACTTCCTCAAAATTAAAACTCTTCTGTACCAAAGGACACTATCAAGAAAGTGAAAACACAATCCACAGAATGGCGGAAGATATTTGCAAATCATATATCAGATAAAGGTCTAGTATCCCGAATATACAAAGAGCTCTTTCAACTCAACAACAAAAAGACAACCCAAATAAAAAGTGGGCAAAGGGGTTGTATGATAGACATTTCTCCAAAGATACACACATGGCCAGAAAGTTCACCAAAGCATGCTTGACATCATTAGTTATTAGGGAAATGCAAACCAAACCACAATGAGATTCCACTTCACATGCACTAGAACGGAGATATATATATATGTAGGTATGAACCCAGGAGAATTAAAAATAGGTATTCAAACAAAAATCTGTACATACGCACATTCATAGCAGCGTTATTCACAATAGCAAAAGGTAGAAACACAAATGTATATCAATGGATGAATGGGTAAAGAAAACGTGGTGTATCAATGCAACGGAATATTATTCGGCCATAAACAGTAAGGTCTGAAGCTCCGATACGTGCTACAACATGGATGAGCCTTGAAAACATTATGCTAAATGAAAGAAGCCAGACACAAAAGGCCACATATTGCGTGATTACATTTGTATGAAAATTTCAGACTAAGCAAATCCATAGGGACAGGAAGTTGATTAGTGGTTGGTTGCCAGGGGCTTGGGAGAGTGGGTGAATGGGGAGTGTCAGCTTAATGGATCCAAGATTTCCTTTTGGAGTGATGAAAATGTTCTGGAACTAGACAGCGGTAGTGATGGTACAACACTGTGAATATACTGTCACTGAAATGTACACTTAAAAATGGTTAAAATGGTGAATTTTGTTATGTGAACTTCGCCACAATAAAAAAGCAATTACCGTAAGTCTGTTCTTTTATTCATCTATCAAACATTAATTGAACAATTCCAGACCAGCTTTATTCTGGATGCAGGGAATACAGAGAACAATCAGATATGGTCTTGGCTTTTGAGGAGTTCACGGGCTGGTAGGGGAGGAAGAACATTCTGCAAACAATTAAGTTGAATTAAGTGTTCAAGTTTCTCTGACATCAGAGTGCATACGTAAACTGGGGGTGCAGAGAACAGCAACGGTAAGGTTAAGGCTCGAGTGCTGAGTAGGAGTTTGCTGGGTGGATGGCAGCAGCAAGTGCTTCCAGGCGGAGCGCGTGACCCGCGGCAGCTCAGAAAGCTGGGGTCCAAGAGCCACCAGTTTCCAGTAAACTAAACCATACGGCACATGTGTAGCAGTGTGGAGGATGGGCTTCAGGACACCGAGGTGACAGGTGGGTAACCAACTCAATCTGGTTGCAGTAGGTGATGCTAAGAAATGTTAGGGTAATGACATGTACCTCACTGAATGTGAGGGTCCAAGATTAGGCCACTTGGGGGGGGTGGACACTGCATGTCCCTAAGGTGGGTCTGCAGGACATTTTGTTCTCAGGACACATCAAACCAGAATTTACATCCCTCTTCCCCATCTGATGTATTCTATTTTTAATGATTTTTTTTTCATTTGAAACCTACTTCCCTTTTCCTTGGGCTTCCTCTGTTTTCCTGTTTGAAATATGTGTTACTATGGAAATGTCATGGCACAGTATACTGGCATTTACAAGTGAAGTGTAAAGAATTTTCGGAACATCTAGAAACACAAGTCTGTGGTTTAGGAATATAAACCCTAATGATGTGATAGCATTCACGCCTTTAAACACTGTGTCATAAATATAAACACACCCGGAAATTTGAGACAGCATAGAGGAGATAGTTAAGAACTTTATTAGGATTTATATGCCCAGATTTTAAAAATATATATGAGAAATATTAAAAACATAAAACCTAACACACTACTTGGAAAGAACATCTGGAAAAATGAATGACAGAATGCCAGCATTTACTTACGAACACACACCTCTGGAAGGACCAGAGGGCCTGGACACCCCAAGGAAACTTGGAAAAACCTTTGTCCTATTTCGATGCTATAAATACATTTCCTAAAAATTGCCTGTAAATCACCTGTTGGTAAATCTTATTTCTCAAATGTGAGGTTGACTGCTATTTTAAAGATATCTTAACAACGTCCGCGTTAATAAAGGCCATTACTACCAGTGGAGTAATGGAAAAAAACGCATGGGGCTGAGTGAAATTCAAGGTCCTTCATTATTATCCTGGCTCAGCCACCAGTTAGATGTGTGATTCAAGAAAAGTCACTCAACTTCCCTGGGCCAATTTCCTCATCTAAGCTGAGTTGTAATTCTGAATTTTCACTTATTAGGTTCTTAAAGCAAGGTACAGGAGGACTGGCCCACAGCCTGACATCCAGTTTCTTCTGAAAGGTACAACTTCACACCGAATCCTGGGGATGGTACAGCCACGGGCCAATTAACCACTGTTCTGTGTGTTTTGCCTCTTTAGACCCCACTTTCTCATTCCCACAATCACCCTATGGGAGCCCATTCTCAGTGGTCTCTCCACCTCTGGCCCTTTCCCTATGCCATGAAGCCGGGCAGCCTGAGGGTAAGGGCCCAACCCTCTGTGCCTCACGCAGGCCCAGACCTGAAGGAATTCATTAAATGAATGTTCACTGGATGTTCCTGGAGGAAGATGAGGCAGAGAAATGGGTCTGGTGAAATACCCTAGGGGTGAACTTTTGGCTGCTGTTTTCCACCATTCCTGAACCTTCCAAAATTTCCGCAATGGGGTAGAAATATAAACATACCACAAGCATTAAGCCCTCCTTTTCCCGGCTTTCTGCCAATGCCCCGGCCTCCCATAAATAATGCAAACTTTGCCCAGTTCACCAGCGTTGGGAATAGGACACGGGGCACACATCTTTAACACAAACAGCCATTACAGTCTCTGCATGTGTGCTGCTTAAACAGCAATGACACCACGCATTTGTTTTCGTGGACCTAACACCTGCCATCTAGCCCCAGGCCAAGACCCCTGCCAACTGGCTTCAGAAAAGGCCATCTATCAACAGGGTTTAGGCACCATCTTGATTCATCTGCCATACAGGAAATACAAAACACAACTATAAGAATTATTTGTCTTCTTGAGCAAAAACAGGTTTAGGCTTTATTAACTGGCAAGAGCTAGAAGGCAGTGGGTCAGGCTTTTTGGCGATCATTGCCATATTACAGAGTAATTCAAGAGCCGTTAGGAAGACTAAGGCAGCAAAGGAAGTCGCTATCTATTGAGTCCTTTGCTACATGGGGGTCTTGTGCTGGGCGCCACCTACGGTATTTGAAGTAAGCCTCATAGCTAATAATCACTATCGAACACGCTATATTCTTGCTCTTGCCTGTGTCCTCCACTTAAATGTGTGCTCAGGGGGAGGAACACTCTGTTGTCTCGTTCATTGCTACATCCTCAGTGTTTAGAACAGTGTCAGTTACACATAAGCAGTCAATAAATATTTGTTGAACCAACGGAACGAACAAATCTACAAGATAAGTGTTATGATCCTCCTTTTACAGCTGAGTCAACTGGAGTGCTCCAAGGGTGCAAAATGAGCTGCCCCAAGGCACGTGGTTCGTTAAGGAGCCAGTACTGACACCCACTCTCGCTCTTCTGTTCTTTCTACAGACCGGCACTTAGACTTTGAAGAACTATCTCAGCTTGACAGATCGACGTGTGCCTAAAAAAGATGTGCGTACTCATTTGAAACTTTGAAATTTTACCAAGAAGGTGGTATATTTGGCATTTCAATGATAAACATTTTGCTAGGGGCGCCTGGGTGGCACAGTGGTTGGGCGCCTGCCTTCGGCTCAGGGCGTGATCCCGGCGTTATGGGATCGAGCCCCACATCAGGCTCCTCCGCTATGAGCCTGCTTCTTCCTCTCCCACTCCCCCTGCTTGTGTTCCCTCTTTCGCTGGCTGTCTCTATCTCTGTCAAATAAATAAATAAAATCTTTAAAAAATAAAAATAAAAAAAAATAAACATTTTGCTAAAGCAACCACGAAGGACACATTTTCCCCAGATAACAACCATTTCATCTAGGGGTAGGCATTTTCTACGTCATTTCTCACTTTAAAATCCCGTAACATGATTACTCTTCAGACGTAAGCAAAAAGCGCAGCAATTCTGGATTCCATCAAAATAGCACTTGCAAACTTTAGTTTTGTAAGTTACCACAGTAAGATGACTAACGATATGCTGCGGAATTCTCAGTGTGGGATACCAAACAGTCCCATGTACATCCATGTTGCTCGAGTGTCCCAGTATGGGAGGAGGTAGGCTTGGCACATCAGAAGCCATTCCTATCCTCACAAAATTATATGGAAGGCTCAAGGAGCCTTCGGAGAATCAGCCGTAACAAAATCCATCTTGAGAATATTCCCTTTGTATGAAAGAATGCAAGAATGAGGTTAATTCTGCTTGGGAGAGCATTTTCACATCCTTTCCCATTGTCAGAACATACTTGATCCAGATGTGCTCTTTTATTTACCTGGGATTACATAACAGGAGCATGCCACTCATGGTAACATCCCATATCGCTTTGGCTGGGTTTTTTTGCAGGCATTCTGGTCCGTTGGCTTCTCCTCTGCGGCAGGCCCTTTTCCCTTCTGTCCCACTCTCGCTACCAACGCAGTAGCACACAGCCTCCATGTCCACCCAGCCAGTTAACCGTTCACAGACCAAGCTAGCGGTTTGGCCTGTCTCCATTGCCACTTTTTGGTGCTACTGTTTTATTCTGATGATAAAAGTGGTAACATTTTGGAGAAATTTTTAAAAGAGAAGAAACAGAAATTAAGAAAACACTTATCACCGAACCACCCAGAGTTAGTGCACCCGTTCCGG
The DNA here is from genome assembly GCF_023065955.2 of Ursus arctos. NCBI lineage: Eukaryota > Metazoa > Chordata > Mammalia > Carnivora > Ursidae > Ursus > Ursus arctos. The sequence goes on from NW_026622897.1 coordinate 52,074,732, forward strand.
TCATTTAAAAAAACATTTTTGGATTTACATATACTATTTTTGTGTACCACTCTTTTCCCTTAACGTTATAAGCATTTTGCCATGCTGTTTTAACTGTGCATAAACATTAATTATAATGACTGCATAAGAGTCTATTGTACGGTCATACGGTAATTTATTTAACCAATTTTCTACTGTTGGACTTCTGGATTGTTAAGAATAAATTCTGCCCACATTTTAGACTATTTCTTTAGGACAGAGTCCCAGAAGTGGAATTAGAGGATCAGAAGATATAAACATGTTTAAAGCTCCTGACAGATACTGCCAAATTGCTTTTCAGAGAGCTGTTGCCAATTTATACTTCCAACATTCGCCAGCGTGTTTTTCTACCAATACAGATCTGTCTAAAGGATAATAAAATCTAAGTGGAACACACAGTCCTCAAGTTATTCATGCAGTTGGGAGAGGCTTCATGACGGCAGTGCAGAGGCCCATGGCAGGGGTCATACCTATTGCCGGGTACGCAATTAACAACGAGTTACTGTGAGCACGCGGAAGAGGAGTTCTCCCACAGTGAAGAGTAACAGAATTCGATTTCAGACTGTCAGATCTCAAGCCTGGGTCTGTTTCGTTCATTGCTGCACCTCAGCACACAGGACAGTGCCTGGCACATACAGTCGCTCGACAGAAATGTGTTGAATTAACACAGACTCTTCTTTCAAACGCATTTTTTTTTCAGCAGCTGTAAGAGTTAGTCACTCCTGGATTCAAGGGAAACTTGACTGGCTGGATTATAAATACCCTTGTAAACATCTGTCCAATCCTGAGATTCTATTTCAATTTTAGAAAATCGGTTTAAATGAAGGTGACCCGATACAGCTCTCTTTAGAGAAAAAACAAGTAAACACATCTGAAAGGGTACACCCTGGGCACCAGCACGCAAAAAAGTGTAGCATTCAGTGCATGTTGTTACCTCCATAGTAGTCACTTCCATAGGTAAGAACTAAACTCGTTCAAATGCTGCCCGTGGCTGTGGCAATTTTGGACCCACCTTCAGTTCATTCTGTTACCGCTGGTTGCAACTCTGAACTATTTGCAGAATTGCCCAAACTGTTTCTGATATATTATAAGGTGTAATATAAGTAGTTTGTGTAATATCATTTTTTGTTGATATGGTTAAGATAAACTGAGTCAATCATTCAGTTCTAGTTCATTCTCCTAGCACTGTAAAGATTCCCTTCAATATTCCACAATTTCTATATAATAAACTCAGACACCGCTGGATCTATAGGGCATTAACATTACTGTTGGAAAAGGATCAATCAACTATCATTTTATAAACATACTCTGTATACATTAGACCAGGGGTAGGCAAAATATGGTCCATGGGCCAAACCTGGTCCACCATCTGTTTTTCTCTGGTATATAAGCTAAGAAGTCTAAGAATGGCTTTTTACATTTTTAAGCAGTTGAACTAAATCAAAATAGAATTTTGTAACATGTGAAAATGATATGAAATTCAAATTCCAGTATCCATAAATAAAGTTTTATTAGGACACAGCCAAGTTCATCTGTTTCTGTATTAGCTAGGTCTGCTTTTGCAATAAATTGCTGAGCAGTTACAACACAGACTGTATGGCCCACAAATCCTAAGACATTTCCCTTATAGAGAAAATTTCTTGGCCCCTTCAGTAGACCCAAGGGTCCTTGGAGGTATTGAAGTTTCCCACTACGGATTTTTTATTTCTAGATATTAATACTGGGAAAAGGGTGATGCAACTGGGACAGTATTTGCAAGGATCTGATAAGGCAGAGACTAGAGAAGATACATACATGAAGGTTGCCTTGGAAGTATGCAAAGCCCGGTAAAATCTGAGAGGTCTGATCTAACCAAGAAGCAGTTGGAGAATGCAGGGTTGTATATACGGTTCCAGCAGCAGAGGAACCTCTTGCCGATTGAGCCACATGGGACCCTGGTTAGACCCAATCCCAAGAAGCCTAGTGAGCCTAGCTGACAAGGTGGTCTGCAAACAGCAGGCTGGCTGAGCAGTGTATGTGACGCAGAGACAGACAGTTCCCCAATAATAGGTCCCTCCTTTACTAGATGTCCTCAAGTCAGTTGGTACCCAGCTTGATCCAGGCATCTCCACTGGCAAATCTGAACTCTAAGAAATGCATCTGAAAGGAAGGCTCTGGAAAGCAGGTCCCAGGTACACATTCTTCCCAAACAATAACATTTCAGTGAGGATTCAGAGCCAGGGGCAGAATTCAGAAGACTGCAGAACTACCCATGTTTTCTGAAATCAAAACTTGGTGAATATTTTATTCTCCCTGTTTTTGCTCATTACCAGTGGAGCTGGTGGGAGTAAGGGAGGGGTGATGGGTACAGGAAAAATTAGATAAAATCACTGATGGGATGATCTGCCCTGGAACGTGTCTCTTCTCCTGGACGTCCAGCTGTGGAATATAACATTCCATGTGGATTTTGCACCAGAATGGGATGGGGAGGGAGATCAGCCTGAAAGCCGATGATTCATTAACCGACTGTATGCGGAGCTTGAGAATTACCGTCAAGCTCTGCAGATGGCCAGCTCCCCTCCTGGTGTCCTACAGAGAGCCAGGCCTCATCGTCTACGTTTAGGTGGAGCTTACCCTGAGAGAATGGGATTGGCATGTTGTATTTCTGAAAAACTTTCATGACTCCTGAATACCAGAGATAACCAAATTGCTTCCTTAAGAAACTTGTAACGCTAGTTGGGTCTGGGGAATGGAACCACTGGTGGCTAAGGGTGGGAGGGAGCTGCTTCTTCTTCCCAGTACGTCTCTTAGATAAAACAAAAACAAGAACCCATCCCTTCATGTTGTCCCACCCTGCTTCTTGAGGATAAGAAAGCAGCTTGGGGCCAATTTCCCTACTCAAGGCTAGAGGGCTGAAGTGGGAAGCTGGAAAAGGAATAGAAAATTAGAGTTGTAAGCTGAATGGAAAATTTTGACCAAAAGGGAGGGAGGTGTGATCCTGAACCAGAAAACAAAGCACCAGTATAACAGAGGAGAAAGAGCAAACTGGTAGAGAAGAAACAGGGGTGTGTAAGAAAAGCCAAGGACAGGAGCCTGGGGCATGATGATAGGTGGATTCTTGAGACTACAGGATCAGGACCTCAAGAAACCTGTGGGGTAGGTGGCAGTCCACGATGTAGTTCAGGGTAAATTTTGTGTCAGTGATAGAACAGATTTGATGGGCGGGCACATAGCGGTACTGTTTTATGAGAATTGTCCCGTCTGGGGATACTCCTAGGAGATCATGCTCTGGCCTGGGGCCTAGTGATTCTGAGCACCCACGTATGGGTAGTTTGCTGTGGGATGAGTGTTAGGGCAGAAATTTTACTTCCCCAAATCTGAGCCGTTTTAGGGTCTATTAACTTTTTTTTTAAAGATTTTATTTTTTTGAGAGAGAGAGAGAGAAAGCAAGAGAGCCCGAGCTGGGGGGAGGGGCAGGAGAGGGACAAGCAGACTCCCCACTGAGCAGGGAGCCCGATGCAGGGCTTGATCCCAAGACCCTGGGATCATGACCTGAGCCAAGGCAAACACTTAACCAACTGAGCCACCCAGGCATCCCAGTCTATTATCATTTCACTGGATATTTTCTGGGAAGCCTTGCAAATGGGCAATGGGCTTAGGTAGAGCCATAGTTTGTTTGGTTTGGTTTTAGTACTACCGACTGGTACTCAGCACATGATCTAAAGGAAAAAATTAAGTCCTTTTCATTACAGCTACTGGTAACAATTTGAATTCACATTCTTGATTACCTGCTTCTGGTTGCTGTGTCCAAACCCTGTCTGGGCCAACAATGCTTCTGGTACCCTACGCTCCAGCATGGTCTTGGTCCAGCATCTTTGGAAGGCTCACTCCAGCCCTGTTCACAGGACAGGAATAAGTCCAGAAATAAGCTCTCTCAGGTTGGAGGTGCTACTGTAGGATCCGGGCCCTGGCCAAGGAGCATACAATTTTCCAGCAATCACCACTGAGCCTAGCAAGGATCAAGAAGAGGCTCGGCCACGAAGTTGCAATAGCCAGCTGTGGGGGATTTGTTCCGGAAGTGCAGTGTCCCTGGAGGTAAGTGCTTGTGGGGAACCAGGGCATAATCTGATGCAGAAGATGTAATGGTCCTGAAGCAGAATGCCTACAAATGGCTAAGTAGGAAGAAGTCTGCAAGCTGTTGTTTGGTTTAAGAGTTCTTTTGCACATGACCTTTTATTTGTGGGATAAGGTCTAGGTTTCAGGGCGCTTCAAAACTGACAGGTATTAGCAGGGAACTTGTCATTTTTTGAAGGGGATAGAGACAGTGAAAGAATAGAACGAATAGAAAGAATATAACTATGTTGAATAAATAAGTGTTGGGCTTCTATCAACCAATATGGTTTACTAACTTACTAGTTAAGTAATAGGGACTGTCACACATAAAAATCCTTGGGTAAAACAGAGACATTGGCTAATCCCGTGAAATGCTGTTTGTTTCTTTCTTTTTCTGTTTCTTTCTTTCTGCTTTTTTGAATGCTGTTTCTAACCATCCCTCCCCTACACCTCCATCAGGCATTTCTGAGATATTTCCAGTCTAAGTGGCATTACTTGGAATCCACTTGAGAAAAGTTCCATTCCATAAATCCTGGCAGAGAGGCAGAAAGAGACAAAGGAGTCTAAACTTGCAGAACTTTTTTTGGTGGTGGTGGGGGTTGATGGGAAAACTAAATAATCAGTGAGTTATTATAAACCTATCCACAGATTCAGGGGAAGCAATTTATAAACTAATGGCATAGTTAGGGCAGAGGAGAGGAAGCAAATTATCCCAAATTGTTCCTCTTCTGCAACAAACACCATTACCTTTCTTCAGACTTTGCTATTTCAACCAGCAGCACCATCATTTTCCTATCGATGCAGTTTTGAAGCCTCATGCTATTCCACCTGCTTGGGAAGCTTTCCCTAATTTCCTAGCCTCCTGTCTCACCCTTCTTTATGGATCCAGTCAGGAATCATCTCATCTGTATGTCCACCCAGCCAGCCCTTGGTGATCTTGTTTTATACCTTCACACTGTCAATGCCCGGCAGTGTTCTAAAAACTGCAGGTGCTCAAAAACACCTGACAGTGTCGGCATTAGTTACTAAGAACAGGCCACGGCGTGGGAATCAGCACCGAGGCAGCAGACTCCCATAATTCAAGGTCTAGAGTATCACCTCGTCTTCCTCCTCACACATCACAGCTGGGCCTGAGTCCGCTGGCTTATATTTTGCAGAACCAAATCCTCCTCTTCCAGCAGAGGGGACTACCCAAATGAGTGGGGGTCCAGAGCACAGGACTCATGAAACAAATCCAGCTCTTCTGTAAGAGACAGGTCTGTGAGAAGCTGAGGATAGGTGGCCAACCCCTGAGTACTGACGGGTTCCCACTGAGTCATTCGGGCTGGATATGCCCTTAGCACTGCTCACTAGGTCAGCATGCCACTGCCTTCTGTACCATACCTCAGGTCCTGCCTGTGAAGCGGGCTAGAACTGTAGGCCTTCTTTTGGGGTCCTCCCAGAATATGCCTTCCTGGGCACAGAAAGACTCCGGGAGGTCCTGTTCCCACCTTTCAGTGGTATGATCCCCTGAGGCAGAATGTTGGGAACACAGGAACAGGGCAGCCACAACAAGCTATGGTTTGGGCAGCAAGGAAATCCAAACTTGTTAAGCAAAAGAAAGCAAGAAACAAGCATGTACCAGAAGTCAACACCCAAGTAAGTTCCTCAAAATTGGAAGACGGCCCAGTAGTCCAGCAAGGGTAACTAGGAGAGTGGTAACATATGGGAAGGAGCGGTAAAGACTGAAAATGGATGAGCCCCAAATGAAGGTGCCTAACTGTGAGGCAGCTTTCTAGCTTAGGCTCAACTCCCTCCCCTTCCTTTCACCAGGGGGGGAACCAATCCTGAGCTGCCCTGGTGGGAAGGCTTGTTGAGGATGAAGCCTGCAGAAGCTGGCTGGCAGGGTAGTGGTTTTGGGGATGGGATACCGACACAGGTATTTCCCCACCAGCTTCGCACTGGAGATGAGTCCACGTTTCAGAACTTATCTTTTTCCTTACACACGAGCTATTTTTCCTAGTTTCCTTTGAAAGATCAGAGTGAAAGTCAAATCTTCGAGGTTTAGATTCATCCTTCAAAATACCTGATATAACTTTTGCAGAAACTTTCCTCATATTCAAGTTTTCTTTCAAAATAAGTCTAACGGTTTCTTTATCTAAATTTAACTCTTCGGCCATCATCCTCACAGTCAACCGCCTGTTTGAACAAACCAAGTCCTTGACCTTCTGGATATTTTCATCTGTCCGGTGGGTGACTGGACGACCACTTCGGGCGTCATCTCGCACATCTTCCCGCCCTTCTTTAAACCTTTTGTGCCAGTCGAAAACTCGGGCCCTTGACATGACTTCATCCCCATAAGCTTCTTTTAACAGGTGGTGGGTCTCACTTGCAGACTTATTCAATTTCACGCAAAATTTGATACTAATCCTTTGTTCTAGATAGCGGTCACCCATTCTGGCACTTAAACAACACGGGAAAGTAAAAAGACAACTGTAAGGGGAAGAGAGTGGAACGAATCTCTATAGGGCTGCAGGTGTAATCATGTCGCTATTAATGATCCTCCAGAAGCCTCACCAAGGAAGAGTAATTGCTTTTCTGAGTTTTCGCCCCTCAGCTTCCGGTCGAGGCTAGGGAAGCCCGTCCTGAGAAGCTAATGGGGCCAAAGAGCAGCTGCAAAACTGGGGAAAATGAAATCTCCTACACGTCTCCGTTCAACTTGTGCACGCAGGTCTGCGGAGGGTGTGCAAATCCGTCAGCAAGGTCCTCCCGATTCCGCGGCCCTTCAGAGTTTATGGCGATTTCTGCAATGGAGGCCTAAGTGGTGGCAACGTAAGCAAGCAAGGAGACATACACAGGTGATATAACGTGCAAGCTCGCCCCAGATCTGCGGAAACCCGCGCACGCCAAACCTACCGAAGGTGCGCCGGGCCCGCCTGCTCTAGAGTCCCGGGAGACACGTCCGCATGCGCACTGCCATCCCCTCGCGGGGTAGCTTGTGCGCAGGCGCACTGCAGCAGCCCGCGCCAGGCCTCGCCTCCACCTCGCCACACCCGGGCCGGCGCGCTTCTTTGCGCGTGCCCGCCAGCGGAGAAGTCGGCGGAAAGGAGGGGGCGGGGAAGGAAGGCTGAGGGAAGAGAGGGCACCCCCGGGCGCCAGGGTGCATTGTGGGAAGGAGGCGGCAGCGTCCCGGGCGGGCGGGAGGTGCACCAGCGGCAGCGGCGGCGGCGGCGGTAAATCCTCCCGGCCGCTCACAGCACTGTGGAGCCGCGTCCCCAGCCCGGCCTCGGACCGCGGCGCCCCTCCTGCCCCTCGCGGCTTCTCGCCCGCCGCCCCTCCCCCCGGCGCGCCGGCCTTGCCGAGCCGGCCGGCCGGCCTGGCTCCCCTCCCCGGCCCCGACGGGCGGGCGGGCTGCCCTGAGGAGGCGGGGAGGGGAGGGCTGGGCCGGCCGGCGGGTGGGCGACGATGCCGAACTTCTGCGCTGCCCCCAACTGCACAAGGAAGAGCACGCAGTCAGACCTGGCCTTCTTCAGGTTCCCGCGGGATCCGGCCAGGTAAGCGGCGGGCGCGGAGCCGGCAGCCCGGGCCCACCTCCGCGGTGCGCGCTCTGCGCTGCCAACCGCGGGCTCCGGGGCTGCGTGGGGAGTGGGCCACGGTCGTCGACCCCAGCCTCGGACGCAGGTGGGGAACGGGCCTTGAGCAGCGGGCCGGTGGGCGCCCGGGGAGCTCGGAGCACGTGCGCCAGCGGGGGCCCGGCGCGACGGGCACCACCCGAAGCAAGAGGCAACCAGGGCGGCGCGCAGGCGGCATGAGCTGGGTCCTCGGCCTGGTTAGCTTTGTGGGTGACCTCGGGCAGGTCGCTTTCCCCTCTAGGCTTTAGTTTTCTCAGCTGTCAAAGGAGGGACTTGGGATTCTGTGGTTGGGGTCAGCAGAGCCCTTCCCTCTCCTTACCATCACCCCCGGGGCAGTGTTTCTTTTTGGAGTCCGGTCATCTTCTTTGATCTCGTCCAGTCACAATTACTTCCTCCCCCGGATTTTTTCATGGTTCAAATTCAGGCTCTGACCGTTACTCATTGTCTCACTTGGTTATTGTGGGGATAACGGAGGGTGGGTGGGGGGATTACACCTGTGGGCGTGGGAATTGGTATTGAAATCTCTTCCTTGAGGTAACCCGCGCGCTCTGACTTCTATTTAAAGAGTGACAGTAGGGACTGTGAAAGTCTGAAGAATTTTCCTTGGCCTCTCTTGTTGATTCGTTTATTTCAAACCAACACTGTGTCCTGAGCACTAGTGTTAGGTGCTGGAAATTCAGATGTGAGTGAGACCGTGTTGCTGCCTGCAGAGAGCTCACAGTCTGTTAAGGAGACAGATACAGAGGGCGATTATAATATAGCATCCTGTTTATTCCACAGACATTTACTGAAGGCCTCCTGTGTGCTAGGCCTTGCTCTGAGCGCTGGGAGTGTACAGATAAATCAAAGCCCCAGCTCCCTAGAAGTTTACATTCTAGTGGAGGAAAACAGACAAATATGTGTATGTAGTATGTCCTGTGGTGCTAAATATTATGGAGAAAAGGCAAATGTTGGGGGGTAGAATAAGGAGTAGCAGGGGAGGCACAATTGCTGTTTTAAATAGGGTGATCAGAGAAGGCCTCACTGAGAAGATGAATTTGAGCAGAGACCAGAAGTAGGTGAGCGGGCCAACCACGGAGATATCTAGAGGAAGAGCATTCCTTCTGTGGAAACAGTAAATGCAAAGTCAGGGCATGCATGATACAGGGACAGCCAGAAGTCCATGGACAGTAGACTAGATTAAGGAAGGAGGGAGAGGAAAAAATGAGACCAGAAGAGTCTGTGTGTTTGTATGGTAGGGGCAAATTGTGTAGGACATTGTGGGCCATGTAAAGCACTATGGCCTTTATTCTGAGAGAGACAGGAAGTCATCCAAGGGTTTAGAGCAGAGAGACTATACTTTCAACAGGATCACTGGCTTGTTAGATTGTAGGGAAGACCAGTTAAAGGTAATAGCAGTAATCCAGGTTAGTAGAGGAGGAGGTGGTAAACTGTTGAATTTGAGACATGTTTTGAAGGTGAAGCCCACAGGATTTGTTAATGGTTTACATGTAGGTTGTAAGAGAAAAAGGGAAGTCAAGAATAACTCTTAAGATTTTTTTAAACTGAGTATTCACTGAGCTATGGAAGACTGGGAGGAGCAGGTTTGGTGGGTACATATTAAAAGTTTGGTTTGGGACATGTGGAGTTTGAGGAGCTTAATAAATGTTCAGGAATATCCAGAAATGAACTCAAAATGGCCCATATTTAGATCAGTAATCTAAATATTTTAGAGCTAAAACCATAAAGAGATAGTCTGGAATTTAGAGACTTTTAGACTAGAGATTGTAAATGTGGGTGTTCTCAGTTTATAGAGGGTATTTAAAGTCATGCTCTGGGGTAAGTAAAGCAGAGTAAGTCTGAGGATTGAGGCCTGGGGCATTCCTGGTGTTTGAAGTTCCGGGAGGTAAGGATGAACTAGCTCGAAGAGTGGAGAATAGCCTTTGGGTTCTGTGGGAGCAGAGAAGGGGAACATCTGAATGTGACTGGGCCTTATCCCATTAAGCATTATCTTCCTATTTTAGCCCAAGGGCAATCTTGAGAGTATATTTCACTTGCATAATAAGGGCGATATTAGTTGATTCTGGACCACAGGTCACATGTGTCCGTATACTATAGCGAATGCTCTTTTCATTACACTCCTTAGAGGGGAGGGATTATGACCTGTAGGGGTGTACAGTCTCAAATTTGGAAGGCATTTTTAGATCTAGTGCAGTCTGTCCTGTTTGAGAATCTAACATAAGGATCTTACTTGAGAAAAGACAGAGACACAATTTTGCATTCCACTCTCAAGGTATTTATGGACCCTTTAGGGGCCCTGTGGATTCCGGACAGGTGGGCCTTTGCTAAAACACCTCCAATGACTGTCCTCTGCTTTGTGAAGGGACACTTCAAGATTTTGGACAGCTTTGGCTGTTGTTTCTTCCTTGTATTGAGTGGGAATATGCCTCCCTATAATTTATGCTTTGGGGGTCCTAGTTATATTCCTACAGTCACACTGAGCAAATCTGTGCCATTTTCCATGTCAGAGTCCTTTGACTATTTCAAGACCAAATTATGAGTTTTTCTTAACTCTTTTCTTTTAAACATTTTTATTGAGGTATAATTCACATACCATAAAATTCACCCATTTAAAATGTGTATTAAGTGCTTTAATATACATTATATGGTATTGATGTATATTTTACATTATTAATTTTTAAACATTTTGATAAAATATATAACATAAAATTTGCCATTTTAACCATTTTTAAGTGTATAATTCAGTGGAATTAATTACATTCACAGTGTTGTGCAGCCATCACCACTACCCATTTCAAAAGCTTTTTCATTACCCCAAGCAAAAACTAACCATTAAGCAGTAACCCCTTCCCTCCCCTGTTCCCTGCCCCACCCGCTTTCAGTCTCCATGAACTTGTGTGATCCGTGTACTTCACGTAAATGGAATCATACAATTGTCCTTTATATCTTGTTTATTTTAGTTAATATCTTCAAGATCCTAACTTTTTATCCAAACCAAATCTCCTCCTACTAAGGATTTCAAATTCTTCCGTATTTGACAGTTTCTTCTTTACCATGCTCAGAATTAATTACAATAAAGAAGTAGTTTTCAGCAGGGTGTATTGAATTAATAACAATATTTTTAGGGTTATTAATTATAATTAGTGTTTTTCTTTTTTTGGTAAATGAGTTGTAGGAAAGATTGATAAAAGGTGACATTGCCAACCTATCCTTGGAAAGGTAACTAATATTGTTAACTAAAAATAAAGATAGGATATTTAATGCTATTAAATAGCACATTTCCTTTTTGTTATATTTATAAATTTCATGGACGCTTTTGTAAACAACTATTTGAAGTAATTTAAAATTCAAAAGTGTAGTAGAGGGCACAGTGCAGAATTTCAAAATATAGTACCTTTTATTGGTTCAGAAAAAGTGACATTGGTGTGCTTTTTATATTTTATCTTAATTTTGGTTTTTTTTTTAATTGAAGTGTAGTTGACAATGTTCAGCATTAGTTTCAAGTGCACAACGTAGTGATTCAATAAGTCTATACATTATGCCATGTTCACCACAAGGGTAGCTACTATCTGTCACCATATAGTGCTGTTAACAATACCATTGACTCTATTTCCTACGCTGTGCTTTTTATCCCCATTGCTTATTCTTTCCTTTTTTTTTTTTTAAGCTATAAAATAATTGAATGAAGTCACTTTAGGGCAGTGGTAAGGAGGTCATAGATTACCTAAAATTAAAGTTAAAAGAAAAGAAAACCTGCCTAAGTCTGGATCACCCCAGGATGGCTTGACTAATGCCAAGGCTTGGCAGGAACCTGGGGGCAGCTCATAGTGGAGCTCATCCCCAGGTGAGGTGAGGGTACAAGTAGAGCTAATGAATTGCTCCTATTAGAGTGAGTTGGGTAATTGAAGCCCTCTTCCTCCTTCTCAGGCAGTTAGTTCTAACTCACCCCTAAGGTGTGAGGTCTTCCAGGGTTCTTTTGGCAATTTAATCAAAGTTAATTGAGAGTTGATGTGCTCTGCCTTGTAAAATGTACAACGGTGGTTTTTTGGACTCTCACGAAGGTCCCCCAAAACCCTTTCAAGGAGTCCACAAGGTAAAAACTGTTTCATAATAACACTGACATTATTTGCCTTTTTCATTCTCATTCTTTCAGCAGTGTGCACTGGAGTTTCTGAGGAACTCCATAATGTGGTAACATCATTGCTCTGATAAGTCATCTGTTATATTTTCTAAAATTTTCTAAGTGTGATTATATAGATGCTGGTGTTTGGTAGACATTTTCTCAAAAATGAATGAAAACCTGCTGCTTCAAGGGAAACAATTGACATTCAAACAAAAATTAGAATTTTGGAAAATTTATATGCACCACTTCAAGCTTAACAACTCTCTAAGACTTTTCTGTTGAGATTGGTGGTGATATTGATAAACGTGACTTTTTAAATAAATTGTATAATGGTGGTTTGCATAACTGACTGAACTGATATTTTCCAAATTGACCAATTCATAATTTTACAAAGACATGCACGGATAAAAGCCCTGTTCAAAGTATAAGATACTCCCAACAGATTTAAGTGTAATAGAGTGAAAAGCCCATTGGTCTGGTTTCAGATTCCACATCACAGCTCATCTTTAAGAAACCACCGCTTGTGGAGTTTTTGTGTAGTATTAAAGAATACCCACAGTAATGTGGGTAAGGGAGGAATATTTTAATTACGTTTTTTAACTGCGTAGCAGTGTGAGGCTAGATTTTCTTCATGTGCTTGAACCAAAACCACGCATGGCAGCAGATTAAATACAAAAGCATAGGTGAGAATCTAGCATTAAAGAGATTTGCAAAGATGGAAAACAGTACCATTCTTTTCGCTAGATGTTTTTTGTTTGTTTTGGAAAATGCAGTTATTTTTCGTTAAAATATTATGTATATTAACATAATGGGATTGCAGGTTTTAATGAATTAATAAATATTTTTAAGTGTATTTGGTTTTAATTTCCATAAAGATAAATATTGATAAACAAAAGCTCTTGGGTCCTCAATAAGAGTGTAAAAAGACTGTGAAGTTTGAGAGTCACGTCTATAAAATATGATCTTAAAGTGCTTTCATATCTCATGTAATTTTCCAGCCAGTGCTGTGAGCTGTAATAATAATACTTCTTACAGAATACTCATGTTCTATGTGCCAGGCAGTGTTCTATGTGCTTTATGTAGATTATTTCATTTAACCCTCACAATAGGTTTTGAGATAGTCCCTGGTTTCAGATGACCAAAGCAGGCACAGAGAAATTAACTAATGTGTTCAGAGTCCCACAGAAATATCTAAAACCCCAAGAAATAGGATAAAATATGTAATATTACCCAAACTTATTTGACCATGAAACTTTTTTTATTTTAATGGAACAGTTGACTAGTGTTCCTTGAAATATGTTTTTGGATATGCTGCAAGTAGGAGACCATCAAAGGGAAAAATAAACAAAAAGGCTGAATAGTATTGAAAGGGTGATTAAAATGAGGATTGAAAGTGACCATTGGATTTGGCAGGATTGAAATCATTCATAATCTTGGGGCGCATGGGTGGCTCAGTCGTTAAGCATCTGCCTTCGGCCCAGGGCATGATCCCAGGGTTCTGGGATCGAGCCCCGCATTGGGCTTCCTGCTCTGCTGGGAGCCTGCTTCTTCCTCTCCCACCCGCCCTGCTTGTGTTCCCTCTCTCGCTGGCTGTGTCTCTCTCTGTCCAATGAATAAATAAAATCTTAAAAAAAAAAAAAAAAAGGAAATCATTTATAATCTGAGCAGTTTCAGCGGAAAAGAGATAAAGCAGAAGTCTCCTCGGAATTAATTGAGGAAAGAATGTGAGATCAAGTGGAGATGGTGAAAATGGGCTCTAGTTTTGCTATGCAGAGGATCCAGGTTAATGAAATTTTTTAGATGGGAGATACTAGGGCATGTTTATACTGATGGTAATAATAAAGTAGGATAAATAAAGGATGTTGAGAGACCAGATACAGAGAGGAAGGGGAGTCTTTCCTATATGTGTGTGTATACATAGTCATACACACATATATACACATCTGAATCAGGAAAAGTTTCCTTCAAGAAGTGACATTTGGGGGCACCTGGGTGGCTCAGTCGTTAAGCGTCTGCCTTCAGCTCAGGGCGTGATCCCAAAGTCCTGGGATCGAGTCCCACATCAGGCTCCTCCCCTGGAAGCCTGCTTCTTCCTCTCCCACTCCCCCTGTTTGTGTTCCTTCTCTCGCTGGCTGCCTCTCTCTCTGTCAAATAAATAAATAAAATCTTTAAAAAAAAAAATGACATTTGAGGGGCACCTGGGTGACTCAGTCTTTTAAGTGTCTGCCTTTGGCTCAGGTCATTGATCCCAGGGTCCTGGGATTGAGCCCTGTGAGCTCCATATTGGGCTCCCTGCTTAGCAGGGAGTCTGCTTCGCCCTCTCCCCCCACTTGTGCTCTCTTATGCACACTCGCTTTCTCTCAAATAGATAAATAAAATCTTAAAAAACAAAAAACAAAAACATTTTCTCTGCAGTGTGGAGAAGGGGTTAGGGAAAGGCAAAGGACCAGTTTGGAAGTGGAATGGATTCAGAGAATCATTTCACTCTGCTAAGGGAAAAGGCTACAGAGTCTGGAGTACAGGGCCCAGAACAACCACAGGGTGAGCTAGGAAAGGGGAGGCAGTGGTCAATTTGAGAGATAATTATGTATATCCTTAAAAGCATTTAAGTATATATACATATGTATACATACACATATACATGTACACACATGTAAGTATGTAAAAAGCTTGTAGTCATATGTAACTTTTTTAACTTTATTGATATAAAATGTATATACACAGGCGATCACAAATCTTAAGTGTTGTATGGCATGTTGGATTTTCAGGGTGACCTGTTCCTGAAACTTTTGCCCAGATTAAAAAAAAAAAAAGAATATTACTAATATCTCAAACTCCCTCTCCCCTGAGGCTCTCTCGGTCATTATGCCACTATCCCTAGTGAGAGCCACTGTCCTACTTGATACAATTAGATTAGTTGGTTATTGAGAATAAGGGAGAGAGTGAGGGAATCTTTTATTGATATATGACATACATAGACAAGAGTGTAAAATTAGAAGTCTAGAACTTGATGAATTTTTATAAAATGAATACCCAGGTAGTGTTTGAGATATAAAACATGTTTCTACCCAGAGAAGCCCAGTAGAGATCCAGTGCCCAAAGTTTTTATTGTGATGTAGTCACATAGACACTCTCCACCAAACGTATGTGAAAATTCTAGACTCCCAGAAGAAAGGCAGATGTTCACTATAAATCATATTGTTAAAAAAATAAATCATGTTGTTTGCACAGTCTAAGTACAATGAACAACCTTATCAGTTAGGGAAAGTTGTTTTTTTTTTTTAAGATTTTATTTATTTATTCGACAGAGAGAGAGACAGCCAGCGAGAGAGGGAACACAAGCAGGGGGAGTGGGAGAGGAAGAAGCAGGCTCAAAGCAGAAGAGCCTGATGTGGGGCTCGATCCCATAACGCCAGGATCATGCCCTGAGCCAAAGGCAGACGCTTAACCGCTGTGCCCCCCAGGCGCCCCCAGTTAGGGAAAGTTTTATGTCAACATAGGGAACTGTTTGTCAACCAAGTTTCTTCCAGGCAGCAGCCAAAAGGCCATCCTTATAAGCAGGCCTTTCTAGGGATAGCAATCTCAGGCCTCCTATATTAACTTTTTTCCTGCATAATCACCATAGATGAGTTTCCTTATTTTTTTTTATGGCATCTGATTTTTTTTTAAGTTTATTTATTTAAGTAATCTCTACACCCAACATAGGGCTCGAACTCATAACCGTGAAATCAAGAGTTGCATGCTTTCCCAGGTAAGCCAGATGGGTGCCTCAAGTTTTGCCTATTCCTGAACTTCACATAAAAGGAATCATAGATGTACTCCTGGCTTATTTTACTCAGCATTATGTTTGTGGGATCTAGCTGGTTCACTCATTCCCATTGCCAAACAGTGCCACTTTCTCATCAGCATTTGATATTATCTCTTTTACATTGTAGTCATTCTTGAAGGTATATAGTAATATTTTACTATGGTTTTAATTGGTACATCCCTGATGACTAATGAGATTGAGCCCTTTTTTTTTTCCATGAACGTTTTTTTCATGTGTATCGGCCATCTGGATAACCTTTTTATTTTAAGTTGCTTGTTCAGGTCTCTGGCCCATTTTTACATTGTGTTGTCTGATTTATTTGTGGGAGTTCTAAATACATATTTTGGAGTCTGTTGTTGGATATATGTATTGCAGATACCTTCTTCCGTTTTATAGGTCGCCACTTCACTCTTCAGTAGGTTCTTTTAATGAAGAAAAGTTATTAACTTCAGAGTAGCCAGATTAATTCATCTTTTGCTCTAGAGTTTGTGCTTTCTTTTGCCTTCTTTAAAATATCTTTGTCTATGCCAAGGTAATGGAGATAGTCTCCTGTGTTATCTTTTAGAGGCTTATTGTTTTACCTTCCATATTTAGATCTGCAGTGCAGTTGGTATTTATTTTTGTGCACATGGTGTGAAAGTAGGAGTCAAGATTAATTTTTTTCATAAGGCCATCGAATTGGCTCAGCACTGTGTATTGAAAAAGACTTTTGTCTTCACTTCTGTGCATTGCTACCTTTGTCTTACGTGTCCATAGCTCTCCGTTTTGTTTCATTGTTTTATCCTTGTGCCAGTACCACACTGTCTTACTAAGCTTTTGTAATAAATATTAATATCTGATAGTGTACGTCTTTCAGCTTTTTTCTCAAGATTATTTTGACTATTCTTGGTCCTTTGAATTTCTATATAAAAAGTTTTAGAATTATCTTGTCATTTCTCCCTTTCTCTGTCTCTCTTTCACACATACACACAAAGAGACATGCACAAAAGAACATCTTGGGATTTGGATTATATGAATCAGTAAATCAATTTGAGAATTGTTATCTTTAGAATTCAGTGTACCAGTCCATGAACTTGTATATCCCTCCATTCATTAAAGTTATTTAAAATCTTTTTTCCATTAGAGGGTCTTGCACATCTTTCTCTAGATTTACTTCTAGATATTGATATGGCAGACATAGATGTAGTTATTTGGGCTATCTGCCCCATCTATTCTTGATCGAATCTGAATGCTTGTAGTATCAGAAAGCTGTTTCAACTTAGAACAGAGGTAATACAGACAGTAGTATTCTGTATGGAAGGTCTTCAGAGATCTAACAATTAAAAAACAAACAGCTGTAGCAGTATGGCAAATTATTTTTTAGTAAGACAGTTTCTGTACTAAATATCTGGATGTCGAAACATGAAATGTTTATGAAATCATATTGCACAACTGTGTAAAAATATTAAAATATGGACATCTTAGGTATCATTACTGTGCAGTAATACTCCTCATTTGAATGAAATGCTGTACAATTTAGGTGTGGTTTTAGTTTCAGTTAGATAATCAGCATTTCACCATGGTTTTGCATATTGAGAGTGGAGGAAATGAAGCGTCAGAGTGTGTGTGCGTGGAGGGGTGAACTGTAATATTAAGACATAGTATAGTATGATGCAATTATAAAATGAATTACGTTTTCAAATTTGTGACTGTGACAGCATTTTTATTCCTAGAAACTTGAGGAATGAAGGAAAGAAAGATCTAGCTGTAAGCTTTAGCAAATTACTTAACATTTCTGTGCCTTCACTTCTTCGTCTTCATACGGGGGATAATATACCCCTTTTGTAAAGGACTTAGAACAGTGTCTGGCTCATAATAAGTACTTAGTACACATCATCATCGGTGTTGTCATTATTATTATTTGTTTTTCTGCTGAGTTGTAAACACCAAAAGGGCATGGACTTTGTCTTCTTCACTGTCTTCAACACCTGTGTACTAGATGGTATGGGTACAACGCCTCAGTCATAGTGCTTGTAATCTAGTCTGTACATACTGTAGACAATAAATCGTGTTCGTAATAAGGCAGGTGAACACGCGCATCATGCTTCTGCAAGAAACTCTAATGATTTATAGAACATCTGTTTACTGATTTTTGGCAATGATAGTGTTGTTTCACATCCTTGTTTTAAGTTGAAATTCTGAGGGGAATGTTATGCAGTGGGTCTCATGGTTGTGCGACTTTTTGCTTGAACTACTGTTAAGTGAGTCCTCTGTGGTGCTAGGAGGTCCTGGGAATTGAAAGACTCAGATGGATGTTCTAGTTGTACAGGTGATTTTGTGCATGACTCTGGGCAAGTTACTTAACCTTGTCTATAACTGAATGTACTAAATGATTTCTCAGGTTTATTCTAGCCCTCATTTTGTTATCATTGAACTTCTCCGAATTATGTTCTGCAGGGAGAGGAGAGCAGGAATCCGTTGTCTATAATATGTATTTGCCTTATAGCTGAATGCTGAAATATAAATGTTGAGCTCATATTTCATAATTGTATTTTGGCTTTATTTATAGATGCCAGAAGTGGGTGGAGAATTGTAGGAGAGCAGACTTAGAAGATAAAACACCTGATCAACTAAATAAACATTACCGATTATGTGCCAAACACTTTGAGACCTCTATGATCTGCAGAACTGTAAGTAATAGAAGTGCTTGAGTTGTTTGCTTTCTCTCTCTCACTCAGTACCTCGTTGGAAATATAAATCTTTATTAATGTTGGAGTGTATCCTTGCACCCCACCCCTTTCTTTAAAGTTGAAGACAAATTCGGAGCTGCATAGTATCTGTTTTGTTCTTAAAAACCTGGGATTTTTTTAAGCCCCCCTGTTTCTGATGCCCCATTCCTGTTCACCAGAGGTTGCCACTTTTACAGTTCTTAACGCAGCCTTCAGAAAATTTTGGATGATTATTAAAGTGTTTGTTTAAGGTAGAGTTTGTGTTATGTGGAGTAGCTTCTCCAGAGCTTTTTTTATGAGTGAAATCTTCATTGAGAAATGGAGCTCTTTATTTTCATATTTTCATATGTACTATTAGAACCAACCCTTAATGTTTATGTGCAAGTTACAACAAGAAGCAAATCTTACATTTAATATGAAAAAAATTTTCCATCAGTAATTTTCAATTTCATATCAAGACGTGGATGTCTCACCTTTACTACTGTTAACTATGTAAATTTGGCCATGTCACTTTCCCTTTCTGGGCCCCAAATTCTAATAAGGAGATTAAACCACATAATTCCTGAGATCTTAAGATTTTTAACCCTCTGTGATTCTGTTGTTGCTGTGACTTAAAAGAGACACAAATAGGGCAGATTTGATTGAAATGAAACAGACTTGAAACACTTTAAAAACTCGTTAGGAAGACAGTTTTGTTAAATAATATATTCTTGTTTAGGTATAACTGATGTATCATCTCAGATATTGGGATAGACATAAACTTGATTTGAAGATACACTATATATTGTTATGCAGCAATTTATTTTGATATTTTTTTCAGATACATTTTGCAGAGGCATCAGAAAACTAAAGAATGATTGGGTTATTTTATTTCTCAAAATTAATTGAAGCAGATACTTGTGAAGTCATTGGGAGGTGAGCCAATTCCGGTTCAACAGTTTAATCACAAATATTTGAGGGATATTTTTGCCTTGCTTTGTTAAGAGGGTAAAATGATCAACCAAAATAAGGTATTTCTTATGTTTAAAAGGCAAACTACTTTTATGTTCTTGACATTAAGTAAAAATATCCCAAATTATTATTTTAAATATACAAGCCATATACATTTTTATTTTAGAAATAAATATGGTCTCTTTATTAGACAATTCCAGTAAGATTAATGTGAGAAATGTAAAATTATAGTTCACTCATATTCTTGTTTAGTCAGAGCACAGGACAGAAAGATGAGCTGTTTTTGCTTTTTAAATTTTCACATGATTCTTCCGTCTTGAATAAGTTAATGCAAATACGAGAAGATGTTCTTTCTACACATGTAGAAGAAGATACTGCTATTAAAAACTGGCTTATACGATACGTATATCCAAATGTTTGAGAGTTTTGACTTCATTAGTTTGGCGTTGAAGGTTTCATCAGTAAACATTCATGGCTACTTCAACCAAAGCCAAATAATTATCTTTGATGCGAGAGTGAGAACACTGCTTTATGCTCAAACCTTAGTTCAGCAGTTAAAGATTAAATCTTGAAAAACTGTCATGCACATAAATCGAATATAGCTCTTTTTTGCATGTGAACTTTTAAGTCAGTATTTATAAAAAGTAACATGTTTTTAATTCATGTTCTGCTCTTTGGTCTGTAATATCTTTATAGCAAATTAGTTTGATTTGAATTTAAGAAACACATTAGGAATGTTTTATCCCTCCTCTCCTTATTTAATAATTGGTAAGATATAAAGAGTTGACTGTGTTTGTGTATGTGTGACATGTTTGCTAAGCGGGAAAGATGCGATATTTGGGGTATAGTACAGTTTTTGCTCCCTTCAGTGATTGTTTCCCTAATCAATCTCTGATTCAAACTTCCTAGTAGACTCAGGATAATTGGTCCAGCACTAGAAGCTGAGTGTCATTAAGAAAAAGATTAAAAAAAAAAAAGTTTTCTTCTTTGTGTTTTCCATGAGATATGGGGTTGAACTGGAAAATATTGAATCTGAATAGAAACTCCTCCCAGATGTGTTTAACAACTCTTTAGATAAAACCCGAGATAGTATGTTCCCTTTAGTTATATATTTTTTCTTCATATCCTTCTAACCTTCCTTCCCTGGGTGAAAAAAATATAGGAGTTGTTGTTTGTGTTTGATATATACTTTGAACATGCTTTATAGTCAGCTTTGAAACAATCACTGCTCCCGAGTGAGCTTTTTAAAAAGAAGAGTGTTTATCTTTATCAGTGCAGACATGTGAAGAAGTTAAAGGCACTGTTTCTTTGGACTAGCTGAGGGGAATATATGCAGTTATTCATCTGTTACTCTTACTGTTAATAAACTTCTTGTCCCTACCTGACCTCTGGGTTGGCTGTTGAAGACTGTCAACATCTAAGTATGCATCCAGCTTCTAGCCAGGTTGGGTTAGGTTAACAGGGATTAGAATAGAGAATAGTCATCCTTCAGTGATAAGAACATTAGAATTAGAAATTTAGAAATACGTAGTTCAGTGTTTGCAAAAGTCCGATTATGTATATCACAGTTATGAATGAATTCAAGTGGCACATGAGTCAATTTTTATTTTAGGAGTTTCACAGTATGTCTTAAAAATATAACTAGCTCATCAGAAACATTATTTTATAGTTTGCATTGCCTAAGACAGTGCTAACTTAAAAAATGAGTGGATTATGTAAAAGTGCACAAGCATTATCATTAGTATGTGTATAATTTCATTTTGGGAAATACTGGTCTAGTTCAATACTTGAATTTTATGCAGAAGAGGAAAGTGAGGTCCAAAAAGGGAAAGTATTTGGCCAGGATCTCATAGTAGCTGGTAGTTTGGACTTGATCCTAGGTCTCCTGGGTCCCACCTAGCCCAATATTATTTCACTATACCTTGATGCTTCTCAGTAATAGTAGTGGAAGTGGAGTGAACAGCAGGTTAAGAAGGGAAGAATTATTAAGAACATACAAAGGGATAGCTTGAGAAGCTTTTGTGCCTACTGTAGATTTGTGGGCTCATTGAAGGGAGAACAGATGAAGTCACTGGGAGGATCAATTAGAAGTATATATGCAAGATGCAAATACATTTTATTTTTTATGCCTACCATCAATTCCATTCCTTTTTTAAAATAGTAAGATTGCCAGAAGGGCAAATGCAAAGAGTTAGAAATAACAAGCTAATCTGGACTGACATCGTCATTCTGCAAGTCTTTACACTTTAGAGCTGGAGTTGAAGGAGTCCTGGGGAAGTCATTACTGTAGCATTTTCTTTATGTGTAATACATTCTTATGGACTGTCTCTGAATTAACACATTTTTCTTTTTCAGAGTCCTTATAGAACAGTTCTTCGAGATAATGCAATACCAACAATATTTGATCTTACCAGTCATTTGAACAATCCACATAGTAGACACAGAAAACGAATAAAAGAATTGGTATGTCAGCGTGCTTTCGGCTTTCCCTGTAATACTGTGAAATCAAGTATAGATGCATTCATGTTAAAATTGAACCCAAGTTACTCTCTATTTCAAAGGTAGCATGGGAAGCGAATGCTGTAGTTGTTGAAGTAGCATGGATACAAGATGATTAGTTTTGCGCTTAAATTGGAAAATCTTTCTCAAATTTAGCCCATTGATACTTATTGATTTGGGCCAAAACATGCTGTCAGTTATAAACCACTAGCACATTCCCTTCCTGGGAAGAAAAAAAAAACAACAACAACACTACCTTTTCTTTTATAGTAAGGAAAGTGGACCTGAGGGATATTTCCAGAATTCAGCACAAACGGATAAAGAAAGGGAAAGTATAAAAGTTAAGACATGGATACTTTTACCTAGAGGTAATGGTTCTATCACTATTAAGTACTGACAGGGTTAGAAAAAGCTTTAAAGTCCTTTTATGCATGTTTTTATATTCCTTTGATTCCCTTAGTTCTAATGATTGAAACCTGGTTTTTTTCTTGACATTAGGTGAACAACAATGAATTACTGAGACTCCTCAGTCTATGACTTTCTGTCATTGTTTCCACCAGCAAGACCCTTATTTTATTTTTCTTCCTCCTTCTGCTATTACCATTCCCACTTCCACTCCTTTTGGTATCCATGCTAGTGTATTTAATATATGCCATTTCATTTTACCTACTGTGTGCTTTTTAAAGACAACATTTATCTAATTTTCCTCATTTTTTGTTTCTGTGTTTACCTTTCATATTTAGATCTTTGATCTATTTGGTGTTTGTATGTCAATGTCTTACTTTCAAATACAGTGATTTCTTAACTCTTCTTTTTTAAAATTGTCTTAGCTATTTGTGGACCTTTATCCCTCCAGAAAATCTGAGAATTCTTTTGTCAGGTTATAGAAATTGTATGGGGATTTTCATCATGAATGCTTTGAATTACCATCTTTGCAGTATTAATTAGTCATATCCATAAACAGAAAAAACCAGCTATCAAGTAATAGCAGTCATTGATAAAACTAAATACTAGTTCTTTGAAAACACTATTAAAATACTTTTAGGGGCACCTGGATGGTTCAGTTGGTTAAGCGTCTGCCTTTGGCTCAGGTCATGATCTCAGGATCGAGCCCCAAGTCGGGCTCCCTGCTCAGTGGTGAGTCTGTTTCTCCCTCAGCGCCTCCCCCCCAATCTTGGCTCGTGCTCTTTCTCTCAGATAAATAAATAAAATCTTTAAAATAGAGTAAAAATTTTAAAATACTTTTAGGAGTGCACAAAGTAAAAAATTTGAAAAAACTTCAGGGTTTTTGCTGCAATTCTTTAAAAAGAACAATATGTACATTCTTCCTTAAATTACTTCCTAAATACACAATGGTTATCGTTGATATAGATTATGTATTCTGGTTGAGATTGTTTCTAGCAATTTTGAAGACCCCTTTTTATTATCCTAATATTCCACCAAGTTCATCCTCCAAATTTGCCTCTTCTTCCAATCCTCATAATTTAAAATTTTTCTGTTGCGTGTGTTATTGCTTAGTCGAGATCCCTAAGAGTACTGTGTTGAACAATCCCAGGAATGTCACAGCTGGTACATTTGTCTGGTTGCATTAAGTGTGACATTTGTTATTACCGTTAGATAGTTTTTGTCAAGTTAAGGAAATTCCTTTTATTCCCTTTTAGTCCTCATAGTCAGAATTTTTATCGTAACTTCTTGAACTTATCAGAAGATTTCACTGCATCTGTTGAGTAGAAAAAGTTCATGATTTTTTTAAGGCAGTGAATAACATGGATGGATTTTCTAATGTTGAACCATCTTTGCATTCCTGTGATGAACCCTAATTGATTGCAGTATATCTCTCTTCATTTGTTTGATTTAGTTGGTTAATCTTTTATTTAGGAGTTTGCGTTTATAATTTTAAGTGTTGTCCTCTAATTTTCTTTTTGTGTACTCCTCTTATGCAGTTAGGATATCAAGGTTCTGTTAGCCTTATATAAAATTGTTGGATAGCTCTCCTTTTTCTAGAGAAACTTGTATAAGGTATATACTGTCTGTTCTTGAAAGTTAAGCCATAAAACCATTAGAGGGCTTGGGGTGGGTGAGGGACTATTTTGATTGCCATTTTGATTTATTTATTGGTTTTCTCTTCTTGTATTTCATTTGTTTTCAACAGTTTATGAACTGCAGCTAGGATTTTGGAATGTTTGTTTTTTTCTGAACCTAAGATTATCTTAATAGTCCTTGCAAAGAAATAGTAGTTAGTTTTACCAATGATTGCTGCAGTTGTGAGCTATTTTATTGTTTTTTTTTTTTTTCTTGATTTGAGGGATTTACTTTTTAGCTCTTCTTCTAGCTTCTTGAATGTTTGGCTCATATTTGTGTATACCCAAAGCTGTAAATGTCTAAGTGTGTTTTAGCTGTGTCCCGCAATTGTAGACATGTAGTGCTTTCATTGATTAGCCAGGAGTGTTTTGTAAATTCCCCTCTTTCTTTAACATAGGATTATTTTGTTTCTAGTTTCCAGGCATGGATTTATTTTTTTAAACCATATCATAGTTTTTATTTGGAGTGTTACTAGTGATACGTACAGGATATATACAGTCTATGTGATACTGATTCTTTCTAGTTTTTGCATCTGTTATTGCTATTGAAGTCTGAGGTCAGCCTGATTCTTGCTCCTTTTTAGATGATCTGCTTTTCTCCCTCAAGGTCTTTTGTTTTTTTTTCTTTATGTTTGGCATTTTAAATTTTGCTAAACTGGGTCTGGATGGTTTTTTTAAATTATCTGGATTGACATCTTTAAGTTCTGAGAAATCCTGTTTTTATTTCTTCATTTCTTTCCTTCTATTTATTTATTTGTTTTTCTGAGACTTCTCATAGATGCATGCTTGACACTCCACAACAGTCCTCCACATCAGCATTCTTAGTGATACGTACCAGGGGTGAGGCGCTCAGCCACTTCCCACCCTGTAGCTATCATTCCCTTGTATTCTGCCCCTTGGGAACCTCAGATACCTTATTGCAGACATACTCTTCCAGATCTGCCATCCTTGCAATTGCAGCTCACAGGATAAGGAGGGAATGTTCCAGATTGACTAGCCTGCTGACATTTCTTGTTAGCGGTATCATGTTCTCATGCTGCCTAGCAGGTACCCTGCTAACTCCAGCTGTCATTGGTACTGCCATTTGCCTGCCCCAGAATAGTAACGGGGTGGGTTGTGATTTAAGCATTGTGGGGGGTTAGAGGGAGAGAAGAGGACACAGCTGGGAAGTTCTTCCTTGGTCTAACCCTGTATATATGTGCCACTTGGCCCTCTATGCTGTGTGCATCCATTTCTCTTCCATACTGTCACTGTGTTCCTCTTCGCTTCCCAGGGATTTTTCATAGCCTTTATGTTAGGTTCTGGGATCCAGCGAGTCTCTCGTACATGGCATCCCCCGGGATTGGGTTGAGGGGCCATAATTTGTGACCCCTTGGAGCGCGTCCTGTACTTCTGCCTTTTATTAGCCGGCAAACACTTGTAACCCAGTTGCGATGATTTAAGTATAAAGGAAGTTAAACAATGTATTCTTTCCCCTCCAGTATTTCATTATGAGCTTGGAGTCATTAGTAAATTATAGCTTTGGTTTTTCTGTCATCTGTATGTTTGAAGAATGTTTTCCTTATAAGGAATTTATGCTCTTGAAGGAATTAAGTTTGAGTCAAGATATGCTTTCTACTTCTGAGTCTACAGTGATGTGCTGGAGTTCAGTTTTCTTTAAAGGTGTTTTTTTCTTTTTTCTTGTCATTTAGAGTGAAGATGAGATCAGGACACTGAAACAGAAAAAAAGTAAGTGATAGTGTTAATGACTCAACTTCTGAAGGCCTTTTAAAAAGGCCTTGGCCTGGTAAGGACAAAGAATTACGTTCTACGTCCAAAACCTACCGTGAGAATGATGTAAGCGTGTGCTAGGCTTCGTCCCATGGTCTGGAATTGTCTGTGAGACTAAAGTGTTCGTTGAGTTTCTTGATTGAGTGCTACCGTGCCCTACACTTTGCCTTCTCGCCACTAGGGCTGTGCTGTCGGTGTGGCAGGAGTGGCAGACGCACGGACAGAGTGTCCCAGGGTAGGGAAGGACAGGCGGCAGGAAGGACAAGAGCAGTCTTCATCCACCCAATGTGTGGTGCGCAATAAGTTCTTGATACGTTTTTAAGGACTAAATGCTGTGGGAACACTTATCCTAATAGAGAGTGGGAGTCAGAAGCCTTCCTGCAGGTACCGATGCCTGACCTCTGTCACCAAAGAACGAAGACTAGAAGTTGTTTTTGTTCTTGTCAGTGATTGCTATTTTTTCTCCTTTCTCTGTCTCCTCCTCCTCCTGTTCTATTATTATTAACAGAACTCTTTATGTGTTCTGTGTGCCGAGTCTTTATTCTAAGTGCTTTACTTAATTGACTTAATTCTCACAGTAGTCCTGAGGCAAGTACTATTATTTTCCCCCCTCTGTAGACGAGGAGACCTGGGATCAGGCAAAGGAGGGATGAATATTCTGTACAGAAGTAGAGTGGCTTGAAGCAGGGTGCCGGATTTGGGCAGTGACACTTATTTTGTTGTTGGAGCTTCTAATGTCCCGTGATAATTAGAAAATGAGCATAGAGGGGACCACAGGATCCAGGACTTGGAAGGTTGTGTGTATGACAGTGGGCAGGGCACTAACCTCAGAGCCTCAGTTTTCCTATCCAAATACAAAGAGATTAGGCTGATACTTTTAGTAGTCTAATATTAGCCTGAAAAATTGCCTGAATATACTTTATGTTTTATTGGCTTGTATAACTCTCCTCTTCCATATAAAAGTGTAGCTTAATTTCACAGAAGCTGCATCACCTTGGACCTTGGAGCCAAACAGGCTTGGATTTGAATTTTGCCTCCATCCTTCTAACCACATCTGTGACCTTGGGCAATTATTTACTTTCCTCATTTGTCAAATGGGGTTGATAGCACCTGCCTGTAGAGGGAGTAATGTGATACATATAAAATGCTAATAAAATGCCAATACAGTGCCTCATTAATATTAGTTCTCTTCCTTTTCTTTTTTCTGAGGGCACAGACTGTTACTGCTCTGTATATGTTTTCTGTGATGTTCCTTGTTAAGTTTATAAGAAATCATTTCTCTCTTACAACATTTACGTGTAGGATTAACATATATCTGTCTACGGTTTTTGTCTCCTCCTCTAGAGTGTGTCTTATTGTGACCTGTGTCCTAGTCTGTGGTCCAGTAGGTGCCCTGTGAATGTTGAATGGATGAGTTTGTGAATTTTAAATATTTAACCAATTAAAAATATAATTTTGTATTTGTATGGTTCTTCATGAGCCTGTTTATAAAATTAATTCTTTGTTTTCCAGTTGATGAAACTTCTGAACAGGAGCCAAAACATAAAGAAATAAACAACAGCAATGCTCAGAACCCCAGTGCAGAAGAAGGGGGTGAAGAACAAGATGAAGACATTTTACCTTTAACTCTTGAAGAGAAAGAAAACAAAGAATACTTAAAATCTTTATTTGAAATTTTGATTCTTATGGGAAAACAAAACATACCTCTGGATGGGCATGAAACTGATGAAATCCCAGAGGGTCTCTTTACTCCCGATAACTTTCAAGCACTGCTGGAGTGCCGGATAAATTCTGGCGAAGAGGTTCTGAGAAAGCGCTTCGAGACAACAGCAGTTAACACGCTGTTCTGCTCGAAAACACAGCAGAAACAGATGCTAGAGATCTGTGAGAGCTGCATTCGGGAGGAAACCCTCAGGGAAGTGAGAGACTCTCACTTCTTTTCCATCATCACTGATGACGTAGTGGACATAGCAGGGGAAGAACACTTGCCTGTGTTGGTGAGGTTCGTTGATGAATCTCATAACCTGAGAGAAGAATTTGTGGGCTTCTTGCCTTACGAAGCTGATGCAGAAATTTTGGCTGTGAAATTTCACACTACGATAACCGAGAAGTGGGGGTTAAACATGGAGTACTGTCGTGGCCAGGCTTACATTGTGTCCAGTGGATTTTCTTCCAAAATGAAAGTTGTTGCTTCTAGACTTTTAGAGAAATATCCCCAAGCTGTCTACACACTTTGCTCTTCCTGTGCCTTAAATATGTGGTTGGCAAAGTCAGTGCCTGTTGTGGGAGTATCTGTTGCGTTAGGAACAATTGAGGAAGTTTGGTCTTTCTTCCATCGATCTCCACAACTGCTCTTGGAGCTGGACAATGTAATTTCTGTCCTCTTTCAGAACAATGAGGAAAAGGGTAAAGAACTGAAGGAAATCTGCCATTCTCAGTGGACAGGCAGGCATGATGCTTTTGAAATTTTAGTGGACCTCCTACAAGCACTTGTTTTGTGTTTAGATGGTATAAATAGTGATACAAATATTAGATGGAATAACTGTATAGCTGGTCGAGCTTTTGTACTCTGTAGTGCAGTAACAGATTTTGATTTCATCGTCACCATTGTTGTTCTTAAGAATGTTCTATCTTTTACAAGAGCCTTTGGGAAAAATCTCCAAGGGCAAACCTCTGACGTCTTCTTTGCAGCCAGTAGCTTGACTGCAGTGCTGCATTCACTAAATGAAGTGATGGAAAATATTGAAGTTTATCATGAATTTTGGTTCGAAGAAGCCACAAATTTGGCGACTAAACTTGATATTCAGATGAAACTCCCTGGGAAATTCCGCCGAGCCCAGCAAGGTAACCTGGAATCTCAGCTCACCTCTGAGAGTTACTATAAAGAAACTCTAAGTGTTCCAACAGTGGAACACATTATTCAGGAACTGAAAGATATATTCTCAGAACAGCACCTCAAAGCTCTTAAGTGCTTATCTCTTGTACCCTCTGTCATGGGACAGCTCAAATTTAATACGTCCGAGGAGCACCATGCTGACATGTACAGAAGTGACTTGCCCAATCCCGACACACTCTCCGCCGAGCTGCATTGCTGGAGAATCAAGTGGAAACACAGAGGGAAAGACATAGAGCTTCCATCCACCATTTATGAAGCCCTGCATCTGCCAGACATCAAGTTTTTTCCTAATGTTTATGCATTGCTGAAAGTCCTATGTATTCTTCCTGTGATGAAGGTTGAGAATGAACGCTATGAAAATGGGCGAAAGCGTCTCAAAGCGTACCTGAGGAACACTTTGACAGACCAAAGGTCGAGTAACTTGGCTTTGCTTAACATAAATTTTGATATAAAACATGATCTGGATTTAATGGTGGACACATATATCAAACTCTGCACAACTAAGTCAGAGCTTCCTACAGGTAACTCAGAAACCATTGAAAGCACCTAAGAGACTTGTGAAGTAGGCTTTCTCTTATGTTTGCTATTTGGAAAAACCTGTAAGAAATTTGAAAGCATCTTACAGAAAAGCTGTCAGGTGTATGTAGGCCACTTAATCACTGAATATCTTGACCTGTCGACCTCTCATTGGGTACATTAGCCATTGATAATCTGCCTGTTTAAATGGCCCCTGTTTAAATTCTCATGCTTTGGAGACATACCTGTTCTTCCAGAAGATAGCATTGAAAGTGCCATATTACACTTCTATGGAATCTCTGCTAATGGCACTTGGGAATTGTTTTAGTTAAGTCATTTTAGACATAACATTTATTATCACTGGATCCAATTGTCGGGTATTGAGTTATCAGTTCTTAGAAGATAAAGCTTTGGAAGAGGTGTGGGAGGAAGGAATACATTTTATAAAATGTTACAATGAAGCTCAAGAGTGACCTTTGACTAGTAGGAGCGTTAGTATGTTAAAAATCTGTAACAGACAGTTAAGGGAGTTACCAGACAGAGAAACAGGGAGCTTGCCAGCAAGGATTGCAGTAGAGATTCTGTCTTTGTCAAATGAACTTAAAGGAACAAGTTACAGTTTGAGTGGGAGAGCCTGCCATTGTTCCACATTGGGTTGTTGCTGTTTACATTCCTTCGTTGAGCCTACATCTTCACAAGCTCTTTAGCACGCGTATGTTGAACACCTCTGTTCATGGTCAAGACAGGATCAGAGGCCGTGGATACTGACAGCTGATTTGTCTGTTTTCCTCTTTTTCCATGACTATATCTACTGCCTCGTCTTGATTTATAAACAAAACCTGGAAAACCTGCAAAAATGAGTGTTTTGTGGTTTATCTAGGAATAATACAGAAAATATTGCTGTTATTTTTGGTGAAGAAAATCAATTTTGTATAGTTTATTTCAACCTAAATAAAATGTGAATTTTGTTTAAAGTTCAGGTACATTATTTTTGGTGGGGGACGAGATGGGTTCTTGTGGGAAATTTCTTTTATCACCTTCACAATTGAAGATGGGTCTTTGGGGGGTGGCGGTGGTATATGGTTTACTATCTGGGGTATAGAAAAGACATTTTAATTAAGAAATTTCTAAATAATAAAGTCTGTCTAACTGATGTTTTTAAATTTTATGTGCTGTATGACCCCGTTACAAATTTTCAGGGCTTGCGTACTTGTTAATAGCTAAAATGTAAACGAATTAATAGAATTGCCGAGATGTCCTTGAATTATTTTATGTTGGGATATGTTAGTGTCACTTGAGTTACAGAAAACAGAATGGGGTGCTTTTGCAGAGTGCAGGTCTTAGCGATAACTGGCAGTGCTTTTCCCTGTCAGGGGCAAGGCTGGCAGACGTGTCAGATCAACATTACCCATTCAGGGGTTAGGAAAAAGATAACAGTTTATCTTATAGCCAGAGCTCTAAGAGGTGCCTCTGTCTTGTGCAGAGAGCTGATCAGGTTCGTGGTGGCAGGGTGACAATGAAGGAGACAGAGCTGGCCTTCTAATACCTGCTTCTAGTTCTTAGGACACTTAAGAGTGGTGTGACCTTGGGGCCCCTGGGTGGGGCTCAGTCAGTCAGACATTGGACTCTTGATCTCAGCTCAGGCCTTGATCTCAGGGTCATAAATTCAAGGACTGCATTGGAAAAAAAAACCAACCAAACAAACAGTGGTGTGACCTTGGTAGATTATTTGACCCGGCTATGTTTCCTCAGCTATAAAAACCACACTAGGGTTGTGCTATGAAGGGTAGATAATTTATCATCAATTACCTATGACTGCTTAACAACACCCCAAAACTTCGTGGCTTAAAAAAACAGTTTATCATTCTGTTTTGTGACTTGGTTGAATGGTTCTTTTGCCAGTGTCATGTGGGTACTCTGCATTCAGCTGGCAGATTGGCTGGGGGCTGAGCGGAACAGCTGGGCCTCTCCGTGTGGTCTTTTATCTTGGGCTTAGGGCATAGTGGTCTCAGGACCAAGAAGACAGAGGCAGTAGCTTCAAAGCCTGAGCTCGAGAACCCACAGAACATCACTTTCACCACATTCTTTTGGTCAAAGCAAGTCATAAGGCTGGCCCAGACTCAAGGGGTGAAGAAACAGACTCCTCGTCTTGATGAGAGGAGCTGCGAATACAGCCCTGGGTGCTGTCCACCATAGTGATGTATGCAAAACAGTCCTGCAACTAGCATTGGGTATGCTTTTAGGGTGCCCATTGTTTGTTTTTATAATCTGTATGTGTTCTCTAAATTTGGGAATTTATTGAAAACCCCCAAACCTTAATTTATTAAGGCATTTTCACAAACATGTTTGAAGATTGAGTCATTGGTGGTGTCCCCACACATAAAACAGATTGTTGCTTTTGCAAGATTAGATAGAAAGTGGTAGGTGTTGTGACTGTTTATTCCACAAGTATTAGATGAATGCCAACTGTGTGCCAGGTTTAAGTGCTGGCCATGGCAGATGCACTTTCTTACTAGAGCCTACAGTCTTGAGTTGGCCCGCAGGACCACAATTGTCCTTCTTTGTAACTATGCATATACACACAAACTTGATAGAGTCAAGTGAATCAGATTTACTAAAATTAAAAAGACATATAGGGTATCTATAAAAGCCTGTGCAGTTTTTTTTTAAATCTATATTAAATCTAAACAGTTCGTGAAATATGCTAGGAAGTAGATTTAAGACTTAGCAAATCAAATTGGAGAAGTTTTTGCTTTTGACATAGCCACTCTCATTTTTGGGAAAAGAAAGTTACACAGTTGAAGCCTAACATAGGATTTGTTACCTGAAAAAAAAATGAGAACAAATCTTATAAGTAATTTTGTGTAATTTTTATTTAATTCCTAACAAAAACCCTGAGGTAAATAGTAATTGATTGAGTTGAAAGAGACCCCTCTTGAGGCCAGTTCCTCTGCAGTAACTTAATTGGATCTGGTTTTTATTTCATTTTAGGGACAGTTACCTTCAAAGTGCTATTTAAAGTGAGTGATTCATAGAACAGGAAAATTGTACTTGCAGTATTTATTAATATTTATATGATACTTTAGAGCTTACGGAGCACTTTGGATATATCATTCAAGTTCTCTGAAAAACTCAAGCAACTATTATCCCCATTTTTCAGTTGAGAAATCGAGCTCACAGAGGTGAATGATTTGCCCCAAATTATATAGCTAATAAGTGCCAGAGCCAGGTACTTCAATCCTTCAGTCTTAAAATTGATTATGAAAGCCACTTCATTCTTACGGTTTATAAAAGAAATATTTGCTTTAGAAAGAGGCTCCTTTTATGTTCCTGCTTTATCCATTGCCAGCTTTCAGCACAGCATCTCTAGAATGTGCTCATTATAGTCGACGTGGATTCTTTGGGGGAAAAAAAAAAAAAAGCCTGAAACTTCTGAGACTTCACAAACTGAGTGTAGAAATGCTGCCACCTTTGTTTGGCTGCCAAGGCACTACCACAAAGGACAAAGATCCAGGTCCATTTATTTCACGAGAGTGGGTGCAGCCGTCTTCTTGCCGTAATCAAATGCTCCTCTGTAGCCAGCTTTTTGTGGCCAGAAAAAGCAAAGTAATTTTTAGTACAGATTAGCATAAAAATCTCTACTAGATCAGTTTCAGGAAACAATTACTAGCTTAGAAACAACAATAAGTGTGATCTATAGGTTGGTTAAGGGGGCAGTTAATTTCCAGACTTTTTAAAATGCCCTTTATTTCTCACCGTGAATACTGTATAAATAGAATACACTACCTGCCGCTGTATTTGGTTTCATAAATTATTTGGACAGGGTGAACAACAGACTTCAAAACTAAGTAGAGGTAGTAAATCTGCCCTTTTTAATGAGTTTGAATTTACGGTAGTAGTTTAAACATCTGGAAGTTTAAAGTCTTAATTCATT
The DNA here is from genome assembly GCF_023065955.2 of Ursus arctos. Classification (NCBI taxonomy): domain Eukaryota; kingdom Metazoa; phylum Chordata; class Mammalia; order Carnivora; family Ursidae; genus Ursus; species Ursus arctos. The sequence goes on from NW_026622897.1 coordinate 52,107,739, forward strand.
CCAAATGTTCAACAAGGATATACTGCAAAGAGGATATTGTAATTGGAGGATCAAGAAAACTATTGACTCAATCTGAAGCCTTCCTAATTTCCTATATATACATTAATCACTTAAAACCTGAGAGGCTGACAGTTTAAAACAGTAGAGATGGACCCAGATATCTAAGTTGGCATGCTCATAGAAGAGTAACTTAAAAGAGGGCATAGTTCTAACACGGATAAGGTTCAAATGCTGTTAGCACATCTAAGATACGGCCAGATAGTGCTGCTGCGTTCTGCGCTTCTTTACTTATGGGTATGTGGTGGGCTTTTTATAATTGTTCTTAAAACCGGACTGAGGGAAGTCAAACCTTGTGGCTTAGAAACTGTAATTTTGATTAATGCATCTTGTAATCCAAGAATCTGGTCTGCAGCCAGCACCTAGCATGAGACCAAGCATTCATTTAATACACACTTACTGAGTCCCTGCTGGATGTCTGTTAGGTGTCGGTTTGGTTTTCCTACAGCAAAAACGGTTGTGGTAACAGGAGGAGTGGTCATCCTGTCTGTGGTAGCTGCTGCTGACAGTGCTCCCTACATGCTGGGTGCTGTGCGAAAGCACTTTACCGGGATTGTCGCATTTAAAATTACCCACCCTGTGAAAAAGAAGATCTCCTCTTTTTTGCAGGTGAAAACCAAAGGATTAGAAGGTCGTGCGGCTAGTGAACTTTGGAACCAGGATTTTAGCTTGATGTAAAGATTTAGGAATCTAATCTGTTGTCCCTTGTATTTGTTTTTCGTGCGAATTTCAGATATTGTCTTGAATGCCTGTAGTGGTCAGTCTGTTTAGCCACAGGCATGAGGCTAGGTGTCATGGATATAAATATGAATGAGGTAGAGCCCATGCCATGGATGCCAGGGTAAATAAAATTGAGCCCATACTTCTGGGGAAACCAGACCTGCAAGTAAGGATCTGCCAGGAACTGGGCTAAAGGTAGAGTATTGGTATCAGCTCCTTCCAACCAGGGCACTTTTGAGAGTGTAAGGAAGCCCTTTTAACAGTTATGCCAGAATAACAGACAAACTGGGACTATCCAGAGCAAAGCAGGACTTAATGGTCACCCTCGCTAGAGGAAGACCCATGGTGTGAGTGGAGCTGACTCAAAGGAGGTGACGCCCCAGGTACACTTGTCTCCAGTTATTACCCTTCCACCCTAGCTGTTTGCCCTCCAGACCTCAGCTTGGTTGTCACTTTTCTGGAGGCTCTCTGTCTTTGAAATCTGAGTCAGTTGGCCCTCGCATGTGCTCCCAGGCTTGCCTCGCTCTTCACTGGATGTAAGCCCTGGTGAGACTCTCGTGTGGTTTCAACATGTCTCCCTGCTTGTAGCTAAGAGTAGAGAGTAGGCAACAAACAGCCTTGCAGAAACCTATAAAAACAACAATATTTCTTTTCCCATGTATTGCCTCATTTAATTGGCATTGGTATATAAAACTAAGCCAGATTAGCCAACAATTGCCAATAAGTCCAGTTGGAATAGGTTTGAAGCCACTGAGAAATCAACATTTGTTAAGAGTAGATCCACTTTTGAAAATTGCATGTACGTGGGACTTCATGACCCTAAATGTTTTTAAGCTAGTCTCTTGCTTCTCAATAAAAATGTGACTTGGTACCTTAGTATTAGAAATGTACCTATAGGGGCGCCTGGGTGGCACAGCGGTTAAGCGTCTGCCTTCGGCTCAGGGCGTGATTCCGGCGTTACGGAATCAAGCCCCACATCAGGCTCCTCCGCTATGAGCCTGCTTCTTCCTCTCCCACTCCCCCTGCTTGTGTTCCCTCTCTCGCTGGCTGTCTCTCTCTCTGTCAAATAAATAAATAAAATCTTTAAAACAAAAAAAAAGAAATGTACCTATATACAGTTGGCCCATGAACAATGCAGTAGGGGCACTGACGCCCCTGCACAATTGAAAATCGCGTATAACTTTTGACTCTTCAAAAACTTAACCAGTAGCCTCCTGTTGACCAGAAGCCTTACTGATAGCATAGAGAGCTGTTATTATAATAAATTAACACATATTTTATATGTTTTATGTTCTTATACACTTTATTCTTACAATAGTACCTAAGTGTATCTTAAAATTTGGGGTATTTCTAGGTTATAGTTCATCTATGAATTTTTTTCAAATTGTTGCAAATCTTCAAAAAATTTTCCAATCTATTTAATGAAAAAAAATTCACACGTAGATGGACATGCAGTTCAAACCTGTGTTGTTCAAGAGTCAACCGTCATGTCATTCATGTCCCCTCCGAAACAGTACATCATCATCGTGATCTTCAGTATCCTATTTAAAGACAGGGTTTTTCTTCATCTAACCACCGTTACACATATTAAACCGTAAAATCTACATGGCAGTAGAGTTTTAGAGCCAGAAGGAGTTTTGGAAACTAACATAGACACATAGACAACCTCTCATTTTACAGAGGACTGGACAGGACATCTTGCTCAGGATGATGCCGCTCGGCGCTGGCAGAGGCCAGGGGAGAACGGAAGGGGCCCGGCACGGCTGCACTCTGTCGTACCACACAGACGTCACTGAGGATGGAAAGCCCGAAGGAATCGCTTCTTGGCAGGTGAGTAGTGTCCACCGTTTAAACTGGTACTAACGTGAACGGTAAGCCCGTAAGTATGTCAGCTCTATAGGAGTGAGATTTATTAAGCAGGCCAGGGCCTGGGGCTAGTTCTTGGCACATTTCTGTTTTGTGTTACCATAAAATTTTGGTTTTAAAAATGTTTGGGATTGCTTACATCTTATTTGGCAAATTCCTATTCTTGGTACGATCATTTTTCTTTAGAAGAAGACATGTGGTTAGATTATGGATTTGCAAAGCCTTTTTCCTAAAAAAATAAAATGTTGAAAGCTTTCCTTATGATTACATCTTGTGGGATTTGGACTTCCTTTTACTACCAGCAGGGGCTCTATGTTGAGCGCTTACTATGTACTATGTCCTGTTAGGTACTTTGTATGCCTCAGGTTTTGAGGTTCGCCATAACCTGAGCAGTAGCTCTTGCTATCCTCATTTCTTGGATCCAAAAGTGACTTGTCCAGGGCCGTTCAGTGGCGCAGTGGGATTCAAACACCAACCAATTGATTCGGGTCAACCAGTTTGCTCCTCCTTAGAGTAGAAATATCCATCTTTTTAAAAATGTGTATCAAAAGACTTGGAGGAAATTACATCAAAATACTAATGAGTAGCTCCAGGTGGTGGGAGTATGAGGATTTATAAAATTTTCTTCTTTGACATTTCTATTTTCCATATTTTCTATAGTACATATATTTTTCCTATCTTGGAAGAGATTAAATAGCATTCTGAAATAGAAAATTCAGATTTCAAGATCAGGTACATGAAAACATTTTTCTTCCGGAAGATTTGTTACTACTTTTCCAGTTCCATTTAACACACATCGTGCCAGACATCCCGCCAGGTGTTTTTGCTACAGAGATAGGACGTTGACCCTGGTGGCAAGTTGTTAGGCTGGGAATTCCTAAGGCCCAGCTCATGTCTGTCACTAGTGCACCCCACCTCTTGCCCCCAGTTCCTTCTTAACCACCTCTTCTGTTGCCACTGCAGTTCAAACCACTGCTGTCTCTCTTTACCTTTCCCTCCAAGTTTATTTTCCAACTAATAGCCAGAGTGATCAGGGACCTCCTCTTCTCAGCCCTTCCCAGTGGTCTTAGACCAGAATCCAGGCTCTGACTGCCACTCTCTGGACGTCCATGATCTGGTCCATGCCAGGCTCTGGCATCTCCTAGTCTGATTCCTGTTCACCCTGCCCAGCTTTTATGGGTTCCTTCTGGTTTCTCCTACTTACCAAGCTCATTCAGAGAAGCTCGTTCAAGACCTTCATACCTGCTATGCCCTGAAATCTACCAACCCAGTCATTCACCTTTGCATCATTTGATCTTTGCTTAAATATTATCTCCACAGAAAAGCTTTCTCTGTCTCCCCTTTTAAAACTAGCCTACCTTTACGAGAAATGATTGGGCTTTGCATACTGGTATGTAAGTTCTCTAAGGGCCGAGACCGTGTGTTCACTGCAGTTGTGTCCCACTGCCTGAAACAGTGCCTGGCATGTCATAGGTGGTTTGTATTTATTGAGGGAAGGTCCGAGATGTGTTTTAGGACCATTGGGAAATTCAGAGCGGCCGCAGGGTTGAGGGGAGGGCAAAGCAACTGGAGATGAGGATGGAAAGGCATCTGGAGCTGTCCAATCTCTGAAACCTGCTGAAATCCTGCTCAGAAATTAACCATCACCCTCTGGTCTGGGCTTACTCCAAGAGATCCTAAGCCTACACTCCTGGCCTACGTGAACTGCCGTAGGAGCAGAGTCCTTCATAGGCGCATAGATGTGTATGGCAGACTCCAGACTGCAGTTTCTGGGCATGTTTAGAAAATGAGAGAACACAGTTGAACTAAAAAGCAAACTCCACGTTGGTCACTGTTAATCATAATTAATAACATCTGTGATTTGTATAGTCTTCCGAAGCGTTCCAAGTCTTGAGACATGATCCCTTTGGTCCCTCCAGGCCCTGCCACAATAATGACCTTGGCATGTGACTCACCACCCTCCCCTGCCATATAATACCCTCTTATTTATCACCCGTCTTACCCCTTCCTTTCCAAGTCAAGTAATTTCTGCCTTGTTTTTTCTTCTCTTCCTTCCCTTCTCAAACCACAACCCATATAATTTTCATTGCCCTCTTTAGAACCTGTTTGCGTCTCGGCTCCAGCCTTTTTACAGAGAAGGGGAGCATACCTGGAACAGTGTGGAGGGAGAGATGTGCACTTTTAAATTACCCCCATTAATAGTGGCATTTTCCTCTGGGCTGCAATTCCCTGTCCGGCTTTGCAGTCTCCCTGGGTGATAGATGGCTAAACACAGAGGTGGCTGCTGGTGCTTTAAAATCATTAGCGATCTCAGTGCTCATTCAAGGTTTAAGTCTCTACCCATAGTATGAGATTGATCAGCTTGCTTAAATAATAGAATTAAGGTAATGGTTTCTTCTATGTTTCATGTAATGATGCTTAGGAAGGAATTTAATACTTACTGAGTGACTCCTGTATGCCAGGCACTGTATGAGATCCTTTATGTATACAATCTCATTTAAGACCCACATTTTGATGAGGTTGTTACATTATCCCCATAAGAGAACTGAATTTCAAGGAAATTATTTGCCTGAAGTCACATGGTCCATGTCTGTCCAAAGCCAGAGCCCGTGTCCTTGCAAAACACTGTGCAGCTAGCCTCAACTCCACCACAGTACTTGACAGTGTACCAAGGGTCCTCACAGACATTATGTCATTTCAGTCTTCATGACACCCTGTGAGAATGGCGGTGTCGTCCCCAACTGACTTGCCAAAATGCAGCACCACTGGAAATCAACTTCACGTCTCCTCTAGCTCTGTGGCTCTCTGACTCGGAGCCTGGTGTTCGGGGAAGGGTCCCGTGCACATCACTCTGCTAAATGAGGGATTTGAGGCCAGCTCTAGAAGAGTTCGAGCATTGGTGGGCTATGCCAGAGGGACCAGACCACAACCCCCGTGACATCAATGAGAGCAGGGACGTAGGTGTTCACTGGGGAGGTCTGGATGAGACTGCCGTCGCTTTCCTGCTGGTGAGAGAGGAGGCAGGCCTGGCTGGGACCTGAAAGCATCAGAATGAGAGAAGGGGCAGGGTTGGACAGACCAGCAGTAAGAAGCAGAGGTTTGGGGGCGCCTGGGTGGCACAGCGGTTAAGCGTCTGCCTTCAGCTCAGGGCGTGATCCCAGCGTTCTGGGGTCAAGTCCCACATCAGGCTCCTCCATTATGAGCCTGCTTCTTCCTCTCCCACTCCCCCTGCTTGTGTTCCCTATCTCGCTGGCTGTCTCTATCTCTGTCAAATAAATAAATAAAATCTTTAAAAAAAAAAAAAAAGCAGAGGTTTGGTGTGAGGACAACCAGTCAGTGCTGCTGCTTGGGAACTGTGTGGCATCGGGTGAACCATCTCACCTCCCTGACTTCAAATGTCGCTCTGTTGATTGGGCAATCACAGGCAACCCTCAACACAGCTTGAATGCCGCTTTGTCCAAGTTAAGGCTTGGCTAACCTGACTGCTGGTTATGGGAAACTCCCAGAACAAGCAGGAAGTACTGATGACATGAAGAACCTAGAGACTCACTTCGCTTCCGTGCCCTTAAGAGAGAGGTTAGGCAAGTTACTGCCCCTCTCTGGCCTCAGTCTTCTCATCTGTAAAGCAAGGATGCTAATATCTCCATAATTAAGGAGATAATGTTTAGTCAGCTATATATGCTCTCATGTCACTGAAATGCTCCGATAGAAAAAAAGCTCCTAGATGAAATTAGGAAAGGATGAGCTTCACGCCAAAGGACCTGGAAAGATTCCTGGAGGAGTGTGGTATGAGGTGGATCCTAAGAGCTGGACAGGGGTCAGCAGGGAGGGATGCAGAGTTTGGGAGGACAGTCGGGGCAGCAGACCTGGCATCCTCCCAGGCAGGCAAGGCTACTGCTCTGTCTCTTCCCTTCCCATCTGACTCCATTAGCGTCTTCCATGTTCACAGCTCTGGCCCTCAATTCTCAATTCCAAGAGGCTATTCGTTATGAGACACACTTTTAATTAAACAGCAGCTTTTAGGGGAATAAAAAAATATCTCCACTATAAACAGACATTGGTTTTAAGTTGCATCTCAGTTTCAAAACCATTAAGTTGTGGGGAGAAAGTGTATCTTAGAATTGAGAAAGTACTGAATATGTCACTTCAGAATAAATACTACCCACAAAAGTTCGTCATGTGGACCCCGAGACCGATATTCCTGTTGCCGTTCTAGCACATCCCGGCTTTATCCTTCAGGGCAAGTTGCTTGATTTCCCTGAGCATCAACTCATTTTTTAAACGTCTATAAATTGCCTGGGCATAGGAGGTGAGCAGTTAAGGTTCTTTGAATCTGAATGTCAACTCATTTTGGAAAGAGGTCTGTAGAACATGTTTTGTCTAAAATCAGGGGTTGCCGTAGTTTAAAAAAAAACCTATATATTGTCGTGTTAGGACAGTATAACACAGTATAACACAGTGGTTCTCAACTGGGGGCGATTTTAACCCTCAAGTGACATTTGGCAGCATCTGGAGGCATTTTTGGTTGTCACAACCGCGGGGGACAAGCTACTGGCATCTAGCGTGTAGAGGCTAGGAATGCTGCTGAACACCTTCAGTACATAGGACGACCCCCCAGAACAAAGGGCTTTCTGGCCCCACATGTCCATAGCGTGAGGTCAAGAAACCCAGACAGAGAGATTAAGAATGTCGGTTGCGGAGCCCAACTGTCTGGATTTGAACCCTGGCTCTGCCACCTACCAGCTGTGTATCCTTGGGCCACTTACTTGATCTCTGTCATCTGGGGGAGAATGATAACAGTTCCTGCCGCATGGGGTGGTTGTGAGGATTACTAGGACTGAGTGTGGGTAGAGAACTTCCAGTGGACACCGGCTTCTAGGAGGCACCCAGTGAGTGTCAGATGTTAGGGAATTGAATCACCGTTAGACTGTGAATATACCTGGTGACCAGTACTAGGACCTCAGATAAGCAAGTTAACTCCTTGTGCCTCAGTTTCTCCATCTGTTAAAAAAATGTGGAGATCAAATGAAATCAATATGATAGCACACTGAGAACAGAGGAAGATTTTGCAAATGCATTTGTGTCATTATTATTGCCTCAAACTCCAGTAAGACAATGTCCTGGGGTGAAGCAGTGAACTCTCCTGGGCCCGACTGTAACTCAGAAGGGGCAGCAGAGAGAGGAGGCGCTCAGAGCAGCACGTTGCAGGCCCAGCAACGGACTGCACCTTAAGTACATCCTCAGCTGTGAGTCCAGGAAGTTGCCTTTATTGCAAACTGCGCCCCGGCCCCACATACCACTTTCCCCGGAGGAGTGCTTGGCGAATCAGCATGCACGCCTGCGCTGCAGGCTCTAAACTCCGGGAAAACAACAGCTCCAGTGGAAAGAAAGTCCTGCAAACCCTTGGCCAGGGATCTGTTCCTCCTCCGCCTGCGTCTTCTCTGGCACTTAGATGAAGGAACTGGATGGCTGGCCTGGACTCCAAGGTCTGCCTGAACTCTAACTCCAACCATACAGGATTGAGTGAAGATTATTATCTTTAACAATTACATCAGCAAACGATTTAGCAGAATTGTGTCAAGCAGTTTACATAAATAAACGCATGTAATTCTCAGAACAACCTTGTGAAACATTGAGCATAATGTCCATATTACTGACAATATCGCTGAGACTCAGAGATATTAAGTAACTTGCCCAAGAATGCATAGAGCCAGGTCCACACTACGGTTAACTAACACACAAGCCAGAATGTGCGAAGGGCCTGGAAAACACGAGGCACTTAATATTTGCTCATTGAGTTTAATGAACGAATGCCCAAGGGCAAATCACAAAGTGGCTTGTCCTTTCTCCAGCTCTGTCCATCCCTGGCTCTCGTCACCTCATCGCCTCTCCTTGCCTGGGCTCCCAGTTCCTGCTCACTCTGGCCAAGAGCTTGGCACCCACTGGGCAGTAAGTAAAATTGTTCTTTCAGGGACCTTCAGTGGCAGTGGCAGAAACTAGCCTTTCCCACTATTCCATCTGGCGAGCCCACTCCTTGCCAAGCCTGGGAGTCTTGAGAACACAGAGCTGAGTCATCCTTCGTACCTGATCTGCGGGGGGGCCCCCATGTGTGGGAGGTCAGTGAGGCCAGAGGGAGACTGTTGAGAATACCAGCTAGTTACAAGCAGAATGCTAAAAGCAACCCTTGAAGGGGAGAGGCTCAGGGAAGCCTTCCCTGAGGGGGAGGCTGCTTTGAAGTTTGCATACCTGTATTTCAGATAGATTGGGCCACACCCGCCTTCCCAGCCATCCCAGTTTATCCTCCATTCAGTGTCCTGGCACCATACAATTGAAAACTAAGAAATAGTCTCTCTAGCAGTTCCGAATCTGCGCTGGGGAAGAAGGGAGAACGAAACTGCGGCTAAGTACCTACCCTGCCAGGTACTTCCACCGACTTTATACTCCTGAGTGGCCACTGAGGTAGACACACCCATTGTAGAGTTAGGGAAAATGAAGTCAAAGAGGTTAGGCAATTTGCTGAGGGTGCCAGAGGAAACTGCTTATAGGGATAAACAAGTCAACTGGCCTCTTCCCATTTTGGATCCCTGTGCAGTCCACCCTCGTACGGCTCCGAGAGGGGCAGCGTTGGGGTGTCCAGTGGGCTGCAGAGTCTGGCTGGGGAGGGAGGATAGCTCCGTTTCTGCAGACCCCCACAACGTTCTTTGGTCAAAACAACTCGGGGCAGTGCCCCCTTCCCTGGAGTGCCTGTGGGGACAGTCTAAAGGGCAAGGGCACATAATGTGGCAAGGCACCTGGAGATCCACATCGGAGGTGGGCATTTTTCTCAGTGGGGCTTTGCACAGGGACGAGAGCCTGAGGAAGAGGCTTAGGACAGAGGGACCTCTCCGTCACCCCTGGGACTGCCCAAGATTGGGCCAGGAAGCTGCTTTGGGACCCTCAGTCAGACCTACAGGCTGGAGGGTCTGCCTGCACCACCCATAATGAATGGAATTGTGGACACAGGCATAAAAAGCTACCGCGTCGCTCACTATTAACCCAAGCACAGTCACCCCTATTAATGTAATCTCCCACCCTCTGTCCCTCCCTCAGTCATTCCTCTATGGCACTGAGTAATTCCTTTCTTTCAGTAAAGGTCTGGGGACACTTGTCAGGCATCTGTAGAATTTTGCCAGGATCCAAGAAGCCTTCATCATGGTGCAGAAAGCGTTAAGATCCAAGCCTTGACGGATGAGTTGGAACTTTGGAAGGTAGAAATGGGTTAAAACAAAAAGCAGTCAGATGGAAGGGATGGTGTGAGCAAAGACAGAGAAGCAGTAAAATCTGGGAGAAGTGTGAGCTATAATCTGTCCTCCACTTAGACAGACAGTGTTTCCCAAGAATCTTTGACTGTGGAGCATCTCACGAGATGAGTGACCTGAGGAGTGCACTTCAAGAAAGACTGCAGCAGAGAGAGAGAGTGAGTGTGTGTGCGCGCACGTGTGCATGTGGCAGAGAATAGAATAGTGAGTGCGGTGGCGTCCGTGCTTGCTCCCAGGTGGGGATTCTCAGTATCTCTTCCACAGAACACTGGTCTGCAGAGGTTCTCTGTGGTCCTGCAATAAGCATGGGAAGGGCCACATACAGTGTCCTCCTCCGGATTGGATTCAGGATTCGTGAGGCAGTAGCGTATTAAAGGCCACTCCCCCACCCCCTCCAGTCCTGCAGCAAAGACACTTTAACTTTGCTTAACCCTGCGTGGACCAAACTGACTTCACCAAGAATCCCTTTGTTTCAGGGAACATCTTTATTTGGGGGACTAGGGAGCTAATTTTTGTTTAATATTAACATGTACTTATGGCATGAATACATTTCAAGCGGAGCAATGGGGTATGCCGTGAAAAGTTTTCTTCCCAGCCTTGGCTCCCTTAGACTCCTAGTTTTCTTCTTCCACAGGGTGGCTCTTCTGTATCTTTCCATCCTCGGGACATGAGATACGTGTCTAGACATTCCTCTAGTGATGGCCTCAAGATTGTTTCTAGCCTTTTGTTCATCTGAGCTGGGGGTTGGTACACTATGGCTTGCTGGCTAAATCCAGCCCACTGGTTCTTTTTTTTTTCTTCTTCTTTTTCTTTTTTTAACAGTGAACCCCTATGGTCCTCAAGCTAAAGGCATCACTATCTTGTCCTTAATAGCTTCAAACAATGCTGTTATGAATATCCTTGCCCATTATTGCAAACACGTGCAAGCAGATCTCTCATAAATATATCCTATTTGGTCTAAGCCAATCTGAGGGGCATAGCTCACTGTTTAGCTGATTTTTCTTTTGTTTTGAGTGAGGTTAAGCATCTTTTCACAGATATAAAAATGTTTATCTTTCTCTTTTTTGTAAATTTTATTTCTTTCTAATTGGATAAAGAATATGAACAAAGGTATTTTTCTTATTGCTTTATAGAAATATTAAAGGAATTTGCATTTTGTCTGTCTCATGTATAAATGCTTCCTCCACTTGTCATTTGTCTGACTTTGTTTATGTTTTTTTTAAAAGATTTATTTATTTCTTTCAGAGAGAGAGAGAGCGTGAGCAGTGGGGAGAAGGCAGAGAGGAGGGAGAGAAATCCTCAAGCAGACTCCCAGCTGGACACGGAGCCTGACGCTGGGCTTGATCTTGATCTCATGACCCTGAGATCATGACCTGTGCTGAAATCAAGAGTCCGATGCTTAACCAATGGAGCCACCCAGGCGCCCCTATGGTTTTTTTGTTTTTTTTGTTTTTTTTCTGTGCAGAAATGTTCTCAGTTGGGGCACCTGGGTGGCTCAGTCATTAAGTGTCTGCCTTCAGCTCAGGGCGTGATCCTGGCGTTCTGGGATCGAGCCCCACATCAGGCTCCTCCGCTAAGAGCCTGCTTCTTCCTCTCCCACTCCCCCTGCTGTGTTCCCTCTCTCGCTGGCTGTCTCTCTCTCTCTGTCAAATAAATAAAATCTCAAAAAAAAAAAAAAAGAAAAGAAAAAGAAACGTTCTCAGTCAAGTGAAGGTGAGTTTGGGTGGGACAGCATAGGGGGTGGGAGGACCTGGCCCAAGCAGGCAGTTCTTGTGTCGCAGAGCCCCTGTTTTGTTCCAGGCCCTGGCCAGGCACTGGGAATGCAGTGGCGAACGAGATAGGCAGAGGCCCTGCATGGTGGTGATGATGGGAGAGTAGGACAGTTCTCAGTGAGAATGTCACAGGGACACCTCCCCCAGTGGGACTGAGGAATGAGGGGGGACGACCCAGGGGTGCAGGAGGCAGGAGGAGAGTTCTGAGCAATGACTCCTACAAGGCTAGACCTCAGCGACGTGGCCATTTCAGAGTTCAGGTTCCTGGAGCCTAAGCCATTCTGGGTTGTGAGGAGGCACCGCCATGCCTGGCTGCTGGGGAGCAGGGACAAGAGTCCAGGGAGTCTCCTTGAGTTCCTGAGTGGACAGAAAATTGCCCTATCAGGGCCTGCCCAAGGGAGGAGTTTTGTCTCTTTGTAAAGAGGAGGAAAGTTACTCTCAGGACGAAGTAAAGACTAAACCGAAGTCTGAGTGTCCAGGACTGGTTGGGGCAGTGGTGAAGTGTTCCTCCAGGAGCAGCAGAGGATGGGAGGGAAATGCTGACCTCTCCTGGAGGGAAGTCCTCTCCCTGCTCATCCACAGTCCCGGCCTTGTTCACACCTCTGCAGAAGAATCAAAGAGACAGCGAACCACATGGGCAAGACAGGATGGCAGCCAAGGAGGGGAAGACGAGGCTGGAAGGAGAAGTGATGAGAGAGAGGGGCTGACTCTCGGGCCTTGAATGCCAGGCTAAGGTGGCTAGAGGCTGATGGAGGTGATGCGGGCCAGGAAGCCTGGGAGCTGCTTTCCTGCCTGAAGCCCCACTCCCTGGGCTCCTTGGAGGCAACGACAAGGAAGGGGGGGGCCTGTGGGGAGAGCCAAGAGCTCACAAAGGTTCCGCTGTGCTTGGCCAGGGCTTCCGCCAGAGCCCGCTTGCCTGCTTGCTTGCTCTGAGGGAAGGATCTGATTCAGAAAGGTGGTTGCCCAGGGCTCAGGGCCAGACCTGCTGGCTGCCAGCCCAGCACAGCACCCTCACGCCAAGCTCCCCATCCTGGGGCCTCCTCATCCCTCTTTCTTTTGGTGCTCCCTGTTAGACCCCAGTAAAATTCCACAGCCTCGCACTGAAGATATACTCAATGCTGGTGGCCAGTGCTCACCTGGGGAGCTGGGGGGGGGGGCGGTGCACATGCCCAGGATGGTCCAGTGGGCACTTCCTAGGGAGAGAGACACAGGGAAGCTGCTCTGCATTGAGCACCTACTATATGCCAAGCACCGGGCATTTGTAGGGTTCATATTTAATCCTCCCAACCACCCAGCAAGGTGGGTTTCATTATTTCCATTTAAAGATAAGAAAAGAAAGTCCCAGAAAGGCTAAGTGATGACTGCAAGTCAATAGCAGGGCTAGAATTCTAACTCAGGTCAGTCCTGCCTGTGAATCTAATCTCTACCTAAACCCTGTAGTGCTTTGTGCAGGAAATGGCCATGTCTTGCACGTGTCTGATGCAGAGTGAGGTTTCCATGCAAGTTGCCTTTATCAAATACTTTCTCTGCTGGACCTTGTGAACCTCAGGGCAATTCTTGAGGTCAGTAACCTTCCTCTAAATGTAATGATGGAAGCTCAGAGAAGCCCAGCAACTGGTCAAGGTCACACAGCTTGCAGCAGAGGATGGGGGCAGTGCAAAAGAAGTGAGGGGATGGAGGAAGCTAGCCCAAGTAATGACAGGAATTTTCAAGATGTTCAGGGTGCCAACTGAAGATGGGGAGTATCCCTGGGAGCTGAGTGGTAGTGCTGCTCGTGGGGTATTTGGCCCTGACTCTCAGTGGGCTCTCACTCACCAGAAGGGCAGTGGTCAGGGCGCCTGGGTGGCTCAGTCGGTTGAGCGTCCAACTCTTGGCTTCAGCTCAGGTCATGATCTCAGGGTCCTGAGATTGAGCCCTGCGTCAGGCTCCATGCTCAGCAGCAGTCTGCTTGAAATTCTCTCTCTCCACCTCCCTCTGCCCTGCCCCCCCTGAAAATAAATACATGAATCTAAAAGAAAGAAAGAAGAAAGAAAGAAAGAAAGAAAGAAAGAAAGAAAGAAAGAAAGAAAGAAAGAAAGAAAGAAAGAAAGAAAAGAACAGTGCTCAAATGGCTGGGCTCAGGACACCCCCCTGGCCCCTTGTGTTTCCTATGATACTTGCAGCAAGAAAGGGCCTTAACTGGGCCTATTTCCCCTTCTGTCAGATAAGGGCAGCTGGACTAGGTCTTTGATTTTCTTTTTTAAGCAGCGGTACTTTTCTTTAAAATAGTCTTAAACTGAACCTCCATATTCTTTCATCTGCTCAACAAATATTTATTGAGACCTTCCAGGTGCCTGGAACGTATAGTTGACTGGATTTTCTTCCTACTTTGAGGCAGTCTGACATCTGGTAGAAAAATTAAGGGGCCCCACCCCTCTGCTCAGGATTAGAATCAGCCACCTGGGCTACCAGGGGTCCACATCCTCATCTGGGAGCCTACCCATCAGAGTTGACCTGAGAGGCTCACTGTCTGTGCTGACAGGAACCTTAGAGATACTCACATACTCACAACCAACCACATCACAGATTAGATGGCAAAGGCCCAGAGAGTAGACCAGGCCATGGGTCCCCTGAAGCAGTCTCTTCATGGCATCATTAATCAAAGAGTCTTTGCAGAGTTGTTAGAGACCAGGCACGGCTGCGAGGAGAGAGAAGCAGGGAGGACGCATGGCCTGGGCAAGACCTTCCAGGTGGGAAAGAAGCCGTCTTGCAGAGGCCAAGCACCCCACCTTCCCCGGCCTGGCAGAGCCTTCTGAACAACCTCCCCCTCCTCTCCCCACCCCCACCACCCTCTGCCCAGAGCCAGGGTGCCAGCTTGGGTTTGGTGACAGCAGCCCCAAAGGAGGTGTTGGGTGGCCGAAGCCCTCCATTGTAGAAGCTCTGGCATCTTCCCCAAGCCCAGCTCACCAAGCTGTCCTTCTGCCAAGCTGGAGAGCGGCTGACTCCTGAAGGGGACCCTCTCCAAGCGGGTAACTTGATCTTCTGCTGCCCAGCACCAGCCCATCTCTGGCTACCAGAGCTGGAGCCCTGGAGAGTTAATGGCAACATGGCAGGACCGGGGAGCGGTTTTCAGGGTCAGGAGAAGCAGCTACCAGGAGAGCCAGGGTGAGTGGGGGAGGAGATGGGACTGACAGGCCAGAGACCCGGGTTCTAGCCCCAATGCTTCACTGACTTGCTGTGTGAGTTTGGGTAAATCACCTCCTCTCTCTAGGCCTGTTTTCTCATAGGGGGTCTGCTAGAGGAGTGGTTCCCAGAAACTTGCGGATGGACTGGCTTAGGGCTCTGATGCCGTTTCAGGTAAGGGTCTGATTGCTCTGCATTGGGTGCCCAGGGTCCTGCTGGCTCTGTGTCCCACAGTCCTCAGCCTCTCTCAGCTCTCATGGAACATTCTAAAATCAGTGGAACTCCATTGGGTGTGGTTTCCATTTCCTTCAAGATAACCAAGTAAAACAGGGTTTTCCTCCACAACTGCAATAAAGCCTAAGAGTAAGCTGGATATAGAACTCGCCCTGTCTGAATCCCTAAATTGACAAAACCAATGTGTGAATAATATTGTGAAATAAAGCTTTGATTGTTTCTCCCCTGGAATTTTTTTCTATCATATCATTTTTTACTATCCTATCATATTTATTTTTCTACTATCATATTTTTAACATATCCTTTTTTTTTTACTACCATCATATAAAGTATGCTGTTGTAAGCTCACCACTGTCCTTTATTGAGATTACGCTTTTCCCATTTTATGTGCCATTTATAGCATTGAAATGTCTTTTTTTTTTTTTCAAATGAAATGATGGTGTGATAGTACATGGTAGTTCTCTGAGTAAATTTTTTTATGAGACCCACTGAACACACGGGGTAACCACCACCCAGATCAAGAAACAACATAGTTCTTTTTTTTTTTTTTAAGATTTTATTTATTTATGTGACAGAGAGACAGCCAGAGAGAGAGGGAACACAAGCAGGGGGAGTGGGAGAGGAAGAAGCAGGCTCCCAGCGGAGGAGGAGCCCGATGTGGGACTCGATCCCGGAACGCTGGGATCACGCCCTGAGCCAAAGGCAG
Organism: Ursus arctos; assembly: GCF_023065955.2. Classification (NCBI taxonomy): domain Eukaryota; kingdom Metazoa; phylum Chordata; class Mammalia; order Carnivora; family Ursidae; genus Ursus; species Ursus arctos. The sequence goes on from NW_026622897.1 coordinate 52,123,554, forward strand.
ACGCTTAACGACTGCGCTACCCAGGAAACCCAGCATAGTTCTTTTTTTAATGTCCTTTCCCCAGCAAAATGAGAAGTTGGCAACTTTACATTGTTCTCCCACTATTTATTTAAAATGTACCCATCTGTGAAACCTAACATTCGGGGACCTTCCGGGCCGGATGATCTAACGTCCCCGTGCAGTGTGAGCACTCGGCCGCTCTGTCTGAGCCCTTGGACCAGAGTCTCTGGAGCTGCACCACCAGAGGGAAGTAGGCTTGCCTGGAACTCTGCCCAACCAATGCCAGGGGAGAGGGAGAATCTGGCCAAATAGCCCTCCAGATGTGGAACTCGGCACTGCTGGCTGCTGCGAGCCAGGGCCAAGGGACAGTGAAGAGGAGTGGCTTTGGGCAAGAGATGCTGGGGGATGAATCACTTCTCCCACTCTGCCCTCCCACCCGCCCGCCTTGCTGGACACCTAAGAATCCCTAGGGGCTCTTCTGTGCACCAACGTGGCCGTCCCTTCTACCACAACCAATTCGCAGGTCGCGCTTCCCAGACCCAGGAGTTCATTCTCGACCTGTTTTATCTCTTCATTGATACAGGAGGAAATCCTGGCACCTTTCTGAAAGGTTAAGAAATTTGTTCAAAATCGCACAGCAGGCCAGGAGTCCAGGAGGCCACATCCGCTCCACCAAGGTAATGCACATTTATCAAGGACGCGCTTTGTGCCAAAAACACAGGAAAGGGTGACTGTAAGTAAGGAAAAAGAGCCTTTCTGTTCGATAAGTATTAAGTATTATTCTGTTCAATAAGCATGTACCCAGCCCTCACTGCATACTGACCATTCACACATTCAGCAAATATTTACGGAGCAGCTCCTCTGTGCCACTTGGCTGCCGTCACTAGTCCTTGGGGAGGTCACAGCCTGGTGGAAGGGAAGGCCAGACAAAATATGTACAGATGAAGCTAGACAGTGACCACAGTAATGAGAGTGGGATAAGAGACGGGGGAGAGGAAGTGTCACAGGAGGTGGCAGCGACTGTGGAAATCTTCTGGAAGGCATGGTATTCGAATTTGCTCTCACTAGATGAACTACATTCCACCTACTCGGCTCCCCAGAGTCTCCCAGAATGTTCCTGTCCTGCTAGCATTTCAGTATTGGTCACTATTAGACTAAGCCTTCTGCTAAAAATGACTGCCCTCCTGCCACCAGTGGCCTTGGCTTAGGGGCTTGTTGTCACTCACTTAAAAAAACGGAAGTTAGGGCGCCTGGGTGGCGCAGTCGTTAGGCGTCTGCCTTCGGCTCAGGGCGTGATCCCGGCGTTCCGGGATCGAGTCCCACATCGGGCTCCTGCGCTGGGAGCCTGCTTCTTCCTCTCCCACTCCCCTGCTGTGTTCCCTCTCTCGCTGGCTGTCTGTCAAATAAATAAATAAAATCTTAAAAAAAATAAATAAAAATAAAATAAAATAAAATAAAAAAAACAAAAGTTAGTTGCACACGCATGTAGTTCAATTTAGAAAGCCTACAAGGCTTGTAATGGAAAGCAGCAGTCTCCCTGCTTAAAACACACACACACACACACACACACACACCCGCACACGCATTTTCTGTTCTACAGAGGCAACTGCTCTCAACTCCATTTGCTTCCATTGCTACCTCTTGATGTTTTAGTTTTAGGCTTCTTTCTCCTTGCTCTCTCTATACCCACATATCCATTTTGTGTCTCCCACCGTCTGTCTTGCCCAGGATAATTACATCGCAAGCTTGGTTGGAAGAGTACTACTCCCCGTTTGCATTATTAGGGCCATATAAATGCTGCTGACAAGTGCGCTGCGTAATATTCTGTGATTACTTTTCCTTTCCTGCAAAACAATTACGGTTATGTAAGCTCTCAATATGTTTAAATGTGTTGGATAGTTTACCAATTTCATTTCTTGAAGAAATCTCTTCCAGAGTCTTCTGTCCTGTTCCAGTTGGGATTAGTTGCTTTCTATCGCAAACCATTGGCCTGGGGACTCCTCCGCCCCCTCCTTTATGGCACCTTCTCTTCCTTAGATACCATGTGCTCCTCTTTCTCGGGTTACTCGCTCATTCCTTTGAAGCACTTCCTCCAGCAGCTTCTTGAGAAAGCGGGCAGAGACCTCACATGACTAAATGCGTCTTTATTCCACCTTCACTCTTTATAATAGTTTGGCTAAGGCATAGAATTCTGGGATGGAAATAATTCCCCTCAGAATTTTCACGGCACCTTGCCATTGGCTCCTAGGTCCCATCTTGCTATTAAGAAATCCAATGCCAGTATGATTCTTAATCCTTTGCATGAAGCCTGCTTCTTTTTTTCTTCTCTCTGGAAGTTTTTGCCATCTTCTCTTTGTTCTCAGAGTTCTGAAATTCTGATGTCATGGTAGCTATCTATGTTCATCCAAAGTGCTGAGTCCTCAGTGGGTCTTTCAGTCCGACACTCATGGATTTCAGTTCCAGGACATTTTCTCTACTGCTTCTTCCTAGAATTCCTGTTATTCAGATGCTGAGTTCCCTTAAACTAGCCCTCTAATTATCTTGTCTTTTCTGCTTTCCATTGCTTAGCCTTTTTGCTCTATTTTCTCGAATTTATATCTAACAGTGCTTTTGAGTTTTTCATTTTCTGCAATGATATTTTTAATTTCCAAGGGTTCTTTTTTTGTAGCCCCCCCGTTCTTGCTCATGGACGCCATACCTCACCTCTTAGGACATTAATGATGGTTTTCTCTTTCAAGCCTTCTGCTTTTTGCATAGTTGCTGTCTTTCAAGTACCCCCCCCGCCATGTGTGTTCTAAGCTCTTTCTTACCAGAGTCTTCCTCACATGTTTACTCATCCTTTGCAGTCGGCTCATATTTAAAAATGGGACTCTACAATACAGACTTGATACCATATGGTCATGACTGGGGCTGAATACATGGAGCTGGTTGGGCCACTCCTTGTCTTTTCTGCTGAGCTGGTCAAGAAAAAACTCCTTCAATCTCCTGTCTGGGGGGTACTATCCTGGCAGCCAGAGTTTGGGTAGCTGAATGGAGAAAAAAGACTGAAGACCTCAATATTGAATACACAAGTCATTACTTGATTCCCATTGTCACAGTGCCCCCAGAATATAGATCCTCTGCTACTCTCTACTGAGAATGGGCCTTTACTAGTCTACCATGTAAGGAGGGTGTCTGGGAGTCTAACTGCTGCTGCTTTTTTTTTTTTTTTTAAGATTTTATTTATTTGTTAGAGAATGTGAGAGAGAGAGCACGAGCTGGGGAGGGGGCAAAGGGAGAGGACAAGGGAGAAGCCGACTTCCCACCGAGCAGGGAGCCCCATATGGGGCCAAAGGCAGCCGCTTAACTGACTGAGCTACCCAGGCACCCCAGGCTAATTGCTTCTTAAATAGATTTTCAAGCAATCTTCCTATTTTTCAGCCTCCCCTCCCACCCAATTTCCAGAAGTACCTGGTACAGCCAACTCCTGAGCCATCTGGAGGGTTCACAGTGTAAATTGGGCTGCTTTTCAACTTTCTTTGTTGCCTGTTGAGGATTCAATCAGTTACTATTCTTTGTTGGCTGTGTCTAGTTTCTAGTATTTTGATAAATCCCTCTACTGTTGGTTTCGTTGGTTTTAGGAAAGACCACAGTGTGTGTTCGACTTGCTATCCTTATCCTATTTCAATTTTTCAATGAATAGAAACAACACATTTTAGAGCAGGAATTCTCTGCTACCGATTTCTAGAAGTAAACGGAAGAGAGCCTTCCCCGCTAGTTCTTTACCTAATAAGACCTTTCCTGGCTCTCAAAGCCCAGGCCAGAAACCATCCTTTGTGATGTCTTCCTCAGTCTCCCAAGCTTCTATCTGGTTTTACCCAAGTTGGGTCTACTGAGTGATAGACGTTGTATAGAACCTTACAGACATTATCCCATTGAAATCTTTACACTTTATACCTGTAGAGATTCGGGGGGGGCGGGAGGGTCCACAGACCAAGATCCCACAACTAGTGAGTGAAAGGATTGAGATTTGAACTCAGGTCTGTCTCCACTACCAGACCCCTTTGACGTTATTGTTAATTCCGAGGCGCCCCAAAGGAGGAGCTCACGTTCTCGTGGGGGGGGGGCATTAGGCACACGTACTGCACAGTCAGCCCCAGGCACAGGAAAGGAGTACCAAAGAGGAGGAAAGATGTTGAGTGGTGTGCAGTTCAGAAGAAGGAGGGCTTCATCCCAAGTGACTGAATCAGGGTGGGCTTCACAGAGGAGGTGGCCCCTGAGCTCATCACCACATCAGGCCACCTTCTCTCCTTGCCTAGAGGATTGGCAGTGACAGTGAATGATAAAGATGGTAGTGGTTTAGTTGCAAAGCCCTTTTATGCAAATCTCTTTGATATTACAGAATCTTGTGGGCTGAATGTTATCTCCATGTTTGGCAAGAGAAAATCAAGGCACAGAGAGGTTAATCGCCAACTCCTGGTTACCCAGCGGAAAATCAGAATTCAAACCCATCTCTTCCAAGTGCAGGCTCTCTGCTTCCCCTACCCCTTCCATGCTTGCTTTATCCTGGCCATCAGTCGAGGGAAGACTTCCTATTCTAAAACACCTCTTCACCAATATTTCACAATATATGTGGTGTGTGGCCTGCCTGTTTCGGCTCCCACTCTAGGCCTACCTAATCTCTGGGAGATGGGGTCCTAAAAATCTGCATTTTAACAACTGTCCCCGTGATTCTTGCGCTCACCTAAGAGCGAGTTGCCCTAGGCTTACAGTGACGCCAAATGGCGCAGTGGTCAGAGCGCGGACCCAGCAGTCAGCACCACCCTTCTTGGCTCTGTCTCAGGACTGCCTCAGTTTTCTGCCTGTGCAGTGGGCCGAGTCACACGTGGTCCGCTCACCCCGGTAGCACAGCGAACTCCACACCTGCCTCCCTCCCCAGGCTCCTTCCCACCTCCATCTGGCCGCCCCGCCCCGCCAGAGTGGAAGGAAACAGCTGGGGACTCTCTGCTTCCAGGCTGCGGTTGCCTCCTAATGGGCTGCGGACCCGCCCTGAGATTGGGGCGCTGGGCCGCTTTCCGCACGCGCCGATCCCCCACCCAGGAACCACAGGGAACCCGAGTGCACGGCGCATCCCGCCAGCCCGGCAGTCGCGGCCCCCACCTCCCTCCTCGCCTGCTCTCCAGCAGCCCATAAATATTCCCTGGTCCCAGAGGGCGGAAACGGACTTTCCAGCGCGCCTCCTGGCGCTGGCCCACCTTCCCCCCCTTTCCCTTCCTCCCGCGCTCGGAACCCTGCTTGCAGAAGCCCGGACGCGAGTCAGCCCCTCTCCACCACGCTGCCGTGGGGCGCATGCGCGTGCGGATACCTGGCGAGGGACCTGGGACCCTAGCGCTCAGGGTGCGGTGGGCTCGGGCAGCTGAAGCAACCACACCCACCACAGGAATCTGCAGGAGGGCCCCCCACTCGACCCAGGGGTCGGGGAAGGCTTCCTGGAGATATTTAAGCTAAGCTCTGAAAGATGAAAGAATACTACGGGCAGAGGGAACAGAGTATGCAAAGGCCAATAGGGCAGCATTTAGAGGAAATTACCATTATTGTATGTCTCAGAAGTATTGCGTTCAAGGCAAAGTGTCAGGGGCAGAAGAGACTGTCAAGGGCCAACGAAGCAGGGTCTTATAAATTATGGTAGGCGGGTACTGTAGGGTTCTTAGCAGAGCATGTGACTTAACCAGATTATTTGCTTTTAAGAACGACCACTCTGGCTTGGTGTGGGAGGTGGAATTGGGGGGTTGCAGGGACATGGGTGAGAAGTCTGTAGGCAGAGGTCATGGTAGCCGGGCCAAGGTAGCTGCAGTGGGAATGAAGAAAAAGGGATAGACTGGAGAATTTCTTTGTGGAATGAGTAGGACTCTGTGATATGGTAGACAGGATGTGGGGATCAGGAAATGAGTGGTGGGTGGATAACCCAGGTTTACCCCAGTAGGAAGCAAGAGGGAGGATGGTGCCTCCTCCCACAATGAGTGCCTCCTGGAAAATCCTCCTTCCCTATCCATCCATCTTGGATTCAGGGCCTCACTCAATGTCCTACCTCACCACCTCCAGGAAGCTTTCCCTGCTCACTTATGGATCTCAGAACGTCAAAGCTTGTATTTGGTCATTTCTGTTTTGATTAGTTCTAGAACTAATTTGTGTGCATCAGTCTTTAAGGGAGCCCTGCGTGGTGGTTAGGATCACATTAGAATCTTAGCTCTCCTGCAGACTTTTCTCTGTGACTGAGAAAGTCAATCAATGTACAATGGGGATAATAATCCCTCCCTTGAAGGATTAGGATTCTATGTGACTGGCATATGGTATGTGCTTAGTGAGTGAGTGAGGGTTTGTTGTTTTTTTTTTTTCCCCCTCCACTGGAGTTGGTCAGCGTGAAAAACAAACAGCGGTCTCTACAGTGTCTCCTGAAACTTCTTGTCTGGGGGCTTTTGGATAGAGGTTAGTAACAGAGTGAGGTAACAGAAGGATTTTAAGGCCAGGGATGGGAAGGCATGAGTTCCTGCTGAGGACTTCCTACTTAAGCAAGTCAGGACCCCTTTGTCTACCTTGGACAACAGGGACTGGGCTCAATGGCCCCTGAGATCCCACTGCTGCCTTGGTCAGTTTCTGTGGAGTTCGCTAGCTCCCAGAAGGCACTGAGCCCTGTGGGATCCCGTCCTTCAGTCCAGTGGGATTTACTAGGTCTGAGCCGGGCCCCTGGGACTGGTGACGTCTTCCCAGGTGGACAGTAGGTGGCGCTGAAGCTCTGTTTATCCAGCCTCAGGGGCGGGGCTACCTGCCCCTCACCTAGCCGGGTGAGACCCCTTCTCCAGCTTGGCCCAGGTGCTTTTGGACCCCATCTTCTGCTGATAGGGCTCTGAGAAGGGCTGGGCTAGGCTGGGCCTGGCTTTGTTCTCCCTCGTCCAGAAGCTAGGAAAGACACCTGCTTTGCGTGACAGAGCCACAGGGTGTGTGAGCAGGGAGAGCCTCCAGGGCTCTTCTGGGCCCTTTCACTGAGGCCGAGAGGGAGGGGCTTGCCTGAGTGGGTTTATTAACCCACTGAGGAGTGGTTCCAGCGTGCTACATACGGCAGGTCATCCTGGCCTTTCCTCCTCCTAAGCCCCTCGCCAGTTCACCTCCTCCTTGCCATCCCCGCCACACTTTCCCATCCCACGCAGTCCTCAACCATCTGCCTGGCCAGGATCATTTTCCTAGCCTCCTCACGGGTTCTTGCCCTGTGGGTTTCTTCTACGGCTCCCTGTGCCTGCCCCCCCGCCCAGTCCAAGGATTTTTCTCACACATAGATCCAACATCACCCTCCCCTGCGGAAGCCCTTCCCTGCCCTAGCTCTTCCCTGCCCTGACCCCCTGGAGGTGCCTTAGTCCAGCAGTCCAGGCCTTGGGAGCAAGGCCCTCTCCCTCTCCCAGGCCTCAGCCATGCAAGTGTGGTCTGAGCCCCTCACACCTCGCCCATGCTGACCCTCCCTTCCCTGTCGTACCGTCAAACTCCCCCTCATCCTCTACCACTCAGTGGGCCCTCTGAGATGTGGAGGCCCAGGTGCTCCTCCTAGGCTCCCACGGCTGTGACTGCAGCGTGTGACGGGATGCCCCTGTGTCAGTCTCCTCTGCTGGGTGGGGACCCTGGCACAGGGTTGGCCTGCTGTTGGAGCTCAGTCTTTTTGGGTGGATGACAGAGGATAGGTACCAAGCACTGTCAGATGATTGCACGCTGCTGTGGGCCAGGCATTGTGTGCACAACAGCCTCACGGGCACAACACGGACGGGTCAGAGACTGCAGTTACCTCCCTTTTACGGGAGAGGAGACGAAGGGGCTGAAGGTCACATGACCAGTGAGTGAGAGAATGGAAGCCAGCTCAGCAGGCTGGGGGCACAGTGAGGCCTCAGGCCATAGCTGAAGGGGACACATGTCCTCGAGGATGTGAGTAAGGCCACTCTGGAGCCATCAGGAGGCCACTTGGGGTGCCTGGGACAGAAGGCCCTTAAGAAATAAGGCTTCCACCCTGTCTTAGAGCGTGGGGAGCTCCCAGCTGTTCTGAACCAGGCAGGGACCTGGGACCTGAGTACCAGAAGTGTTCACGTGACTGTTATGAGGCAGAGACCGGTGGCTGGAAACCCAGGAAGAGGTTGACCTGGTGATCCAGGGAGAGGCAAGGCCCAGCTCGGCGGGTGGCTCATGGTCTGGGATCAAGCTGGGCCAAAATAACAAGACTTTCCAAGGAGCCCCGTGGTCAGCAGGATGGAAGCCGGGAAGCCAGAGGTAAGGCTGCCTGCAGAAGGCAGGACGTGGTAATAGCTGCAAATATTTGCTGCAGGGAAACCCAGAGGCTGGGGATGGGCAAAAGGAAGGGCCTCTAGAGTTTCTCAGGTTTCTGGGTCACAGTGTCAATAACGGGACTGTCTTCAACTTGCTGCATGACATTGGTGTGGTCTATGCACCAATAAGGAAAATTCTAGCCTGGAGTCCCCCAAAGGGCCCCTGTGTCTGGGTGCCTAGTCTTGAAGTTACACAGAAGTGAGAAATAGAAGGACCCTGGTGCTTATGCCTGAGCCCTTCATTATCTGAAGGAGAAACTGAGGCTCAAAGAGGGACTGTGTTTGCCCCGTCCCACAATGAGCCAGGTGCAGAATCCAGGTCTCCTGACTCCCAGTCTGATTTGGTGGCGACTCAAAGCACATTCCCTCCTGTTGTTCCAAGACCTGGCTCACATTCTTTGGGGGAACCCTGGGAGGTCATTTGGCACAACCCCTGCAGCTGGGCAGCCCTGCCTTACCCCGCACCCCTTAGAAAGGAGTGTTCAAAATGCCTTAGTGGTTGAAATTCATTCCTGATGGTGCTGGAGAACTTCCCTCTAGCTGCAGTCATCTGCTTGGAGATGTGTTTGGGGCAGGGCAGTGTGAGGAGGTGCTGGCTAGGAGTGGGGTGTCTGCCTGGTGGCGACACCCAGCTCAGCCTGACGCCTGCCCGCCCGCTGGCATCACAGCGGCTGATGAGATCATCCTCTCTCTGGGAGGCTTGCTCCCAGGGGCTCCCACGGGATCCTAGTCAGGTCTGCCCCCTGACTCAGCCAAGGGGTCCAGCCACTTCTGGAAGGTAACTCTTCTCCTGGGTCATCAACGTCAAGATGGATCACCTCTTCTAGACACCCAGTTCTGGATCCTAGAGCCTCTGGTCACTGCTCCCCAGCTGCCATGAGCTTGCCTCAGGGGACATGAGGGGCAAAGCATCATCCCACCCCAAGTAGGGAAATCAGGCCAGTCTTAACCTGCTGCAGAGCCTCTGTTCCTGGCCTCCTGGCTCTTCCTCAGGCTCGGCCTCATCCCTGAAACACCCCCTCCCTTCCCAGGGAAGGGCACACTGAGGGTACTCAGCCCATGGTCAGGAGGAGAGGAAACAAACATTTCCTGAGCTCCAGCTGGTGCCTGGTGCGAATACCTTCTCCGGCGGTCCATGTAGCGACTCTGTGTGGTGTGAGTGTCACTAGCCCTGATGACCAGCTGAGACCCCAAACTGCCAAGCCACTAAGTGGGGGAACCGGAACTTGAATGTCCCTATTTGTGTATGGGGAAAGATCACTCTTGTTTTTTTCTTCAAGTGATTGTCACTGGTGAGAATAACCATGCATTTCAGCTAACACACAGTAGGGGCTCAATAAATATTTGTTGAAGGAACGAGTGAGTAAATGAACTAGTTCTCAGTGGCTAGGGGTGCTGGATGAGCCCCTGCCCTTACTGGCATTCAGGCCCCTGGCCAGAGAGGAGGTGCCCCTTGGGGACCTGAGGGCAGAGCCACCCTTGTCCCTCACAACTAGCTGGGGTGTCATTTCCTCTCCCTTTGTCCCCCACCATTGAAGGGTAGGCATGGCAAGTCTAAGGAGGGGAAGAGGACCAGGATTTGGATAGAGGCTGAATTAACAGCAGGGTGTCCCCTCCATGGGCTCCTGTGTCTTGCCCTCCTGCATGGCTCTCCTGCCTCCGTCCTCTGTGCTCAGCTGGGAATACAGCCGTAGGAAGCCCTCTTCTCCTACAGACTCGACCTGGCACCAGAGCCTGCAGTGGGCCTCTCCCTGGGCTCCCCCAGCCTTGTGAACTGTCACGCAAGCCGCATGTTGTCATTGACTAGTTATGTGGTTGTTGCTCCATCAGACCAGGAGTTCCCCGAGGGCAGGGCTTGTCTGCAGCTCCCATGACAAGGCCAGGAAGGAAGGTTGTTGAACCAGTGAAGGAATGAACGAATGAAGAAATGAATGAATGAAGAGACAGGCAGCACGAATATTCCCAATCGGCAAGTCTGGGGCCTCAGTTCTGCCACCAGCTGGCTGGTCAACACTGGGCAAAGCCGGGTTCCACTTCGGTTTCAAACATCCCACCTGTCCGTTGGGGTCAAGGGACCTCCCAGCTGTCCCTCAGAAACCAGGAGTGGGGGCAGGGCTGAGTGCACCCGCAGGTGCTCACACGAAGCTGCCCTGCTGTCCCTGCCCGCTTGGCCCTCGGCCCCACTGAGGGAGGGTGGGGGAAGCTCTCATCACACTGCTTGAGCCCCACGCGGCTGCATACCGCCTCGTCCCAGAAATGCGCCATCTCGGCTCTGCTGTCTGCCCCGAGCAAGCCTGCTCGGCCAGCAGACCCGCTGACATCAGCCAGGGCTTGCTGGGGACAGGCCCCACAATCCAGCCCCAGGGTCAGAGAGCGTCTGCGATGCTTTGCAGGTCTCCAAGCCTGTGCCACTCCCCAGCCACTCTCCCCACAGTGCAGGGGGCAGCCTCTCAGTCTTCATGGTCACCCAGGAAAGTGGGAGCTGCAGAGGGAGGGGCCGGACCGGCCCTGAGTGCTCCATGCCCGGTGGGCTCGCTGGGAGTCTGAAATCAAGCTGTAAACTCCAGACTGCTTTATTTTAATCCCCAGGGCTGCCTGAAGGTGTGAATTTGAGCAAGTGGGTAATTTCCTTTCTTTATCTGTTTTGGGAAGATAACTTGCACGGTAGCCCTGAGGGTGCCGGTAGAGATGGAGTGGCCGCTTGTGGACTGTGGGCCTGTTCCTCACTGCCCCCATCAGCCTCCTAGCCAGGGTGGTGGCTGCGGTGGAATCCTGTGCACCTGCCACTTTTCAGGCCCGGGCTGTGGGCATCACAACCTGAGAGAGTCTAAGCTGCTTTCATCTGCCCAGCAGGCTCGCTGTCCCAGGCCTCAGCTCAGCTGTGATCACAGAGCAGACCCCCCCAGACCTGCTCACAGTCCATCTCCAAGCTGCCCCCCCCATCTCTGTCCACGTTCTGGACATTTCTTCCCAGATTCAGATTCCTCTCTTTCACGGGTGCCTGGGCTTCAGCGCTGGGATGTCCCATGGGCTCCTCAGACGGGAACACTCGGGCACCACCACACCCAGCCTCTTTCTCGTCCAGCTTTCCCCAGGCCCCTGAATGACTCCTGCCATCTCGGCATCTTTCCAGGCTCCCTTCTCCCTCTCCCTCACCTGTGACACCTCAACAAACCAGCAGTCAGCTCGGAGGGTACCACCTCTAAGTGTCTGCTAGTTCCAGTTTTCTCCAGTTCTACCCCACTACCCTCGTCGAACCCTCATCTGTCAAGTTTTCCCGGGATCGGGACAGTTGCCCAGCTGGTCCCTCTCCCCATCTTGCACGTGGCAGTGGCATATCTTTCCAAAACGCAGACCCGACCATGTCTGCTTGAAACTCTTCCAGGCTCCGCATGCCCACAGACGAACACCGTGTTCTGGGGGTCGGTGCCCGGCCGTGCCACCTTCCAGCCTTGTATGGTGCCTCCTTGCCCTTCACACCTGGCCTTCCTCCAGCTCCTCAAGCTCCTGCCTCAGAGCCTGTGCCTTTCTGCCCCCTCCACCCTCACCTCATGGCATCCACGGCTGGCCAATTTCCTCCTTCCGTTGCCTTCCTGGAGCTGTCTTCCCCGACCTCCGGAATCTAGTTAGGTCCCTCCGCGTACTCTCTGCCGCCCTCCCTAAGGCTGTGATCTAGTCTCTTGAGGGCCTCTGCTGACCATGGGGGCTCTAGAACTAGGAAGAGCCTCTGCGTTGCCCCAGTCTGGGGTAACGGTGGCTGGGCAAATCGATCGGTTGTTGATAAAGCCTGGCCCTAGGAGGGGGTATGACCTCGGGCAAGACAGTTGTCTTCAGCAGAGCTAGTCTCTCAAAGGGCTGACAGCTGAGGCCGCATTCCTGACCCTTCAGTCCTGTGTGGGGACCCGGCAGGCCAAGCACGGTCCATGACACATGCGGAAACGAGCTCATAGGGGTTCTGAGATTTGCCTCTGGTTGATCTGTGATTGCACGGCTTCTCGGTCTCAGCCTGTCTACTCCCAAACATCCTGTCTGCTCTTGGCATCGGCTTTACCCTCGGGGCACCGTGAAGGCAGCCGCGCTCCAGTGGGTCTTAGGGGTGCTTCAAGTAATCCAATGATCCAGCACACGGGAGGGGAGAGGGTGGTCCCTCCACCACATGGTCTCACCTGGCGCTCAGAGAGGCGTTGCAGAAGTCACCTCTGGGGCACGGAGGGAGGGGGGAGATCTCAGGCCTCATCACTGTCCTCACTCGGGCCTCAGCGCCACCCCTGGCCTCCCGTATCCCTCGGAGGCACAGCCTGGGGACGGGCTGAGAGCCAGCAGGTGATGTAAGTAGTATGTTTCAGGAGAAAGATAGGCAAGCCAGAGCTGGGCCCTGCCATTCCCCAGCTCATGGGTTAGACAGGCTAAACAACAAAGAAAACAAAGCACCCAGTTCCCCAGCCATCTGGAAAGATTCATCAAGAGCTTCGCCTGTGCTCTATGTGCATTGCAGATAGTTCTCACAACTCTGGGAAGAGGTACAGTTCATTCCCCCATTCTAGAGATAAGAGACTGAGGCCGGCATTGCTGAGCTATGGTGACTTGCACGGTGGTGCAAATCGATGGTGCAAATCGATGGTGGGTAGTAGGCACCTGGATAGGAGACGAGAATTCCAAGTGAAGGGGAGGAGTCGGAGCCGGGAAGGAGTCCCTGACCTGAACCACTGCTACCTTTCCGGAGCCCTGGCGGCCATCCAGGAGGGTAGAAAGAAAATCCCCCAAGCCCAGGACCAGCCAGGTCAGCTGGAACTCGCACTGGGAGGTGTGCTGGAGGTAAGACAGGTTCAAGTTGCCTCGGCCACCAAGCCCTACGTGCATCTTGCCTGACCCTCTCCTCCCGGCTACCGCGGAGTCCTGGGAGTTGAAGGAAGGGAAGAAAGGAGGAGCAGAGCCACTTTCCCGAGCATGGCCACTGGCTACAAAACAAAAGAAGTTTCCTCTTGGGTAACAAGGAGAGGGGCCTGATTTCCAACCGCTCTGCCCCATGTGGGCATCTTCTTTCAGAGATAGATGAGGGGACGAGGGTTTATTATCAGGAAGACTCTTCTTACCTGAGGTTGGGGCTTGTCAGGCGCTGCTCGTGTGTTGCCCTGTCTCGGCAGCTCTGGGGCTGAGTTTAGAAGCTGCTTTACCTAGTGTGCGCCTCCTGTGTGCCGAGCCCTGTCAGTGGCCTCATCCAGTTCGCACAGGGGCCCGTGGGAGACAGGCTGTCCCCTCCATTGCTCTGATGGGGAGACGGAGGTCCAGGAAGGTGAAGGGACTCACCCAGATCTCCTAACGCCCAGCCCAGCATTCTCTCGATTTTCCCAAGCAACATCCCCCAAAGACAATACCTGTCTCTTACAAGCCCTGAATTCGGGAGCAGATTCTAATGGGTTTGGGTTGGGTTTCATGCCTGTTGGGGAGAGATTTTAGTTGGACCTGCCACCTCTCACTTTCCCCATTTATTAAGTGGGTATTAATACTAGAAGTAGTGTGACTAAATACTGTGCCTTTCAGGATGCCATGTGATTCGGGGGTGAGCACAGGCAGAGGGCCTGGAGCACAGGAGGGCCCTACAAAGGTTGGTTGGTATTTCAGGGTAGGTAAGGGAAGAAGCAGGCAGACCAGTAAATGCTTAGCCGCCCCACCCCCTTTAGGGCCCGTGTCCCTCGCCTCTTCTTGACAAGGTCCTCAGCAGGACCCGGACCCCCCTGTGGGTGTGTGGTGCGCACACTTGCATTCATGCGTGAGTGTGATGCTTCTGCCCTCAACGAGGGCCCCGGGGGCCCCCAAGGCCATGTCTCCCCTCCAGATTGGGGCTCAACCCAGAGGGTTCTGTTCATGGTGCCTGATTGCTTAATGAGCTTGGCATCAGGGTTTGAATAATTGCACCATAAAGTATGTAAATCTAATCATAACAACACCACGCTGGGCAACCTGCATTCTCTCAGCTCTCAGGTGCCCTAATCCTGGGACAAAAGTTCCGTGGGAACCACACCGCCCAGCTCCCTCCCACTTTTCTGAAATTATAACTGCGGTGTGTACCTTGGCCTGGGCAATTACAGTTGCACAAAGGGCTCCCTGCCCCCACACCACCCGGGTCTCACAATAACAATGAGCGAACACTGACGGAGTGCTTGTGATGGGGAAGGCATCGTTACATCTATTAACTCATTGAATCCTCCTAATAACCCCCGGAGAGAAGCCTTCTTGGATTCCCTGTTTTGCAGAGAAGGAAACTGAGTCTCAGAGGGGCGGAATAACTTGCCTAAGGTCACACAGCTACTAAAGTGAGAAATTCTGCAGAAAGGGAAAGAAACTGAGGCACGGAAAGAAGAAATGGATTTATCCAACAACTTATGGTAAATCAGGGTTCACCCAGGTCTCCTGGGACCCCTCAGCCATCTCTGGGGTCTGCGAGGGCCGAAATGTCACCCCAATATGTGAGTCTAGCTGCAGCGTGTATGTATTGGAGGTGTGGACCGGGGCCTCATTCTGGGAAAGTCAGGGGATACAGCCAAAGTAAAGAGCTATTTTAAGGCCTCCCTTGCCTTCCCTGCTCCCCACATAGCCCCTCTGCTGAGCCAGGCGGCAGTGGCCGGGGGCCTGGGCCAAGCGCGGAGAGTTTGTTCCGAGAGCAGAGGGAAGTCTTGGCTCCGGGACATTCACACCCAATGAATTACTTCAACGCTAGATTAGACTTGCAGGCTTGGAGCAAAGTGATAATAGGGCTCAATTAAATTAATTTATATGGACTCTATGCTCCGGGCCCCTCCCTCAGTGTCGGGGCAGGCCTGACCCACCGCACTTGGCCTCAGGCTCAGCCCACGCTGGGGAGTTTTGGATAGCGGTCAGCGTTGGGTGTGGGGGCCACTCCTTCTGTGGTGGGAAAAGCAGGGCTGGAGCTGCGGGGGGAGAAGAAGCCGGGATTGTTGTTTTTTGTTTGTTTTTGGTCTGATGTGCAGGTTGGGAGAGAAGGACCCTGATGAAACAAAGACTTCAGGGAGCTAACTCCTGGTTAGAGAAGATGAGGACTGGCAGGTCTGGAGGCCTGATTCCCAAGGTCCTTGGGAGGAACCTTGAAGACATCATTTGGGGAGGCCCTTGGTCCACGACCTGGCCTGTGTCCCTCCATTAGCCCAGACAAGGGGACATGTGGCTCTTTGTGGTGAGTGGCTGGGAACAAGGGAGGGCCTGGCCCCTGGGACACAGGCTGGGCTCTGCTGGCAACTTGCTGTGTGAAGGAATCACAGGGCCCTCCCAATCCAGCCCCTGTCCGCCTCTCCTGCTTCTGTGCAAACTGCCTGCCCCCCTGCTCTTTAGATGCCCCGAATCCATCTGCCGTTCAGTGGCTGGCCCGCTTTGCCATTCTGCAACCCCCTCCTCCCCAGGGCCTTTGCACTTGCTGTTCTGTCCAGGATGGCCTTTCCCCCCACTTTTCCTAAAGAGTGCCTGATTCTTTCCCTATCCCTGCACTTAACACTCTGAATGTGGGGATCTGTCTCAGAGCCTGTCTCTCCAGGAAATGGCCTTCTGGAGGGCAGGGGCAGATCTGATCACCCCTGTGGCTCCAGGGCCAGGACAGGGCCTGGCACAGAGGTGGCACTGGGGGAGGTTAGATGATCTCGAGTGTCCCCTGCAACATTAATGTCGTGACTCTATCTTGGTCTCTAGCCCAGGCCCGGGGCCATCATTCAGCTGTGTAGGTGGCACTGGATAAAGAACCAGGTGCCACACTTGTGAACCGTCTGTCTCATTCACTGGCCTGAGATGAGTTACTCGCTTGTCCTCAGTTTCAGTTTCACGGTCTGCAGAAAGTGGGACTTGCTGGCCTGCATCTGGTGTGCAGGGACTCCAGCAGGTTTTGCTGTAGGTCTTGCTGTGCCAAGGAGAGGCCGGCGCTGATGCCGTGAAGTGGAGGGGGGCGAAGGTGGGCCCTCTGAAGTGGGTCTCAACCTATGGACTGCTGGAGGGCTTGCACAGGAGCTGGGCCTCTCTTGCTGTCTTTTCTCTGGCATACTGGACCCATTCCACAAGTATTTATCGAGTGCCCCGTATGCTGGTCCCGCCTCCACCGCTGCCACGGACCCTCCACTTCGGGGCCCTGGCTGCATCTGCGGGACCGGGAGCTTCTGCCAGGTCTGCATGGCTCTGAGCCCCAGAGAGCCCCCAAGGGTCTGGGGGTAAGGAGTCAATCAATCCTCCCTCTTTGCTGACCTGACCCCCTGTTTTTTGAATCCGGATGAAGGAGTTTGGACTTCACCTAAGAAATGTGGGAGTCTGGGCAAAGCAGGAAATGGCCTAGTCAGCTGGAGGCTTGGGGGATAAGCCTGTCCTGAGCGGCCTCCAGGTGGGGTCCCTGTGGGCGGGCTCTGCTCCCCCCAGGGCAGGCCCATCTCTTCCTCTGGCATGGACGAGCTAGTTTGTCTTCCTCAGACTTTCCAACAGGGCATTTCCAACCACAGAAACCCACCCCCACTCTCCCCAACTCCACCCCCACCCCCCAAGGATGCCAGGCCTTTTTGGGGTTGTAAATTTATGGCGGAAGCTGAGGGCCAGGCCTGCTGCAGGCCGACTTTGAACCTCAGCCTTACACTCAGCACCCACCAGGGGCCTTTCCTCCAGCCAGCGGGAGGAGCAGGCCTTTGGCCTGGAAAATGGAAGTCCTCTGTGGGGAAGCGGGAGCCTGTGTAACTCCCCCTGACCCCCAGCTCACCCCTCCAGGGCCCCCGAGGCAGGCCTCGCTAGCGGAGCTGCAGGAAGGCCTGGCTTGAAAGCCTAGAGCCAGCTTGGGCCCTCCACATCCACAGGCCTCCTCTGCCTCTTTCTTTGGTGAGGACAGCTGATGGGATGGAGACTTAGAGCTGAGAGTCCCCACCTTCCAACTCTGTCTTCTCTGGGCCTCAGTTTCCTCTTCTGTGACAACAGGGGGTTAGATAAAGTCATCTCCAAGTTTCACTGAGGGTCTAATGTCCCACCGCTTTCCACTTTCTGAGCCCCTCTTTTGTGCCAATGCCAAGGTCAAGAGAGATGCCAGGGCCTGCTGGTGAGTCTGAGTGGGGAGGGGGACAGGGAGTGGGACTGAGGGAGTCCAGGACCAGCTTGTGTACTCTGGAGGCAGGAGGAAGGAGGCCAGCAAGACTGGCCACCGTGGGTGAGAGCTGAGTGGAGGGCTGGAATTACTGATGCATTCATGTATTGATTAGACAAGCATGGAGCTAAGTGCAGCCGCTCCCACTGCTGTGCGTGCGTGCGTAGAACAATGACCAAGAAAGACCTAGCCCTGAGAACAAAAGTTTCCAAGTGGACATGGAGGGAGGGCATTCCAGGCAGAAGGAGAGCTAGGCAAAGGCAGTGACTCATGAAAGCGCATCACGGGTTCGGAGAAGGACACAAGGCTGTGTGTGGCTGAAGCAGGAGAGCGGCGAATGCTTTCTGGTGTAAATGGCTCTGGAACCAGAGAGACGCAGGATCAAATCCCCGCTCTGCCCTTAGTAGCTGTGGGACTTTGGGGGTTGCTTGATTAGTCTGAGGCTCAGAGTTTGTAGAGAATGGGCTATAATTCTTACTTCTCAGGGGCGTGAGAATTACGTGAAAGGAGGTAGAGAAAGCGCCAGCCCAGCGTCTGGCAGAGGTCAGTGCAGGGATAACCAGTGTGAGTACAGCCATTCAAGTTTGCTATCAGTCAGAATCTTCTTACTGTGGAAGAAGCTGCAGGGTGGGGAGTGAGCTCCCTGTCATGGGAGGTATGAGAGCTGGACTAGGGTTTATGTCAGGGAGGCAATGGGAGGATCTTGAACCAGAGATCTCTAAGGTCTTCTAGCTGTCTATAATTCCACCAAACACAGATAGCCATCTATCCCAAGACATCCTTATAGAGGTCTGGGACTAGCACCCTTGTCCCAAGTTTGCTTTTCTCCAGGTTGACCTGGCCCAGAAACCTCAACATTCTCCACATGTTCTGGATTCCAGAACTCTCACCTCCCTGGTTACCTCCTCTGACCACACCGTTCCTCGCCCACACGGTCACCACTCTCTCAGAATCCAGTCAGTATGGAGTAGATTAAGAAAATCACCTCCCTGGATTTGGGCACAGTCTCTATTGATGTGACCAACGAAGTCAGTGGTGGTTTGGCAGCCTGCCTTTCACTCCACTCCAGCAGGGAGACCCCACCCACTTCGGCTAAATGCTCTCAGACATCTCTAAGATTTGTAGAAGCACAGAGCATTCCAGGGAAGTGATAAATCCTTGTGGGATGAATGAATGAAGTGTCTGACTTTTGGCTCAGGCCAGCCCTGAGGAAGGAAATCCAGAGAATTAGGGGGCGCAGAAGGATCCTGGGCTGGGGACCATGTTGCAGTTTTTCCTTGGGAGCTCAGAATGCTTCCTGTCTCCCCATTCATCATCACCCCACCCTGCTGGTTGCTTTCAGTCTTCACAATGCCCCTCTTTGGGGGATGGAGTGGCAGGCTGATAGACTCATAGAATCACAGGTTGTCAGTCTTGAGGGGCCTCCACAGAGGGTCCGGTTCAACCTCCTCATCATATGGATGGTGAAACCAAGGCCGGAGTGGAGGGAGGCTGGGGGGAGGTGCCCCAGAATCACCCAGTGAGTTCCTGATGGAAGACGGCGCAGGCAGGTGGTGAGGACCATGTGGATGATGTAAGGTGGGTGGCCCCTGACTCAGGGGGATAGCTGATTCATCCTGTTGGTGAGGTCTCTAGGTTACCCCCATCTACCACCACCAAGAACCCTGCCTGAACTAACAAATCGCAGCTCAGTGACCCTGGCAGAGTCCCAGACCCCAGACCCCACTGGAGGAGCCTGGCAGGGGACCGTCGGAAAGCATCTATCCTGGGGTGTGATCACAGGGTTGGCACAGGAAGACAGAGCCTCCAGTTCGGGTTCCGGTTCTGGCTTTGCCCTTGCTCTCTATGGGACCCTGCGCGGGATCTAGCCCTTGCTGGGCCTCAGTTTCCCAACTGTGAAAGGATGGTGCCAAACTGGACCCCAGGGCCTCGGAGCTCTCACCGGCTGTTTATCTGAATGCTTTCACAGGGAGGAATCTGAACTTACCTTGAGCATTTCCTGCCTTGGCACACACCAAGCCCCCTATCTAATCCTGGGGTCCCAGGCCTGCCCTCCAGGGAGAAATTGCTGTGATTTAAGGTTCCAGATTTCCTGGACCATTAGTGTCATGATACCTTATATCTGGGCCTCAATTGCTTTTTAATTAAAAACGAATCCCTCCCAATCCCTGGTTTTCCGTGCGTCTCTGGGAGCCCTTGGAGACTCGAACAGCCTGATGCTTTGTGTAGCCCTGCTTTCTGCTCTTCTGTTTCCTCCGTTGTTTTAGGAAGAGAAGGCTCTGGGACCATTTATGGACACCTTCTTTGTGTTAGGTGCTGAGGCCCCAAATTGTATACCGCAGATGCCTAGCACCCCACATTTGAAGGCATCTATGCAGGAATGCAAAAAGAGATGGTCCCAAACTAGTTCTGTGACGGGCACTCACCTCTAGCCTAAGTATGAGATGAAGCCGGGGCTGGAAGGACAGGCCTGGTGTGCAAGGAGGCTGTCCCCTCCTCATGGCAAGTCCTGGATTTGGGGGGCAGGGAGATGTGTGTTCGATTCTCACCTAAAACACCATCTGAAGCCTTAAGGCTGGAGGGAGGGGACAGCGGACTGCGTGGTCAACCCTGCTTTGCCAGAGTTTGGCAGGCAAAGAAAGAAGTTTCCTGTGGGCCAAGGTGGACACTCTGGAATGGAGTGGGCACAAATCCTTTAGCATGACCAGTCCAGGGGTCTGCTGCCTGCCAGGGACAGGTGACCACCACGGAAAGTGTCTGTCTGGGGTTGAGGGAAGGGTGGAAGACATCAGCTGGGAGAGGTGTCAACAAATTGTTTCTTAGCAAGGAGGGAAGTCACTCAAAACTCCGCAATACACCCCAAAGAGAGAAAGCTGGGTTTTGGACATTGCCACCGGGAGAGGATGCCTGGGCCAGATTCTAGCAGCTCCGGGTAAACCCTACTGTTGTGTCCACTCCCCCAACCCCCAATCTAAACCTGCCTCTGGAAGTAGAGAGCCACATAGAGCAGTGGAAGGAGGGAGGGAATAGAGGAAACCCACTACCCCTCCCCTTCCCAGTGGCTAAATTCGGAAATGTGCCTGAGCTGGGGTGGGGGGGGGTACTTTGATTTGGGTGTGAGGGTGACCTGCTGAGGTCAGACTGGGTGCACCTGTTACCACCTGAAAATGAGAGTGTCCTTTAATACCTAACATAGAGCAGGAAGGCTGGGGTCTACCATAGACCCCTTCCAGGGGTCAAGAGGGAGAGCCAACAGGGCGGGTTTGAGAGACAGTGGTGAAAAATAAAGTGTGTTTATTTGCATGCCACAGAATCCAGCCTGTTCCACATGCCATATGTATGTGTGTGTGTCTATGTGTATATATATATAGAATTTCAATGAATCTCATAGCCAGCTGTGGGGTCAATTTTATCACTTCCAAATTACAGGTGAAACAATGGAGCTTTGGAGAAACCCCCTGCCTTGCCCAGGGGCCCTTGATTCGGGATTTGAGTGGACTCCAGCATCTGGGCAGGACTTCCTAGTCTAGCCTCTCTCCTCAGCCTTCAAGCTTCTCAGCCTTCAAGCTCAAATCCCAGACAGGAGATCAGGAATGGGACCAAGGACTCTGCATTTTCTTTTCTTTTTTTTTTTAAAGATTTTATTTATTTATTTGACAGAGAGAGAGAGGGAGAGCACGAGCAGGGGGAGAGACAGAGGGAGAAGCAGACTCCCTGCTGAGCAGGGAGCCTGATGCAGGGCTCGATCCCAGGACCCTGGGGTCATGACCGGAGCTGAAGGCAGACGCTTAACCGACTGAGCCACCCAGGCGACCCTCTGCATTTTCTTTCTTTCTTCTTCTTCTCCTCCTCCTTCTCCTCCTCCTCCTCCTCCTCCTCCTCCTTCTTCTTCTTCTTTCTTTCTTTCTTTCTTTTTTTTTTTTTTGCTGGATAAAATATCAGCAAGTATTTTGATTGCATAATTGAGTTTCAAAAATGTCAAGAAACTCCGCAGAGGCTGAAAACATGAGGGCTACATACAACACCCGGTGCTCATCACAAGCACACGTCTCAGTGCTCGTCACCTGTCTCACCCATCCCCCACCACCTCCCCGTCCCTAACCATCAGTTTGTTCTCTGTAGGGACGAAGAGTCTGTTTCCTGGTTTGAAGGACTCCGTATTTTCACAGTGCCTGGGAGACTCTGGGGCAGGTAGCTGCTCTGCAGAGCGTGTACTGGGAAGTACCAGCCTCACCTCGATGTCTTCGTGGTCAGAACAGCCCTGCAGAGGCGCCTGGCTGGCTCAGCCGGCCGTCTGACTCTTGATTTCGGCTCAGGTCACGATCTCAGGGACATGATGTCGAGCCCCACGTTGGGCTCCATGCCGGTTGTGGAGCCTGATGGAGATGGTGTCTCCCCCTTTGCCCCTCCCCTCGCCTCAGGAGGAAAAAAAAGAAAAGAATAGCATTGCAGGCTATTGGGGTGGCTCTGCAATGGCCAGGCCAGAAGACAGCCTTCTTGTCCCCATGTTCTCTGTGCCCTCCAGTCCCCATTCATGGCTCATGGGTGAACGTAGAGTGTGCGCCAAGAATGGCCATTTTGGGCTCTGGAACCAGACTTCACAAGCCTGAAGCCCGGCGCTGCCGCCTCTTACTTGTGTGGCCTTTGGGCAAGTTACTTCTCTCCGTGCCTCAGTGTCCTCCCCTGTAACATGGGATGATTTTGGTACTTACCTCATGATTTTGGTGCTTACCTCATGATTCTGGTACTTACCTCATGATTTTGGTGCTTACCTCATGATTTTGGTGCTTACCTCATGATTTTGGTGCTTACCTCATGATTTTGGTGCTTACCTCATGATTCTGGTACTTACCTCATGATTTTGGACTTACCTCATGATTTTGGACTTACTTCATGATTTTGGTGCTTACCTCATGATTTTGGTACTTACCTCATGAAGCTTCATGAAGGTGGTAGGTGTAACTCAGTGTTGCGTGTAATAGATAGGGAGCGAGCAGTCTAGAAATGCTAGTTATTATCAGTGTCACGATCCTTCATAGTAGTAGTACTAGTAACATTGCCCGTGTAGCAGGAACACGTTGGATCCTTCAGCACCAGGGGAACTGGAGGGCAATGGCTGGGCTACAGGCCAGGTTCGGGAGGGCCTTGAAAATCAGGGTAGAGGGTTTGAGGGGGGCTGTTGGGTATGGGCAGGGGACAGTGGAACTGGGGCTTCTGTTGGAAGATCCTTGGAACTCCAGGAACAAGAAGACCGTTGGCTGGATTGGGGTAAGCCCTAGAGGGACGCGGCCTTGGTGACGACACATTGTGCCCAACCCTTGGGGCAGTGGTTGGCACCACCTTGCCTGGAGGGCAACGCAGGAACAGAATAATAGCACCTGCTGGGCACCTTGACCTCACTGGGGCCCCACAACAACCCCATGAGGGAAAATTAGCTGCTCTTATTATTCCCATTGTAGAGATTAAGAAATTGGGAGCTGGCTTGCTGAGGTGCCCTACTCCTTGGCAGAAATAGGGTCCAAACCCGGGGCTGACTCTAAGGCTTGAGTCTTTAACCACGGCCCCCTACAGAAGGGAAGCAGAGGGGGGCCTCTGGCTCCCGCCCTATTCTAGCTCTCTGAGGACCACACGGGGGTCAGTCCCGCTTAGGATACAGCTCACCCAGCACCAGACGAGCAGTCCCGCGGCACCTCCTCCGTCAGACTAGCGGGGTGCAGAGCCATTCCCCCGCGTCTCTCTGGCCACAGGGCAGCGAGGCAGGCAGGGGGATTTATCTCGGTGGTCCAGTCACATGGGCCTGGCAGCTTCCCTTGGGTGAGGGGGCGCAGCTGCTCCCTGGAGAGCTCAGGGTTCCTGGGGCAAGGGGACCCCGGTGGTCTCAGGGCTTCCAAGCCGTCTGCAGTGACTTTATGGGGCAGCTGTGTTCGCTGGGCCCATAAAACACGTGGAGTTTGAGGCCCTCAGAGTTTCCATGTGTCCCAGGCCGGAGGCCAAAGAGAAAGCAGCGGGAGCCCCAGGTAGCAGCGCTCTGTGGGGAGGCTCCCAGCGCTGGCGCCTGCCCAGGGCCCGGGGGCGGCTTTCCGCAGGAGCAGGCCCAAGGCCGGCCTCCCCCGGGTGCCTCCGCCCTCGAGCCCCTGGGGCAGCGGGGACCCTTCCGTTTTCAACACCACGTTTTAGCCTGTTTTGGTTTAGTAAAATAGTCTAATATCCTCCTCTTACAGGAGATGAGGCTGAGGCTCAGAGAAGTGAAGAGACCCGAAGAACGAGGGGGCTGGGGAAGATGGGCACGGGGAAGACAGAATGACCTAGAGCGGGGCCTGTCCAGGGGGACGCTCCCTCCCCCCACTAGAGGGGGGTTCTTGTCCCTATGAAGTTGTATTTAAAGCAGAGTTTATTTTTTTCCCTCACTGTATGTAAAAGAAATAATGTGAACAAGGTTTTAGGCTACGTGACAGGTGGAGGGGGTGGGGGAGTAGAAATTGGTTTGGCCCCCAGAACAGCTCTGAGAGCAGACAGGGCAGGTGAGGGCACCGAGGGGATGGCCCTGCTCAAAGCCACATGGTTAGCTGGTGGCAGGCTGGCCTGGGCCATTTGGGCGAGGAGGCCATCTGATGTGGAGGCCTCTTCCCCCTTCTGGACCTTCAGGGAGGGCACCTGTCAGCTGGCTGATCTCTGGCCTACGAGCTCTTCCTAGTCCTGATGGGAACCAGCTCCTTCCCAGTGGAAAGAATCTCAGACCCAGACACACCAGATCTTCAGGAGGGAACCCTGGCTCCAGCAATCAGCCACGTGTCCTCGGCAAAGGGACTCTTCCACCATCCTTGATGGGGAGCTCACTCCTCCCGGGACTGCACCTCCATGGGGCTGTCCTGCCTGGGAGAAGGTCCTTTCCGGCACTGGTTCAAACAATTATCTCCCTGTGCTGCCTTTCTCTTGGCCCTCACTTTACCCACTGGGACCTCACTCTCTCGCTCCTTCCTTTCCTCCCCCCCCCTTCCTCACTCCTCCTCTTCCTTTCTTTCTCCTGCAAATATTCGCTAACCTAGTGTGGGTGGAGTCTATGTCTGCCTTTCCCTCTGCCTGTCAGCCCCGCTGGGATGAATGGCCTGACTGGGTCCTCTGGAGCCTGCCTCCCACCCTCAAGACTAATCATCAGTTCTTTCTCTGCCCCTACCTTCCTGTCACCCAGCTGCCCCTCTGAGCAGTTATCAAGGACCCCCAGGAAGCTGTGGGTGGCGTACAGCCCGGAGCCCCAGGTGGGGTGTGAAGGGCCTGGTTACAGGTGCAGCTCTGGGTCTGCTCCCCATGTCCCCCTGTGATAAATGCCTCTCTTCTGTATAATGGGGAATTGAAAGCAGGTGATATTGAGGGGGTCACCTTTTCTCCCTGACCCTCAAAGCTCTGTATGAAGGCCACCTCTAGCCCCCCGATGCCCCACTCATACTCTTTCAGTTCCTTCTCTAGGAATGGTTATCTCCTCTTAGTATTGTCTCTGTGTGAATCTAACGTGCCCGGGCACGTCTATCCTCACCCCTGCCCCAACACCAGGCTGGGGACAGAGGAGGGTTTGCTTCGCGTGGGAGTGAACTGAGAGGTGGGTGGCACCCGGCAGGGTCACAGCATACATTTTGGGGGCGGTTGATAGGCTTGAACCCTGACCGCAGCACATGCTCTCTCTGTGAACTTGAGCAAGTTTTTAATCTCCCCAGCCTCAGTTTCCCCACCTATGAAATGGGACTAATACTCAGAGGCAGAGTTAAATAATATAAATATGCCATTATTATAGGCATTCAATAAATGATATTGAATTCTATCATATAACATATATCATTTTATTTTACTTTTCTCATATAGGGTCAAGCGTTTCTTTACAGAGATATCTGTCCATTCTATGGGAATGTGTCCATAGAACGTAATTGTATTGAACTCACCCAGTTTGGGCTGGGCACCCACTGTCTGTCCCGCCTGTCATGCCGGGCTCGTCACCATGCTTCCCAAGTTGCAGACTGCACAGGGTGGGCAGCCAAGCAGGCTGTGTGGCCAGACGCTGGCTGGTGGTAGTAGCCAGGCCTTGGAACACCCTGTTGTTGGAGGCCTGGCCGCCAGCACGGGCAGGCTCAGGGGGGCCAGGCCTCCTGCCAAGGTTGGGCTGGCTTGATTACCTCCACCCACCCTCCTGGCCTGGCCCAGTTAAAAGGTTCTGCCCCACTGGACTTGGAGCCCCTGGGGCGGAGGAACTCGTGGGAGAGGGAAGGCCCCAGCTCAGGCCAGGCAGTGCACACAGCTGCCCTCTCCCTTTCCCAGCTGCTTCAGTTCATTCTCTAGCCCTTTCCTGAGCACCGACTGTGTGCCGGGCCCTGGCTGTGTTATCTCACTGCTTCACTGGCCTTCGAGGCAGGGGTTATCATTCCTAGTTTACGGATGAGACTCAGAGAAGGGAAGTGACTTACAGGGTTACCCAGTCTGCAGGCTGTGGAGCCAGGACTTGAACTTGGTGTGTGTGATTCTAGAGCCCAGTGCTCTCCTGTCGCTGTACCGTGAGTGATGGGTTATGACATGGGGCAGGCCCCCGCCCTTCCTTCTTTCTGTAAACATGTCCAGGGAGGGTGCTGGGTGGGTACATAGGGCCCCTGCCCTCAAGGAGCTCATCGTCTGGTGGGGACAACAGACAGAAGCTGACAGTGCATGAGGAGGCCGGAAAGGAGCGAGAGAGAAAGGGAGAGGATCCTGAGGAGGCCTGGGCTGGGGGAGAGGACATGTTTTCAGGACTCTTCTTTCAACAGACTTTTATGAAACCTTCAGATTAATTTATTTTTGGTCCACCTCATTGCAAAAGGGAGGTGGCCTACAGACGTATGTAGAAAACAACCAGTTTTTAAAGGAAGAAGGGACAATAAGGAGAGAAAAAATACCAGTATATAGGGGGTGAGTCAGCTCACAAAATGCCAGGTGGGAGAGTCTCTCTACTCATCAAACATGAGTCTGGAACACAGCTCTGTCCTTCTGAGAACCCACATGAGGCAGGAGAGACACCAGTGGCTTTCCATCTAGTTTTTAGCACTGTGTCTCATTTTCCAGATGAACTCTCTTGCAGAACCCCAGTGACTATGACTTGGTTGAAGGAAGATGAAGGAACCCCAACCACTCAGCCTTCTCTCAACCCTCTCGGCTGTTCCTGGGGCCTCTCTGAGGATCTTGAGGGCTCAATTTAAGACGACTAAGCTAGGGACCCCCGGGTGGCTCAGTCAGTGAAGGGTCTGCCTTCGGCTCAGGTCATGATCCAGGGGTCCTGGGATGGAGCCCCACATGGGGCTCCCTGCTCAGTGGGGAGCCTGCTTCTCCCTCTGCCTGCTGCTTCCCCTGCTTGTGTGCTTGTGCTCTCTCTCTCTGACAAAGAAATAAAATCTTAAAAAAATAAAAGACCCCAAGCTATACTCTTCTTTGTCCATTAAATGAAAAGTGAAGGAAGCTAGGGTACCCCAGTTCTGGCTGACACGGAGCCAGAGACCGAGTCTTCCCGTGGGACCTCCTCCATGCCAGGCTTGTCCTGGGCCCTGAGGACCCAGATGACTCAGGCCATCCTTGCCCGGGAGCCTCTCCTCTGGCGAGAGAGACAGATACGTGGCAGGGACACTGGCTGGCTGAGCCAGCATTGCTCCATGTATATGTTTGTCATTGCAGTATGGGTAAGGGATGTTGGGTTCCGCAGTGGGAGGAGGAGGAAGACTTTGACTGGAGTCCTGGCCAGGATAAGAAGACCAAGTCAGAAATTTCCAACACGGGGGCACCTGGGTGGCACAGCGGTTAAGCGTCTGCCTTTGGCTCAGGGCGTGATCCCGGTGTTGTGGGATCGAGCCCCACATCGGGCTCCTCTGCTATGAGCCTGCTTCTTCCTCTCCCACTCCCCCTGCTTGTGTTCCCTCTCTCGCTGGCTGTCTCTATCTCTGTCGAATAAATAAATAAAATCTTAAAAAAAAAATTTCCAGCACGTACTGAGCCCTTACTAGGTGCTAAGCAGGGTCAGATCCAGATTTGGGGAGCCTGAGACCTATACAATTTGGGGAGCCCTCTTTAAGAACAACAATACAAAATCAGTCCCCAAAGTGAATATTTACTTAGAATGAGAAAAGAATTCACAATCAAGTCTACATTTTCTGGAGTGGACCAATACCACAAACATCACCAAATTCAGAAAAATAGTATTTTCCCCAAGTGCTGTAAATACCTTTATAACATCTTTTTCTTATCACTTTGGACTTTATCTGCCCCTCATAGTACAATAACTTTCGTAATATGTTCGCTAGAAAAACTAGAGAGACCATTGAGTCTTTCCTCTTGTATGGTTATTCGTTTATTGAATACCCGTTTACTGTTAGTGGTAGCTGGGATGCGTACAAGATGCCACTTCACACACAAATATACTTGCTGCTTGTTCTTCTGCTACGGACCGTGCCCCGCAAACGCAAAACTTCTGGTAAGTTCTGTTTCACACCATTCCCATCATGGAAAAAAGGACGTATCCCTAATTTCTAATTCCATTGGCCTGGTCATCAGTGACATGACAGACAGACGAGTTTCTGTTTTGATGAGGCCTGAATTACTTGCCTGCCATTCGGCACATCTGATGCTTGAAAGAATATTCCCCCGACGAACTTACAGCTCCATGCATTTCAAACCGTGTTTCTCTTCCACTCCCCACATACCTCCAGGGCCGGTCACAGGTGGTGCTCGATGAGTTGGCACAGTGGGCAGCAGGGATCTTGGTTCTGGAAGCTGTTCCTACACCAGGACAGCTGGCACTAACTATGCCCATAAGTGACTGTGCAACATAGAACTATAAACGAATAATCCCAAATTCCTGTAAATGGGCCAGCTTCCCTTTAGCTAGAGTTCCAAAAGGCCTTAGCTCACAGCACCCCTCAACTGGAAAGAACGATGGAGGGGATTCGGGTGAAAGAAATGGTGCTATCAACCCTTTATGGCCAAAATATCTTCTATTTTACAAAATTTCACGAAGTCGTATATGGCCACATGAACACATTTTGAGAGTATCTCTCAGAAAAGGGACAAATGCAAGCAAACGGCCTTGAAAAGTAGACCTCGTTACCTTCTGGGTGAATCTGCTTCTGCGCCAGGCACTGCTCTAATCAGCTTACATGTATTGTCGCGGAGAATCTCGTAACTACCCTGAGAGGTAGGGTTTTTAACAATGAGACTGAGAGAGACGGGGAGGGAAGCCAAAGGTCATGCAACGTTGGGAGGACACTTTTGAATTCAGAACCATGTGACCCCAGAGCCTGTGCTGGTATCTTTCCTGCCCAGAAGGGGATGGGACTGTTGTCAAGAGTTGGGTGGATGGGTGGATGGAGTCCTGCCTTATCTTCTGGTGCATTGAGTACCCAATTGTTTTTACTGGGAGTTGCGTAAACTCTCCAACGGCAAGACGTCCCTGGCCCCAAGAGCTTGGCACCGGGCAGGGTACGGAAGAAGAACTTTGGAAAGGGCCAGGCCAGGGACAGAGGGCTGAGGACACCCAGGTCCCTATGCTCAGGAGCTCAGCAACAGCGCAGGCTGAGGCGGTGTGTCATGGAGCCGTGCTCACGGGGCACCAGGGCAGGGGTCCGCCGAGGGGGCGGCATACGGACGGACCCAGGTCCTCCCCAGGGGAGTCTTGCATGGACTGGGTGGGGGTGGGGGTGTGAGGGCACATTGACTTCTCAGGTTCCGAAGCCTGGCAAACCCATCCTTGTCCACTCCTCTGCTCCAAGGGATTGCCAAGCCTCCCTGTGGAGTTTTCCAAGATGTCTAGGGAATGAGCTGCCCACCCGGGTGGCCCATTCCAAGGTTGAAGAGCCGGAACGGACAATGCCAGATTGCTCCAAGCCGAGCTCAGTTCCGCTTGAGGCATTTTATGGGCCCAGCCTGGGTAAACACGGACCTCATTAACGTGCGGGGGCCTCCACGTTTGCTGCCCGCGGTCTCACCTCCCAGAGCCGCGGGCGCTGAAGCATGAGGCCCAAGGGCAGCGGGGAGAATGCACAGCCAGGGCCGAAATGGCTGCATGGCAGGGACCCTCACTTTCGAGTCTCCGTTCATACACTGGGGACTGAGGCTTGGGGACGGGAGGGCACAGAGACCCACTGAGGCAGAGCCCACGCTTGAACCCCACCAACTCAGGCCACACAGCCCACTGTGTACCATCCTCCCACAGGCCCCGAGCCCTCCCATAGATACAGATGGTGCTTTCCAAGACAGCAGCTGGGACACATGACCTGGCAGTATCCGGGTCCTTATGGGAGCAACTGGAAAGAACATGTGAAATCATCATCACGTTGACAACTCCAGGACTCTCTCTGCCCCCATTTATCACTGGGTCCCCCCACTTACTCCACACACCTTTCCTGATGCCAGCTCCACTCTAGGCCCCACGCTGGGGCTGGGGACCCCAAGATGAGTCAGACCTGGCCTTCGTCCAGGATGAGGTCACAGTCTGGTGGGGAGAAAGGTGTGGACACAGGCCATGACAATGACAAACTGGCGTGCTCCGTACTAGGACACAGGGAAGCTCAGGGGCTGTGGAAGCCTTGAGGAGGGGCCTGTCGCATAGCCTGGGGCCGGTGGGGGTGGGGGGGCTCCCTAGGAGGAGAACGGAATTTTACTTTATTTTATTTATTTTTTTAAAAAGATTTTTATTTATTTATTTGACACAGAGAGAGCAGAAGCAGAGGGAGTGGCAGGCAGAGGGAGAGGGAGAAGCAGGCTCCCTGCTC
Organism: Ursus arctos; assembly: GCF_023065955.2. Classification (NCBI taxonomy): domain Eukaryota; kingdom Metazoa; phylum Chordata; class Mammalia; order Carnivora; family Ursidae; genus Ursus; species Ursus arctos. The sequence continues at coordinate 52,153,778 of NW_026622897.1, forward strand.
AGCAAGGAGCCCAATGCGGGGCTCGATCCCAGGTCCCCGGGAACAGGACCCGAGCTGAAGGCAGACATGTAACCAGCTGAGTCACCCAGGCACCTCAAGAATTGGATTTTAAAGATGAGTTAATCCGGCACTTCAGCTATGGGAAGGCCCCTAGGCCTAGGGAGTCGCACCTGCGAAATAACAGTCCTCTAGAGGGCACGGTGTGGTTGAGGAAGAGAGCCTGGCGCATTGTAAATGCTCTGTGAATACCTTTGAATAAATAATGTTAAGAAGTTTGGTGTAGCTGGAGTGTGGGACTTTGGGGGGCATGTAGGGTTGGAAGAAACTGGAAAGGGACTAGACATTGAGAGTCTTACAGACCATCCTAAGGAGTTTCAGTGGGTCCTGTGGCCAGAGGGGAGCTGGAGGAGGGGGGAAGGGATGTGGCCAGATCTGCCCTTGAGAAAGGCCACTCAGGAGGGTAGGGCTGGAGATGGGCTGGGGTAGAGTGTCAGAGGAAATACAAGACACCCAGTTCAATGTGACTTTCAGATAGGCAAGAAGTCATTTTTTTGGTCTTCGTGTCCTTGGCAGCCCTAATCTGGAGCAGGGGTGGAAGGAAAGGGAAGGTAGGCCCATGAGGAGAAGTTCTGGCAGTGGTGCAGGGGGAGGTAATGAGGGCCTGGTAAGGTGGGCTGAATGACGGCGGGGGCTGTGGGAGGGGAGGAGGGGCCAGCCAAGAGGGTGAGGCGTTTGTGTTAATGAAAACTTGGTAGTGAAGCCTACCGTGCAGGGGGGGGAAAGCACAAACGTTAACGGCTCCATCAATTATCAAGCGTGAGCACACCTGGGGCGCACGGCTGGCTCAGTCGGTTGGGTGTCTGCCTTCGCATCGGGTCATGATCCTGGAGCCCCGGGATCGAGGCTCGCGTCGGGCTCCCTGCTCGGCGGGGAGCCTGCTTCTCCCTCTGCCCCTCGCTCTGTTCTTGTGCTCGCTCGCTCTTCCATCTCTCTCTCAAATAAATAAAATCTTCAAAAAAAAAAAAAAAAGAGTGAACACACCCGAGGAGCCACCAGGTAGGTCTAGAGGCAGAACAGAGCCCCGAGCCCTGCCCAGTCAGGACCTCCTTCCGAAGTGCCCACTGTCCTGTCTTTGGTCACTTGCTGCTCTGGGACCCCTTAGGGATGATGTGCCCGCGTGTATCTGGCCGCTTTGGTGGAGCACGATGTCCGTGACGGTCGTCCGGGGCTGCGTGTCACGGGGTGTCTTGGGCACTCCCGTTGCTGCGTGCCGTTCCGCGGTGCGACCGAGCCCGGCTCAGGGGCCCTTCCTACGGCTGAGTCGTGCTGCTGTGAATGTTCTCGTCCATTTGTGTGGGCTCTATCCTGCGATGTGCGGGAGGCAGCCCCCCACCCCCCGCCTTCCAAGACTCGTTTCGTGCACCTGCTCCCAGCTCTGCGCCCAGGGCCATCGCGCTGAAAGTCTGCACGGGCCCTAGTGGGAGTCGTTGTACCACAGGAACCGGCAGATGCCACCGCTCAGGGCTTGTCTTTCCCCCAAGAGCTGGTGGGTCGGCATTTACCAGCCCCCCACCGGGGACACCCCTAAGAGGGGATTACTGGCCCATTAGGTATGTTCAGCTCCAACGGCAGCACAGTTTTCCAAACCGCTTGTGCCGATTGGCACCCCCCAGCAGCGTGTGAGAGTGTGAGGGGGTCCACAGGTTCACTGTGGAGAGGCTGTCATGAGGTGGGGTCGCCAGACCGTGTGGACAGGCTCACGGAGGGGAGGGAGGGCAAGGCGGGACCCTGGGGAATGCCCACACTCTGTCTGGGCTCCTGGAGGGTGGGAGAGAGAACACAGGGGGAGACCGGGGCTCGGGGCGCTTTTGCACCTGCAGGGCTGGGTCTGGAGGGCCTGTGGGATGTCCCGGGGCTGCTAGATGTGTCAGCAGCCAGCACAAGGTCTCAGGCCTGAGAGAGAGTGTGCTTCATGCCGCTCCCCACCGCTCCCCCATAACCCTTCGACAGCGCCCCAGACTTCACACCGGTGCCGCTACCTGGACTGAATCCTCTGCATGGCTTCTCGCTCCTTCCCCTTCATCTAGGGATGTGGGGACCTGGGGTCGGTGCCCCCTCCCATCCCAGCCACTCTGAGCCACACTGACTCAGTATGGGACCGGAGACAAGGACCTCATGGGAGGTCCCACTGGAGGGCTGGAGGACCCCATGGAGGTAGTGGGGGGCAGACCTCTAGGTTCCCACCCCTGGGGGTTCTGGGCAATCTCATCCCCTTGTGAAGCTCGTCAGCCCTTCCCAGAGCGGGTCGTTCAGCTAGCATCGGGGATTTGTGGCCCATTAGCCTGCTGACGAAGGCCTTATAGGGTTTTACAGTGCACAGGTCTTGCTGGGAGCGCCTCGTTGCCTCGGTTGTCCCCCACAGCTCTGTACTATCTGCCCGCAGGGAGGGCATCCAGGGCTTTGCCAGGGCCACACAGCCTCGGGAGTGGCCAAGCCACTGGGATTACGGGGCCCGGCTTTCTTCCCTACCTCAGTGTCCGCATCCAGGCTGGCAAAGTCTTAGGACGGGGCCAGGGCATACTTACCCATCACCCCAGTGCCCAGCCCAGGCCCCGGCATGGAAAAGAGGCTTGATGGAAGTCTACTGAATAAAAGAACATTCTGCACCTGCCCTCAGTCCTCTGTACAGGGTTCCCCAGACAGGAGTCCTGGGATCAGGCCTATGGATGGGCTGAATATATGCGTCTGTGGGGGGAAGTGTATGCGTGGGGGGTAGAGGATGGGGGGAGTGGGCAGGGGAGAGGAGAGAGGGCGGACACATCCCTGACCAGCTGGGCCATGGGGGTGGTGGTACACAGACTACTCTGAGACCATGGCCCATTTCACCCGGGCAGTTCTCTGCGAAGCCAGGAAGTGGCTTGTATTTTCAGAAGGAAATGAGTGGGTTTTACTCATGGGGAGCAGACAGCTCTGGGAAACAGCTCCAAGGGAAACAGGCCATGGGATGGGGGGTAGGGGGTGAAGGCCAGAGCCAGCAGCTCCCCTCCTCTGCGAGGCGAGTGGGGGGCAGGTGTGGACCAGCAGGCTGACAAATGGGCTGCCCGTGTCCCTTCCCTGACGCTGTTGAGAGATGCCTTTCCCGAGGGGCTGGCTATCCTGGAGACTCTCAGAGGTGCACAGGGACCAAGCAGGAAGGGGAACGGGGCCCCGACTCTTTTCACCACCTTGGGGACCCCACAAATCTGAGCTGGTGACAGGAGGACAAGGCCTCTCTTGCCTGGGAGGCCAGCACAGGGGTGCCAGAGGAGCCCGGGAACTAGCTGGAGGCCTTTTGGAGGCTGGAGGTTCCTCCAGTCACTGCGTTTACCCACCATCCTTCCACCAGCCAGCGGGCCCGCCAGCCCTGCACCCAGAGGAGGTCCCTGAGCCGGGACTGGGTGGGGTGGAGACGGAGCAGGCTCCAGCCCTGACATCGAGGGGCTGCAGACCTAATGTGGAGGGGGGTGCCCATGGTAGACAGCGAAGGAATGGTCTGGGGGCACCCTGAGGCGGCAGTCAGCAGTGGCCTCAGGGAGAGGGTAACATCTGAGTGGGGTTTTGGTGGGAGTAGGAGGACGTCAGAGGGGAAGGTGGGGACGCGGCCCTCTCGGGCACTGTGGGTGGAAAGTGCTTAGATCCTCAGGCCTCAGGGAACTCTGAGGGGAAGGGCAGGGGCAGGAGGGGGCTGTGAGTACATCCCTGGGCTGGCCTGGGTTCTGTCCTCCCTTGGCCCCTGGTTCTCCACATGAGGCCCACCGGGAGCCGCCCCTGCTCTGCTCAGCCCCTGGAGGCCCATGAGGGACTCTGGGAACCGCAGGCAAGGACTCAGTGAGGCTCGGCTCCCCAGCCTAGATGGGGACCCTGAGCCTTTACAGGTCCAGGTGAAGGTGGGTGAGGAGTTACCCTGGAGGAGAAATGCCAGGGAAGTATGGAAGAGGCTCAGGCCAGAGTTTGAGAAGCTCCCATGAATTAGTCCCTTAGTCCCTCCACAGTGGGGCTCAGGCCGTGGCCCCTGCCCTTTCCTGGGCCTCCAGCCTTGCCCCTTCCTGTCCATCTCCTGCCAGCAGTCAGAAGGGTCCTTGTCCCTCCAACCAACTTCATCCTTCCAGAAGCCCTCCAGTGCCTGGCCCGGCCCGTGGGCCCCTTTAGGATCCAGCCCCGTGGCCTCTCCAGGCCTCCCGTTTCTCCCAGCCCTTCCACCCTGCGCTCCTCAGCTCTGGTGGTGGTGTCGGCCTTTGGGGTTTTGCACGTGCTTTCCCACGGGCACCCCGTGTCTCTCTGAAGAACTGTACTCATTATGCAAAATCCAATTTAGCACCACCTCCTCTGAGCAGCCTTCCTCCATCAGCCCCTTCCTCGCCAGAGTTAAGCCCACTCCTCTGGGTGGCCCCTGGCCTCCCGCAAGCTCAGCTCACTGTGTTTCAGGGGGTGTCCTAAGCCCGTCTCCCCAGCAGACTGGGGGCAACCTCAGGGCAGCTGACGGAGTGGGAGCTGAGCAGCGGAGCTGAATCGTCAGGCGGGCGATGCCTCTGTCGAGCCAAGCCTGGGTATCGGGGCGAGGGGTGTGCGTGATGTTAGGTCCACGGTGGGCACTCGACCTAGAGACTGAGCAGAAGGGGATGTCAGGGTTGGGAGAAGTCAGTGTGGGCTGGGCTGGCCCAGCAAGTCTCTGGGGGAGACAAAAGTTATCAGAGAAGCACACCAGGCAGGAGACGGTCTGGGGAAAGGCAAGCGGCAGGACCACATGGAGAGTCAGGGATGGGGAGCAAAGAACGGCAGGAGGTGACGCGCTGAGAGGGACTTCGGGAAGGCTCCATAGCGATGGCCGTTTCCCTTCGAGCTCACTGTGGCCAGGCATGTGCCCAGGCCTTGGGGGGTCATAGCTTATCTAACCACACAGCCACCTGTGAGGTAGGTGCTGCCATCATTCCCATTTCACAGAGGAGAAAACCGAGGCATGGGGAGGCCTGACCGCCTGCTTAGGTCAAAGCCAGGATTAGGGATTCCAAAGCCCAAGCTCGCGACCACCATATCCTGCTGTGTCTGCTCCACTTTACAGATGGGGAAACTGAGGTTCCAGGAGCACAATGGCTTACCCAAGGCTGCCCAGCATATCCGAGGAAGAGCCTGGCCTTGGGCCCGGGTCGAGCAAACCATCCTGGCCAGGACTTCCTAGCTGCAACCCCCACCCCAGGGCCCTTCCTCGGTGCTGCTGGAAGAACTTCAGAGGGGCGACGCCTGTAGAGCTGGGAGGGGAATGGGAGGGACATGTGGCTTGGCCCCTCTGTCCAGACAGACCCTAACCCCAGCGGCCCCTTTGAAGGAGGCTGAGGGCAGGGGTGGGGTCTGCGGAATCCTTGGAATGTTCATTGTCTCCAGAGTTCCAGGCCAAATGCTCCCAGGGGAAGGGCAGAGAACAATGGGGGTTTGGGGGTGGGGGCTTCTGGGACCAGGGAGGCAGGGCCAGGAGGGGAGGGCTGGGCATGCCAGGCAAGGTCCTCAGAGTCTGGTGGCTCAGACGAAACCACAGAGCAGACAGGGAGTAGCCCTCCTTTGTCCTCGAGCAGGTGTGGAGCGCACAGGGCGCCAGGGAGGGTGCTGGTCCTGACATCCCAGCTTGTACAGGACACTTGGAACCCCCACACCTGCCCCCACCCTACGGTCTCCGCAGGGCCCAGGCAGCCTGTTGGACAGACTGGGAAACTAAGGCTCAGAGAGGCAAGAGTGACCCCCCAGTCACGTAGCGTGTTTGGGACACACGGCCCTGATGTGGTGTTTGTGGGCACCGCACAGGCCTTCCCTTTGGACACCTCCATGACCAGCTCTTCCTCCTGTGCTCCCCTCAACTCCAAGGAACCTGGGGCGGAGACCAGTCACCTCAAGGCAGACACCGTCGGCCCCCTGAGGGTGCGGTGGGCTCCCTGGACCCCTGTCAGAGTGCCAGGCAGCCAGGTGCCCCCGCCCCTGCACTCCTGCTAACTCCGGCTACCCCACCGCCCCCCTTCCTGAGACGATCCATTTCTTGGGTTGCTCTCAAGGCTGCAGAGTGAGTGGCCCCAGGGATCTTGTGATCTGGCCTCTCACTTTCCCTTTTGGGGAAGTAGTCCAGAAAGAAGGAAAGGGTGTGGTTTGGGGGTCAAGTCCACGTGGGTTCAAATCCCAGCTCTGCCACAGTGTGACCTTGAGCAGATCCCTTCACCTCTCTTGCCTCCCTTGACAGGGGTTGTGAGGACTTCACTGGATGCCGCCTGTGAAAGCCCCAACACAGGAGTCCTGCTGGTGGTCTCTCTCCCCATCCCATGTCCTGCCTCATGCCCTCCTCTCTACCCCCTCTGCCCCCAGGGAAGTCAGCAGAGTTGGGCCAGCTGAGGCAGAGAAGGAAGGGTCAGCCCCAGCACAGGCTTCTAGTTTCTGCCCCTAAGGGGCCGTCGGCTGGGGGTCCTGCCGGGGTCCCCAGTGTGGTCTCTGACACCGAGACGGCTGTCATCACTAGCCCAGAGCCTGTCTTATGCTTCCTGGGGATTCTAATGTGCCGGGAGCTGAACACACCTATGTCTCCTTCTCGCGGCGCACCCTCATGACCTCACACTCCTGAGTGCTGTCACTCACTCCCTTGTCCCGCCCCGGCCAGCCGGCCACTAGCCTGCCTGCGTGAGTTGGAGTCTCAGCTCCGGGCCCGGTGCTGGGGAGGGGAGAGAGACGAGTCACACCCGGGAGTCCCAGACCTCACGCTGACCCCAGGCGCACCGGGCGATGGGTGCGGACTCAGCACGATCAGAGCTGGCCAGCCCAGGGACTGTGGGACTCCAGAGCAGGGGAGTCTCAGGGGGGCTGCCTGGAGTGGAGGTTGTCAGTGTGAGTCTTAAGCGTGGAGATGAGTTCTGGGGGGCTCTGGGGAGGAGGGCTGGTTGGCAGGAGACTTCTGGGTATTGGACCAGACAGATGGGGCCAACGCCGACACACTCGGCCCAGGGCTGGGGAGACAGGGGGCTGCCAGCAGAGAGAGAGCGCTTCCCAATGCACACTGGCCAAGCTCGTCTTGGGGTGTGTGGGGACTGCTCCTGCTCCAGGCCCCACCCCAGCGCACTGCCCTAGACTGCGGAGCCCACCCCCAAGGCTGAACTGGGCCCCATGGGCTGAGGCTACTGAACACCGAGCCCCTCCCTGCCTCTGCCCCGTGATGGGAGACCATGGAGCCCAACAAAGCCCCCATCCAGAGGTGTGGGCACCCATTCTCTGGCCATCCTGAAACTTCTGGAAAGGCTCTGGAATCCCTCCCTCCTCTCCCAGCCATACACTCCAGGCCCGCTGCCCCCAGCCTCTCTGCCTCCTCTCTTAGCTTGTGCCGTGCCCTCCACGCTGCGGACAGAGAGCTCCCTCCTGGAGCAAATGGGTCTGAAGGAGCAAATGTGTCCTGTACAGTGGCCTCTCATCACCAGGCCTCAACCCAGCATTCAAGGCCCCCTCGATCTGCCCCCAATGCCCTCCCCAGACCTGCACCCTGCCACTTCTGTCCCCACCCCATCGCGGTCCTTGAGCCACACCAGGGATACCCTGGGGCCCAAATGGCCCCAGTCTCTTCAGGCTGTGAGCATTCTGCATACTGTTCTCTCTGCCTGGATCCTGCCCTTTCAGTGAACACCTCCCTGGGGGCCTCTTCTGTGCCAGGCACCCGCAAGAGACCTTCCCTCGAGGAGTCCTGTTTGTGTGGGGGTGATGCCTGCAGCCTCTGGCAGGAGTGAGACAGACGCAGGGAGGCAGGGAGCCTGCGGGATGACATGGCACAGTCCAGCTGACAGACATGGCAGGTGGAGGCCACGGTGGGGTGAGGCTGGAGGGAGCCTCGGAGCCTGAGCGAGTGGCCCCAGCTCGCTCCTAGGCCTGATTCAGTCACAGAGCTCTTGGAACATTAGCCCCCAGCCTCAGTCAGGATCACACATCTTGGAAAAGCAGAGTCAGAAGAAAACCCTGTGTGGTACCAATAGGAATCCTAACGTCCAGGGGGGGCCAGACCTCCTAGGTCACAGAGACTGGGGTCTTCCTTGCTCAGGCCAGCCCAGCCAAGCCCCCTTCAATGCTCCAGCGACTCACGCTCACCCCAGAGGCTGATCCTAGGGGAAGGCTGGGAGCACCGTTAGCTGAGACCAGTCCCCCGCCCAGGCTCTCCCAGTGAACGTCCACACGGAGTCCCGGAACTGGCCTTCCCCAGTACCCCCTGCATTTGTCCATCTGGGGTCTCTGACAGCAGGAAGGAGCAGCTGGATTAGTAATCTCCTGGCTCCCCTAACTGTTAGGGTGGCCCCAGTAATCACTCTGTGGTGTCCCCGCCATCCTGTTAGGGAGCCTGGGGGGCCCTTATCTGAGCAGACCGCACCTGGAGCCCCCACCTGGAGCCCTGCTGGGATGGCACACGGGTGCCCTGAGGTGACCTACCACCACCAACAACGGTAAGAACCCCTACCACCAATGGGGTTCGCACACATTGTCTTGCTGGGCACTCCTGCCAACCAAAGGGCCAGCGGGCAGAAACAGGCTCTCGGAAGGCAAGGGGCTTGCCCAAGGTCACCTCCCAGATCCCAAGTTCTAACACTCTTGGCTGGCACCCTTGTGTCTTCCCCCAGCCCTCCATACACCCACTCTGGGGTTCCTCTGGATACAGGCGCTCCCCCGGAGCTGCTGCTGTTCTTCCCTGGCCCTGTTCTGGAACCATCTTGCCCAACCTTTTCTCACTTAGATGCAGCTGCAACTGTCATCCCAGCCTTTGATGGCATCGTCACCTGGACTCTGTTGTTTAAGTGTCCCATCTGGCCCCAGTCTTCTCCCTCAGCCTTTGAACTTGACCAGGGCTGGGGTTGGGTCGCCCACTGTCTGAGCCTCCCCGCAGGTGTGAAGATTCGGGCAATTCCTTCAATGCCTTCGCCAGCACTGCCCCCTGTTTCACCTCCCGAGCACGCAGACACCTGCTGAGAGGTCTTCAGGGACAATGTATTCCCTCAGTCAGCAAATATTTGCCGCCTCCTGCTTCAGCCCACCTGCAGGCCACCCAGGGTAGGAGCAGAGGGGTCTGTGGCTGCGAGCCAGCAGTTCCAGGCTTCGGGGGATGCCCGCAGCATCTCGGGCTGCCTCGCCGAGAAGCTCAGGGGCCAGGACCACGGAGAGGATGCCGTGCTTTGGAGAACTGCCCCTCTGGGCTCTGCGGACAAACTGGAGCTTGCCCAGAGGAGACAAAGTTGACTCGGGCCTCAAGTGCATCCTGGGGCATCTGGCTGGGGTGGTGGGGATGCCCAGCTGGAGAAGGCAGACTGAGAGGCAAAGGTGGGAGGATGGAAGGCCCCCCCTGCCAGCTCTCTCTGGATGGACCGTGAAAAACGACTTTCTCCCAGATGGAGCCAGCCCGCTGTGGGAAGGGGGCTTCCCCGTGAAGGTGAGCTCCCTCCACGGATGGTATGCAGGTGATAAATGCGAATTCCTGCCTCAAGGTGTTGACTGGTCATGGCCGGTGAGTCCCAGCGGGCAGCTGGGTGGGGAGAAAGAGCACCAGGCAGGGAGTCTGACATGTGGCCTCCAGGTCTGGCGCCGTCATTGACCGTGGGATCTGACGTAGGTCCCCCGGCCTGCCGAGCCTCAGTTTCCTGTCATGTGGGCACGCTTATGCTAACCTCCAACAGCTGTGGGGCGGTGGGTGAGAGGGGGCCCAGCACACAGTAGGCTCTCTGGAAACGTCCGTTTCCCTCCATCTCGTAGAGAAGCTGGATGTGGGAAGAAATTATTCCTGTTTTACAGCACACTTTGGTTTGGTGATCTGTCTTCGAGTACCCTCGGGGGCACTGCTGCTGGTGCTGCCTGCCTGAGGGACACGGAAGCCGCGTGCTGTGGACTGGCTGGGCCTCCCTGGGAATGGGCAGGGGTGCTGCGCCGGGGTGCCTCCAAACACCCTCTCTCCTCGGAGGGAAGTCCCAAGCTGTCAGATGGACACGGAGCAGGAGGTGAATGAGCCACGCTTTCCCCACGCCGCTTGCCTGATTCCCCACCCGCCATGTGGCCGGCCACTGCCTGCTCCAGAACCTTCTGTGGCTGCCCAGTGCCCACAACATTCTTATAAACTTATAGGCTATAGCTATCTCTTCGGCCTGGCCTCCCTCTCCTGCCTCACTCCCACTGCCCTCTGACTACAGCCCCCACCCCTACTCCCCACCCCCCGCCCCCCATTCTCGCTCTTGCTGCTCCTTTCGCCTGCAATGCCCTTCCAGCCCCGTGCAATGCCCTTCCAGCCCCGTCTCGGCCTGTTGAACTCCATCACCTGGGACCAGAGAGGCGTTGAACGAGCTGCTGGGGATAGAGTAGACATGAGCTAACTAGGTCAGCGTCTTTGGAGTTTGGATCAGCGTGGACTGTCTGTGGGCGTGGATGAAACTGAAAGCCGTTCGCCCCGCTGTGTGGCTTTCTCCCTTCACGGCACCGGCTGTTTGGGTCTTGGCCTTGAAAAGCGGTGTTGGGCTCCTCCACGGTCAGATGCTTTTGAGATTTGGTACAAAGGAAAAAGGCAACGGGTTTGGGGTATTAGCAGGACTTTGGGATATTAGCATTGGAATGATGGGCTGAGGCTAAGGAGCGAAGCAAAGAGGAGGAACGCCCTGGGGGAGTCAGAGCGGACAGTAGCACAGACAAGCGGAGGGAGGGTGTCTGCAGTCCTGCTGGGGTGTGGACGGGTGATCTCACAGGTGGTCGTTATGGGTGGTGACAAGGGCTGAGGTGAGGCTACAGGACCAGGGACGAAGGAAGTGGAGAAGACAGTGGGAAGTGAGAGGCAGGTCCCAGCCATCACCCAGGATCCCCCCAAGGCCAGGGCGGGACAGGACAGCTGGATCCTGATAGCAAAGCTGTGGGTGTGCAATGGAGGGTGAGCCGGTGAGCGGGACATCGGCACAGAGGCCGGCAGACGTTCTCTCTAGAGGGCCGATGGTGGACGTGTTAGGGTTGTGGTCCGTGTGGTCTCTGGGGGGCCAGAGCAGCTGCAGGCTATAAGTGGGTGCATGGGCTGGGTCCCAATAAATCTTTGTTTACCAACCCAGGCAGCAAGGCGGATTTGGCTCGCGGAGGTAGCCGGACAACCCCTGCGTTCCAGGGAAATAGTCTCGAACTGGGGTTTGTCCGGCCTTTCTCGAAGACTGTTACATACAGCGGGCAGTGCCTGGCACGCTGTTGGCTGATCCATGAAAAACCTTACAAACCTGAACTGTGGCAAATGTAAACCTGTACAAAACTATAGAAAAGAGTATCATGAAATCCCACGTCCTGATGAAGACACATCCCATCACCTGCGCCTCTGGCATGAAGCTTTCACTCACCCCCAGCATTCTGGCCACAGCGTTGGCTTCCCCAGGGACCCTTGAGTTCAGGGAAAGCAGAGACTGGGACTGGTCCGTGCGTGTCCCTCACCCACACCAGGGCCTCGCTCATTTTAGGTGGCTTCAAGGTCACCTAGAGGAGGGAAAGGAATATCGTCTTCTGAGGACCAACTCTGGTTAGGGACTCTTCCACGTGTCATCTCCCCAAGGGGAGGGCTATTACTATAGATGGGGAAAAGGGGGCACAGAAAGGTTGACCGTCTTACCCAACATCACACAGGTAGAAGAGGCAGGTTGGGAACCCAAGTTTGGCCCCAAACCACACTACAGTCCTCGCCAATCTAGCCCCGGAGAGGAAGACTTTGCCATATTTTGTTTTTAGAAGGGAGGTAGATTTGGGAGCCGTTTGGGGTCCCCCAATCCTCATCCTCTTCTCATTGTCTGAAGGACAGAGCCTCAGTCAGCTGGGCGGTGACACAGTACACACCCACCCACAGCAACTCCCCTCCACCCCTGCCACTCTCCCAGTATCCTCAAAGAGACCTCCTTCCTTCCTGCCCTCCGGCAAGGAGCTCCTGTCCTCAGCCCTGGACCTGCGGGTCACCTGTAATCCTACACCAGCACTTCCCCCAGTGGGGGCTCGACAACGAGGACATGGGTCGGCTAAATCCTCAGGCACTTGGAGACTTACTAGGCTGACCCACTCACTTTGCAGATGAAAGACTAAGACCCAGCAAGGGGAAGGGATGTTGGAAGTGATTCTAGGGGAACCCTTCTGGTGCAAACGCTGCTTCTTTGTTGAAAGGAGACCTAGCTCTTAATCCCAGCCTTGGGCCTGACTCACTGCTTTGTGAGGGTTAGTGGTTAATTGTGAGAACAACCTTATGAGGTAAACATTGATATCAGCTATCAAGATATTGCGTCTCACCTGGGACACAGAGAGGTGAACCGGCTTGCCCAAGGTCACACAGAGGCGGCTGTGATTTGAACCCATTCATGTGGGTCCAGAACCCCCATGCTAAGCTATTCAGCTCTTGCTAGCTGGAACCGACTCCAAGTTTGCCTGCTGGCTTCTCAGGGGGCTGGGGAATGCTGTGGTTGGCCTGACGTCGCCCTGGTCCCTCCAGTCCCCTTCCCCCCGCCCCCTGCCTGGCTCGCCACCCGTCCACCTACCCCAGCAAAGTCGGTTTGATGGACTATTTGCTCCCACACTCCAACAAGAGGAGGGGGAAGCAGGAGGGTCCGGGTGGTGCTGCTGTCTCCCCTAGCTCTGCAGAGAGCCCCCGACCTACCCGAGGTGAGAGTCCCGGGCCTGGGCCTGTCTAGCCCCAGGTGGGCCTCCCAGTCCATCCTGCTCGCAAAGCCAACAGACCGTGGCATTGGCAGACCGTGACCTCCTCCCAGCAGACGGCAGCTCCGTCGTCATCGGCAACTCCAACGCCTCAGTGCGCTTGGCGGGGCCCAGCCCCCTGCCTCCCTGAGCCCACCGTGTGAGCCAGATAGGGGCCGGGGGTGGCGAAGGAGGCCTGGGACAAAGAAGCAGGCTGGTGTTCCTGGTGTAGCTGGGTCGCAGCGTGGCTGTGTGACCTTGGGCAAGTTACTTGAGCTCTCTGAGCCTCCCAAGCCTCACCCATTCTTTTGTAGGTTCAGTGAACCAAGGTATGGAAATAGGCTTTGCGCGGGTAAACCGCTGTGCAGATGGGAGGGGCTCCCATTATGCTCGTGCTGTCTCCCATGACCCATTTCTCCCGCCCTTTCCCAGTGACCCCTGTGGTCACGTCACATTGACGAGGAATGCTCCCGTGAGCTTCAAGGACCATTGCTCTGGCTCGAGGGCCAGGTCTGCACACACTCCCATGCAGAGAACCCAGACCGTCCAGGCAGGCAGGGGCCTTGGGGATCCCTCATCCAGTCCCTGCTTATTCAGCAGAGGCAAAGAGACCTGGATGGGGAGCTCCTGGCCCGGGATGGGGGAGAAGCAGGGACCAGAAAGGGTGTGCGCTGCAGGGAGAGAGGTCGGGGCCATGCAGCAGGGCGAGCACAGCGAGTCAGAGAGACCTCGGGTCACATTTTGGCCTGGGGACACGGGGCACGGGAGGGCTATACAGCTCCGCAGGTTGGCCCCGTGCCACTCTAGGGTTCACCCTTTCCATCACAGTCATTCCGTGATTGGTATATTAAGACAATTTTCTGCTCTGAGGAAGGGACACCTTTCACATTTGTACAAAGATGCCAGCTCCCTGCTTTTTGTCATCTATCTCTTCCTGCATTTCTTTTTTTTTTTTTTAAGATTTTATTTATTTATTCATTTGACAGAGATAGAGACAGCCAGCAAGAGAGGGAACACAAGCAGGGGGAGTGGGAGAGGAAGAAGCAGGCTCATAGCAGAGGAGCCTGATGTGGGGCTCGATCCCACAACGCCGGGATCACGCCCTGAGCCGAAGGCAGACGCTTAACCGCTGTGCCACCCAGGCGCCCCTCTTCCTGCATTTCTTGCACCTGCCTGGGATGCTAGAAAGCAAGGACTGGGTCTGATCACCAGTACAGGGCTTGCCACGGAGAAGACTGTTTCTAAGCATTTGCTGAGTGGCTGAGTGACCCCCTGGGTGTGCCCTGCAGCTGAGAACCCTGTGAGGGCCTGAACCAAAAAGAGGTCCCTCAAGCCCCAGACAAATGAGAGAATATCAGAAATGCCCAGGCAGGAGAGTACAGAGGGTCAGGAAGGGTGTTTCCCCCAGCCCAAAGCCCAGTGTGGGTGACATACAATCTGCCTTTCCTGAGGCACTTCTGCCAGGGCTATGTACAGGTGTTCAGGTTGTGCACTGCACAAAAGGCCACCCGAGGGGCTGGGAGCTGCAGTCCATACTGAGCTCGTGCACCTTGGAGAGAGGCTGCACTGCCAGCGGGAAGGAGCAGGTTGCTTTAATTTATACTGAGACACCACATGGGCCAGCAGCAACCCTGCCCCTGGCCTTTGTCCAGGCCTAGACCTTTCTCCAGACACTTCCAGGCCTCCCCATCATTCACTTGAGTCTGGGTGCAGCAAATTGGGATAGGGCTGCAGACTTGAGGTATGGGTAGAGTCACTATGATGCTAACATGTGACATAACAATATGCAAGGGTCGTACTTGGGGGCTCTGTGCTCGGACAGATGCAGTTCCAAGTCCAGCTTTACCACTGGCCAGCTGTGTGAGCTTGGCAAAGTCACTTAACCTCCTCGAGCCTCAGCTTATTTTTTTTTCTATCATGATATTTTAAAAAAATGGAAGTGCAATTGACAGAGTAAAGTACACCAATCTTAAGTGTATATCTCAATTGCTTTTTCCATGTGTATACACCTGTGTAGCCACCACCTGATTTAAGATCCAGATTTTCATCCTCCTAGAAAATTCCTTTGTTGCATCTCAGTTGCCTCATCTACAAAATAGAACCAAGAGCGTCACAGAGTGTGGTGCAGATGACACAGTGAAGCTCGTGGAGCATTTATTTTATATATTTGCTCATTATTTTTTATAGTAAGAGAGAGAGCATGAGCACAAGTGGGGGAGGGGCAGAGGGAGAGAGAGAATCTTTTTTTTTTTAAGATTTTATTTATTTATTTGACAGAGAGAGACAGCGAGAGAGGGAACACAAGCAAGGGGAGTGGGAGAGGGAGAAGCAGGCTCCCAATGGACGAGCCCGATGTGGGGCTCGATCCAAGGACCCTGGGATCATGACTTGAGCCGAAGGCAGATGCTTAATGGCTGAGCCACCCAGGCGCCCCAGAGAGAGAGAATCTTAAGCAGGCTCCACGCCCAGCACAGAGCCTGACACAGGGCCCTGTCCCACAACCCTGAGATCGTGACCTAAGCCGAAGCCAAGAGTCAGACACTTAACTGACTGAGCCACCCCGGGGCCTTGTTGAGCACTTTCAGGGGGCCTGGCAAACAGCGTGAGCTCAGTCCCGGGCGGGCTGTTATAATCTCCTTCCCACAGTCAGACACTGAGCTATTTCTGCCTCATCTGGGCTTCTCAACAGGCCTGTACTTTACCCCTGGGGAAACTGAGGCCTGATGAGGCAGGGGCCCTGGCTTTGCTGTGTGACCTTAGGAAAGTTACTTCCCTTCTCTGGGCCAAAGAAAAAGTCAAATTAGACGCTCCCCCGGGGTCTCATCTGACCTCTTGGAGTTTGTGTTTGGGTTCTGCCGTCTGAGGTTGGGGGCCCTCGACTGCTTCTACTCGGTCAGGGGCTCTAAGCCTCTGTGACTGGTGTGTGCTGGGGGTTGGGGAGGCAGCTGGCTTTTGGCCACGCCTGCCCCTAGGATGCATCTGCCGAGCCCTAGCTGAGCATGAACTCCCTTCTCAGCCCCGGATTGCATGCAAGCCACTTTTAGTGATCTGTTTACCTCCCCCGCGGTCCCCGACCCATTTCACATTTGTCAGGGAGAAACTGGAGGAGCCAGAGTTGCCCTTCCTCCCCTCAGCCACCCCCGGGACATTCCTGGATCAGATGAGAGTAGAGGTGACAAGAGAAAATAAATCCTGAAAGACAAAACTGTGCTTTTTCTCCGTTGGATACAAAGTCGTGCATTCCAGTCCCCACTCGGTCCAGCTGGGGGAGCTTGGAGCTGGAGACGCAGAGGGGAGCAGAAGTCTAGTTGTGGATGAAAGGAACTTGCTCCCCAAGAGTGGGAGATCTCAGCCTCATCCCCAGCATCCAGGCAACCTCGTCCTTGATTTATTGCTCACTGACTGGCCCAGAGGACATTCCAGCTGCCACTGCCCGGGTGTCTATACGTCAGGACCACGCAAGGGAGCGAAGCCAGGAAGGAGCAGGTGGCCTCGGCAGGGCGTGAGCCCCTGTCACTGCAGGATTCAAGCAGACCCTGGGCAAGGAAATTAAATGCGGACCCCAGTGTGACTCGAGGCCAGACGGACAAGAGTTTGAATTTTGGCCCCCTCTCCTACTAGCGGTTTGACTCCGGAACGTTGGCAGTTCCTGGAGCCTCAGTGTTCTCAACCCCGCCGTACCGATGATCCCACCCATCCCCCAAGATGGCTAGGGGACCACAAGTGACAGTGTCTGTCAGGTGACCAACCAGAGGCATAAAAATAGGATCCAAAGGAGTATTGCGATAGTGGGATTTGATGTCTCACTCTCTGTATTCGTTTTCTGTGGCCGCTGTAAAAAATAACCACAAATCAGTGGCTTGGAACGACACAAATTTATCTTATGGTTCTGTAGGTCAGACACCCAAAATGGGTCCCACGGGGCTAACAGGAAGGTGTCAGCAGGGCTGCGTTGCTTGCTGGAGGCGCTGGGGAGGACCCATTCCCTTGTCTTTTCCAGCTTCCAGAGGCCGCCCCGTTCCTGCGCCCATGGCCCCTTCTCTCTCCAGCAGTGGCCGACTGAGTGGGTCTGGCATCCCCGCCACTCAGACACGGACTCTCCTTCGGCCCCCCTCTTCCACGTCCGAGGGCCCTTGGGGTTACAGCGGGCTCATCCTGTCGTCCAGGGCAACCTCCTATACGGTTGGTTGGTGAACAACGCCAATTCCATCCACCATCTTAATTTCCCTTCTCCATTTAATGTGATCTATTCATGGCTTCTGAGGGTGAGGACAGCTTTGTGGGGGACATTATTCTGCCTGTCCCTGCACCCTAGTCCTGGCTTCCCGCCTCGGGGAAAAGGAGACTTGGCCACTCCTGTTCAGCAGGAACCCACCAGTGCTGCGGACTGGCAGGCCCAGGGTTGTTTTCCTTTCTTTCCTCTTTCAAATGGGCATTGATCTTGCTGTTGCTCCGCGGGGCGGTCTCATGGGGGGTGGGGCCCACGGCACGGGGTCTCCAGGACACATCGGACTCCGAAGGAGAAGAATGTAAGTCACCCAGAGATTCTGAACGCAGCACTTATATGGGTCTTTCCTTCGTCTCCCTTTCGGGGAGAGGGAAGACAAGGGAAGGTCTTACCTTGCATTTGAAGACGGGCACGCGTGGACGCCAGGCCATCACCGGGGTGGACGGACCTTATTTTTCCCATCAGCGTCATTTCCCCTTTTATTCTGGAAATGGCACTCTGCTTTCGCTTTAGGGCGATCGTTCCTCTCACCCGCTCTCCCACACCCTCGTTCATGTATTTCTGAGACGGTGGTCCCCCTCCCAGCTCCATGAGACACGGGCCGAGCCATCAGAGCGTCCACCTTGCCGACGACGGTGGGATTCACGGCCTCAGAACCAGGAGGGTGAAATACTGGGATAGTTACGGGAACTACTGTCTCTCTCTGTTTGACTGGACCTGGATCTGGAATATATCTCATAGTTCTCTTCCTGCCACCTGGAGCCTAAGAAGAAGCCAACATGGAAACCAGGAGAATCCAGAGGGGGGGCAAACAGGTCCGGGGGACAGAATTAGAGCCCCTGAATTAGAGCCACGCCTGAAATCATACCCTTGGACTTCTTTTTAGTTACATGAGGAAATACTTTTTTTTTTTCACTGAAGCCACTTGCGGTCACTTCGTATGGCAATGGGCCTGTGGTTATAAATAGTACCCTTACGATGCTCTGTCATTGACAAGGAACTTCCATATCCATGACTCCATGGAGCGATCGCGGAGCTGAAGGAGGACTGGCCTAGCTCAGGGACAAGACAACTGAGCCTCAGAGAGCGGATTTGATTTACTGATCGTTGCGCGGTAGTCACACGCCAGGGTCAGGTTTCCTAAGGTGAAAACGTACCCTTTTTCTCCCCGCTCGTGTCACCTTCCCAGAAGGTGAGGAATCAGAAGCGGTCTGGGCAGAGGTGGAGTTTGCACTGAGCCTTGACGACTGGGTAGGGTTCCCAGAGAAGAAAGCAGGAAGGACACTGTCGGGGAAGAAACGGGTGGGCTGAAGCCTGGAGGGGGAGGGGCACACGGGTCAGGACAGGCCGCCGCGGCCTGGTCCCCCCCCAGCCCCCCGCAGGGAGATGTAAGGGACAGAGACGTGCACCGCAGGTGGGAATTGAGGCCCCTGATGTCGAGAAGACAGACTGTGGAAGAGGCAGCAGGGTCTGACCCAGGTCCCACGGATCACACACTGTGGAGTGATGCCACTTTGCTCAGTTTGCCAAGGTGACGCCTCTGTTTCAGACCTGGGCAAAGGGTCTGCTGTCATCTTCGCTTGAGCAGGCACGCCGTGGCGGCGGCTGTTAGTACGATTATCCTCATCCCCACCATCGCCACCATCACCATCACCATGGCCCACTCCTTGCATTCTTTCTCCCAGCGCAGCTGACCGACCAGCAGCCCGATTCCTCTCCCTGGTGTCTTTCGGGCCTGGATGTCTGTTCCCTGCAGGCTGGAGCGTGGAGTCTGACTCCTAGCCTGTAGAACGAAGTCTCCAGTGCTTTGGCTCGGGGACGTTGAAAGTCTTACCACAACTGCAATGCATCACGTACCCTTTCGCGTTCATCCCCCTGTTCCGTTCACTTCTCACAGGACGAGCCTGCGTCTGTCTTGGTCAGGGATCTGCTTAGTGCCTGGTGTATGCAAGAGGCTCCCTAATATTTGCTGAGAGAACGATCGAATGAGGGACGCATGGCTGAACTCTCAGAGTGAACAGGCAGGGGCACCCGGGCCACGGGCAAAGGCCCCAGCCTCTGAGGTCCCTGGGAGGCCACCCCTGGCCACTCATGAAGGGATGGTGGAGTGACATGGGCTTCTCCTGGCAGCTCTCTGAGACAGGTAGGATTTATCCCCATGTTAGAGTTGAAGAAACTGAGGTTTACAGAGGCGTGGTCAAGATCAGCCTTCCAGTGCGGGGTGGGCTGGGACCTGATCCCAGATCTGTGACCAGGGCCTATCTCTCAAGGCCCATCTAATGCTAATTTCAGTGCCCACAAATCTGGGTGATTATTTTCATCTGAATGTTTTATTTATTTCACCGATGATTTCTGTTTCAATAGAGCTTTTTTTTTTTTTTATAGTAGCCTCCATGCTCAGCCTGGGGCCCCAACTCACGACCCTGAGATCCAGACCTGAGCTGAGATCAAGAGTCAGATGCCCAGCTGACGAAGCCACCCAGCTGCCCCTGCAATAGAGCCTTTTTGTTCTCAAAATGCTATTGAGCAAAACTAGCAAAAGGGGCAAGCGTTCTCCAAGTGTTTTCCAAAGCCAGTCATGATGGGGGACGATATTAGGATGCCAGCTCCTACTATTGTTCTCAAAGGCCCTAATGGAAGTCATTACACAAGCAAGCTGCTAACCTGTAAGCAAATGTGTCAACTTACCAACAATCAAGTAATTCCCTGATCCTTGTTGGATATTAGCCAGGCGCTGGAGCTCAGCCAGCCGAGGGAGTTGCACAACACCCTCTCCGGAGGGGGATTGTTGGATGGGAGGGATTTTCCAGCTCGTGACTTGGATGAACCTGGAGTTATTTCCCCATTGAGCAGCCCCAGCCTGAGAGGCACCAGCAGCCTCGGCTGAGGGTGACTGGGACCGAGGCGGGGAGCGGGCCAGCCCCGCCTGTCCACGCCTGGCCTGATGGCGTAGCCCTCCGAAGTCTCAGTAGGATCTAGCCTATCGAGCAGCCCAGGAGAGCCCCCAGGAAAGCCAGGAGCTGCACTGGGGAGGGGGCTGGTTTCCAGGGAGACGGGGTACCCGCTGCCCAGCAGGCAGAGGGCAGGAGCCCGAGGAGAGGCCAAAGCCGCAAAGGGGGAGACCCCGGCCCTTGGAGCTGAAGGGTCCAGGGTGGGGGAGGAGGACGCCGTGTGGGAAGAGGGCAGGAAGGGGGATTTGGCACAGGCCTCTGCTGCCTGGTCTCAATTTACTTGTGAGGAGCCTCCTAATAGCCGGGTGAGAGCTGTGCACGCTTTCCTGAGAGCCTGCTAAGTGTTTATGGAATGATTTGTGAGGAGAAGTTTCTTTGGAAGCAGCTTGGGGAAGGTATGTTATTAAGAGCTCTCTCTCCAAGTTCCCGTTGGCCCGCTTCCCCCAAGGCCCCTGGGGTCTGGGCAGCCCATGGTCACAGCAGCTGTTTGCTATTTTGTAGGCCATGGGGCCGGGAGTGTATTGGGGCCGGGGGAAGTCAGGGAAGCAGGGCAATTTCCTCCTCCCTGAGGTGGCGTCATGCAGCAGAGAGGACCAGGGCCAGGGCAGGAGCCTGCCTCTGCGGGAGGTGCCCTGGCCTGGGAAAGTATGGGGTCTGTCACAGGGGCTGAGAAGGAGGGAGGTCAGCAGGGCCAGAGGCAGCTGAGAGGCTGTAGACGATGGGGACGGAAGCATAGCCATTGGCCATCTGATAAGATGGAAGCCACTGGGGAGTGATATGGACAAGTCAAAAGGGTGGGGTGGGGCCAATGACCCAGCGATGAGTTTGCTTCTCCACTAGACTGGAGGCTCCCTGGGCTCAGAGACCGTCTGGGTTATCTTGATATCGTCAGCATCATTGGCCATCAGGGCTGGCCCCGTGCAGGGGCTCAGCGTGGTGAGTGGTGGGCCACCACCCAGCCAACCATCCCACCCACCCAGCCGAGGGAGGGCACAGGGAAGGCATTGGGCCACCCCTAGAAGTTAAGTCCCCATGACTCTTGGTGAGGGAGGCTCAGGGCTACCTTCTAATTGTCCCATCAGTGGAAATCAGCTCTACCTGGTCTCCACAGAACGGCCACTTTACTCAGGAATCAGCAGCCGGCCCCACAGGTCTACTAGGAAGCACCAGGGACCGGCCCTTTCTGATTCTCTGGGGCCCCTGCCAGCATATGTGGGCCCATCAGGAGCTTTATCCCAATTTATCTGTACATCAGCCGTGGAGGATTGGGCTTTTTACTTGCCCTGATTTTATGGCTGAGAAAAGCTGATGGTCCAAAGAGCGTGGTCACTTTGCTGAGATCACACAGTGAGTTACTGCCCAGGGAAGGATCGAACTTTCTGTTCCAGACCAAAGCTGGTGTTCTTGCCTATGACCTGTACTGGCCCAAAGCGCTCACCTGTATAGCCTTACCTGGCATGCTGTGATCTTGATGTGACGTCTCTCTGTTTGGTTGTCTCCCTGCTTACTCGGGAGCTCCCTGAGGAGAGGGGGCAGTTTGGCTTCATCCTGGGTCCTTAGCTCCCAGTACTGGGCCTGGCCTGGGGGAGACGGCGGGCTGGCTTGCCAAACTCTAGGTCAGAATCTGGTGGGGTCTCAGAGAGTGGCCGGGCCGGGGGGGTGCGGGGAGGGGTATATGTTTGGGGCAGTGGGTGTCGAAGGGTGCCAAGTACCAAGCCAAGGGGCTGTACCGGAAATGTGCGGGAATGATTTTTGGATGTCACAGTGATTGGGGGTGTCCACTGGCATGTCCCAAGGGGGGACATTCGAACATTGGGGTGAATGAAAAGCCAATGCCTCAACCCTACCTCTGTTTTCTGTATAAGCACAAAGGATTTTTTTGCATGATTCTGCTACACCCCGGATTTTCCAGGAATATGACTGCTTTGTAAATTGAAGGAGGATTGTCCTTTGTTCAGAACATTATGGAGGCCGGGTCACCATTTCAGAAAAATTACATCGCCGACGAAGGGCAGCACTACTCGCGACGTTGGAGTGACCTACAACTCGGCCAGCCTACATGCAGGCCTTCTATTACGGCTTCTTAGGGGAGCTGGCCCTGAGCAGGAAAATAATGAAATATGTATTTTTGTTATAAATTACTCTCCATTCATTTCAGTTCAGTTCTCTTCAGTGGTGGGCGGGAGCCAAGTCACACGACAGCAGACTGCAAGTGCTTTTCTCCCCAGCCCCGGGGCTCAGCGTCACCACGTAGTAGTTTGAAATTAGCCGTGCTGGAAGTATTTACACCATGCAACTTGGCAAAGGGTATAAATCAAGGTTGTTTTTTTTTCCTTCAGAGATTTGATTGTTAAACTTTTACCAGCCCACCACTGGTGACATTAGCTTTCTTCGTTGTGTCTGGAGGCAGGCTAAGTCATCGAGGAAGCCCATTTCAGCACAATAAAGGAGGCGTTGGACCCCATAGGTGGAGAACCACCGATGGAGGGAAATAAGCCTCAGATGCTTATAGGTAAGGACATCCTGTCCAGGGCAGGTAAGGAGCGGCCTCCTGCAGAAGAGAGCTCAAATCCTTGGGAGGAGGCCTGGGTGGGGGTATCAAGCCAACACAGGACGCTTCCCTTCCCCCTCCAGGGAGACCAGAGCCAGACCAAAGGCAACCACAGCTCTCTCCCTGTGCGGAACTGTTCTGTTCTCTGTTTTGACACACAAAGCTGGTCAGAAAGGAGAGGCCAGATGGCCTTGATAGTGGCCAGCCCTTGACTCGCCCTCCTGGGAGTTTTGACCCTTCATCAAGTCCCCGCTAGTGTCAGCCCTAACCTTCCCCTCCCTGTCACACCCCAGCCCGCTTCCCAGGGCTCAACATCCACCTAGTAAGAGGAACGCCCACTTTTTGAGCCCCTGCTGTATGCTGAGCACGGTGCTAAGTGCTTCCTGCTATCCCGCTCCCCGCACCTCTCAGGGGAGGTCGTCTTATTTTTCAGATTAGAAGACAAGCTCAGAGAGAGGATATGACTTGCCCAGGGTCCCCCAACAGATGGCAGAGCCAGAACCAAAAGCCAGGCTGTCTGACTCCCTGCTGGACTCTTAACCCCACACTCGAACTTTCAAAGGGAAGAGGGTATCTGTTCAACTCCTCCCTTTGATGAGGTCTAATGTGTAGATCAGAGCTGGAAGGGACCAGAGAAATGACCTAATCCTATGATTCTCAACAGTTCATAAATCCACCCCGCCCCCAACATACACCAGCTTCACTATCAGAGAAACTGCTCCCACCGTGAGAGACGCAGGGGCCTCTTTTTCTGCGAAGGGATGTTTCTGTTGGTCTGTTTACTGTGTAGGTAAGGTCAGGCTGAATAATGGTGATTTCAGCGGCATCGCAGAGAGCCAATATTATTGCTATGGCTTTAAAACACAAACAAAAAAAGAATCTATTAGTCACCAAGGAGTGTAATAAGCCCGTTGAGTAATCGGCCTGCCGGCCATGGTACCTGTAAACCGCACAGATGATAAATGAAACACCACAGCCAAGTTCCTGGACACTGGTGGGTGGGTGTGAGGCCTGGGGGCTGGGAGGTCACGGGCCTTGTCCTGGAAACTCTGTTTCCTACCAGTGGATTGAGGACCCCCGCACAAGTTCAATTTCCCATTACATAGATGAGGAAACCAAGGCCCGGAAAGGCAAAATGGTTTACCCAAGGTCACCCAATGAGTTCAGGACAGAGTCAGGGCTAGAGGCCAGTTCTTGCTGGCTGTCCACAGTCTGGGAGGACAGCAAGTGCTTTTGAGCTGAGGCTGCGGTCACATGGGGTGTTCTCCATCCCTCTCAGACCTGCTTTCCTCCTCCATCTGACATTCCCTGGCTGACCTCAGACCCTTTTCTCACCGCCCCCCCCTTGGCAGATAAGGCTGCCAAAGTTTCCAGAGGGACTTGGGGACAGGGTGTGGCTTCTGGAATGTCCAGCCTTGGGGACGGGCTGGAGAGAGACCAGGATTCGTGACTGCTTTCCCCTTCCCCGGGCCTGTCCACTTGCAGCTGTGTGGGGGGATCCAGACACTCGGGGACTTGCCAAATGGACAGAGAGACCAAGGGTTCCCCAAAATCCAATCAGAGAGGGCCTCCTTGGACGGAAGAGAGATTGGAAGGGTTTGGCCAAAGTTTTGGCTTCTAAGTATGCTAGATATTAGCCACTAGTGTGAGCCAGCCATTTCCCTTGCCTGGCCTCAGTCTTCCTCCTCTGTAGAGTGGCTCCAGTGAGCGCCCAGTCATCAAAGTTAAAAATTCAGTACTTACCGTGTTTCGGGCACTGAGCTCATCACTCTCCACGAGGTCTTGTGTCTCAGTCTCATGGCACCCTTCAAGATAGGTTTTTTATTTCCTGTTTCTATGACAAGGTAACGCGGGCTCGGAGAGTTTTAACAACTTGTCCAGGATCCATACCCAGGGCCCAGTGGGAAGAGCCCGTGCCACATTCTGAAGGTACTTTAAGCTGGGGGATGGTGTCAGCTGGAGCAGGACTCTTAGGCCAACCTTGGAGAGATCGAGGCAACAACCTGCAGAGAATGCTGGGCACTGGGCACAGAACCAAGCCCTGGGGCCCAGCCACTCCGAGTCTGAGAGGAGGGTATCTGGCAGCCGCCACATGACATCACCGACAGGCTGCTGGTCACCTGGCAGCTGGGGACCCATCAGCAGAGCTGGAGAGGCCCAGGGCTCTCCCAGTGCCCATCCCCTGGCTCCCTGAGTAGCAAGTGCGGATCCTATGAGAGCAGCTGGGTTCTAAGAATGACAACAGTGACAAGGCCGGCCATCAGGAAATGTCAGGTCTTTCCAGACAATTGCTGATTTGATCCCCCAACGGTCCTGTGAAGTGGGGATTATTAGCCTCATTTACAGAGGAAGAGACTGAGGTCCAGAGTGGGGAAGTGGCTAGTTCGGAGTCACCCGGAATCATGATTTTGCCCAGGGTCTGTCTGCCCACAGCGCAGGGCTTTTCACCGACCCCAGCACCCGTCTTGTTTGTTGTAGCGCAAGCCTGAGTCACCGCAGCTCCCGAGGCCTCGGCTTCCGTGACCCGAGAAAATCCATTCCTGCCCTTGTTAAAAAGTGTTAGAAGATTTCAGTGAGGTCATAGATGTAGATAATGTGCTTTCAAGTTCTGCCCGTGATCGACGCTTCGCTATGATGTGATTTTAGGAGTATTGGTGACTCCATAGCCTAGAAGTGTCATCTCCTCTGGCCTGCCCCATGCCTGAAAATTCCACCCTTAGAGATACGCGCCAGGGTCTGATCTGTCCCCAGGAAGTGCCCTAGCAGAGGGCTATTTTGGGGGCACGATCATCCACCATCACCAGACAGCAGGGCCTTTACAACATGGCTGTGTGATTGGGTCAAGTTCGGCGATTCCCAGGAGCGCAGATGGTCGGGAAAGATGAGCAGTTCCGCTGGACCTGGATGAAGTCCTGTCTAAGCCCAACCCCTTCCCCTTAGAGGCGAATATACCCCGTTCCATGGAAGGCAGGAGCGGTCAAAAGATTCTGCGGCCACCACTGCTTTGGGCCCCAGTAGGTCTGGTGAGGAGGTCTGGAAGTCAGAGAGGTGGGCTCTGGGAGGCCCCGCTGGGTGGAATCTAGCCCCACAGAAAGCACTGGGGGAAGAGGGACAGCCCCAGAGATTAGACAGGCAGAGATTAGAAGCCAATGTGGGGGGCGCCTGGGTGGCTCAGTCGTTAAGTGCCCGCCTTCGGCCCAGGACGTGATCCCGGGGTCCTGGGATCGAGCCCCACCTCGGGTTCCCTGCTCCCCTGAGAGCCTGCTTCTTCCTCTCCCAGTCCCCCTGCTTGTGTTCCTTTTCTCACTGGCTGTCTCTCTTTCTCTGTCAGATAAATAAATAAAATCTTTAAAAAAAAAAAAAAAAAGAAGCAGCCAGTGTGGGTTCTGCCAGAATGGACAGGCAGAGTGAGGTCAGAAGCAGGATATGGGGGGCGGGGTGTCTCACCCTTACCTGCAGGATTTTGATTTACTGACGTGACTGAGTGTCTGAGGCGATGTCATCTTCAGTAGTGAGCTTCTGGGCCAGGGCGATGTCGTCTGGGATGCGGGACTGGGGTATGCCTCCAGGTGGGTCCCCATGGAGCTGATGGGGGTCCCAGAGCCTGCCATGTTTGCTTGTAACCATGACTTCTTTGGAAGGTTCGGGTCTCCAGATGGTAAATCCATGAACACACCCAGACCCACAGTCTTTTTTTTTTTTTTAAAGATTTTATTTATTTATTCGACAGAGATAGAGACAGCCAGCGAGAGAGGGAACACAAGCAGGGGGAGTGGGAGAGGAAGAAGCAGGCTCATAGTGGAGGAGCCTGATGTGGGGCTCGATCCCATCACGCCAGGATCACGCCCTGAGCCGAAGGCAGACGCTTAACCGCTGTGCCACCCAGGCGCCCCTCAGACCCAGTCTTAAGACCACAGTGACTAGAATGGTGTGTGGCTGCACTTGACAGGTTTTTTATTTTGGTGGAAGTTTAGGTTCTGATGGGTCCCAGAGCAGACGAGCCATTGCCTGGCCTGTGGGACAATCTGTGGTGAATGCGTCCCAGAAAAGGGTGTACCTGAGGTTTGGCCTCCAGCACTTGTGGGGGAGGGGCAAGACCAAAAATCTATAAAGAAGGGAGCCAGGCTGGCTCAGTCGGTCAAGTGTCTGCCTTCGGCTTGGGTCACGACCCCAGGGTCCTGGGATCGAGCCCCACATCGGGCTCCCTGCTCAGTGGGAAGTCTGCTTCTCCCTCTGCTGCTCCCCCTGCTTGTGCGCTCTCGCTCGCACGCACTCTCTCTCTCTCTCAAATAAATAAATAAAATCTTAAGAAAACAACAACAAAGATTTATAAAGATAGGTTAAGGCCTGGGGCAAGATAGAAACTCATTTAGGGGTTTATTTGCTAGCTTGGAATTTTAAAAGGAGTTGTTCGAGGAGACCAATTATGTTTCTCAGTGACGCTGGCTGCCTGGGATCTGTTAGGGACCTGAAAGTTTCATTGAGTGCTTCTTCCAGAAGGCCAGCATTGTGTATTTCGAAAGTGAAAATGGTGTCTCGGTGACTACCAGCAACGTCTGTACCCCTGAAAGGAATGAGGACTGTCCTGACAAGGCCTGGTCCTGTGGCCTTAGTACATGTGGAAATGTGTGACTTCTATTTATACCGCGGGCATCTGTGAGGCAGGAGAGTGCCAGAGTTCTTTATCTTGCAAAGGACAGTTTTTAGGTCATGGCCTAAAAGTGAAGATGGGACCACTCGTTGGTCAGAGCATCCAGTGCAAGACAACTGATGGCCCGAAGTTTGGCCAACCGTATTGTTTCTTGGGTCCTACCCTTTCTCATGGATGGTCAAGCTAAGGGATGGAAATCAGCAACATTCCATCGGTTTCTGTTGTGTCAGATGCTGGCTAGCTGTTCCACTCTCCTATACTGTTTACTCAATTCATCCCCAGGGGCTTCGCAGGGAGCCAAGGGGTCTGGGGGAGGGGTAACCTTCTCCAGCACTATGACATCCGGCAGGGACCGAGGACAGGGGAAGCCACCTCCTCCTACAGGGGGAATATGCCAGACGGACCAGGTTTGGCTCCATCCTATCTTGAGGAGGTCTTGGTAGCATTGCCAAGGTTTTGGGGTACAGTTTCCATGACCCAAACCATAATGGGCAGCTAGCCGGGTCTGGAGGGCCACAGGCTCAAGGTCTGTGAGAACCTCTATTTCCAGGAAAGCCTAGTAGGTAGTCAGACCCGATGGAGGAAGGGACCTGGCCACATGGGTGAGACCAAGAGGGTCAGCCAGGATCCAGAGAGTGGGACCACAGTGGGGGAGGTGCAAAGGGCCAGCGCGCAGGGCTGAGCAGTAAAGCTGCTGCCTGCCTCTCACTTTGCTCCGGGAACTGGTTTCTGTCCGGCCCCCTGGGAAGGCCAGGGCAGACCAGCTTCTGGGAAGGGCTCTGCAGACCAAGGTGGCCGCACCACAGTCCCGGGTTTGCTTCAAGGTCTCTGACCTGGCTTACACCATCCGCACGGTGACCTCTGCGCAAAGACAGGACTCTTTGATTTCACCCCATGTGGATGGGAGTGTGAGAATGTGTGTCCATTGCCACGTTACCAGGAAAAATTGCATGTTAGATGACGAGTCTCAACACATTGCAAAGCTCAATTATAGCATAAAATGATTCTTTATGTGGCCCCTTCCTCCGCCTCAGGGCATCTGTCAACCAGATGGCGTACCCCTCGGACAGGATGGCAGCACTCCCGCCTCTCTGCGCTCCCTCTGCCCCAGCGGTCCTCTGTGTTAATATTTAAATGGTTTTGTTTTTTGTTTTGATATTGAAATACTTAATTCACAGGGAGTTCATCTACACCTTTAACCCAATTCCTATCAAACTCCCAGCAAGGCTTTTTTTTTGTAGGTATAGACTCGATTATTTTAAATTTATAGGGAAGGGCAAAGAGATGCAAATCAAGCAATTTTGAAAAGGGATAACAAAGTGGGAGAAATCGCTTAGCTGATTTCAAGACTTAGTATAAAGCTACGGTAACCAGGACTAAGTGCTATTGACGGAAGAGACATAGATAATTGGAACTGAATAGAAAGTCCACAAATAGATCTGCACAAATATAGCCATTAGATTTTTTTTTAAAATATTTTATTTATTTGAGATAGAGGGAGAGTGAGAGAGAGAGCATGAGTGGGGGGCAGACGGAGAGGGAGAAGCAGTCTCCCCGCGGAGCAAGAAGCCCGATGCGGGGCTCGATCCCAGGACCCTGGGATCAGGACCTGAGCCAAAGGCAGACATGTTTTAACCGATGGAGCCACCCGGGCGCCCCTAGCCTTTAGACTATTTAAAGAAAAGAATCTATTCTGAAGTAATCATAGATTCACAGGAAGTCGTAAAGATAGTACAGAAGGTCCTATGTACCCCTCACCCAATCTCCGTGGATGGTCACATCTTAGGCTGGTATAAAACAGTATCAAAAGCAGGAAACTGACCTTGATATCATGCGTGTGTGCGGTTCTGCGTCCTCTCATCACATGTGGAGACTCACGGTACCGTAACCACAGTCAGGATACGGACCTGTTGCATGGCTGCAGGGGTCCAGCGGGTCCGGTCGCATCCACCCTCCCCCCGCACAGCCTCTCTGCACTCCCCTGCTCCTCTGGTCTCCCTTTCGTCCACCCCTCATGCTCCCCACACCTCTGGGCACCTGGCTGCCCCTCCTGTCCCACCTGTGTCACCAGATGCCCTCCATCCAGCCTGACCGTCCCTAACCCCTAGCAATTATTGCTCTCTTCTCCATCTCTGTCATTTTATCACTTCAAGAGTTTTATGCAAATGGCACCAAACAGTGTGTGACCTTTTGAGACTAGCTTTTCCACCCAGCGGCATGCCTTTGAGACCCATCCAGGCTGCTGCTCGCATCGCGTTCCTCCCTTTACTGCCAGGCGGGGTTCCATGGTCCTTTTCCTTCTCCCACACTTCTCTTCTCTTCCTGGCCTCTGAGCCAGGTACTCCCACCTGGTTGCCCCTCCTCTGGGCTGTGAGTGGGGACGGGGCGGGGTTCACGGGCTCGGGACTGCAGGTACCTGGTGGGCACGAGGGTCACTGTGGTTTTCTCCTTCAGCCTCAAAAGTGTGAGTGAAAACATGAAACATGCCAAGCGTACAAACTACCCCAGGGCTCTCTGGA
The DNA here is from genome assembly GCF_023065955.2 of Ursus arctos. NCBI lineage: Eukaryota > Metazoa > Chordata > Mammalia > Carnivora > Ursidae > Ursus > Ursus arctos. The sequence goes on from NW_026622897.1 coordinate 52,183,395, forward strand.
CTGCTTTTGTTGCTCGACTTCCGTGCCCTCTCCTCCCCTTTACCAAAGATGGTTCCGTTTGTGCCCATCTGCCATCTTGGCCCGGTGTGGCCAGGGCCTCAGTGGTGAAGGTGTGGGTGCGCCTCTCAGGGCTCAGACTGGGCAGCCCGCCAGCCATGGTGGCCTCTACCTGGCCCCTGGGTGTGAGACAAGGAGACACGGACAGGATCTTGTGACCGAAGGAAAGGCCTTCGAGCTGGGATCTGGGCCAGGGGTACCAAGGAGCGGAGGTTTCCAGAAGAGTCTTACTGTTTTGCCAGGGCCTCCTGTGTCCGAATCTTCAGTGGCGGGGGCGGTGGAGGGGGTGCTGACAGGTCTCCTAGCTCTGAGCTGCCGCACTGGGTGGTTGTGAGCAATCGTCTCTGGGCTTTGCCTCCTCAACTGTGCGGTAAGTGTTCGGATCCCACGAGCTCAGGCCCTTCCTCTGCGACCTTCTCAGGGTGCCCAATGGCCTCCCTCTACCAACGAAACCCATTCCTGGTCCCCAACTGCCCTCAGAGTGGGGTTCAAGCTCTTCAGCATGGCGGTCAAGGTGTCGCGTGAGCCGACCCCTGATGGCTCAGTTCTCCAGCTCTCACCACTTCCTGCCTTCTCCTTCTGGCAACAGCCACGCGGAGCCAGCTGTGACCCCCGGCCTCACAAGCACCCTTCCCTCGCCGATCTGCTGTCCTCAACTCCCACTGCAGAGATGACCTTCTCTTGGAAGACCTCCCCGACTGCCTTCATACCCCATACTCCTTTTCTCAACCAAACACCCCACTGTTCTCATCGGCCTTGCCTGTCCCTGCGCTTGGCTGGCCACTCCTGGCATGGCGAGTATGGGGACCAAGGAAGAGTGACACAAGGCCCTAGTGCCCCACACAGTGCCAGGCATGACACAAGCCCCTGCACTGGCCACCTCCAGCCTGGGAGGATGATGCCACCTCTTCCTCCTCCCCTCCTCCCCCCTCCAGCTCCTCCTTCTCTGGCTCCGTGGGCTGTCCTGCCCCAGGGGTGGGTGAACTCACACTCTGATGTGGCTTGGCCAAGCCCAATGCTTTCCTTTGAACGCAATGCAAACCAAACAGCACATTGCTTGTCATTGTGAGAAAAGTCAGTAGGATGGAAAAGCTGCCTCTTTCCCCTCCTCCCTCCGCAGTCCCACTCCAGCTGGATTTTCCTATTCCTCAGAGCCCAAGCTCTCCAGAGAATGTAGAATTCTAGGATATCAGAATCACAGGATAATGGAACCTTAGACTAATGTAACACTAGAATCCTGTAATCACTGCATCACAGAAAGCCACTAGAACGATATCTTAGTATTATGTTATATTAAAGCCAGAGTTTCCTTTTACTACATGGAATCTTTGTCTATGGAATCCTAGAATCCCCAGCACGTTGTTGCCAAAAACATTGGGTTGGACCCAACAGTCCACCTCTTGCAATATCCATGTGCTATGGACCGAATGTCTGCCGTACCCCCTGCCCCCCACATTCATATATTGAAGCCCTAATCCCCAGCGTGAATGGTACTAGAGGTGGGCCTGTGGGAAGTAATTAGGTCTTGAGGGTGGAGCCCTCGTGAATGGGATTAGTGCCCTTGTAAGAAGAGACACAAGAGAGATGATCTTCCTGTCGCTCGTGTGAGGGCACAGCTAGGAGGTGTCCTTCTGCACACCAGGAAGAGGGCCCTCACCAGCCACGGAATCAGCCAGCACCTTGACCTTGGGCTTCCCAGCCTCCAGAACTATGGGAAATAAATGTGTGTGTTTTAAGACACCGTGAAAACTCCTCTGTCTGGGGTCACAGCAGGTGAGAGGTGGGGAAGGCTGTGGTCCTCCCAGCGGAGACCCCTGCCCTACCCAAGACCCGAACGTCCGTGGGGCTAGGAGGAAGACTGTGGTGACTGACGGACCCGAGGCTGCCCCCGACTCCACGGATCCTTCGGCATACAATTGTGGACAAGGCACTCAACCTCTCTGACCCCCAGTTCCATCACAGCAAGGGCAGGGTGCCTGTAGGTGATCAATAGCTGTTAGCTCGTGTCTCATCAGGGTTCTAAGCTTTCTCCCAATGTGAGGCCCTCGGCATCTTGAACAGTGCTGGGCTCTCTGAAAAGCTTTGGTGACCTGGTGGGATTCAGAGGTGCAGGGCAGGAAAACCAGGTTCCGGGGACAAAGGCGGGCTGAGGCCGTGAGCCACACCGAGGACACTGATCTCAGGTCGGCTGGGGAAGCGCACCGATGAGCCCTCTGGTTAAGCTTTTCTTCAGTGTCCGCTCCCAACCACAGAGCCTCCCCGACAGTAAACCTGGGACATTCACTTCCTTGCCTGAGCCTCAGTTTCCTCAGCCGTGGAGTCCAGAGAGCCACAGTCTTGGCTCAGTTCCCAGTTGCCCCAGCAGCGCCTGGCCGTGTCTTTCCTCTCTGGGGTTCAGCTTACTCATCTAGGACTCGGTCCCCAGACCTACAGTTTCCCGTGGGCAGGCTAAAATTTACCCACTTTTTAACCTGCAGCACAGTGTGGGCCAGAGGGCCCGACACGCCTGACAAACACAATCTCTTCCGTGTGCGTCGGAAGGGACAGCAGTGCTCACCCGGCCCATCTGTCATGTGTGTCTTCTCGCAGGTCAGGTACTCGGGCTGTCATTCCCGCCCCCCCCCCGCCCCGCCCCAGAGAGGGTGGTCTTCTTCCTCCCCGTCACATCGCAAGAGATTGGTCAAGAGGTGTCTGGACCCCAGTCTTCTGTCTCCCTAAGGCTGTTTTCATTTTTTGTTTTCCTCCACTGGGTGGCATTTGGCTCCGCCCCCCCATCTCTGACTTATTTACATATTAGGGAAGAGGCGGTTGAAGCTGGGGGGGGGGGGGCGCCTTTCAGGACATCAAAGTCAGCTGGGCCTCCTGTGCCCTTGGTGGGAGGTCTGGAGATCCTGCCCTGTCAGCAAGTCAGCAAAGTCAAGGCCGCTCCAGAGGGGCAGGGATGTGGGGGCAGTTGTGGGGTGGGGGGGGCGCTGAGTTGGGATCAAGTTGCCCTGAAATGGAAACAAACTCCAACCCCAAACCAAACCCAAACAGAGATTCCAGGAGGAACTGGGTGTCTCAAGCCGCCCCAGGCTAGGCTGGGACAGGGAGGGGTCAAAGGATGAAACCAGGGCTCCCCGAGGGGCGTGCGGTTCCCAGGCCTCTGCTGAGCAGCCCTCCCTCAGAGACCCAGGCAGATGGAATTTCTCTGCCGTGAGCCTGCAGCCAGCCAGTGCGGGAGAGCCGCTCCGGGCCTGTGTTTACATCGGCCAGACACACATCCACAGAGGGCTTGCTGTCTCCCAGGGGCCACCAGAGAACGCTTCCAGATGAGTCACGTGAAGGCTGTGGGCACATTGCGCTGATGGCAGCTGGACTTCCGGGGGCCCTCAGCGCTGCCTAGGGTGCCGGTGGAGGCACGAGGAATGCTCAGTGAGGGACCCCTGGCCAACAGTCTGCTCTTAACCAGGCGCTTCTGGCATCCGAGGGAAATAGCAGCTGAAGGAAAACCAGGCCCTGATACTCAGTGAGGAGGCAGGAAGCACCTCACGTTGGTCTTCACGAGCGGGCAGGGCCTTTACTCCACGTCCGTAGGACTCTGGCGCGGGAGGGAAGACGTGGAGAGAACTAGCAACCGCTGAGTGCTTCCTGTGTGTTGGGCCTGGCCCTTCCCTCGTGAGAACGCACCCTCGCCTGCAGTCCTGACGGCCACCTGAGAGGCCGAGCAGTGCTCCCCCCTTGGCAGATTGCTGGGGCCCGTGCTGAGCAGGACAGGCAGGGGTCACCGCCACGGGTGGCGGGTCCCCACTGTGCTGTCATGCAAGGCATCTGCTCCCACTCCTGTCTCCTCCACCCCCGTCAGGGAGCGCCAGCTGATGCGAGGCCTCAGCTGTGGGCCCCGCTGCCCTTGTGGGGAGACCTTTGAATACGTCTGACGCTTTGGCTTCAACTTTGCATTCCCTCTGTGCCTAGGGTTTCTCTTTCTTCAGGTGTCATTTATCCTGCTTTTGTATCGCTGTGAACTTGTTTTATCCTTTTCATTGATGAAGCTTTGATATTTGCGGGCAGGCAGGTACCTTCCAGGGCAGGCTGAGGTCTCTGAGAACTCCTCACGGGGCAGGCTGGGGGGGGGGGTGCAGGCCGCCGGGCTCACCCACCTGTGGGCCTGACTCCCGAGGGGGGCAGCTGGACACGCGTGACCCACGCCGGCCCGACGACGTGCGCTCTTGCTGAACTTGGGGTTTGGGCTTCAGAGGCAGCCCCAGCCCTCAGTCTGCAGGGGTGGCTGACACCGCGGGACAGATGCCGGGAGACCTGAGGGGTGTCTGTCCTCCCCTGTGAGTCCAGGAGGCCAGCTGCAGAGAGAGGCCGTGATAAGCACTCTGGCCCCACCTCCTCAGCTCTTGGCTGCTTTTCTAGCCCTCAGGAGACCAAAGCTGGTCCTCACCCCTGCCAGGGGGTCCACGGAACACCATGTCCTTAAGGTGAATACCAAGTTGGCCTAAGCCCGCCTGAGAGTCTGAACAACGGATTTACTGCAAATGAAAACCGGAGAGCCACTTAATCCCACTGGGCCTTGTCTCCGAGGTCACTGCAGCATTACCCACCCTCAGCTTTGTCCACAGTTTCCGAGACCTCCCCACAAATAAAACCCTCCTCCTTGTCTTAGTGCTCTCTCCCTTCAGGGCCATGTCCTCTAGGTCCACGAATGTGTGTGCACGCACGTGTGAGCGCACACACACACACACCCCTGTGTCCGTTGCCCTAAGCTCTTCCACCCAAACATTCTACCCCCACCCTTCCAGAAAGCTCCAAACTCCAATATCACCTCCCACTGCCATCCCCATCTCCCATCACTCTTGAAATTCTGGGTTTTATAGGATACATGCCTTGCCCAAGGTGAAAGAGTAGACTTTCCTTTTAATTCCATTGGCATTTTTATGCCCTCACCTTCAGTAACCAGGCTCCCCCACCCAGGCAGTCCTCCCATCCTTCCTCTCCATGGATGTCACCACTTCCCTGTCCCATGTCCCAGATGGGGCAGCCTTAGAGGACACCATGGCCCCTCTCTGTCCAGGGCAAGGAGAACTGAGCAGCAGGGATAGTGGAACAGCTGTGGGCTGGAGGGTCCAGTCCCCTGTCTCTTGTGGGTCCCCGTGCGATCTTGGGGAATGTCTCTGTCCTCTCTGGGCCTCTGCTCTGGCACAGATAGAAGTCAGATCCGGATGACTTCGCCTTCAAGGCTGTAGAGGGGAGACTAGGGACCTTCCAAAGAGACCCCTCCGTTCCTGTGACCCTTGGGCAGCTAGGACGATTGGTCAAAGCTGCCCAGAGGGACCCCAGCGACTGCCCATGGCTGGCCTGCCCTGTTCTCTCTTCCCTCACTTGGCTTCTCCCTCCTGCCTAAGCTCCCCCTGCAGCCAAGTTTCACTCACCCTCTGAGATCCTCCCTTTCCAGGAGCTTCAAAGCCGCCCCTCCTCCCCATCCGACCCTCCACCCCAGCTTGGGCCTCGCATCCCCACCGTGAGCTGTCTCAGCAGCGGCCTTTCTCCTCGCTTGCTGGTCAGAGCGTGCTTTCCCTTCTGATTCCCTGCGGCTTGCAGAGTCTCTCAAATACTGTGATTGTTCACAGTGCTTCCAACCAAAAGGAGAAAACGTTCCTCACTGAACGGGTCCTAGGATCCAGAGCCCCTGGGCTCCTCGATGACCAAAGGACTGAGGACAGACGGGCACCAGGGGGCCTATTGTACGCTGACGTGCACCCTCCCCAGAGAAGTTGAAGTCCTAACCCCAGGTACCTGCGAATGTGACTTCATTGGGAAGCAGGGTCTTTGCAGTTAATCAGAGAAGCTGAAATTATCCTGGAGTGGAGCGGGCCCTAAATCCAGTATGACTGGGGTCCTTCTAAGAAGAGGAGAGGATGACGAGACAAGGGGCCGGCAGAGGCCGAGACTGGAGAGAGGCAGCCGCAAGCCAGGAAGCTGCCGGCCCATCAGAAGTAGGGAGAGAAAAGGAAGGCTTCTTCTCTAGAACTTTCAGAGAGAGTATGGCTCTGCTGACCGTGATTTTGGCCTTCTAACCTCCAGAACTATGAGGGCATAAATTGCTGTTGTTTTAAGCCGCCCAATGGCGGCAGCCCTAGCAAGTGCCTACCGGGTCTTTTGGACCTACAGGCCCGACCCGCGTGCTCTTTCCAAAGGGGGACTGGGATCGTGCCCCTCCCCAGCTCACACCTTTTCCATGGCTCCCTGTTGCCCTGGCATCCGCGATGCCTCCTTTCCTGTTTCGGCCACCCAAACCATAGTTCCGATTCTCCCCTCCATGTCTTCGCTCGTGCTATGCCGGAACACACACCACTTTTCCCGGTCCGCTCCTACTCATTTTTTAAAACCTCTCTTGGACAATCATCTCTTCCAGGGATAAGAGCAAACATTTATTGAATCTCACGGTGAGCCAGGCGCTATGCTATGTGCTCTGGGATCTAGGTATCCTCATCCCCATTATACAGATGGGGACACCGAGGCCCAGATAGGGCTCCGTGAGCTTCCACGGTCGGAAAGGGCATTGGCAGGGTCAGGGCCAGGCCCGTGGGGCCGAGGCAGCGCTCTGCTGCCGCCCCGCCGCGCCCCCTCCCCTGCCTGGGGAGCCCGCACTGCCCCAGGAACATCTGCTCCTCTGGCCTCCAGCTGCTGCACGTTTCAGGATAACAAATTATACTGTAACAAGAGGTGAAATCAAATGCAGGCCAAATAGTTTTCCACGGCCATTTAATGCAAAATAATTCCAAGGCATCTGTCTTCCTCCCCACGTGGGGCTAGAACACATGGTGCCGCGAAGGCTCGAGGAGCCAGACCCCGACCTGGCGCTCACAAATAAATAAACAAGGTGCGGGTGACAGCGCGGCCGGCAGGCGGCTGTGGCGTAAATCAGGGCTTTTATGGGGCAAGAGGCCTGTCAGGGCCCAGACCCCCTGACTGGCCTCTGAAAGAGAACACCAGTGGACAGCCTTGCGATAAAGCAGAGACCGCTCGCCAGTATGCCCACCCCGGGTCCCCCGCCAGGCCCTGGCCCCACTGGCAGCCAGCCCCCCGAGGTTCGCCAAAGGCCAGGTCTCAGGGAACACCCCACCCACGGATTTTCCCGCTCATTCGTTCACTCAGTCCTTGGCGTATTTTTAAGCACTCAGTCAAAATTTCTTGAATGAATAAATTCACTCATTTCTTTCCTCCTTGCCCGCCCCCACCCTGTCTCTATAGCATGGAGGTCACCTCAAGATGAGGCCCTGGTGGGGCCCCTAATTCGGCCGAGCCTGGGTCCCAAGCCAGCCCCTGAGTACAAGGAGGGGTGAGGCTGTGGGGAGAGGGAGCAGCCCAAGGCCTGGAGCACTGCCTCCTGCCAAGACTTCTTCCGGGGACAATTCCCCCACACACACAGAAAGGGGGCCTGTGGGTGGGCAGCCAAACAGCATAAGCTCCGTCTGTGCCCCAGAAATACCATGTTGCCCGCCCCTCCGAGCAGGAGCCTTCTATTTGTGCCTCACTGCCCTTCCACTGCTTCCAGGAAACTGCCCCCCCTTTCTCTTAAGGGCTCGAGGTTTGCGGACTAGCCCAGGGGTTCAGTTACCCCACACCCCCTGCCCCCTCACTGTGTGACCCCTGCCCGCGGTGGCCCCTGGGTGCTCCAGGAGGGGAGGTCATTCCTGCCCCCACTTCCTGTCACAGTAGTCCTCACCGCTCTGTTGCCACCCATCCATTTACTTAGAACATCTTATTTTTGGAAAATACACAACACAGAAACACTGCCGTTAGTGACATTCAGCACGCTCGCCGTGCTGTGCAACCGTCACCGCCCTCTAGTTCCAGAACATTTCCGTCACCCCAGAAGGAAACCTTGTACCCAGGAAGCAGGCACTCCCCCTTGCCCTTTCCCCCCCCCCCCCCCGGCCCCTGGCAACCTCGAGTCTCCTCATAGTGTTTTAGTGATGATTCTAGTAAGGGCCAAGCAGGACGCATTATCCCCAGGTCGCTGGTGGGGAAACTGAGGATCGCATGTGTGCATGGCCGGTCCAGCTGGGCCCCGCCCCCTTGTAACTCAACGCCCCCGCTCTCCGCAGAGCAGCCCTCGAGAGCCGTGCGTCCGGGTGTCTGGGGGCTGCAGCAGATGCCCCCTCAGCAGACTGGGGACCACTTTCATTGGTAGGTGAGAAGCCAGAGAGACGGTGCTGTAAGTTCAGAGCTCAGGCTTGGTCACCCAGTAAATTCAGGCTGTTGATTGATGGGCTGAGAAGGCCTCAGGTGACGGAGGGAGTTAGGGCGGGGAGGTGACAGGCAGGGTGTCGGCTGCACCCCTATTGCTGTTGGCTTCAGAGCAGAAGTTCACACGTTTGTCTGGGGCTGGCCGCGGGGTCTGACCACGTACCCCACACCCAAGCCCTCGTGCGCACAGCTCGCGGCCTTGCAGACGGTTTCCTCTACCTGGACGTCCTTTCCTCCCTCAAACCTCCCCGGACTCTTCCTCCTCCTCACCCTTCAAAACCCACTCAGTGTCCCCTCCGGCATGAGGGAGGGCCATGGTCTCAGTGTGGGGAAATCAGCAGCCACAAAGGTCGGATGACTCAGCCTCGCAGCCAGGGCTGAGCGCCCCCGTTAGGGGGACCCTTCTCTGTGCTTCCCAGCGAAGCTGCGTCCTCCTCATTTGGACAATGTCTGTTCAGGGGTCTGTTCCCCTCACTGTACTGAGAGCCTTTGAGACAACAGTTTGCAGAGTGTCCTGGATAAGAGCCCAAGACTTTTGTAGAAACAGTTTGAGAGATAATTCACATATCAGACAAATCACCCATTTATTTTTTTTTTTTTGAAGATTTTAAAATTTATTTCAGAGAGAGAGAGAGGGAGACAGCACGCACACAGCCTGGGGGAGGAGCAGAGGGAGACGGACAAATAGACTCTTTGCTGAGCACAGAGCCCAGCGTAGGGCTCCCATGACCCTGAGATCATGACCTGAGCCGAAATCAAGAGTTGGTCGCTTAACCAACTGAGCCACCCAGGCGCCCCACAATTCACCTATTTAAAGTGTACAGTGAGTTTTGATATATTACATTATTAATTATAAAAATTAATCGGTAAAATATATATAAGCACAAATTTGCTATTTTAACCGTTGTGGAATGCACAGTTCAGTGACATTAATCATATCCACAGTGTTTGCAACCATAGGAGCCTAAGACCTTGGCTTCAGACAGATCCTGGTTCTCCCACTCCTCCTGAGGCCTGGCTTACCCATCTGGAAACTGGGGATACCAGGAACTGCCTCAGTAGTCGTCGTGAAGGTTGAATGAAGCAAGGGGGGTGAAATGCCTTACAGACTGTGAAACCCCGGTGTGTCTGCCCCTGTTGTGTGACATCATCACACATGCGCTGTGTGGCCTCAGGCACATTCCTGGCCTTCTCTGGACTCAACTCCCGACTTGAAAAGGCAGAGTTTGGATTAGGTGAGCCCAAGGGCCTGGGAGCTCTGACACCCAGTACTTACTGGTCTGCCCCATCAGCGGTCCTGTCTTCACTGCGATGGTAGCCCTGGGACTTATGCCCCCTCCTCTGAGAATTTCCCCACATCCCAACGGCCTTGGAACCATGATTGGACCTGGGAGGACATGTGGCTCGAGAGTTTGGACCTGGGATGCACACGCTAGTAGGGTCACGGGCGCTGGAGCTGGAAGGTAAGATGTGCAAGAGGCACGTGGGGCTTAGGCCTGCTCGAGGGGAGCTGGGGGCGGCAGCTAGGGGAGACCCGGTGAGAACGGATGACAGACCAGATCCTGACGTGCCAGGACTTTATACCGGGAGCAGTGGGAGGCTCGTGGTGGAGCCGCAGAGGGTTGAGCTAGGGCAGGAGGGCTCGGCAGACGGGAGGGGAAAGAGAACAGGGTTCCCAGGCCACGTGGCTTTGGGCCAGCGTGGGCCCCTCCCAGAGCTTCGGTTTCCCCTTCAGGTGGTGGGCCTGGACTCAGGGGTGCCCAGGTCCCTTCCAGCACTGACTTACCTGACCCAGTGTGAGACCAGGCAGAAGCAGAAACACTCCCTCACTGAAGCTGTTTTTGTCCACGTGGGCAAAGCTGGTCTCCGGGAACCAGAGGGATGGGGCTCTGGGTGTGCACTCGGAGTCCCCCTGGGACAGGACAGGGGCCTGGAAACCCCAGGATCCTCAGGGGCAGCTCATGGGCTGCAACTCTCCAAGCTGAGGCCTTGTGCCAGGTCCAGCAGGGGCTTCCCTTTCTGTCTTTAGGACTGCAGAACAATCCCCAGACTTTGAGCCAGCTGGGTGGGCCTCTGTGCGGCTTCCTAGCCTGAGCGCCAGAATCCAGAAGAGAGTCCGGCGTTGGCTCCGTGCTGTGTGAGCCCCGCAGGGCAGGGCTGGCCCACCTGCTCTGACAGTGGGACACCCGGGCCCGTCCAGTGGGCCACGGTGGCCTGAACACAGGATGCCACGTTCCTTAGGAACAGTGTGCTCTTAGCACCGCTTTTGCCAAGTGTGGCTTGAGGCAGTGACTTAACCTCTTTGGGTTTCTGTTTCCACATCTATAAACTGGGAATAAAACCACCTCACAGAGTTTTTATGAGGCTTCAATGAGATGATGCGTGTATCGCGCTTAGGAGCGGGCCTGCTGTGGTCTGTGCTCTCAAGATGGCAGCCGTGGCTCTAGCACCCAGACTGGGCCTCTGGAATCTGGGGTGTGGACAAGGTGGGTGGCTGGGAGCCAGGAGGTCCAGAAGGGATGTCCTGGAGGGGGCAGGGCTCCCCAGAAGTTATGGGAGAAAGTGCCCCCATTTGCACTGAGGGATTTCTTGCCCCCTGAACCCTCCCTGTTCTGGGTCCAGGCCCAGCCGAGCTTCCCTACCACATCCTTCCCGTGGCGGCAGGAAGATACCTGGCCCTGCTCACAGCGGCCACCAGGCGCCGAGGGGTGGGAGGGAGACAACCTCTGGCTCCAGGAGCAGATTCCTTCACTGCCTGCCCACTGTGTGGTCTTGGGGCCCAGTTTTGGAGCCTCAGTTTCTTCCCCCGTCAAGTAGGGCTAACGCCCTCTGCTTAATGAAATCGGATGGGGTGAAGGGGGTGAAAGGTAAGGGATTTGGGTCTGAGGAAAGACCTGGGCCAGGCCTCAGATACCATCACCATGCAGACGAGGACACTGAGCTGGAGAGGGGGACAGGGACGCGCCGCTGCCAGAATGACAGTTGAGGCCAGGCCAGACACCGAGCTCTTCCCCCCCGGCAGGCCTTCGTTCCCACACTGCCTCAGAGGCAAGCACGAGGGTGGCCACTACCTCGTTGGCTGCCTCCCCTTGCAGATGGGTCATCTGGGCATTGCCTGCCGGTGCCCAGCATGGCGGTGGCAGAACTAGGGGGCAGGGCCGCCAGACCTGCCCTCACCCGGCCAAGCCACCCAGCTCTGCATGGGGCTACCCTGTGCCCGTGTCAGCTGGGGACCTCAGAAGCAGCCAGGGCCTCTGTCACAGCCCCATTTCCTCACGCTGGCTTCTCAGCAAAGGTACATCTCCCCTCCTTGCCCAGTGGAAAATCAGGTTGTGTTTTGAAAGAGAGAGAGAGAGAGAGAGCGATGGGCCCAATTAGGCTCCTGCCTTCTCTGCTCCTGAATTTGTCCCAGCCCCCCCTTAAAGATTTTATTTATTAGAGAGAAAGAGAGCATGAGCAGGGGGGTTGTAGGGGAGAAGCAGAGGGAGAGGGAGATGCAGACTCCCTGCTGAGCAGGGAGCCCGACCCGGGCTCCATCATGACCTGAGCCGAAGGCAGATGCTTAACTGACTGAGCCACCCAGGCGCCCCTCCGGGCCCCTTTTGCTCTCCCATGGCCTCAAGGCCCCACCAAACCTCTATGGTGCTTTTGTGAAAGTTATAAAAAGATGCCCTGTTTGCACAGATGCGGCCCCATGCCAGGATTTCACCTCCCACTCACCCGCTCAGCCAGATGACCTTGTGCAGTGAACACCCTGCACAACTGGGACCTGCCCAGCCCCCTCTGCACTCCCCACCTAGCTGGGTCCCCACTCTATCTTTGGGCCCCCCCCAGAGTGGCTGGCAGGGGCACCCTCTCTCTAATCTCTTTTTCTTCCTCTCCAGGACCAACCCAGAGTCTCCTCCTATGTTAGGATGATGCTCTCTGGGACGTGGGCGGGGGGAAGAACAATGCTCAAGTTTATGATCTTCTAGAATTCTCCAGCTTAACTCCTGGCTTATGGCTCCAGATACCAACTCTGAAGGGCCGCCAGAGTTCCCCTTCATCCACTGATGGGACTCAGTCCTTACCCTCAGGAACGTCATCTTCTTCTTTGTCCCCACCAGCTACCTTGCAGATCTGGTCCTATGAGTCCCCACTGAAAACCCTTCCTCTGCTCCCCGTCACCCATAGAACAAAGTCGGAGCTCCCTCACCCATCCCCCAAGGCCCTCCCTGCCCCACCCTGTCTTCACCTCCAGCCTCACTTCAAGGTCCTCTCCTCCTCACCTCTGGGCTCCAGACAGAGTGAATCCTTCCCTTCCCAGAAGGCTCCAGGTGGCTTCGAGACTCAGAGTCCTGGCCTCCCAGCGCTGCCCTGCCCTAGAAATGAGTGAGAAGCCTATCCCGGAGCATAGACCATCCTGTGTTCATGGCCACTTACACAGAACACACAACCGTTCACCTGTTTGAACCTCGCCGCAGCCTGGTGAAGGGACAGGGCGGAGATTTTGCGAGCGATGCCACTCAACTTTCGTATCTAGTCACGTACCGTCTTCTAAATGCTGGATGAAGGGAGGATGGGGACAGCAGGTGGATGGGGGATGGATGGATGGGTGGCGAGCAACTGGATCTGGACACAAGGTAGGAAAAATTTGAAATGTGATCGAATCTGCAGCCCAGGGTGGGGGTCCCCTGAAAAGTGTTCTAGTCTGTGTGATCGGGTGGCCTGCGGCTGGGGAAGGGGACAGCCAGGGATTTCTGGGTCCCGAGAAGGGGAGAGAGGGCCTCCATGAGGGAGCAGAGCGTGATGGGGGTCAGGCAGCCGCTGCAGAAGTTCCCTTTCCCCCCTGGCTAGTCGGCACTGCCCAGGGACGATGCACTTGGCTGCTCCAGGGCAGTCACACGCTGGAGGGGCCCCGCTCTGCTCCAGCGGCCACAGCCAGCTCCGGGGGCCTCGCCCAGAAGTGCTTGGGCCGCAGGTGAGCTATGAGGGACTAGGGGAGCCCCCGACACCAGGCAGCCCACCCTGGAGGTGAGGGCCTGGAATCCTCCATCACATGGGCCTGGGACTAGGTTTCTCAGTCCTCCCAACTCCCACAGCAGGATGAGTCAGGGCTCTGGGGGGCAAGGGAGGATCGTCTGAAAACCATTAACAAAGGATCTTCAGTCCAAGGGAGCCGCAGACCAGGGGGGTGTGGCGCCTGCCGGAGAGCGAGGGGGGAGGTAAAGAATGACAGACACTGGAGGCAGGAGGGGCCTCCCGACTGGCTGCGGGCCTGCCCCCTGCTCCTTCCCAGGCTGGGTGTGAACCAGTCGTGTCTGCACAGCCACGCACATCTGTATGCCTTCATGTTTCCGTGTGTGTCTGTGTGTGTCTGTGTGTGGTATCGACCGCTCCCGCCTCGCAGGGCCATTGTGAGGCTTAAACAAGTTAATGCTTGGAAAGGGTTTGGCGCAGCGCGCTGTGCTTCCAGAGTTCTCCATAATATCAGTAACGCTTATGAAAGGGAGGGTGTCATGGAATGCTTCAGAGCCCACGCTGGAGTCAGGCCGCCGGGGCCACTGCCTCGGCGACAGCTATGACAGCATCGTGGGCTGCTTGGTCCTTGGTGGTGACATCTCTGTGTGCTCTGGTCAGCAGCTCCCTGCCCATCGCCATCAGCCCCTCAGGGCACTCGGTGCTCATCAGGCAGGACCCTCTTGGCTTTACAGGGAAGGTGCCCCAACTTCCTGTCACCCAACTTCCTGTTCTCACAGCCATCCTCCTCCTGGCCTGCCCCGGGAAGAGACTTCCAGAGTCCCATCCGCGGGCTCCCACTCTCCCCTCCTGCCGGCCCCTTCTCCTCCCCGCACCTCTCCACTTTGTCCTTGGCGGCTTCTCTCCCCAGGGGACACATTCATATCGCCCGCCCCCCACATACTCCAGCCCCTTCTCCTCAGGCCTAGCTCACCATCCCTGCTCTGCTTCACGGACCCTGACGACCTGATGAGCAAGGCTGCTCCTCTCCAGGCACCCCTTCCCCTGGCTTCCCCCACCCTCCGTCTTGGGGCAACGGAGCCACCTCTTCTGCCCGAACTGTTAGTGTCCCCCGACAGCCTGCTCTCCCTCAGAGTCCAGCAGCCAGGTGTCCACCCACACGTGGCCATGTGAGCCAGGCCCGCGGTCTGGGCTCCGTTCAGCCGCATCTGGGGAGACCTGTTAACAAAGGGTTTGAAGCCGGGGCGGACCGATGAACACCCAAGGCTCCATAGGCCTTCGTGGAGGGCACCCTGCTCCCTGCTGCATCTTCTCCAGATGTCCATTTTGCCCATCCACCATCCCTCAGGGGACAGGGGCTCACTTCCTCATGCCAGGAGAATCCCCATCTCCGTCTAGAAGAAACTCGTCCTCTGGAGCTGCCCCCCGCCCATCTGAGGCCTGGACAGATGCAGAGAGCCACGCTGGCACGGGATGGGTCAGAAGTTCTGCTCCACCTCTTCCGGGCTGAGGGGCCTTGAGCAAGTTCCTTCCAGGCTCTGAACTCAGTTTCCTTACCTGTCCAACGGGGACGCCCACTTTCGTCCCTATGGGGACAGTGTTGGGCCTGGGGCCAGGATCAGAGGAGGTGGTCAACGACTGGGCAGGTGGCAGGATTTCAAAACAGCTGACCAGAAGGCAGGTGTAGCGAGAGCCAGGGCCGTGAGCGGCCTCCTGCCACGCGAGTGTCCTAGGGCTGCGACCCTGTTAAGAAGGAAGGTCAAAGACCACCTCACTGCAAAATCTTAGTCTCGTGTCCCACCTTTCAAGTCCCTGTCATGCCAACGGCAGAGAGAAGGTAAAAGATAAAATCAAGGAATCACGTTTATTCATTCAACAAACTTTCCTGCGATAGACTACGTGCCAGGCACCATGCCGGGAGCTATGGACGCAGAGATCCGTCAGACCCACTGTCCCTGAGGAAGGCGCATGGCTAAGTATGGAAAAGCACATCTAAACAGAAAAAAAAGCCTTCAAGGTGGTCACAGCTGGGACAGGAAGGCTGGGGGTGTGGGAGCCCAGTCTAAGAGGTTCCAGAGAAGCCAGAGCAGGCTCACAGATTCTAAGACATAAGGAACTTAGGAGCCCAGATTCAAAATACATGAAGCTTTCTGAGCACTAGGAAGGGACGGTGGGGTGTTTCCACTGATGGGAAGCAGGGCGCAGGGGAAGTGTGGATGGCAGCCTATCATTGCCACCCAGCCAGCAGGGGAAAGGACGTGGGCTTGACAGAGAGGAAAGAGCAGTGGTGGCCAGGCCACACCTCCCATCAGCGAATCTCTTAAGGGACCAGAGAGGGTCGCAGAGCTGGATCAGACACAGCTTACTATTTCCAGGTACATAGGCTGCTCTTCTAAAGGCAGGGTGGGGAGTGAGTGGAGGGGTGCGGTGCCTTGAGCCAGGCTTAGCCTCGACTCTGCCATGTGACCCTGGGGAAGTCACTCCTCTCTCCGGATAACCACTTTTTCATCTGTAAAATAGGAGTATTAATTTCCACCTCTAGGGCTGGGCTAAGGATTAACAGAGACCTTGCATCGGGGACGCCCAGGAGCAGTGCTATGCACAGTGTGGGATTCAGCAAATGTCATTTTTCTTTCTTTCCTCTTAGAGAGCTCGGCCATGCCCAGGACCCCCTGCCCCGGGGAACGGTGGCAGCCTGAACAGCTTGTCCGGGAGACACTGATCTGTTTCAGGGACCCCAGGACCAAGGCAAGCAGCTCCCAGGACAAAGACATCCGCTTCCTCCTCCTCGTGCCAACATTTTCTTTCTGGAATGGGCTCTTGGCAGGGAGCTGCAGGAGCTGCAGGAGCTGTGGGTGGTGGAGAAAGGGGGCACTAAGGGCCGCGTTGGCCTGAGCAGACCTCTCCTGATGGTGTGGAAAGGGCTCACACCAATACGTTTTGGTGGTGACTCTTTCCCGTTTTGTCCTCTATAAGGCACTGTTCTCTCTCTGTTGCACGCTTGGATAACACCCAGGGGCGGGGGTGAGGGGGACAGGAAGGGCTCCCCCAACCCAGATGGGCCATTGGAACACTAGGACCACACGGGGTCCTGGAGTTGAAAGGTCAGTGTTCCAGACTGCTCTTGGGGTGACCTTGGGCTAGGCTTTCCTGCTTTCTAGTTTCCTCCTCTGACCAGTGAGAGAATTTGGACAACGTGAGCCTCAAAGGCCCTTCCAGCCCCAGCACTGCAGAGCCTGGGGGCGTGTGAGAACCAGATCTGCGTTCCAGGCTTTTCTCTGCCACCTACTGGCTGTGTGGCTTTGGGAGACTCGGCCTCTGTTTCCTCAGTTTCCCTGTCTGTACAGTGAGTAGGCTGGCCTTGGTGATCTGAGGCCTTGATGGTCCTGTCCATTGTTTTGAATGTCTCCTGCACTGGGAATCTTCACCTCTTTCCCTGAGGATGACCCTCCAAGAGATGGCGGTAAAAGCGAGAGGTGGGAACTGAGGAGGGGGAAGGACAGAGAAGGCTGGACTCCCAGACCAGAGACTGGGTCATGCAGGCCACTTCAGACACAGCCACCCCTCCCTGTGTGGCACACAGGGTCCCATTTATACCCATTGTCACAGAATTCCTGCCACCCACCTGGCCAGGGAGCCCCAGTTTTTGGATGAGAAGAAAGGATCTGAGCAGTCACACAGCTGGTCAGTGGCTAAGGTTGAACTCCGGGAGGGAGGAGACCCATGGGAGCTGCATAGCTTCATATCCCTTGTCGCTGACCACAGCAGCTCACCTTCCACAGGGCCGTCATGGAGTCCCACCCCTCATGATGTAGAAGGGGAAACTGAGGCCCAGGACAGTGTATCCTGCCCTCTGACTTTCCGTGCAGCGGCTGTGACAGTCCGCAAAGCCCCAACATCTCTCCTAGCAGGCTTGCTTCTGCCTCAAATCCTACTGTCAGAACTCCCGTATCTGGGTAAAGCATGAGTCCTGTGGCCCATGTGCTGAGGGGGGGCAGAAAGATAAGAACTACAGGCCCAGGGGGCGCCTGGGGGGCTCCGTCAGTTAAGTGTCTGCCTTTGGTTTAGGTCAGGATTCCAGGGTTCTGGGATCGAGTCCTGTGTTGGGCTCTCTGCTCCATGGGGAGTCTGCTTCTCCCTC
This sequence comes from Ursus arctos, assembly GCF_023065955.2. Lineage (NCBI taxonomy): Eukaryota > Metazoa > Chordata > Mammalia > Carnivora > Ursidae > Ursus > Ursus arctos. Next base: position 52,200,790 of record NW_026622897.1, read on the forward strand.
TCCCTCTGCCCTTCCTCCCACTCGTTCTCTTAATCTCTCTCTCTCAAATAAATAAATAAAATCTTTTAAAAAAATGAAATAAATAAAATCTTAAAAAAAAAAAAAAAAGAATTACAGGCATGTGGTATCTTCAGACTCCCAGAACAGCCAAGAAGGAAGGAGCCTGGGGATCAGTGAAGGTCAGGGGGTCCAGAGGGGTGAAGCACTTCCCCTGGTCCCACAGAGCGCTGGGCTCAGTCAGGCAGCCAACCCAGGCCCTGTTTCTCCAGCCTGAGTGGCCCCCTCTTTCTGCCCCTGCACCCAGCCTCCTTCTCATTTGTGTGGTCCTGGAAGTAGACGGGCCTGGAGTGGCAGACGAAACCCCTCTGGCTGGGACAGCAGGTGGGGGCTGGGAATATCCCCCCACACACACACCGCCTCCCAATCCCGGTCACCCTTCCAGAGGGTGCTGTGGGCCGCAGCGGATTAATGGTGCGGAGGCCACTCATTTCCTCTGGCCGGGAGACAGGCTGCACCACACAGCCCCCCATTGTCGCCTGCCCTTATCTCGGGAAGTTCCGCCTGCCCCATCCGGAGAAGGCAGCTGGGCCCCCATGCCCCCAGCCTCACCTTTTCGCCTCTTGGAGGCTGGAGAGCTTGGCAGGGCTGGGATCCTGCAGGTCTCCTTCTGTCTTCCCCCAGCCCCTGAGAACAGGAGAAGTCTGGACCTTGCTGGAAGGTCAGGCGGCTCCGCGGAAGACAGAGCCCTGCAGGGCCTGGGTCTCAACTGGGTTTCAGAAGAGGGTTCTAGGGGAGTCAAGGATGAACTGGAAGGTGTGAGGCTTGAGGCAGGGAAGGGAGGAGGCGGTGGAGGCAGGGAGCCTGGCCACACTCAGGGCCCAGCTGTCTAGGACAGGCAGGTGGGAGCCATATTTTTCTGCTTCAAACTCTCTTTGGGGAGCGCGGCGTGTCTGCCCATGCCAGCCCTCTAGCTGAGGGCCCTCCTCAAGATGCTGGTGGCCGCTTTAGCGTGCAGCACAGGCATGACAGGACTCCTCAGGAAACCGGGAAGCCTTCCCTGATTCCCCAGCTAGCTGGGGTCCCCCCACCAGGCTTAGTGTCCGCCAGACCCTCTGCTTCACCCTGCAGCCCGTCAGAGCCCTGAGCACCCTCTGTGGATACAAGTCTGTCCCCCTACTAGACTGGACATGTTTTGACCGTAAAGACCCCCGGTCTCTGGGACTTGCCCCACCCCCGCCCTCGCCAGCCTGGTGACAAGGTGGAGCCACTAAAGCTTGCTCCCACGGGCACCATAGGTCCCCTCCTCTGACCTGCCTCCCCCACCAGCCCACCTGCCCCCCCACCCCCACCATGCTCTTGGCCAGGCTGTCTCTCCACCTAGAATGAGCTTTCCATGGTTCGCCCCGGCAAAATCCCAAACACTCACAGAAGCCTGCTCGGGTGCCACCCCTCGCTGGAGCCCCTCTAAGCCCACCACCTACGCTGGGGACTTCAGCAAACGCCTCGCTCCCTTTTTGACCAGGGCCGCTCCATGGCTCCATTCAATAAATTAATACAAAGGGTCCACAGCTAAAAACAAAAGCTCAGAACAATGAGACTCCTTCACCCTAACCCTTAACAGGTGGTGACATTACTCAACTGTTATTTCATGAGAAGTCTAGAAAACAGCGGATTTTCATTTGAACAGAAGCTTTCAATACCTTCAGCCCAAGAAGTGATTTAATGTGGGTAACGTAGGCCGTGTGAGAGGGATAAAGCAGTGGTATTTGGGGACTAAGGAGTCTACCCAGGACTCTTTATATCCTGCCCTGAAGGCAGCTTTCATAAAGGGCTGGTTTTCCAAAAGCCCTCACTCTTGTCACACAACCCACTAACTCCCGGAACTGGACACTCAGAATTGTGGAACTCTTCAGAGGACTCAGGGAGTCCGGGCATGGGCATCTCAGCACCTAAGAGCCCAAGCACCTCCCTGAGCTCTGGGGGAACAAGGGGAGCAGCAGGCACAGAGGGCTCTGAGGGACCGTCCTGTGGCTGTGGGCAAGTCTCTTTTTTTCCCTCCCCTCCTACCTCCCCTTTCTCCTCCCCTCCCCTTCTTTGGGTCCCCTGCTCTTCTTCTGCCCCTGCTCTTCTGGCCACTCAGCCTCAGTGGGCCTTCACAGGATGCTGCAGGTCCACCGTCCCCCCAAACTGACATGAGAGCCAGCTCAGAGCAGTCCCCATCTTCCCTGCCTTCAGGGCGGCCTCTTCAGACAGCTGTCTCCTCTCAGGCCTGCAGGGTGGACGGAGGTGAGAGGAGGAGGTCCCCACACAATGAGGCTCAGACGATCTGGCTGGAGGGCGTTGGCACCTAACGGGGGCTCAGTAAGTGCCTTGGCCAGCACCGCAACTGTCGCAGTGGCATGGGGCGATGGAGCATGGAGACTGTTTCCTTAGGTGCAAATTGGGGATGATGAGAACCCTCACCTCCCAGGCCACTGGGAAGGCTGATTGAGATCGTGTGTATTAAATGGCCTTATCATCTCCTGGGCGTTAGACAAATGTCATTAACATAATACAAGCATTAGTAATAAATAAGCAGTGGGAGGAAAGGCTCATCAGTGTCTACTAAAATATTTAAAAATGAGTCCAGGTGAGGGGTGGCTGGGGTGGCGTGGGAGTGGGCTGCGTGTCTGGGAAGCTTCCTGGAGGAGCCAGGACCTGTGCAGACACCCGCAGCGGGGGAACTGGGGTGGGGGCAGATGAACCCCCCAGCCTTCAACAGTGGTCCGCGGCTTCCAAGCACGTTTCCAGCCTTTCCCACAACCCCCAACCCGGGGTCCCTGGAGGGCAGCCCCGCAGCCAGCAGGTGGTGGAGCACGGATGCTGAGACTCAGGTGTCCCTCCTTGGCATCAGGAAGGGTGGACAAGAGGGGAAGGTCCAGGTCACTGAGACTGAACAGATGAGGGCAAGCCTGTGCCCTGACTGCGCAGGGAAATGTGGTCAGGGGTTACTGGGAACCTCAAAAACACTTTCTCCTTCATTTCCTCCCCCTTGCTCCCAAACCTCCCTGTGGGACGGCTACTTTCAGACTCATTTTACAGAGGAGGGAAGAGTGACTCTGGGAGTTTGGGAGCCTGCTCAAGGTCACCCAACTGATGACACAGACTTGGGAAGCCAGCCCCAATCTGAGAACTCAGCTCAAAGTCAGTGTCCAAGTCCCGCCTGAGGTCACCCCAAACACAGGAGCAAACAAACTTGTGTGTTCATGGTGGGGGGAGTGGGCTGGGGGGTGAGCCCCGGTGCTGCGGGCAAGATGCAGGGCAGAGGAACCCGCCGCTGGGATCGGACTTGAAGTGGCTTTTCATTTCCTGGGCTGCGTCCTGTAGGGCGTGACGGATGTGTGGTTCTGTGCGCAGCCTGCCAGGTGCCCAGATTGGGCGTCTTCAGCCAGAGCCTCTGCCCTGAGGACACTCTTAGAGTGGGGGGTGCGGGAGGGGGCCATGGGGAGGTGACCTCAGCCACCGGAGCAGCAGGTCCTCCCCTCCTTAGCCCCTTCCCTTTCCTCTCCTCCTCCCCCTCCCCCTCCTCCTCCCCCTCCTCCTGCGAGCAGGAGGGGCAGGGAGGGGTGGCTGGAGGCCACACAACCCTCTGGTGCACAGGCCTGGAGCCCAGCTGTCTGAGCCGACTTGAGAGCCAACAGTGCCATCACAGCCTGCTCCCGGCTCTGGCAGCCCGAAGGTTAGCCCTCAAGGCTCTGTCTTCATCTTCGGTGAAGGGCAGTGGTGGCTACTTAGCCACATGTACCCAAAGACGTTATCTGAAAGTCAAGAGGCCAGTGAGGTGGCCATTGGCATGATTCTGGGCAGAGATCCGAGGAGTGACATTTGTCACATCTCCCAATGGCACAGATGAGAAAGGCTGAGGTCCCCTAGCAGCAAGTCAGAGGTGTGCAAGCAGGGTCCTGAGGCAAGTCAGAGCTCTGTCCTCAGCCCCTCAGCTGGGGCCTGGGCGTTGGAGACCTCCTGCCTGGGTTCGCCCTACTTCGTGGGACACCCTGGTGACCTGCCCCCTCCTGTGTGGGTTGGTAGGACAGTAGCAGCCTCTGCAGAGCTCCAGGCCTGACCCATCGAAGCCTCTCCCTTCCTGGCTCCAGGCAGTCTGGAGCCCTGCAGACTCCCAGGAATGTCCCTGGCCTGGGCTGGCCAGCTGGAGAGGCCCGGGCCTGCCGGGGCCTCTGGAGGCTGAGACGCTGGGAAGATGGAGGCCCTCGACGCCACGTGCATTTCCCCGGGCCAGAGCAGGAGCAGAGTCAGGAGGGACTTTGGTGATATTTGGGGCGCTGGATGACCAGAGCTCCCAGAGAGGGCCCCGTCTTGCCCAAGGACACGCAGTGAATCCGAGGCCAACCAGGGGACAGCTCTGTAAAGGAGGTGGCTTTCACATCCGTCCCCACCCACAGCACCACGCAGGGCTGTGTGGGACGCAGGGATCATAAGTCACATTTTACAAAGACAGAACTGCGCGGAGCGGTTCCGAGAAAGTGGGTGATTTGCTCCAAGCGAAGCAGGTCTGTCTCACATCGTATTCCGGTCTCCCCAGTGGGTGTTGTCTCTTTCACTCGTGATTGCTGAGCAATCAGCAAATCCTCCCCAAGCACTGAGCCTGGCTTAGGGGACCCACAGTGGGACTGGCCACGTTCTCTGCCCTCAAGGGGCTCTCTGTTCAGAGTGGCCAAGGAACAAGCGCATAGGAGGGAGAACAATACAGAAGAGGGGCGAGGGGCAGGGTTCTGGGGGCTAGATCCATCACGGAGACTTCCTGCTGCAGCAGGTGGCACTTCCAGAATTGCCTGAATGAGGGGAACTAGAGAGGGAGCCCGTGTGGCTGGGGAGAAGGGGAGAGAGAGACAGCACGTGTACCTCAGGGAGGAGAGGGGAAAGCAATGTTTCAAAGGCTGTCGTGTGGTGAGAAGAGCACTTGAGGCCTGGTCAGACAGACCCAGAGGAGGCTGGTAAAATCCCAGGGAGAGACTGGGTGCTCCTCACCCCGAATCTTCAGCCCTGAGCAGTGATCTGGCATCAGGAGTCAGATGAATGAATGAACGACCCCAATTCCAGCAATGACTAGATAAGTGCCCTTGGGCAGGTCACTCCACTTCCATGGCCTCAACTTCTTTCCCTGTGAAATGGGGAGAGCTATAAAACACCTCTGCCGTGGTTGTTGAGCGGATTCAGTGCGACAGGATCTGCAAAACGCCTTACATCTTGCTCGGCACATGGTAAGGTGCTTAATATCTTAAGATATTTCTACCTTCCTTCATTCGCTCCTTCTCGTGTGCAGCTTAAAAGTGCTTCAAAAGCCGCAAAGCTGCGGGCCCACTCCGGGAGCCCTTCTCAAGTGTTCAGACAGGAATGTACATAAAATGGAGGCCTTGCTGGGACAGGCTGAAGTAATGTCATTTTCAGAAGTAGCAAAATGCAGCATAGCCAGGAGTTATTTGGGGGTTAGTGACTCAGGGACATATGAATGTCGGGAACTGCCCTTTTCTTTATAAATTGTTTCCACACAATTTTGGATATTTCCTGGAAAATAAATGTGAATATAAATATGATACAAATATGTACATAGGAATGTATATATGGGGGAAAGCAAGGTAGGCGGTGGGAGATTCCTGACACCCGCATATCAATCCCAGCTTTGCCCCTCCCAGCTGTGTGACCTTGAGGAGCGAAACACAGAATCCCTGTGACCCCTGTGCTCACCAGTAATACGTGGGGGTAATATTTCTTCCCTGGAGGAGTTATTGAGAGAATGAAATATAGTTTGTGAGATCACTGCTGGTTGCTGTTATCATTAAGCA